>NC_142313.1:24198730-24823730 GCF_054855325.1 Carica papaya
CCAGACTGATGACAAGACCAATTTAGTGCGTGCGGCATGGGGTACGATAGAGAGGCCCATAACCATAAGGCTAGAGAGAGAGAACATGTGATGGTGCGTGGAGAGAAGAAGGAGAACCGCATAATTGGCTAGGTGTGGGTCCATGTATCCACACCTTTCTCTGGCACGATTTCCCCATATTCGAGCGAGATTTACGTGTGCGACTCATTTTGTGATGATTTCTTGCCAAAGTATAGCAGTGCATGGTTGGTTCTTGTAGCTCGTGCTAGTTCCGACAGCCAAGCATGAGGTGATATACGATTCTCTAGTGGCAGCATGTGGTGAACCAGGGACACGTGTATGGTGGCATGTGGCAATTTCAGTGATCGAAATCATGCTATGGTAAAGCTTGATCCACTTTTGTATTCTAATTACTTCCATAAGTATCTATCATTTAACCTATATATTTTCTTTTTATGAATGAGGAAATTATCTAAACAATGTCAGATTTATAGGAGAGCATAGACCCAAGCAAATAAGGATTCTAACAATATTTCTAATTCAACTATAGGTAAGGGATTAGGTTAGTCTCATTTAGAGATGCTCTTATTTTTATAAAAATTTTATTTTCTTTGAAATAAATTTTTTACAGATTTTATAAATTGTTTAAGTTTCTAACATGCTTTTAGTAAACTCATCATGTGTATGTATGTTATCGTGTGTGTGTGATTCAAGAATATATGTAATTAAATGTGTAAAACGAGTCTATGTGTATGATATGATATGTGTAAACCTATATAAACATGATTTCTGTGTATGCATAATGAGTGTATGGGCATTAGAATATGTGCAAATGATTGATTTGTGAATCAATGTAAATGAAAGAGGTGTACTTGTCTATAGGTTAAAAAGTATTGGTGTTTTGGTTATAAAGATTATCATTTAGATTCCAGTAAATTAGTAAGGCTATGTATATAAATATGTGAAATTATACATGCATGTGTATGCATAAAACTGTTAGTATAAATAGTGTGCATATGTGTATTTATTGATGGTTGAATAGTCGTGAAGGTTAAACTATGTATCGAAGTATATGCATATAGTGTATACTTGTTATGAGTGAAAATATGTAAGCATCTAAGTTGTGTAGGTAGCTGTGTTAGAGTGAAGGGATTGAGTTGTAAAATTATAAAATAAGAACATTTAAAAGCGTGAAAATCCATTTAATAGGTATCAACATGGGGAGTGTGTGTGTGTGTGGCCATTTTTGACAAGTGAGTGTGGTCAACCCTATTTGTGGATACGACCTTAGACAGATGTGGTTGGGAAGTCCCATATATAACCGTTTTATGTTTGAGTATATGTGAAAAGTGATAAGTGATACCCAATGCATAATTGTTCCATGTTTGGGTGCATTGAGGAAGTGATAAGTGATAAATGACAAGTGATAAATGACAAGTGATAAATGACAAGTGATAAATGACAAGTGATAAGTGACAAGTGATAAATGATGTACCCACATGGTAGAGGGAATCCTTAGTGCCCTCGTTGATGCCCATAGAAACGGTATCACGCAATGAAACTCTTAATAGACTAAAAATAGAAATTATAAACCTTAATAAAAATGTGACTGAGGATGCAAGTGCATCTGAAAATTGATAAGTGAACAATATCGATTTAGGCATCTGCATGAAGTCTAGTTATAATTATTAAAATAATAAAATTTTATAGTAAAAATTCAAATATAATAAATAATATATTTAAAAAAGAACGTTTTATTTAATAGATAAATTTGACGTTGTTTCTCTCGGGCATTGAGATGTCACACTAATGTTTTTCAAAGACTGCATAAAATAATCAATCCTAGACATTTATTTTCTTATCACATTGTAATTGTTCTTCAATAATTAGTTAGTTGTCTTGATTGATGCAAAGAAGAAGTATCGTGGAAAGTTAGTTACCTTCTCTATGTATTTTATATTATTATCATTATCGACTTATGTTTTTATGTTACACTATACTTTGAGTAGGATGTTAAAGGGTATTTCACAATTTTCATTAAAAATTAGGTCATGTTTTTAAGGTTAATTACTAACCAATCTTTATATATTGGTATATAAATGCATGATTTAAAGTAGAGATATTGTATTAAAATAACTAATCACATTATTGTAAAGTACAGTGGATATTTTTGTGTAACATGGCTTTTTACATTAAGTGTGGTGATAAAATTCTAACATTATCTCAATATAATTGTCATTTTTCACTTTTAAAAAAATAAATGACGAATAAGTTCTTTAGTGCATTGATTAAAATTCAAATGTTAATTTTAATATAGTTGGCGACCAGAAAATTAATCAAATCATTATTTTTAATTAATTTTATATATACTAAGTAAGATATTACATGAATATAATAAAATCGCATCTCAAATAGTGATGAGTGGCTGATTTATCTTTCTTTACCTAGTTAATAGATCTAGCAAAGTCCAACAATGTATTTGTGAGATCTAATCGAATTAATTTGAGTCTGACTTTAGAGCTGCTATTTATTTACTTCCTGCACCTATATATATTTGTCGTTTTGAATCAGTTTAAATAAGGCGCATCATATAAGAAGAGAAATCACAAGCATCTAGTCGAACCCCTTAAATCCATAATTGTTTGAGTGATTCAAGCACCAAGTAGTAATCAGTGCCGCCCTAAGGTGGTAAGTAGTCTAGTTGACTGATTTACGTAGATGAATCCAACAACTTGAATCACATCCTTCTAGCTCTCAAGGCTGTTGACAAGTTAAATCCTTTGTACGTTCCCAGGACTGCTTGCCAGTGAATAACCAACTAATAAACTTTTCTTGGTTTGTTTAGGAACAAGAAAGGATTGGTTGCAAAACATTTCAAACAACTATAACTAATTTGCCATATTTTTGGTAAAACAAGTCCTTACATCTATGATAAATTTTATTACTGGAGCAAGCTATTTCGTTGGCTAGGAGTTCTTCTTACAATTGTTTTAGTTTCTAATTTATAGCCAAGAGTTTGTTTAATATTATTTTGTTTATTGTTTAATTTATATTTTGCATATTGGATTCTACAAAACCCCCTTTTTTATGCTTTTTACTCGTTGGTCAAGAAAGATAATTGCTTTCCAATTCCCTATGGATTAAATACTTCTTACCACTACTACAATACTGTTTTATTTGTTAATTAAGAATTTATTTTTGGTGAATTCGCCACTCATCAAAATTTTTATTATTATCTCAACAAAATTATTTTTTACTTTTCAAAGTAAATGGCTAATAAGTTATTCCGCAACAAGATTAAATTCAAATGTAAATTTTAAATTCAAATTATTTTTAATTTTATTTGGCTAATAAGTAATTCCGTAACAATGATAAAGAGTAAGACCAATCAGGGCACCTCCACCTTTTATTAGCCAAAACATCATGGTGGAGCCTATAATCCCTAGTAATGGATGTATATAAAAATATATATATATATATAAGATAGAATTATCAAAAAATATTAAGTAGTGGGATTGGTGTCATAGAGATACAATTAGCAATTCAGTGTGTACTATTCCAAAACATTAAATCTTGTGATAAAATAAATTTCTATTAAAATATTGATTACTTATATAACTTTGTGACTTAGTTTCCTCGATTGAGTATCTGTCATTTGTCACACGACCTTTATAGGTAGAAGGAATACCTACAAGTTTTTCTATTTGTATAGAAGTAAAATATAATTCAATTTTTCATTTATCCCATGAAAAATTTTATGGGCAAAATGAATACTTATAAGATCTCCTGTTTGTATAAAAGTAAAAAAATCAAATACTAGAAGCTTGCTATGAACCTAAACAACATATCAAGGCTCCTTAGTTGAAAGTAGCAGTTCTAATGGGGTGAGTTCATTACTTGCAAAAGGTGTAAAAAGTACCGACACTTCTACCTCCGTACTACATGGGATTACAGACTTTACCATGATGTTTTGGCTAATAAAATGTTGACATGCCTCGACTGGCCTTATGAGAGGTAAATCTTTATCATATTTTGGTTGTATATTTATATATTCCTGTGCAAATCCACTACATATTATGCTGAGTAATGTGTATACATGTGTTTCTAAAAGATAAACTGTGGTGCTGATGAAGAAAGGGTAAGTACCAAAATTTACAGATCATGTACAAGAGATCCAAAATGCAGGATGCACCTCTTGTGTTTGCTTTAGTTGCTACAAATGTCACTTTAGAAACTGTTAGTGCCACACCTACATTCATTATATGCAGAATCTGCAGCTCTAATCTCCCATAATCATCACTCTATCTTAAAGATTATGTCGATAGGAACTTCCATCTTTTAGACTCTATGTCGACTATACGTAAAATCTATACTGTATGATGATGTTTTGTGATTAACAGCTCGAGATTGATCACTACTTTTAATTGGAATCTTGATGCCCTTGCCATCTTCCACCGCATATTAGACAAATCCCTAAAGTGCTGGTGGTAGCATTTGTAGGGGCTCTGGGCATAAAGGTGGTGGACAACATGGCTCTATAGCTAGATGTTTTTTGTTCAAGTTTTGTGGTGGCCATACACTGGAAGCTCTTATAAAAAATTCTTATTGTTATATGATGGGTGATGATTAGAAGTGAAAATTTGTATTTGGAATTTGGATTTTAAAGAAGAGAAAGAAAACTCTTTTGAATTAATTAAAGGAGAACTAACAGACAGTAAAGGATCTATATATATGTATATATGTATATATGTATATTCTTTTTCTATTTAAAAATTCTCTAACAATAATGCTACATATTGTTTAAGTAGGCATATTAATATTTATAAAATATGTACATATAAAGTATATTTAAAAGAAGAGTGAGATATTCTTGAATTTATTTTTTCATTTATCATAATCCTATTATTTAAGACAATTTTGCTGAAATCCCTAAATGAAATAAAGAATCTGATTTAATAGAAATTGGTGATATGTTATTGGCTTTCTTTTAAATATATACATGCAGTTATTATTAAAAATAATAGTTTATTAAAGAATCTGGTGTTTTTTCTAATACTCAAAATTCTTGAGTTTTAGAAAAATGAGATCATTAAATTTTTTTAGAGCTAAAAGATAAAATTATTAAATAGATTAATGCTTAAGCAACCATGAAAGTATGGTGCATGGTCAAAGATTGTCTCAACCTAAGAAATTAGTATATCCTATATAAATGGTAGAACAAACAAAAAAACTCTTCTTGAAGTTCTATTGAAGTGACTAAAAAGTCTTAACTATTACTAAAAACTATCTCTATTATATAATATCTAATCACTCTTAAAAAAAATCTTTCTTTTAATGGGACAACTAATATTGAAGTAATATATCTTATTAGTAATTCAATCTAATTTGCTTAAACTAAGCGTATTGGATTCATTTATCATAGTTCGTTAGAAAAATAGTAAATGGTCAGTTATATGTCCAATTTGAAGTAACAGATGGTCAACATTATTGGAAGGCTCATAAACAGATATTCGAGTTTGTCTGATGCTCTCGAGGAATTAAAAAGCTTGCAATAATAATATGCAACATTACGATCAATTTTAAGAGCATTTTTCTTATGAGTTACAAGAACCAAATTCTCAAGTTGATTGTTTTGCTAAGATAAAACTTCATCAGCTCTATTTCATGCCCATTAAACTTTTAACCTGATATCTTGTTAAACTAAATCTTGTATAGATGAGGAACAAACTATCAAGTTTGTTGTTCTATTGAAGCTCCTAGTGAGATGTGTGAAGTAAATTGAAGCCATTCAATTTCCTATACTTACTAACTATATGGATAATTTTAATTTTATCCATATAGTTAGTAATTCATCGGAGAAAATCATCCAGGAATGGTATATGATCAAAGATCGTCTCAACCTAAAAAATTAGTATATCCTATATAAATAGTTTAACAAGCAGAAGAAATTTTCTCAAAGTTCTATTGAAGTGACTATAAATTCTTAGCTATCACTAAAAACTATAAAGTCTTAGCTGCAAAATCATTCTTTTGATGGAATGACTAATATTGGAGTAATGTATCTTATTACTAACTCAATCAAATATGCTTAAACTAAGCGCATGAGATTCATTTATCATAGTTCATTAACAAATAATAAATTGATAATTATATATTAAATTTAAATCAACAGATGATTAGTATTGTTAGAAGTCTCATAAATAGATATTCGAGCTCTTCTCGATGCTCTCGAGGAATAGAAAAGCTTTTAATAATAATATACAACATTATTATCAATTTTAAGAGCATTTTTCTTAGGAGTTACAAGAGCCGAATTCCCAAGTTAATTGTTTTCCTCATAAAAAAACTTCACTAGCTCTACTTCATCCTCATCAAACTTGTAAATAGATATCTTGTTAAATTTAGTCTTGTATGGATCAGAAACAAACATATCAAGTTCGTTCTTCTAGTGAAGCTCCTAGTGAGGTATGTGAAGGAAATTAAAGCCATTTAGCTGGAGTAATAATTTTAAATGTATCCATATCATTAGCAATTTATCATAAAGAAAATCATCCAAGAGAAACACATCTATAATGAAAAATGATGTTGGTATTGATGGCACAATGGATTCCTTACCGAGTGGAAACGAGTGCAACATGGTCTTGGGACCCGTAAGATTTTTCTGGTACAGATCTTCTCTAAATCTTCCTCCTTTAAACCTTATGACCTGAGATTTACACTGTAAAAAATATTAACATCCAACATCTAGATATTATAGTTATGGCTGACGATTAAGAAAAATGGAAAGAAACTTGTTTTTTTTTTTTTTCTTCGAATGAATGGAGGTTAAGTGCATAACTTTGAGCTTTATTATAACAAAAACTTGAGAGGTTATGTAGTCTTTGGAAAACAAACTTTTCTCTATATTTTTTTATTGCATCAATCAAGAACATTGAGTTTAATTAAAGAACAATTGAATAGTTATGGGATGATAAATGACATAAAGTTGAATATTTTATATATGTCGTGGAAAATATAGATTTGATTATACTAATATATAAAGATTGGTGAGTAATTAACCTTAGAAACATGATCTAATTGTTAATGAAAATTTTGCAATACCCTTTAACATCTTTCTCAAAGTATAGTAAAATACAAAAACATAAGTCAATAACGATAACAATACAAAATACATACAGAAGGTAACCAACTTTCCACAATATCTTTTTTTTTGCATCAATCAAGAGGACTAACTAATTATTAAAGAACAATTACAATGTGAGAAAAGAATAAATGTGTAGGGATGATTATTTTGTGCAGGCTGTAAAAAATGTAAGTCTTATTTTGTATTATAATTATGAAATCTTTGAACTCAAATATAGAATCAGAAAATTTTAAAGTCAATAAACAATTGTAGTTATTTAAAATATGATTTCTTAAATAAAGATCCATGACTATTTACGATGTGATTTTATTGTACTTATTAGATATTTTACTTAATTTATATAAAATACTTATAAACATTGATTTTATTAGTTCTACGGCTGCCATTATAGTACAAAATAAGTCACTTCAAATAAAATTTACATTTGAATTTAATATTAGTGTAGACTAACTTATTAGCCATTTACTTTGAAAAGTAAGAAACAATTTTGTTGAGATATGTTAAAAGTTTATCATGCTGCAATATACTTTTTTTGAATTATAAGCAACAAAAACTAGACCTTCTGGTCTTGTTAATCTAAAAAGTCCTCTAACAATTTATATAGTGTTACAAAGGAAAAGTGAAAGAAGGAAAATGAGATAGATGGAATAGCTTCAAATATTTTCTGCTAACTATTTTTTAATTTCATAATTTTTATATTTAGAAAACCAATTGAATGATAACAGTTAACCAAGTCTACCATCTTCATATTTCTTTACCATACTGTACATACATTTGTATGTATAGTTATTACCTTGATAATTGATTAAAATTAGATAATTAAGTGTTAAGTGCTTTAGATTATAAAAAACTTTGTCAACCATACAACTATGACACCATAAATTTTTGTTAAAAAATTATAGAAACAAAACTTAAAGTATCATAATAACTTAATAATTTTTTATTTCAATTTAATGATTTAAGAAAAATGTGTAATACAAATTAGCTAATTTTTTAAATTTAAAGGTACAAATGTTTCACATTTTTTATGTACACATATGGTGTACATAAAAAAAGTGTGTGGTAAAGTTGAATTTATTTTTTTGATTTTTTCATAATATTATTGTATAAGAGAAGTTCATCAAAATCCTTGCAAGTTATAAAGATTCTAATTTTGTATAAATTTTCGATATACAACTAGATTTTTTTTGTCTCAAATGCATTTGTTATTTTATGTGAAACAATAGTTTATTAAACAATTGGATTTTTTTCTCATATTAAAATGTCTTAGCTTCATGAAAAATGTGATCATTAATTCTTTTTTTTTTGTTAAGTATGAATGCTTGATTAACATGCTAAATTTTTTACTTCATCCCCAAATTTCCATTGTTTCTCTTCATTTATTTTGTGGTTTTCATTAATTAATGTTATACAATTGTTTGTGTAACGACCCCAAAAGTCCAAAAGAAAATATATAATAGTTTAAGTGTAGAAGTGAAATAAAAGGTTAAGGTTTACATCCCTTACACAATAACTTAAAAGTACTAAACAAACATCACGGAACGAATTTTCTGAAAAAAACGCGAGAAATGAGAAAAGTAAAGGAAAATATAAAGTATCTAGCATCTACTCGCAATTTTCTTGCAGATCGGGCTCGAGAACTAGGTCCTCTTGATCTGAAATGGTTAAATAAGGGGTGAGCTACACTAGCTCAGTAAGGACATCACACTATATCACCGACACAGAAGCAAAGGTTGATAGAAAATAAAAAACAACCAATGGAGCACTAAATTTAAACCAATACATTTATTAAAAATAAAACCATTTACCTTTTTTCTTACCATTGGGGAATTTATGAAACAAATTATATAAGCAATAATATCATACAGATCATAACTTCATGCACGATCAGTAATATAGAACATATCATAAATTCACATTTATTAACAATAGACTAAATCATAATCATTTCTCGTTTTATCAACCTACTAGTATCCATGGGGATCCATAAGGGTGTTCTCATTACACGTGAACCCTTTCCCTTAACAGTCTTAATTACATAGCCGACCCCATACCCCATCCGTTATGAGCGCCAAGAAATTAAACCTCAATAACCCATCCGGTATGAGGGTGAAGTGGGCCGTCCCCATACCCCGTCCGGTATAAGCACCAAATTACCAAGTCTCCATACCCCGTCCGGTATGAGACAACATTCACGGTAGGGTTCCCTATCAACCCGGTCCGTCCACCATCTCTCAAGATATCTAGTGAGGCTGTCATCTTATTTGTTTATTAGATCACACCCCTTTTCTGTTTTTCCTTAGTCTCCGTTACCAAATCAAACATAATTACATAAATAAATAAACATGCATCCGGCAATGCAATAATAACTTAGATCCCAAAATCAAGCAATGGTCAAGTAAGGCAATAATACATGTATTTAAACAATAAAATAGATAAACCAGAAACCATCATGCTTTTAGACTGCAAGATCAATTAACAGAAATCAACAGAGAACAATGTCTGGTTCGGGCTCCATTAGAAATTCGTAATTAATTATGCACATCTATTTAATTTTTACAAAATACAGTATTATCATTTATTCAAACTTAAATTACATGATAGGAAATAGGGTGAGCGGTCCTTACTTGATTTGACGCCGAAAAGGTAAATGGTTTACTGCGCCTACGAGCGGTCCCTAGGTTCCCTGAATTTTTCTTTGGGAACTGAAATGCTCGTATGATACTTACAAATGTCCCAAATAAACACAAAAATTAGTCCCAGGGCCTACTCGACCAATTTCAAAAATCCAGCTGGGCGGCTCCACCGTGCTCTGGCGACGGCATCTTGGATTGGCTATTTTCGGCTATTTTTGGCTGAATGCAGCCAAATTTGCATCAGTTACGGCAAAAAAACACACTTAGGGCCCTCAGTTGGCCGAAACAACGTAAAAAATCAAAAATCACTGGCAACGGGGCTCTCCTGTAAGGCAGCTCCTCCGACTCAGGTTGTGGTTGGGTGTTTTGCTCTGGTCAACTTGTAGAGAAGAAAACGATGATCACAACGGTGAAAAAATGACACGAAATGGGAATCGGGAAGGGCCTCATCGGAGGCGATTTGTGAAATTTCCTACGGCAGTGCCGCCATGCTTCGGCAGCATGTTCCAGCCAATTGGCTGGTTCTTTCACTCTGATTTGGCCATGGGTGGATTTAAAATTGAATTTCGTGCAAGAGGAGAAATTTTTACCTTTTTTAGTAGTCGGAAAAGGTTTCGGTGCGGCACCGGGTGGCAGGAATCGGCTCCCTAGCGGCTGGGCTGTCTTCTCCGGCGAGGGGTTTTGGAGGCTAGGATTAGGGTTTGGGTGCGGATGGGGTTATTTATACCCATCCGCTTTTGATCTAGGCCGTCCATCGCTTTTGATCTAGACTGTCTGATCACGACTAAATAGGGAGTGAATCTGGACCTTTCATCACGATTCAATCTGGGCCGTCCGTGCGCGATTCAATTTGTTCGTCAATGCGCAATTCAATATGGGCCGTCCGTGCACAATTTCAATGTGGGCCGTCTGTGCGCGCGAGAACAAACCTCAGCTGTTCGATCGCGCGTACGCGGATCGCCCACATGGCTCCCCCCTCATGGACTCCCGCGTCAGGGCCTTTTCCACCTGGCGCGTCTTTGTTGGTCGGGGCTCCTGATCGGGCATATGACATGACGCAAATTTTTTAAATTGTATTTTGACCCCCGGTTTCTGATTTTTCTTTCAAAAATACCTCCATAACCCAAATTTTCACCCCTTTTTTCCAAAATTATTTTCAACTTAATCCTTAACAAATTTTTACCCCATTTTTTCATTAAATTAAAATAAAATAAATTTAAACAAATTAAATAAATAAAGAACTATATAAAAAAAAATAAAAATAAAAATAAAAGTATATGTTGGGTGTTACAGTTTGTTTCTATTGAAAAATTTACTTTACTATACAATAATGTGATTAGTTATTTTAATGCAAGATTTTAGTTTAAATCATATATTTATTTATCAATACATAAAAAATTAATTAAAATTTAACATCAGAAATATGATCTATTTGTTAATGAAAGTTCTAAAATACATTATAACATTCTTCACAGCGTAATATAAAAAATATAAGTCAATAACGATGGCATTTTAAACTGTAAACTAAATGTTTATATGGCAACAATATTTTGCACCTTGTGAACCTTTTAAATGATTGTATACTCATATAAACTTTACTTTGTAATATTAACTTAATGTATTACTAATCTTGTAAGTTTAATTGATGTGATACATTTGTAAGTTTTCAGAGTTAGCTTTAACTTATTACAGACCTCATAAGAAACTTTAAAAGATAATTATACATAAAAAAATTATTTCACCACATGGTTTATTAGAGCTTAAAAATGAAAAATTCAATATCCTTGGAAGCTTTTCTATTCAAGTAGTTAATTTGTTCTCTTTCTTCTTAGCTCATAGTTAACTTTTGTTTCCTCACATTATGTTGTCTCTTTATTTTTACCTCAATTTTTTTCTCACATTATGTATAAATGGATACACATAAATATATATATATATAAAAGATGGAATTATCAATTAATATAAGTAGGTGGGATTGGTAGCATAGAGATGGACTAACAATTCAATGTGTACTATTCTGAAATGTCAAGTCTTGTGATGAAATAAACTTACTATTAAGATGCTGATTACTTTTATAACTTTGTGATGTAGTTTACTTGTTTGAGTATTTATCATTTGTCAGATGACTTTTATAGGTAGAAGGAATACCTACAAGTTCTCCTATTTGTATAAAACTGAAAAATCTTTCAATTTTTCATTTGTGCCACAACTTTTATGGGCAAAAGAAATACCTACAAGATCTCCTATTTGTATAGAAATACAAAATCAAATACTACAACTTGCTGTAGACCTAAACAACATATCAAGACTCATTGGTGAAAAGCAATAATTCCATCTAGGCGAGTTCATTACTAGTATAAGGTGTAAAAAGGACCGATGCTTCTACCTCTGCACAACTAGGGATTATAGCCTCTACCATGATCCTTTGGTTAATAAAAGTTGGAGGTGCCCCCACTGGCCTTATGAGAGGTAAACCTTTATTATTATTTTGGTTGTATATGTATATATTCAAGTGCAAATCCGTTACATGTTATGTTGAGTAATGTGTATATATGGGTTTCTAAAAGATAAATTGTGATCCTGATGAAGAAAGGGCAAGTCGCAAAATTTGTAGAGGGTGAACAAGAGATCCAATATGCAGAATGCACCTATTGTGTCTGCTTTAGTTGCTACAAGTGTCGCTTTAGGGACTGTCAGTGTTGCACCTACACTTATTATATATAGAATGCACAGCCCTAATCTCCCCTAATCATCACTCTGGCTTGATGATTATACGATTGGAAGTTTCATCTTTCAGACTTTATGTCATCTATATGTAAAATCCAAACTGCATGATCATGTTTTTGATTAACAGCTTGAGTTTGATCTTCACTTTTGATTGGTATCTAGGTGCCCGTGCCATCTTCAACTGCATTGTACATAAATTCCTATAATACTGGTGGCAGTATCTATCGAGGCTTTGGGAATGGAGGTGGTGGACAACAAGGCTCTCTAAGTCGTTGTTTGTTTAGGTTTTGTCGTGGCCATGCATTGGATGCTCTTATAAAAAATGCTTGTTGCTGTATGATCTTCATTATAATGTGGATAATTGGATTAGGGGTGAGTTACAATAACTCAATAAGACTAGTAGTAATATATTTACACAAAAAAAATTTGAAAACCAATAAATGCAGCTTATAAAATTATAGTTTAATTTATACCAATTTAAGTACTTTCACCGATCATTCAATAATCTTAATTATCATTGTCAGATCATTACTGCGCTCAATATCGTACTTGATCATCCAATACACACACACATAAGTTTGAACTTACATTTGAAGTTTTACTATAAAATTTTATTATTTTAGTAATTATAAACCTACTGCACGCAGATGTCTAAACCAACACCAAGGAGGCAGTGAGGACACCACTACCTCTAAGAAAGGGGAATTGTAGTTATAAATGGTAAACGGTAAACAATTCAGTAGTCCCCAATCTAAGAGTAAGATTCCTATTAGTAAATAGTAAGCAGTGATAATAGTCATAACATTAATTCCGGTAATACCCCTCCAGAGTACTGGATAGACGTATTTATTAACTATTTTAGTTATTAAATTTTTGATTAGTTTTTTTACTCTTTCTTAATTATTCATCTAGACTATATCTTTTATCCATAATTCCCTTAATTAACTTTTTTTTTTCTAGAGCTTTATTTATTTAATTTCATTTATTTATTTTTATTATTTTATATATATATTTTTAATTTTGTTTTGATAATTTACTTCTTTTATTTACTTTATTCTATTTTCTTGATTGATTTTTTTAATTATTTTAAAACTAGCATATTTTGTTAATTTTCTAGATTTAATTTACTCTAAATTTATTTTTTTTTCTAATTTTGTTCTTTGTAGAAAACTAACCCTCAATGAGATATATATATATTTTCTTTTCTAAACTCGTACCTTCTCTGCTCGTTTATGTTTTTCCCTCTCACCATCCTTCAATAAATAGTTTATCAAATGCAAGTATACACAAAAATCCATCCACTTGACAGATTTTAAACAAAATGGACACATGACACACACACACACATTCATTCAATCCTAAAACAGCAATAGAGATCAAATTTTAAAACTAAATTTATTCATAATGCGTCTATAAAATACCATCGCATGCATAAAATATATTACTATAGGTCTTACCTTCCTGAATTAAAAAACAACCTATACATGCGAACAAATCAAGTTCAGATGACCAGAAAATACAGACGGGTTGCCTGCATTATCAACAGCGGCTTACGATTTGTTTGTGTCAAACTAGATATTTCTGGAAGTAGATTTGTCACTGAAGTTTGGACTAAATGAAGCTAGACCCTTATAAGAACCTAAATGAACATTAAAAATAAAATAAATTTAAACATCAAAATCAGAAAAGGGAAAGGAAGGCTAACATACCTGCACTGTTCGAAGGTGCAGCAGAAACAGAGCCTGGTTGAGCTCGATTTGTTTCTGTTTTGAAAAGGGAGTTAGGGATGAGTGAATAGCTTAAGAGGAACTAAAACATCATTAAAAAATCACCAAAAATGGCTTACCTCTCGGAAGGAAAGGTTTGCATACCTCTGCATCGTCACAGCCTGTCAAGTGCCCTTCCTCCCGATTCACACTTTGTTTTCACTTCTACACTCTCTCTCAAATTCTTTAGAATAGAAATTTATAATTTTTTTTACAACAAGGATATTACAGTAAGTCTTATTTTATACTATAACTTATGAAATCATTGAACTCAAATAAAAAATTATAAACTATTTAAAGTAAATAAAGAATTATTGCTATTTGAAACGAAATTTCTTAAATAAAGAATCCATGACTATTTAGGATGTTATTTTATTCTACTTATTAGATATTTTACTTAATTTATATAAAATGCTTATGAACATTAACTTTATTAGTTATATGGCTACCATTATAGTACAAAATGAGTAACTTCAAATTTTAAATTTAATTTTTGAGTGGAAGAACTCATTAGCCATTTACTTTGAAAAGTGAGAAATAATTTTACTGAGATAATGTTAAAAGTTTATCATGCTGCAATATATTTTTTTGAATTATAAGCAACAAAAACTCAACCTTCTTGGCCTTTTTAATCCAAAAATATCCTCTAACAATTTATATAGTTTTACAACTTTTTTTTATTATTAGAAGATGAGATTTATGGGAATTTTGAATTCTCAATGAAGATGGCAAGTGTTATTAGAACAATGAAGCTCAAAAGAAAAAGTGATGAAAGAAAAATGAGATAGATGGAAATAGCTTTGATTATTTTCTGTTACCTATTTTTTAATTTAATTTTTGTCTTTAGAAAACTAATTTAATAATAAATAGTTAACCAAGTCAACCCTCTTCACATTTCTTTACCATACCGTACATACATATATATGTAAAGTTATTACCTTGATAATTGATTAAAATTAGATAATTAAGTGTCAAGTACTTCAGAATATAAATAAATTCGTCGACCACACAAGCAAGACACCTTAAATTTTTGTCAAAAAACTATAAAAATAAAATTTAGAGGATCACAATCACTTAATAATTTTTTATTTCAAATTAGTGATTTAAGAATAAAAAATACGTAACAAAAATTAACTAATTTTTTTATGTATATACATGGTATATATAAAAAAAAGTGTGGTAAAGTTGAATTTACTTTTTTGATTTTGTCATAACACTATTATATAAGACAACTTCATCAAAATCCTTACAAGATATCAAGATTCTGATTTGGTAGAAATTTGTGATATCCAACTAATTTTTTTTTCTTCAAATGCCTTAGTTTGTTTTCCTAAAAACAATAATTTATTAGACAATTAGATATTCTTCCTAATATTCAAAAGTCTTGTCTTCATGAAAAATGTAATCATTAATTTGTTTTGTTAAGTATGATACTTTATCACCATGTTAATTTTTTTTATTTCATCCCTAAATTCTCATTGTTTCTTTTCATTGATTGCGTGATTTTTATTAATTAATGTGATATATTTATTTGTTTCTTTTGAAAACTTTACTATACTTTACGATAATGTGATTAGTTATTTTAATACAATATTTTATTTTAAATCATATATGTATATACCAATATATAAAAATCGATTAAAATTTAATCTCGAAAATATGATCTAATTGTTAATGAAAATTCTAAATACCTTTTAACAATCTACATCATGTAATATAAAAAATATAAGTTGATAATAAAAAAATTTAAAATTGTAGACTAAATGTTTAAATGGTAAAAACATTTAGCACGTTTTGAACTTTTTAAATTATTGTATACTCGTACAAGCTTTACTTTGTAATATTAAGTTAACTTATTATTGATCTTGTAAGTTTAATTAATGTGATACATTTGTATGTTTTTAGAGTTAGCCTTAACTTATTACGAACCTCGTACGAAATTTTAAAAGATAATTACACATAAAAAAAATAATTCCACCACATGGTCTATTAGAACTTAAAAATGAAAAATTCATCTTCCTCTAAAGCTTTTCAGTTTAAGTAATTAATTTACTTTTTCTTCCTCTTAGCTCATAGTCAACATTTTGTTTTCCTCATATTATGTTGTCTCTTCATTTTTACCTCAATGTTTAACCTTAAAACTAATTTTTGGCCTCAATTTTTTCTCACATTATGTATAAATGGATGTATATAAAACAAAATAAATAAGATAGAATTATTAATAAATATTAAGTAGTGGGATTGGTGTTATAGAGATCCAATTAGCAATTCAATGTCTACTATTCAAAAACATTAAATCTTGTGATAAAATAAATTGCTATTAAGATATTGATTACTTATATAACTTTGTGACTTAGTTTCCTTGTTTGAATATCTGTCATTTATCACACGAACTTTATAGGTAAAAGGAATATCTACAAGTTTTTCTATTTGTATAGAAGTAAAATATCATTCAATTTTTCATTTGTCCCATGAATTTTATGGGCAGAAGGAATACCTACAAGATCTCCTATTTGCATAGAAGTAAAAAATCAAATACTAGAAGTTTGCTATGAACTAAACAACAAATCAAGGCTCATTGGTGGAAAGTAGCAGTCCCATCAGGGCGAGTTCATTACTTGCACAAGGTGTAAAAAGGACCAACACTTCTACCTCTGCACTACTAGGGATTATAGACTCTACCACGATGTTTTCGCTAATAAAAATTGAAGGTGCCTCGACTGGCCTTACGAGAGATAAATCTTTATCATTATTTTGGTTGTATATATATATATTCATGTGCAAATCCACTATATGTTATGCTGAGTAATGTGTATATATGTGTTTCTAAAAGATAAACTGTGATGCTGATGAAGAATAGGTAAGTCGTAAAATTTACAGATCATGTACACGAGATCCAAAATGCAGAATACACCTCTTGTGTTTGCTTTTGTTGCTATAAGAGTCGCTTTAGGGACTGTCAGTGCTGCACCTGCATTTATTATATGTAGAATGCATAGCTCTCATCTCCCCTAATCATTAGTTTGGCTTAATGATTACGCAGAATAAAAGTTTTATTTTTCAGACTTTATGTCGACTATACGTAAAATCTAGACTGTATGATCATGTTTTGTGATTAATGGCTCGAGATTGATAACCACTTTTAATTCAAATCTAGATGCACATGCCCTCTTCCACTGCATAGTACACAAATCCCTACAGTGTTAGCGGTAGCATCTGTAGAGGCTCTGGGTATAGAGGTGGTAGACAATAAGGCTCTCTAGCTAGTTGTCATTTGTTTAGGTTTTGTGGTGGCCATGCATTGGAAGCTCTTATCAAAATTTCTTGTTGCTATTTGATGGGTGATGATTAGACGTGAAAATTTGTGTTTGGAATTTAGATTTTGGAGAAGTGAAAGAAAACTCTTTTGAATTAATTAAAGAAGAACTAACGGACAGTAGAGGATCTATATATATATGTATATATGTATATTCTTTTTCTATTTCAAAAATTCTCTAATAATATTGCTACATATTTTTTAAGTAAGCATATTAATATTTGTAAAATATATACATATAAAGTATATTTAAAAGAAGTGTGAGATATTCTTAAATTTATTTTTTTATTTATCATAATCCTATTATTTAAGAGAATTTTACTAAAATCCTTAAACGAAATAAATAATCTGATTTAATAGAAACTAGTGATATGCTATTCTCTTTCTTTTAAATATATGTTGTTATTATTTCCTTAAAAATAATAGTTTATTAAAGAATTTTGTGTTTTCCCAGATACTTAAAATTTTTGGGTTTTAGAAAAATGAGATCATTAAATTTTTCTGAGAGATAAAAGATAAAATTATTAAATAGATTAATACTTAAGCAACCACCAAAGTACTGTACATGGTCAAAGATTGTCTCCACCTAAGAAATTAGGATATCCTATATAAATGCCAAAACAAACAAAAAAATCTTCTCAAATTTCTATTGCAGTGACTAAAAAGTCTTAACTATCACTAAAAACTGTCTCTGTTATATAATATCTACTCACTCTTTGTAACACCCAAGTATTTTAATTTTATTCTTATTATTTTTATTTTTCTTTTTTTGTATTTGAATTTTTTAGATTTTTATTTAATTTAATTTGATTTAATTTAATTTAATTTATTGAAAATAAAAATAATAATAATGATAAAATTGGGCAAAAATATTATTTGGATTTAATTGAAATTGATTTTGGAAAAAAGGGGTAAAAATTTGGATTCTGGAGGTATTTTTGAAAAGAAAATCGGAAACTGGGGGTCAAAACGCAATTTAGAAAAGTTGTGCCACGTCAGCACCCACGTCAGCGGCCTGGTCAACAGCCCCGGCCAACCAGGACACGCCGCGTGGCAAGAAAACGCTGACACGAGATGGGCCACGTGGGCGATCGGACAGCCCAGATTCACGCATACGGACGGCCCAAATTCAATCAAGCACGGACGGCCCAGATTGCATCGCGATGGACGGTCTAGATTTAATCTTGATGGACGGTTGAGATTAAAAGCCAAAGGGTATAAATAACCCAACCCACACCTGACCACAAAACCCTAGCCGCCAGTGCCTCGCCGGAGAAGAAGAACAAGACGCCGGAGGAGTCGGCCGCCGCCACTTGCCGCTGCATCGGAGAAGTTTCTGACCGCCAATCGAGGTAAATTTTCTCCCCTTGGCTTGTTTTTTTATGCTGAGTCTGCCTATGGCCAAATCGGAGCCAAACCACCGGCCAAACGGCTGGAAAACCCAGCCGAAGTCCAGCAGCACTGCCGCGATCCCCCTCAGTTTTTGCCTCCGATGAGGCCCTTCCCGACCTCCGTTCGATGCAAATTTTATACAACTGTGATCACCGTTCTTTTTTCTACAGGTTGATCAGAGCCAAACATCAAAATGCGACTCACGCCGGAAGAGCAGTCGCACCTGAGAGCTCCGCCGCCGATAAGTCTCAGTTTTTCGTAATTGTTTAGCCGCTCGAGGGCCCTAGGATTGTTTTATCGTAGGGACTGATGCAAGTTTGGCCGAATTCGGCTTAAAACGGCCAACCCGAGGCGGATCGCCGCCGCTTGCGGCAGTGCCGTCGCCAGAGCACGGCGGAGCCGCCGTGCCGGAATTCCAATATTGGCTTAAAGGGGGCCCTAGGTCTGATTTGGGATTTTTTTAAGGACACGTGCAGGTATCAGTAGTGCGTTTCAGTTTTCTGAAAAAAATTCAGGAAAATTAGGGACAACCCGTAGGCGCACTGTAGAATCGGTTTCAGACCCCGAAAGAAGTAAAGACCCCTCACCCTATTTCCTATCACGGTATTAAAGCTTAATAAATAATTAAACAGTATTTTGTGATTTTATAGATGTGAAATTGATTAAGGTTGCCAATGGAGCCCGAATCTGGTACATTGTTGGTTAGTTGTCGTTTGATCTATTTTTCAGTATTAAATGCAGCATGATGTTCGATGTATTTATTTTATGGTCTCACATGCATGAATTATGGTTCCTTTTATTATGGTTGGTATTATGGTGAACCCGATACTGTGTTGTCTTGTTTGGTGTCAATTACTGGTTTACATGTTGTATGTGACTGAATGATTGAGACCAAGGAAAAAGGGAAAAAAGGTTATGTGAATTGATAAGTGGATAATGTGGACAGCCTGACTAGACATCCTGGGAGATGGTGGACGGACCGGGTTCGTAAGGAACCCTACCGGGAACGTGGTCTCTCATACCGGAGGGGGTATGGAGACCTTATGTGTTTTGGCGCTCATACCAGACGGGGTATGGGGACGGCCCGTTTCACCCTCATACCGGACGGGGTATTGAGGTTCATGATTTTGGGCGCCCATACCGGACGGGGTATGGGGACGGCCCTGGAATCAGGTTAAAATGTTAATGGTTCACGGGTAGCGGGGACCCCCTATGGATCCCCATGGATACTAGTAGGCTGGTAAAAGAGGAAGATATGTTATTTAATGATTGAAATGCAAAGGCGTGGTAAGTGTTATGTTATAAAGTTTATATGATTTCATGATGATGATAATGTTATTGCTTTCATATGTTGTTTTCATGGATCTCACCGAGGTAAGTGGACAGTAAAGGTTTTTATGTTAATAAACAAGTTTGTTGTAAATTATGCTCCATTGGTCATTTTTGTTTTCTACCCACCTTTACTTCCATGGTGGTGAGATAGTGTGATATTTTTACTGGGCTGGTGTAGCTTATTCCTTATTTAACAATTTCAGATCAGGAAGACGTTGTTCCCGAGCCCGTTCCGCAGGAAGACGGCGAAGGGGATGCCTAAAGACTTCATAGTTATATTTATAGTTCTTATTTCGAGTATCTCCTTCAGTTAGTCTGTTCCTTCATGTTTTGAGTACGTTTTGGTTATTGTGTAAGGGATGTTAATCAATTTTTTTTTTATTACGCTTCCGCATTTGAGATTTTTAATACATACATTTCATTGAAATTTCTGGGGCCGTTACGCTCTTTAAAAAAATATTTATTTTAATGGGAGACTAATACTAAAGTAATATATCTCATTAGTAATTCAATCTTATATGCTTAAACTAAGTATATTGAATTCATTTATTTTAGTTAGTTTGAAAAATAATAAATGGATAGTTATATGTCAAGTTTAAATCAATAGATGATTAGGATTGTTGGAAGGCTCATAAACAAATATTCGAGTTTGTCTTGATTCTCTTGAGGAATAAAAAAGCTTTCAATAATAATATGCAACATTACGATCAATTTTAAGAGCCTTTTTCTTATGAGTTACAAGAACCAAATTCTCAAGTTGGTTGTTTTTCTTATATGAAACATCACCAGCTCTTTTTCATGCTCATAACACTTTTAACCTGATAACTTGTTAAACTAAATCTTTTATGGATGAGGAACAAACATATCAAGTTTGTTCTTCTACTGAAGCTCCTAGTGAGATGTGTGAAGGAAATTGAAGCAATTCAGCTGTAGTAATAATTTTAGTTTTATCTATATAGTTAGTAATTCATCATAGAAAAAACCATCCAAGAAAAACATATCTACAATAGAAAAGGATGTTGGTCTTGGGTCCCAGAAAATTTTATTGGTACATATCTTCTCCAAAGCTTCTTCCTTTAAACCTTATGACTTGAGATTTAGACTGTAGAAAATATTAACATCGAACATCTACATTTTATATTTGTGCCTGAAGATTAAAAAGAATAGAAAGAGACTTGTTTTTTATTTCTTTTTTCGAATGAATGGAGGTTAATTACATACCTTTGAGCTTAATATATAACAAATAACATGACAGGTTATGTAGGCTTTGGAAAACCAACATTTCACTATACTTCTTTATTGCACCAGTCACGAATACTGAGTTTAATTGAAGAACAATTGAATTGTGATGAGAAGATAAATGACATACAATTGAGTGTTTTATATAGGCCGTGGAAAATCCAAATTTTATTATACTATAACTTATAAAATCTTTGAACTTAAATGAACAATCTATTACTATTTGGAAAGTGGTTTTATTTTTTGAAATCTTGAACTTAATAGAGAATCCATCGGTATTTGATATGCAATTTTATTATATTTATGTGATATTTTACTTAATATATATAAAATAATTAAAAACATTGATTTGATTAACTCTATTATCGCCAACTGTATTAAAATTAACTTTTAAATTTTAATCTATGCACTAAAGAACTTATTCATCATTTATTTTTTAAAAAATTAAAACAAGCAATTCTATTGAGATAATGATAGAAGTTTATCAGCATGCATAAGGTAAATAGTCACATTACACAAAAACATCGGTTGTACTTTACAATAATGTGATTAGCTATTTTAATAATATATCTCTACTATAAATCATGTATTTATATACCAATATATAAATTTTTGTTAGTAATTAACCTTAGAAACAAGATCTAACTGTTAATAAAAATTTTGAAATACCCTTTAACATCCTACTCAAATTATAGTGTAATATAAAAATATAAGTCAATAATGATAACAATATAAAATACATAGAGAAGGTAACCAACTTTCCACGATATTTCTTCTTTGCATCAATCAAGAGGACTAACTTATTATTGAAGAATAACTATAATGTGAGAAGAGAATAAATGTATTGGGTTGATTATTTTATGCAAGTTATAGAAAGCATAAGTCTTATTTTATACTATAACTTATGAAATCTTTGAACTCAAAAAAAGAATCATAAACTATTTAAAGTAAATAGAGAATTGTGGCTATTTAAAATTTGATTTCTTAAATAAAGAATCCATAACTATTTGGGATGTTATCTTATTATACTTATTGGATATTTTACTTAATTTATATAAAATGCTTACGAATATTAATTTTATTAGTTTTATGGTTGTCATTATAGTACAAAAATGAGACACATAAAATAAAATTTACTTTTGAATTTAATCTTTATGCGGAAAAACTTATCAGCCATTTACTTTGAAAAGTAAGAAACAATTTTGTTGAGATACATTAAAAGTTTATTGCGTTGCAATATATTTTTTTAAATTATAAGTAATAAAAACTCGACCTTCTGGTTTTCTTAATCTAAAAAATCCTCTAACAAATTATTTAGTTTTACAATTTTTAGAAGATTAGTTTTATGGGAATTAGGAATTCTTGATGAAGATGGTGAGTGCTATTGGAACAACGAAGCTCAAAAGAAAAAGTAAACTAAGGAAAATGAGATTGATGGAATAGCTTTGAATATTTTCTGCTAACTATTTTTTAATTTTGTAATTTTTGTCTTTAGAAGACTAATTTAATGATAACAGTTAACCAAGTTTACCCTCTTCATATTTAAGTAAGTATATTTATATTTGTAAAATATGTACGTATAAAGTATATTTAAAAGAAGTGTGAGGTATCCTTGAATTTATTTTTTTATTTATCATAATCCTTTTATTTAAGAGAATTTTACTAAAATTTCTAAATAAAATGAAGAACATGATTTAGTAGAAACTAGTGATATAATATTGACTTTCTTTTAAATATATGCAAATATTATTTCCTTAAAAAATAATAGTTTATTAAAGAATTGAATGTTTTTCCTGATACTCAAAATTCTTGGGTTCTGGAAAAATGAGATACTTAAATTTTTTTTAGAGATAAAATATAAAATTATTAAATAGATTGGTGCTAAGCCACAACTAAATAATGGTACATGGTCAAAGATCGTCTCAACCTAAAAAATTAGTATATCCTATATAAATGGTAAAATAAGCAAAAGAAATTTTCTCAAAGTTCTATTAAAGTGACTATAAAGTCTTAACTATCACTAAAGTCTATCTCTGTTATATAACATCTTATCACTCTTTTAAAAAAATCTTTCTTTTGATGGGACAACTAACATTAAAGTAATATATCTCATTAGTAATTCAATTTAATATGCTTAAACTAAGCATATTTAATTCATTTATCATAATTCGTTAAAAAAATAGTAAATGAACAATTATATGTCAAATTTAAATCAATAGATGATTAGTTTTGTTGAACGGCTCATAAATAGATATTCGAGCTTGTTTCGATGCTCTTAAGGAATTAAAAAGCTTGCAAAAATATATGCAATATTACGATCAATTTTAAGAGAATTTTTCTTAGGAGTTACAAGAACCAAAATCTCAAGTTAATTGTTTTTCTAAAAAAAAAAAAGAAACTTTACCAACTCTATTTCAAGCTCATCAAACTTGAAATATGATATTTTGTTAAGTTTAATCTTGTATGGATCAAGAACAAACCTATAAAGTTCATTCTTCTAGTGAATCTCCCAGTAAGATGTGTGAAGGAAATTGAAGCCATTCGACTACAATAATAATTTTAATTTTATCCATATGGTTAGTAATTTATCATAAAAAAAACCATCAAAGAAAAACACATCTACAATGAAAAATGATGTTTGTATGGATGGCACAAGTGCGCCTTACCGAGTCGAAATGAGTGCAACGTGGTCTTAGGTCCCGTAAGATTTTGCTGGTACAAATCTTCTCCAAAGCTTCCTTGTAACGCCCCATAATCCAAATGGTTAGGGCGTTACTACAACCTATCTCTACCTTATGATATTGTATCTCAAAAATTTAATCATTCAACATAAGCTAATCAACAACTCATTTTGATGTGTACATCAAAACATGACCTCATTCACATCTATACTGTAATGCCCCATAATAATTTGTATGAGGTGTCAATACAACCTATCATACTAATCGATTTTATAACATCACTTCTCAACATAAAGCAACTAGAATTTCATTTCCAATATATAACATAAATTCATCAATGACATCACAATAAGTATAGAATCAATAATTATCACATGATGTCATTATTCCTTCATTTCCCATACAAACAAGTAGTTGATTACCACTGACGCATATGTAGAGTATAAATCTACAAAATAATTTCAAACTCCTACTATGATCATTTTCGTGGCCTCAATTATGGAGACACACACTCCCATGTATATAGCTCGTATCGTGGCTACCTATATATAATGGCTATATATATATTTGACAACATATTTATTCCTAATTTCCTATTTTTTTAGAAAAAAAAAAACCATCCCCGCTAGTCATTGCCTTTTTTCGCTGCTATTTTACTACTTTTTTTAATATTTTCTCTTCTTAATTTTCCTATTTTCCTCATTTTTCTACAACAACCCATCCCAAACATCAATTTTCCTTTCTCATCTATAAACCCACACTCAATTAGCTCATAACCTGCAGATAGATTGGCAGACAAGTTAATCGTATTGAGTGTCATCCATAACATAATGCATTAGACCTATTGACCTTCTTGTGATCCCCTTCTAACCTTATATTACTACTCAATCAAATGTCATTATAGAATCAAAACATAATGCAAAATAAATGACCCTTACTGAGCCACTCACATAAATGTTATTAACACATGCAACATGTATATCAGGTGTTGCCACAGCAAATATCAACCAACATACAATGCTTTTATTTATCAAGCATATCCCAACCACTAGTCGGCCACACACTCACACGCAATTATCCTGCACACTAGAAACAACCAACAAATTTTCAGGTTCTATTTCCCTAACTTAGGCTTAGTTCCCCTACATGCCCGCTCATATTAACTCACACTAAATTCTTATACATTCTATATATTTGCTATCCCTCTTCATCAGTTCTCCTCTATTTGAGTCTGATAGTTTTCTATTTTGTTTTATCTTTTTCCCTTACTCAGTTTCTATAAGAAGATAGCAGATTTGTGTTCTCTTTCATCTCTATGTTGGATCCAGGCCTACCATTTCCTTTTCCCCCAATTTTTACATATCATAACCTACTCGTTCTCTTCTTTCTCCACTTCTCAGTATCCATTCATGCTTTTTCCTCACCTGACTATCTTATTCAGTCCTCCCAACTCAACCCCTTCAAATCTGGTCATTTCTAAAATATATTCAACTGATCACCAAATTTGATTTAACTAACATTACTCTTACCTTCAACAGCCTCCATTAATTCAGTATTTACTCACAACTTCTCTATTTCATAATAATCGTCGTGTAAATGTATGCAAATAAATCATATAATGCACAATTCATAGTCTTACTACAATATTTCAACCTCATCTTCTCACTTTCCCAACTCCTCATCATGCATTTATCATCCGAAATAAGGAATTGAAATACACATTTCAAATTTAGTGTTTAAAATTCAAAATTGTCTTACCTCTTGCATCCCAATGAATGTTCGTCTATGGCAGTGGTCCTTCTTTGGGTCCTTCTCATCCCCACAATTCTCAAAGAGAATTCCTCCTTTTAATCCTCCTCAAATTGTCTTGCCTGTCTTCTCTTCGCTCAGCTTCTTTGCTCTCATTCTCTCTCTTGGCCTTTCATTCTCACCACCCTCTCCTTCACACCACCATTCTTCTCTCTAGAGTTCTTTTTTCCTTTGACAAAAATAAAAAGAGGAATTCATATGGGGTAATAGGGTTGTTTGATCCCCACATTAGATCTACAAAGTTGATTATTATTATTATTATTATTATTATTATTATTATCATTATTTTAGATTTTTTTTTATTCCCAAGTTTCTCTTCCCTTTTTAATCCTTATAATGCAGTCTCCATATATTTCCCCATTACTCCCATCTCTATCAAGGGCCCAAGCTCGATCACCACTTTTAATTGGGATTTGGATGCACGTGCCCTCTTTGACTGCACAGTACATAAATCCCTACAGTGCTGGTGGTAGCATCTGTAGAGGCTCTAGGCATAGAGGTGATGGACAACAAGGTTCTCTAACTAGTCTTCGTTTATTCAGCTTCTGTGGCGGCCATGCATTGGATGCTTTTATCAAAACTACTTGTTGTTATATGATGGGTTATGATTAGACTTGAAATTTTGAGTTTGGAATTTGGGTTTTGGAGAAGCGAAAGAAAACTCTTTAGAATTAATGAGAGAGTAACTAAAGGACAATAGATTATATATATAAATACATATATATGTATATTATTTTTCTAGCTAAAAAATTCTCTAAGAATAGTGCTACATCTTGTTTAAGTATGCATATTTATATTTGTAAAATATGTAAATATAAAGTATATTTAAAAGAACTGTGAGGTATCCTTGAATTTATTTTTTTGATTTGCAATAATCCTATTATTTAAGAAAATTTTACTGAAATCCTTAAATGAAATAAAGAATCTGATTTAATAGAAACTAGAAATATGCAATTTGCTTTCTTTTAAATATATACAGATATTATTTCCAAAAAAATAATGATTTATTAAAAAATTGGATGTTTTTTCTAATATTCAAAATTCTTGGGTTCAAGAAAAATGGGATCATTAAATTTTTTTTAGAGATAAAAGATAAAATGATTAAATAGATTGGTAGTAAACCACCACCAAGGAATGGTACATAGTCAAAGATCATCTAAGCCTAAAAAATTTGTATATCCTGTATAAATGGTAAAAAAAATAGAAGAAATTTTCTTAAAATTCTATTGAATTGACTATAAAGTCTTAGCTATCACTAAAAAGTATCTCTATTATACAACATCTTATCATTTCTTTTAAAAATCTTTCTTTTGATTGGATGACTAATATTGTAGTAATATATCTCATTAGTAATTCAATCTAATATGCTTAAACTAAGTGTATTAGATTCATTTATCATAGTTCGTTAAAAAATATGTACATGCACAATTTCATTCTCTTTAAACTTGTAACCTGATATCTTGCAAGATTAGGAAATAACATATTAAATTTGTTCTTCTAATGAAGCTCCTAATGAGATGTGGAAAGGAAACTGAAGCTATTCAGCTGTAGTAATAATTTCAATTTTATCCATATAGATAGTTATTTATCATAAAGAAAACCATCCAAGAAAAACACATCCACAATAAAATTAATGGAAAAGGATTTTGGTATTGATGGCACAAGTGAAGCCTTACCTAGTGGGAACGAGTGTAATACGGTCTTGGGTCGCATAAGATTTTTTTATCACAAATCTTCTCCAAAGCATCCTCCTTTAAGCCTTATGACCTGAGATTTAGATTGTAAAAAATACTAACATCGAACAATTAGATTTTATATTTGTGCCTAAAGATTAAGAAGAATGGAAATAAACTTATTTTTTTTCTTTCTTGGAATGAATGGAGGTTGCATAGACTTTAGAAAACCAACATTTTGCTATACCTCTTTGTTGCACCAGTCAAGAAGATTAAGTTTATTTAAAGAATAGTTAAATTGTGATGGGAGGATAAATGACATGCGATTATTTATTTTATATATGCTGTGAAAATTGTAGATTTTATTTTACTATAATTTATAAAATATTTGAAATTAAATAAAGAATCTATGGCTATTTGGAAAGTGGTTTAATTTTTTGAAAATTTTAACTTAAATGACTAATCAATCGCACAATTTTATTATATTTATGTGATATCTTACTCAATATATATAAAATAATTACAAACATTGATTTAATTATTTTTTTGGTAGCCAACTATATTAAAACTAAATTTTTAACTTTAATCAATGCGTTAAAAAACATATTCGTCATTTATTTTTTTAAAAGTTAAAAAAATGTCATTTTATTGAGATAATGATAGAAGTTTATCACCACGCATAAAGTAAAAGTTACGTTACACAAAAACATCAACTGTACTTTAAAATAATGTGATTAGTTTTTTTAATGCAATATCTCTACTTTAGATCAGGTATTTATATACTAATATATAAAGATTTCTTAGTAATTAACCTTAAAACCTTGATCTAAATGTTAACAAAAATTTTGAAATACTCTTTAACATCCTACTCAAAGTATAGTGTAATATAAAATCATAAGTCGATAATGATAACAATGTAAAATACATAGAGAAGGTAACCAACTTTTCACGATACTTTTTCTTTACATCAATCAAGGGGATTAACTAATTATTGAAGAGCAATTACAATGTGAGAAGAGAATAAATGTGTAGGGTTGATTATTTTGTGCAAACTGTAAAAAACATAAGTCTTATTTTATACTATAACTTATAAAATCTTTGAACTCAAATAAAGAATCATAAACAATTTGAAGTAATAAAGAATTGTGGATATGTAAAGTGTTATTTCCTAAATAAAAAATCCATAGCTGTTTGGGACTTGATATTATTATACTTATTAGTTATTTTTCTAAATTTATATAAACTTTTTATGAATATTGACTTTATTAGTTATGTGGCTGCTATTATAGTGTAAATCGATCACTTCAAATAAAATTTACTTTTGAATTTAATCTTTATACGGAAGAACTAATTAACCATTTAAATTGAAAAGTCAAAAACAATTTTATTAAGACAATGTTTAAAATTTATATAGTTTTACAATGTTTTTTTCAATTTTTAGAAGATGAGTTTTATGGAAATTCAAAATTTTGGATAAAGATGGTGAGTGTTATTGGAACAATGAAGCTCAAAAAGAAAAGTGAAGGAAGAAAAATGAGATAGATGGGATAGCTTTGAATATTTGATGTTAACCATTTTTTAATTTCGTAATTTTTATCTTTAGAAGACCAATTTCATGATGAATGTTAACCAAGTCTACCCTCTTCACATTTCTTTACCATACTAGACATACATATGTATGTATAGTTATTACCTTGATGATAGATTAAAATTAGATAATTAAGTGTTAAGTCTTTCATAATATAAATAAATTTAACCATCATATAAGTATAACACCATAAAATTTTGTTAAAAAATTATAAAAACAAAACTTAGAAGATCACAATCAGTTAATAATTTTTTATTTCAAATTAATGATTTAAGAATAAAAAATACATTAAAAAAATTAGCTAATTTTTTAAATTTAATGGTACAAATGTTTCACATTTTTTTTGTACACATATGCTAAACTGTGTGGTAAAGTAGAATTTATTTTTTTAATTTTGATTTAATACTATTATATAAGAGAACTTTATTAAAATCTTCATAAGATATAAAGATTCTGATTAGATATAAATTTGTGATAAGCAATTTGTTATTTTCTGATAAACAATTGGATATTTTTCCAAATACTAAAAAGTCTTTGCTTCATGAAAAATGTGATCATTAATTCTTTTTTTTTTTTTGTTAAGTATGAATGCTTGATGAACATAGTAAATTTTTTATTTTATCCCTAAATTCTCATTAATTCTTTTCATTGGTTGTATGGTTTTTATTAATTAATGTGATATATTTTTTGTTTCTTTCAAAAAATTTATTATATTTTACAATAATATGATTAGTTATTTTAATGCAATATTTTAGTTTAAATCATATATTTATATACCAATATATAAAAATTGGTTAAAATTTAATATAAAAATATGATCTAACTATTAATCAAAATTCAAAATACCTTTTGACAATCTACATCACGTAATATAAAAAAAATAAGTCGATAATGACAACATTTTAAGCTATAAACTAAAGATTTATATGGTTACAATATTTAGCACCTTGTGAACCTTTTAAATGATTGTATACTCGTACAAATTTTACTTTGTAATATTAACTTAACGTATTACTGATCTTGTAAATTTAATTAATGTAATACATTTATAAGTTTTTTTAGTTAACTTTAATTTATTACTAATCTCGTACAAAATTTTAGAAAATAATTATACATATAAAAATTCCACCACATAGTTTATTAGAGCTTAAAAATGAAAAAGCATACTCTTTGGAAGCTTTTTTATTCAAGTAATCAATTTGTTTTCTCTTCCTCTTAGTTCACAGTCCATTTTTTCTCCTCACATTATGTTGTCTCTTCATTCATCTCAATTTTTACCCTCAATATTTTTCTTGCATTATATATAAATGGATGTATATAAATATATATATAAAAGATGGAATTATCAGTTAATATTAAGTAGGTGGGATTGGTGTCATAAAGATGCAATTAGCAATTCTATGTGTACTATTCCAAAACATTAAATCTTTTGATAACATAAATTGCTATTAAGATATTGATTACTTGTATAACTTTGTGACTTAGTTTACTTGTTTGAGTAAATATCATTTGTCACATGACTTTTATGGGTAAAAAGAATACCTACAAGATCTCTTATTTGTATAAAAGTAAAAAATAATTCAAATTTTCATTTCTCCTATGACTTTTATGGACAGAATAAATACCTACAAGAATTCCTATTTGCATAGAAGTAAAAAATCATATACTACAAGCTTCCTATAAAACTAAACAATAGATCAAGGCTAATTGGTGAAAAGCAGTAGTTCCATCGTGGCGAGTTCATTACCTACACAAGATGTGAAAAAGATCGAAACATCCGCCTCCGCACTACTAGGGACTAGAGGGTCTACCATGATGCTTTGGCTAATAAAAGGTGGAGTGCCCCGACTGGCCTTATGATAGATAAATTTTTATCATTATTTTAGTTGTATATGTATATATTCATGTGCAAATCCATTACATGTTATGCTGATAATGTGTATATATTTGTTTCTACAAGATAAATTGTGATGCTGATGAAGAAAGGGCAATTCGCAAAATTTGCAGCGGGTATACAAAAGATCAAAAATGTATAATGCACCTCTTTTGCTTGCTTTTGTTGATATAAGAGTTTCTTCCGAGACTATCAATGCTGCACCTACATTAGTTATATGCAGAATGCACAGCTCTAATCTCCCCTAATCATTAGTTTGGCTTAATGATTACGCATATTACAAGTTTCATCTTTCAAACTTTATGTCAACTATACGTAAAATCCAAACTACATGATCATGTTTTTCTATTAACGGCCCAAGTTTGATCACCACTTTCTATTGGAATCTGGATGCACGTGCCATCTTCAATCGCATAATATACAAATCCCTATAGTGCTGGCGGTAGCATCTGCAGATGCTCTGAGCGTGGAGGTGGGGGATGACAATGCTATCTAACTAGTCATCATTTGTTTAGGTTCTGTGGTGGCCATGCATTAGAAGCTCTCACCAAAAGTGCTTGCTATATGATGGGTGATGATTTGACTTGAAAATTTGTTTTTGGAATTTGAATTTTGGAGAAGAGAAAAAAAAAACTCTTTAGAATTAATGAGAGAAGAACTAAAAGACAATAGAAGATATATATATGTATATATGTATATTCTTTTTCTACCTAAAAATTCTCTAACAATAATGCTATATCTTGTTTAAGTAAGCATATTTATATTCATAAAAAATGCACATATAAAGTATATTTAAAAGAAATATGAGGTATCCTTCAGTTTATTTTTTGATTTGCCATAGTCCTATTATTCAAGAGAATTTTACTAAAGTTCCTAAATCAAATAAAAAATCTAATTTAGTAGAAACAAGTGATATGTTATTGGCTTTCTTTTAAATATATGCAGGTCTTATTTCCTAGTAGTCAAATTTTCTGGGTTCTAGAAAAATGAGATACTTAAATTTTTTTTGAGAGATAAAATATAAAATTATTAAATAGATTCATAGTAAGCCAACACCAAAGAATGGTGCATGGTCAAAGATTGTCTCAGTTTTAAAAAATTAGTATATCATGTGACATCCCAAGTGCTAATTAAGGAAAATGGGTGTTAGATACAAATTTAAAATAACGAGTGCATGATAAAATTTATGCAGCGGAACAAAATCATTACAAATTCCTTATAAATACATATGAGTTCCAATACATACATATATTGAGGCCAGAAGTGGCTGCAAAATACAACACAAATATAAGGGCCACTTCTTTCACTATGCTATTGGACTCATTAAAGTGCGGGAACAGTCATGCACTCAAACTTGTGGATCCACAGGATCCTCACAGAGTTCCAAGAGTTGGTCTGCTTGTGGTTCCTCACTTTCTTTCTCATCTGGGGGGGCATGGAAAGAGTGAGTTCCAAATACCCAGTAAGGAAAATAATATGAAATTAACATCGAAATATTTGAAAAGTTAATTTTTTTATTTTACAGTTTAACTTTCTCGTTTACTTATCTCACATTATGATAAAATAATTTATTTGTTAAGAAAATGATACGTTAATACAGAAAATTAAACAAACATCATGTCAGATAATAGAAAAAAATTAAATAAATCATGAAATGCACAGATTTTCATGTCATGCTTCGTGAAATTGTACAACTTCCATCTCTAAGGGCAGATACAGATTTTCAACTAACCAAGTTAAATGACGATATCGTATATAGATACGAAAATTTGCTCAGGCCCATTTTTGGTTGGCCAAACCATGGTACGATCTATGACCACAGCCATACCAGCCACAGTGGCCCTAACAAATATCTATAGTCATGACATTACATAGCCACGAGTGATCCCTATAGATAGCGCAACACCACTCTTGTCAGAGGGCACACCGTCATCCATTGGGAGTGGTCCTTTTACGTCTTTTCAAACCAGATAGTGGAGGGAAAAATAGACACCCCAAAGGGCAAAGGGAACAGATACCTCTCTGAGATAAAAAGCCTAACGAGACACTTGATGCAATATGCATGTCAATACACATACACTTCAGACCATACAGGCTTCATTCAAGTTTTCTCTTTTTTTATTACATGCAAATTCATCAAGTGTCAGCAATTCACATAACATGCTCGAAAATAAGAACAATTTAACTCATCTGAACACAGAGGCATACAAAATAAACAAAATCACAATCATATTAAATTAGCTTATCTAAAATACTCTTTATGATGTTGAAAGAAATACTAGATTCTTTATTGAAATCTTGATGTTTTCCCCCTCACCGCTCTCCTTTCTTTCTCTTCTTCTCTCACTAGACTATTATCTTTCTCTCTCTCTCTCTTAACCTTTGTACAATGGAAGAATATAAGTGTGAAGAGGAAGGGAAGGGATAGATAATTTACAAAATTTTAGAATCGTTGGATCTTTGCCAAGTGGCAAAATCTGGTAAAGAGAGAGGAGAAAAAGATGTTTGGCACAAAAAGTAAGGGAGGAGGGCCTCCTCTGCAAGTGGCGGTGGTGAGCTGCCCAAGGCGATGGTGGTGCACTGCCCGAGGTAATTGTGCTCTGACCGACGCACTAAAATCTAGCTTGCGAGGGCATAGGTTTCCTACCGCGAGTGCAGGGCCTTGGTGCGTTTGGCACCGCAAGCACAGGCCTATTGCACACAGGCCCCAGGAGCACAGGGCCTATCTGCGCAGACCTACTTTGCGGATGGCACACACACAATGTGTGGTGCCTGTCTGTGCGCGAGGTGACGCGTGGATAATTTTCCAACGTGTGTCAGGATGTGCACGAAGGTTCTGACCTCACACCGTGCGTGTGGAAGGGACGTACGCGCTGTGCGGACGTCCTATGTGTGTGTGCGTGCGGATGGGATGTGCGCGTTGTGCGCACAGTGCCTGGCACCTGCGTTGGCAACTAGCCTTCTCAGGGGATTTTTTCTGCAAGAATCTTTTTTCCCATTTTGCTGTTTTCTAATTTTTTACTAAATTTTTATTTTCATTTTAATTTAATTAAATTAAAATCATTTAAAATAAAATAAAATAAATTAAATTAAAAAAAAAATTTAACTAAAATTAAATAAATAAAAATAAACCAAAGTTATGAATCACTTTAAATATTAAAGAACATAAATTAATTAAGTTTAAAGTGGCCAAAGGCCCGAATAAGTAGAGTTTCCAAATCATTTTTGCACAGTGATGGACAGGGTGTTACATCCCTCCCACCTTAAAAAAAATTATTCCCCAAAGTTTTCTCGAATAAATCTAAATATTTTTTCCACATTCCATCCTCCAACTCCCACGTAGCTTCTATCGGGGTATGATGCTGCCATCGTACCTTCACTATGGGAATCGTCTTGTTATATAAGACCTTATCAGTCCACCCAAGAATTTCTAAAAGAACCTCCTCATACGTCATATGAGCTTATACCTGCACCTCATCACGAGGAATAACATGAGAAGGATCAGGGTTGTACCTCTTAAGCATCGAGACATGAAAGACATCATACAAACCCACAGACTTTCAAGATCGAGTGAGGTGGTATGCCGCAGGTCCAATGCGCTTGATGATAAAAGAAGGTCCCACATAACGAGGGCTCAACTTCCCTCTCTTTCTAACCTGCATCTTGCCTTTGTATGGGTAGACTTTGAGGAAAACTTGATCTCCCACGACAAACTCCAAGGGTCGCCTACTATTATCAGCATAGCTCATTTGGCAAATTTGGGCAGTTGCCTAATTCTTGCGGATGATTGCGACCTTCTCTATGGTCTCCTGAATGAAGTCTTGTCCTAAGTGGCACTAGTTCCTGACTTCACTCCAGCAAGTAGGAGAACGACAAGGCCTTTCATATAAAGCTTTATATGGGGTCATACGATACTGGAATGATAACTAGTATTATAAAAAAATTCACAAAGAAGAAGATACTCATACCAGTTATTACTAAAGTCGAGAATGTAAACATGTAACATGTCTTCAAATATTTGGATCATACGCTTTAACTAACCATCCATCTGGGGATGATAAGCGATGCTGAAGTACAACCCAGAACCTAAAGATTCTTAGAAGCTACCAAGTGTGAGAAGTGAACTTGGGGTCGCAGTCGGATACAATGGATGAGGAAGCTCCATGAAATTAAAAAATCTCATCAACATATAGGTAGGCTAACTTACTATTAGAGTCCGTCGTTCAAATAAGCAAAAAATGGGCAGTTTTGAGTACATTTGTACGTACAGCAATGGGGACTCAAATTTTGTTCTAGAATCTGAACAGTCCGTTATCAAAGATCCTGAAATCAGAAGATTCATTAAAAGTGAACTTACCCAGGTTCTTCATGATTTCTGAGTCCGTGGCCTATGCTTTCCAGATTTTCATAAAGAGATTCGGTATTCCTCTGATCTGGAGATAGGTGCCCTTGCCGTAATAGCTGAGGCAGAGTAATTATACAGTTTCTATCATCTTCCAACTGGAGGCCATGGTTTGAGCTAACACAGCAGTCTCCTTTCGACTTAGGCCATCAACAATTACATTCATAACACCCCGCCTATCACTATGATAAAATGATTAGGAAACTCTATTTATTTGTGCCTTTGGCTGCTTTAAACGTAAGTTAATTTACGCTATTTAACATTTTTTGAGATTCATAATTTTGATATATTTTTATTTTTATTTATTTTATTTTCATTTTATTTTATTTTAAATATTTTATTTATTTCAAAGGAACAATTTTGAAAAAAATCAAAAAATGGCGAAATGGGAGAAAACCTGCTCATGGGAAAAATCTCGCGAGAAAATAGTTTGCCCACGCAAGTGCTGGAAACTGTGCGCATGTGTACGGGTGCATAGTGACCGTGAGGTGTGCGCATGACCCATCCGCATGCTAGCACACACAGGATGTGCACACAGCACACATGTCCCCTCCGCATGCACGGCTCAGGGTCAGGGCCTGCGCGCACGTCCTGTCGCCTACAGACGGGTCGTCAGCATGTCACTTCGTGAACAGACTGGTGCTGCACACTGTGCGAGCGATGTCCGCACAACAGGCCTTTGCGAATAGGTCTTGTGCACTAGGGGCGTACGCGCAGTAGGCTACGCACATGACACCCAGTACGCCTAGGTCCTACGCGCACAGCAGCAAGCCTGTGCACCGCTGCTGCCTTAGGCGGTGCGCCGCCACAACTGGTGAAGGAAATTCTCCTTCCTTATTTTTCGTGCCAATAATCTTTTTCTCCTCTCTCTTCACTAAATTTCGCCACTTGGCACTAATCAAACAGTTCAAAAATTCTATAAATTTTCCTTCCCCTTCTCTCCCTCTCCACACCTCCATTTCTTCCATTTTTTAAGATTTAGAGAAAGAAAGAGGAGAGAGACAGTAAAATAGTGAGAGAAGAAGAAAAAGAAAGGAAAACAGTGAAGAAGAAAACATCAAAGTTTCGGTAAGAAATCTAGTATTACTTTCGATGGCTTAAGGAGTATTTTTAGACAAGAAAATCTAATATAATTATTATTTTGTCTGTTTTGCATGCCTCTTTATTCAAATGAGTCAAATTGTTCTTATTTTCAAGCATGCTATGTGAATTACCGACACTTGATGTATTTGCATGTAATAAATGTAAGTAGTTTATAATAATAAAAGAAAGAAAACGAGAAAAGTTGAATGAAGCCTATGTGGTCTGAACTATGTCCGTATTGACAGACATATTGCATCAAGTGTCTCATTAGGCTTTTTATCTCTAAGGGATATCTGTTCTCCTTGCCCTTTGGGGTATCTATTTCTCCCTCCCCTATTTGGTTTGGAAAGATGTAAGAGGACCACTCCTAGTGGATGACGGCATGCCATCTGACCAGAGTGGTATCGCACTATCTGTAGGGGTCACTCGTGGTTAAGTAATGTCGTGACTATAGATATTTATTAGGATCACTATGGTTAGTACGACTGTAATCATAGATCGTATCATAGTTTGGCTAGTCGGTAGTGGGCCTGATCAAATTGCCGTATGTCTATATGATCTGGTCATTCCATTTGGGTAGTTGGAAATCTGTATTTGCCCTCAGAGATGGAAATTTGTAATGACTTCACGAAGTATAACACAAAATATCTGTGTATATCATGATTTATTTGATACAGTAATGTGATAATATAATATTTTAATTTAAATCACATATTTATAAATCAGTATATAAAAATCGGCTAAAATTTATTATCAAAAACATGATCTAATTGTTATTAAAATTATAAAATATCTTTTAACATCCTACACTGTGTAATATAAAAAATATAAATCATAATGATAACATTTTAAACTATAAACTGAAGGTTTATATGGTCACAATATTTAGCACCATGTTTGTCTTTTAAATGATTGTATACTTGCACAAACTTTAATTTGTAATATTGTCTTAACTTATTACTGATCTAATAAGTTCAGTTAATGTGATACAATTGTAAGTTTTTTGAGTTACCTTTAACTTATTACTGACCTTGTACAAAATTTTAAAAGCTAATTATACATAAAAAAATTATTCCACCACATGATCTACTAGAGCTTAAAAATGAAAATGTCATCCTCGAAAGCTTTTCTATTCAAGTAATTAATTTGTTCTCTCTTCCTCTTAGCTCACAGTCAACATTTTTTCCTCATATTATATTGTTTCTTCATTTTTACCTCAATTTTTAGCCTTAAAACTAATTTTTATCCTCAATTGTATATAAACATATATATAAGATGAAATTATCAATTAATATTAAGTAAGTGGGATTGGTTGCATAGAGCTGGAATTATCAATTCAATGTGTACTATTCTAAAACGTTAAGTCTTATGATAAAATAAACTACTATTAAGATACCAATTACTTTTATAACATTCTGACTTACTTTGCTTGTTTGAGTATCTATCATTTGTCACACGACTTTAATAGGTACAAGGAATACGTATAAGATCTCCTATTTGTATAAGTAAAAAATCAATTCAATTTTTCATTTGTCCCACGACTTTTATGGGAAGAAAGAATATCTACAAGATCTCCTATTTGTATAGAAGTACAAAATCAAATACTACAAGCTTGCTGTAAACCTAAACAAGAGATCAAGGCTCATTAGAGGAAAAAAACAATTCCATTAGGGCGAGTTCATTACCTGCACAAGATATAAAAAGGACCAACAATTCTGCCTCCGCACTACTAGGGATTACAGCCTCTACCATGATACTTTGGCTAATAAAAGGTGGAGATGGCTCGATTGACATTATGAGAGGTAAACCTTTACCATTATTTTTGTTGTATAAGTTTATATTAATGTGCAAATCCACTACATGTTATGCAGAGTAACATGTATATATGTGTTTCTAAAAGATGAACTATGATGCTGACTAAGAAAGGGCAAGTAACAAAACTTGCAGTGGGTACACAAGAGATCCAAAATGCAGAATACACCTCTTGTGTCTTCTTTGGTTGCTATAAGTGTCGCTTTAGGGACTGCTAGTGCCGCACCTGCATTTATTATATAGAGAATGCAAAGCCCTAATATTTCCTAATCATCACTCTATCTTAATTATTACGTAGATTAGAAGTTTCGTCTTTCAAACTTAATGTAAACTATATGTAAACTCCAAACTGCATGATCATGTTTTTTGATTAACAGCCAAAGCTTGATCACCACTTTTAATTGGAATCTAGATGCACGTGCCATCTTTCACTACGTAGTACTCAAATCCCTACAGTGCTGGCAGTAACATCTGCAGAGGCTCTGGGCATAGAGGTGGTCGACGACAAGGCTCTCTTACTAGTTGTTGTTTGTTCAGGTTCTATAATAGCCATGCATTGGATGCTCTTATCAAAAGTGCTTGTCACTGTATCACAGCTGATGATTAAGCTTGAAAATTTGTGTTTGGAATTTAGGTTTTGGAGAAGAGAAAGAAAACTCTTTGAAGTTAATAAGAGAAGAAAAAAAGAATAATAGAGGATATATATATGTATATATGTATATTCTTTTACTATTTCAAAAATTCTCTAGCAATAATGCTACATATTGTTAAAGTAGGAATATTTATATTTGTAAAATATATACATATAAAGTATATTTAAAGGAAGTGTGAGTAAGCCTTGAATTTATTTTTATCATAATCCTATTATTTAAGAGAATTTTACTAAAATCCTTAAATGAAATAAAGAATCTGATGTAACAACCCACATTTTCTATTGAGGAGATAGTGTATTCTATGCACATAACCTAGTAATTTTACACAGAAATAAGCAAAATCTTAAGATTCAATCATTCTCTATACGAAATTATAAGTCATGAGGCTTATGAATTCTTGACATTGTATTGTGGTAATATAATGAAACCAACTTTACAAGAGAAAACTCTCAAGATCATTAAAGTTTCTTTAAAGTCTTTATTCAACCTTGAACTTACTCTTAATCTTGACTAATTTGCACTGGGGGATGTGAATTGGGGTGAGCTTCATGGACTCTATAAGGAAGAGGGCCAATGCCCAAAACAAAGACATATACACACTCAATCACATAAGATTCACAAAACAAATGCATATCTTCTTTAAAACCAATTCCCAATCAATACAGTAACCATAATTTCACATATCTCAATGATTGACTCTTTCACATATGATTTCATAGATATCACAAATATTCTAACATCACATTTACATAAATAAATAATATTGTTCATTGGTTTCATAAGACTTACACTTGCCACTGCATTACTTATCATTGGATATGTCAATATCGCTTTCACTTTACGTTGTTCACTTATCACTTTTCAGTTGAACTTGCATTCTCAGTCACATTTTTATGAAGGTTTATAACTTCTATTTTTTCGCCTTTTAAGAGTTTTATTGCATGATGTTGTTTCCGTGAGCATCAACGAGGGCACTAAGGATTCCCTCTACCATGAGGGTACATCATTTATCACTTATCACTTGTCATTTATCGTTTATCACTTCCTCAATACACTCAAATAAAGAACATTTATGCATTGGGTATCACTTATCATTTTTCACATAGACCCGAATACGAAACGGTTACGTACGAGACTTTCCAGCCACATCTGACTACGGTCGTAACCACAGCTAGGGTTCACCACACTTCACTTGCCAAAATTGCAATACACACACACTCCCTTCGTTGATACCTGTTATGCGGATTTCCACATCTTTTAAATGTTCTTATTTTATTATTTTACAACTTAATCCCATCACTCTAACACACCTACCTACATAACTTAGATGCTTACATATTTTCATTCATAACAAGTATACATTGTTTACATATACTCTGACACACAGTTTCACATTCACATTATTCAACCATAAACCCATACACATATGCACACCATTTATACCAACAAGTTTATACATACACATAGATGTATAGTTTTACATATATATATACATAGCCTTAGTAGTTTACTAGAATCTAAAGGATAATCCCTATAACCACAACACCTATACATTTTTACTTGTAGACACTACCCCTCTTTCATTTACTCTGATTCACAAATCATTCATTTGCACATATTCTATTACTCATACACTCATTATGCATAGACAGAAATCATGTTTATATAGGTTTACACATATCATATAATACACATAGACTTGTTTTATACATTTAATTACATATATTCCTGAAGCACCCACACACGATAACATACATACACATGATGAGTTTAGTAAAAACATGTTATAACTTGAACAATTTTTAAAATCTATAAAATATTTATTTTAAAGAAAATAAAATTTTTATGAAAATATGAGCATCTTTTGATGAGACTAACTTAATCCCTTACTTATAGTCGAATCGAAAAAAGTTTTTGAATCCTTATTGGCTCAGGTCTATACTCTCCTCTAAATGCAACATTTTTTAGATAATTTCCTCATTTACAAATACAAAATACGTAGGTTAAATGATGAAAACTTGTTGAAATAATTAGAATACAAAAGTGGTATCAAGTTTTACTGTAGCACAATTTTGGTCACCAATATCGCCACACGCCACCATACACGTGTCCTTGGTTCACCACACATTGCCATCGAAGCTGCGTGATCATGTTTTTTATTAATGACCTAAGTTTGATCACGACTTTTGATTAGTATCTAGATGCCCATGCCATCTTCGACTGCATAGTACATAAATTCCTATAGTGCTACCGGTAGCATCTGTAGAGGCTTTGGGCTTGGAGGTGGTTGACCACAAGGCTCTCTAACTAGTTGTCATTTGTTCAAGTTTTATCATGGCCATGTATTGGATGCTCTTATCAAAAGTGCTTGTTGCTGTATGATCTTCATTATAATATGGATAATTGGATTAGTGGGTGAGTTCTAATAACTCAATAAGACTAGCAGCAATAGATTTACACAAACAATGTTTTGAAAAAATTAAATGCAGCTTATAAAATTATAGTTTAATTTATACCAATTTCAGTACTTTCACCAATCATTCAATAATCTTAGTTATGACTGTTAGATAAATACTGCACTCAATACCGTACTTGACATCCAATACACACACACATAAATTTGAACTTATATTTGAAGTTTTACTATAAAATTTTATTATTTTAATAATTATAACCCTACTGCATGCAGATGCCTAAACCGATATGAAGGAGGTAGTGAAGAAACCACTACCTCTAAGAAAGGGAAATTATAGTTATATCAGTAAATGGTAAATAGTTCAATATCCACCCAATCTAAAAATAAGGTTCCTATTAGTAAATAGTAAGCAATGATAACAGTCATAATAGTAATTTCGGTAATACCCCTCCCGAGTACTGAATAGACTTATTTACTAACTATTTTAGTTATTAAATCTTGATTAGTTTTTTTATTCTTTCTTAATTATTCATCTAGACTCTATCTTTTATCCAAATCCGTACCTTCCCTACTCGTTTATGTTTTTCCATCTTACCATCCTTCAATAAATAGTTTATCAAATCCATCCACTTTACAAATTTTAAACCAAATGGACATAGGACACACACACACACTCATTTAATCCTAAAACTGCAACAAATATCAGATTTTAAAACTAAATTTATTCATAATGCGTCTATAAAACACCATTGCATGCATAAAATATATTACTATAGGTTTTACCTTCCTGAAGAATTCTAAAACAACCTACACATGTGAACAAATCAAGTTCAGATAACTAGAAAACATAGATGGGTTGCCTGCACTGTCAACAGTGGGTTATGATTTATTTTTGTCAAACCATTTATTTCTGGAAGTAAATTTGTCACGAAAGTTTGGATTAAATGAAGCTAGACCCTTATAAGAACCTAAATGAACTTTAAAAAAAGAATAAATTTAAAAATCAAAATCAGAAAAGGGAAAGAAAGGTTAACATACCTGTACTAGTCGAAGGTGCAGCAAAAACAGAGCCTAGTTGAGCTCAATTTATTTCTATTTTGGAAAGGGAGTTAGGGATAAGTGAATAGCTTAAGAGGAATCTAAACATCATTAGAAAATCACCAAATGGCTTTCCTCTAAGAAAGAGAAGTCTGCACACCTCTGCACCCTTACAGCCTGTTACTTCCTTCCTCCCAATTCACACTCTGTTTTAACTTCTGCAATCTCTCTTAAATTCATTATAGTAGAATTTTAAATTTTTTTTCAAGATGAACAGTAAGTCTTATAGTATACTATAATTTACGAAATGATTGAATTCAAATAAAGAATAAAAAACTATTTAAAGTAAATAAAGAATTATTGCTATTTAAAATGTGATTTCTTAAATAAAGAATCCATGGTTATTTGACACGTTATTTTATTATACTTATTACATATTTTATTTAATTTATGTAAAATGCTTATGAACATTGATTTTATTAGTTATATGGCTACCATTATAGTACAAAATGAGGAACTTCAAATAAAATTTACTTTTAAATTTAATTTTTGTGCTGAAGAATTCATTATCCATTTACTTCAAAAAGTAAGAAACAATTTTATTGAGATAATGTTAAAAGTTTATCACACTGCAATATATTTTTTTTTTGAATTATAAGCAACAAAAACTCAACCTTCTTGGCATTTTTAATCCAAAAATATCCTCTAACAATTTATATAGTTTTACAACTTTTTTTTAATTTTTAGAAGATGAGATTTATGGGAATTTAGAATTTTGAATGAAGATGGTGAGTGTTATTGGAACAATGAAGCTCAAAAGAAAAAGTGAAAAAAGGAAAATGAGATAGATGGAAATAGCTTTGGATATTTTCTGTTAATTATTTTTTAATTTCGTAATTTTTTTTAGAAAATCAATTTAATTATAATGGTTAACCAAGTCTACCCTCTTCACATTTCTTTACCATACTGTACATACATATGTATGTAAAGTTATTACCTTGATAATTGACTGAAATTAGATAATTAATTGTTAAGTGCTTGATAATATAAAAAAATTTATCGACCATACAAGTATGACACCTTAAATTTTTGTTAAAAAATTATAGAAACAAAACTTAGATGATCATAATCACTTAATAATTTTTTATTTCAAATTAGTGATTTAAGAATAAAAAATATGTAACAAAAATTAGCTAATTTTTTATGTACTCATATGGTATATATAAAAAAAAAGTGTGTGGCAAAGTTGAATTTATTTTTTTGATTTTGTAATAGCACTATTATATAAGAGAACTTCATCAAAATCCTTACAAGATATCAAGATTCTGATTTGGTAGAAATTTGTGATATCCAACTGAATTTTTTCTTGTCTTCAAATGCCTTTGGATATTTGTCCTAATATTCAAAATTCTTGGCTTCATGAGAAATGTGATCATTAATTTTTTTTTTGTTAAGTATGAATACTTTAGTAACATGTTAAATTTTTTCATTTCATCCCTAAATTCTCATTGTTTCTTTTTATTGATTGCGTGGTTTTTATTAATTAATGTAATATATTTATTTATTTCTTGAAAAATTTACTATACTCTACAATAATGTGATTAGTAATTTTAATGCAATATTTTAGTTTAAATCATATATTGATATACCAATACGTAAATATATGTCAAAATTTAATATTGAAAATATGATCTAATTGTTAACAAAAATTCTAAATACCTTTTAACAATCTACATCATGTAATATAAAAAATATAAGTCGATAACGAAAGCATTTTAAATTGTAAACTAAAGATTTATATGGTCACAACATTTAGCATGTTTTGATCTTTTAATTTATTGTATACTCGTACAAATTTTACTTTGTAATATTAACTTAACTTATTACTGATCTTGTAAGTGCAATTAATGTGATACATTTGTAAGTTTTTGAAGTTACCCTTAACTTATTAACATAAAAAAATAATTCCACCACATGGTCTATTAGAGCTAAAAATGAAAAATTCATCCTCCTTGAAAGCTTTTATGTTCAAGTTATTAATTTGTTCATTCTTCCTCTTAGCTCAAAGCCAACATTATTTTTTCCTTATATTATGTTGTCTCTTCATTTTCACCTCAATTTTTAGCCTTAAAACTAATTTTTGCCCTCAATATTTTCCTCACGTTATATATAAATGGATGTATATAAAAATATATATAAGATAGAATTATCAATAAATATTAAGTAGTGGGATTAGTGTCATAGAGATGCAATTAGAAATTCAATGTGTACCATTTTAAAACATTAAATCTTGTGATAACATAAATTACTATTAAGATATTGATTACTTGTATAACTTTGTGACTTAGTTTACTTATTTGAGTAAATGTCATTTGTCACATGACTTTTATAGGTAGAAAAAATACCTACAAGATCTCCTATTTGTATAGAAGTAAAATATCATTAAATTTTTCATTTGTCCCAAAACTTTTATGGGCAGAAGAAATACCTACAAGATCTTCAATTTGTATAAAAGTAAAAAATTAAATACTAGAAGCTTGCTATGAACCTAAACAACATATCAAGGCTCATTGGTGGAAAGTAATAGTTCCATCGGGGTGAGCTCATTACCTGTACAAGGTGTAAAAAGGACCAACACTTCTACCTCCACACTACTAGGGATTACAGACTCCACCATGATATTTTGGCTAATAAGAGGTGGAGGTGCCCCAACTGGCCTTACAAGAGGTAAATATTTATCATTATTTTGGTTGCATATGTATATATTCATGTGCAAATTCACTACATGTTATGCTGAGTAATGTGTATATATTTGTTTCTAAAAGATAAACTGTGATGCTGATCAAGAAAGGGTAGGTCCAAATTTTGCAGATCATGTATAAGAGATCCAAAATGTAGAATGAACCTCTTGTATTTGCTTTAGTTGCTAAAGTGTTGCTTTAGAGACTATTAGCGCCCAGCTGCATTCAATATATCTAGAATACACAACTCTAATGGAATGTTTCATCTTTCAGACTTTATGCCGACTATACATAAAATTCAAACTACATGATCATGTTTTGTGATTAACGGCTCCAGATTGATCACCACTTTAATTGGAATCTGGATGCATGTACAATCTTCCATCATATAGTAACACAAATCCCTAAAGTGCTGGTGGTAGCATCTGCAGAGGCTCTGGACGTAGAGGTGGTGGACAACAAGGCTCTCTAGCTAGTTGTTGCTTGTTCAGGTTATGTGGTGGCCTTGCATTAGAAGCTCTTACCAAAAGTTTTTGTTGCTATATGATCGGTGATGATTAGACGTGAAAATTTGTGTTCGGAATTTGAGTTTTAGAGAAGAGAAAGAAAACTCTTTTTAATTAATTAAAGGAGAACTAATGGACAGTAGAGGATCTATATATATATGTATATTTCTATATTCTTTTTCTATTTCAAAAATTCTCTAACAATAATGCTACATATTATTTAAGTAAGCATATTTATACTTGTAAAATATGTACATATAAAGTATATTTAAAAAAAGTGTGAGATATTCTTGAATTTATTTTTTCATCTATCATAATCCTATTATTTAAAAAAAATTTACTAAAATTTTTAAATGAAATAAGAAATCTGATTTAATAGAAACTAGTGATATATTATTGGCTTTCTTTTAATTATATGGAGTTATTATTTCCTTAAAAATAATGGTTTATAAAAGAATTTGGTGTTTTTTCTAATACTAAAAAATCTTGGGTTTTAGAAAAATGAGATCATTAATTTTTTTTAAGAGATAAAAGATAAAATTATTAAATAGATTGGTAGTAAGCAACCACCAAAGTATGGTATATGGTCAAAGATTGTCTCAACCGAAGAAATTAGTATATCCGATATAAATGGTAAAATAAATAGAAATTTTTTCTTAAAGTTCTATTGAAATGACATAAAAGTCTTAACTATTACTAAAAACTATTGCTGTTATATAATATCTAATCACTTGTTAAAAAAGAATCTTTCTTTTGATGGGATGACTGATATTGAAGTAATATATCTCATTAGTAATTCAATCTAATATGCTTAAACTAAGGGTAATTGATTCATTTATCACAGTTCGTTAGAAAAATAGTAAATAGACAATTATATGTCAATTTTAAATCAACAGATAATCAATATTGTTGGAAGGCTCATAAACAGATATACGAGTTTGTCTCGATGCTCTCGAGGAATAGAAAAGCTTGCAATAATAATATGCAACATTACAATCAATTTTAAGAGTACTTTTCTTAGGAGTTATGAGAACCAATTTCCCAAGTTGATTGTTTTTCTCATATGAAACTTCACCAGCTCTATTTCATGATCATCAAACTTTTAACCTGATATCTTGTTAAACTAAATCTTGTATGGATCAAGAACAAACATATCAAGTTTGTTCTTCTAATGAAGCTCCCGTGAGATGTCTAAAAGAAAATTAAAGTCATTCAGTTGTAGTAATAATTTTAATTTTATCCATAGAGTTAGTAATTCATCATAGAGAAAACGATTCAAGAAAAACACATCTACAATGGAAAAGGATGTTGACATGGATGGCACAAGGGAAGCCTTACTGAGTGGAAACAAGTGCAAAATGGTCTTGGGTCTTGTAAGATTTTACTTGTACATATCTTCACCAAAGCTTCTTCTTTAAACCTTATGACCTGAGATTTAGACTGTAGAAAATATTAATATCAAACATTTACAATTTATATTTGTGCCTGAAGATTAAAAAGAATAGAAAGAAGCTTGTTTTTATTTCTTTCTTCGAATAAATGGAGGTTAATTACATATCTTTGAGCTTAATATATAATAAATAACTTGAGAGGTTATGTAGGCTTTGGAAAACCAACATTTCACTATACTTCTTTATTGCACCAGTCAAGAAGACTGAGTTTAATTAAAGAACAATTGAAGTGTGATGGAAAGATAAAATGACATACAGTTGAGTATATTATATAGGCCATGGAAAATCTAGATTTTATTATACTATAGCTTATAAAATCTTTGAACTTATATGAAGAATCTATGGCTATTTGGAAAGTTGTTTTATTTTTTGCAATCTTAAACTTAAATAAAGAATCCATTTTTATTTGAGATAGAATTTTATTATATTTATGTGATATCTTATTTAATATATATAAAATAATTAAAAATATTGATTTGATTAACTCTATTGTCTCCAACTGTATTAAAATTAATTTTTGAATTTTACTCCACGAACTAAAGAACTTATTCTTCATTTATTTTTTTTAAAATTAAAACAAGCAATTCTATTGAGATCATGAAAGAAGTTTATCACCACGCATAAGGTAAAAAGCCACGTTACACAAAAACATTAACTATACTTTACAATAATATGATTAATTATTTTAATAATATATCTCTACTTTAAATCATATATTTATACACCAATATATAAAGTTTTGTAAGTCATTATCGAAACAAAATCTACTTGTTAATAAAAATTTTGAAATACCCTTTAACATCCTAGTCAAAGTATAGTGTAATATAACAACTTATTATTGAAGAACAGTTATAATGTGAGAGGAGATTAAATGTGTAGAGTTGATTATTTTGTGCAAACGGTGAAAAACATAAGTCTTATTTTATATTATAACTTATGAAATCTTTGAACTCAAATAAAGAATCATAAATTATATCAAGTAAATAGAGAATTGTGGCTATTTAAAATATTATTTCTTGAATAAAGAATCCATGGCTATTTGGGACTTGATTTTATTATACTTATTAAGTATTTTACTTAATTTATATTAAATTCTCATAAACATTGATTTTATTAGTTCTATAGCTGCCTTTATAGTACAAAATCAGCACTTTAAATAAAAATTTACTTTTCAATTTAATCTATGTGCCGAAGAACTTATTAGTCATTTACTTTGGAAGGTAAGAAACAATTTTGTTGAGGTAAGGTTAAAATTTTTGATGAGTGACAAATCCACCAAAAATAAATTCCTAATTAACCAATAAAACAATATTGTAGTAATAGTAAGAAGGATCGAATCCACTGGGAATTGTAAAGCAATTATCTTTCTTGACCAACAAGTAAAAAACATACAGGGGGATTTTGTAGAATCTAATATGCAAAATATAAATTAAACAATGAGAAAAATAATATTAAACAAACTCTTGGCTGCAAATTAAAAACTAAAACAATTATAAGAAGAACTCCTAGTCAACAAAATAGCTTGCTCTATTAATAAAATTGATCATAGATGTAAGTGTTTGTTTCACCAAAACTATGGAAAATTAGTTATAGTTGTTAGAAATGTTTTGACAACCAATCCTTCCTTATTCCTAAACCAACCAAGAAATGTTTGGTAGTTGGTTATTCGCTGACAAGTAGTCCTGGGAATGGACAAAGGATTTAACTTGTGAACAACCTTGAGAGCTAGAAGGATGTGATTCAAGTTGCTGGATTCATCCACATGAACAGGTCAACTAGACTATTGACCTCCTCAATGCGGCACTGATCGCTACTTGGAGATAGAATCACTCAGAAAATTATAAATTTAAGGGGTTCGGCTAGCTGCTTGTGATTTCTCTTCTTGTATGATGGGCCCTATTCAAACAGATTCAAAACAATAAATATATATAGGAACAGGAAGTAAATAAATAGCAGCTCCAAAGTCAGACTCAAATTAATTTGATTAGATCTCACAAATACATTGTTGGAGTTTGCTAGAACTATAAACTAGGAAAAAAAATTAATCAGCCACTCATTGTGGGCTTTTTAACCAAAATGAGTTCTTAGAGAGTAGAAAAAAGAATAAAGATGAAGAAAAAGTTACAGAAGCAGCAGAAGCTGTTATGTGTAGCATCAGGGAGAAGAGAAATGATGATTCTACTTTGATAGCCACCCTCTTTGTAAAAAAGAAGCTAGGGTTTTCTTCTTTTGTTGATTAAGATCCTTTTCATTGATATTTGGCTTATCCTAAGCCTTCTAGAATATTTTCCCCTTGATTTTCAGCCCCAGATCTTGGCTTGAATAATATGTTTTTTACAAATTTGAAAACACATGTTTTAATTTAAATATGCTACTGTGCACGACTCTTAGCATTGCCTAAGGCTTGTTTCTAGGCTTATGAATCTTTTCACAAACTCTTCCTCTTTTCATGCTATTTTTTCTCATTTCTTCCTTATATCTTGTACTACAACAAAACATAAAAAATAACTCGGATTAGATAACATACCATAGTTTAATAACCCAAAAGTGGGTCATAATGATGTCATTTTTAGGCACTATCAAAGTCCCCCACACTTATCGTGTGCTTGCCCTCAAGCACTACACAATACACTCTGTCAATTCCTATCTCTTCACCATCAACTCACTTACTCCCAATCATTTCATCACAACCCACATGTTACACCTCAACCCTCAAGTCACAAGAATAACCATCAACTAGTACTTTATAGGCTTGAGTTTCATGGAACCATACCAATGAATAACCACTTTGAAAACATCCAAACACGACATAAGAGAGTTTTTTAAATTTAGCAGATAAAAATTTCATTGAGTGGAATAGCTAATACCTAGTAGAATAGCCACCAAACCTATCTAGATAAAAGGATTCATGCAGTTGGTTCATGCCAAAAACAAAAAAGCTTGAGCACTTTGCTTGCTTGAAATGTCACCAACCTTTTGACGCAAGGGTAAACATTTGTGATGAATGCACCTGGTTACTTAGTTGGGCACCAGTTTTAGATAGCTACTAATGCTACTCATAGCCATTTGACTAGAGGAGTAGATTATTTTTTGTGTTCCTTTTGTTTCATTTTTGACTAGAGGAGTAGATTATTTTTTGTGTTCCTTTTTTTTTTCATTGTGAGTGCGTTTTACGCTCCATCTCACAATTTTACTCCCACTATTTTTGAAAGTGAGTACATTTTAACCTCAATCTCACACTTTTACTCCAATTATTTTTGAAACTGGGTGCGTTTTATGCTCAATCTCACTCATTACATAATAGATAATTTGATTTATTCATTTAAAGCAGATAATTTAGGACAAATTATAGATGAGTTCTTTCTTAGTATTAATATTCACTTAAAAATAAGAGAAAATTAATTAATTTTGTTTTTGAATAGGCAACTCTCAAACAAGTCGTGTTCAATATGTAATTAAAGATAAAATTATAAATTAATATTAAGTAAGATTGGTGGCATAGAATTGTAATTATCAATAAAATGTGTACTATTCTAAAACGTGAAGTCTTAAGATAAAATAAACAACTACGATGATACTGATTACTTTTATAACATTGTGACTTAGTTTACTTGTTTAAGTATCTGTCATTTGTCACACGACTTTGATAGGTACAATGAGTCCGTAAAAGATCTCCTATTTGTATAGAAGTAAAAAACTATTCAATTTTTCATTTGTCCCATGATTTTTTTGGGAAGAAAGAATACCTACAAGATCTCTTATTTGTATATAAGTAGAAAATTAAATGCTATAAGCATGTTGTAAACTTAAACAAAGAATCAAGGCTCATTGGTGGAAAGTAAGAGTTGCATCGGGGCGAGTTCATGACTTGCACAAGGTGTAAAAAGGACCAACGATGATGCCTCCGTACTACTATGGATTACAGGCTCTACCATGATATTTTGGCTAATAAAAGGTGGAGGTTCCCTGACTGCCATTATGAGAGGTAAATCTTTATCATGATTTTTGTTGTATATATATATATATTAATGTGCAAATTCACTACATGTTATGTAGAGTAATGTGTATATATATGTTTCTAAAAGATAAACTGTGATGCTAACTAAGAAAAGGCAAGTCACAAACTTGCAAAGGGTGTACAAGAGATCCAAAATGCATAATGCACCTCTTGTGTCTCCTTTGATTTCTACAAGAGTCGCCTTAGGGACAGTTAGTGTCGCACCTGCATTTATTATATGCAGAATGCACAGTCCTAATCTCCCATAATCATCACTCTAACTTAAAGATTACGCATATTAGAAGTGCCATCTTTCAAACTTTATGTCAACTATACGTATACTCCACACTGCATGATCATGTTTTTTGATTAACGGCCCGAGCTCGACCATCACTTTTAATTAGAATCTTGATGCATGTGCCATCTTCAACCGAACAGTACATACATCTACAAAGGCTCTGGGCATGGAGGTGGTGGACAACAAGACTCTCTAATTAGTCGTCATTTGTTCAGGTTCTTCGGTGGCCATACATTTGATGCTCTTATCAAAATTGCTTGTTGTTGTATGATGGGTGATGATTAGAGTTGAAAATTTTTGTTTGGAATTTGGGTTTTGGTGAAAAGAAAGAAAACTCTTTGGAATTAATGAGAGAATAACTAAAGGGCAATAGAGGACATATATAAATATACATATATGTATATTTTTTTTCTATCTCAAAAATTCTCTAACAATAATGCTACATCTTGTTTAAGTATGCATATTTATATTTGTAAAATCTTTACATGTAAAGTATATTTAAAAGAACTATGAGGAATCCTTGAATATATTTTTTTATTTATCATAATCCTATTATTTAGAGAATTTTACTAAAATTCCTAAATGAAATAAATAATCTTATTTAGTAGAAACTAGTGATACGCTATTGGCTTTCTTTAAATATACGCAGATATTATTTCCTTAAAAATAATGGTTTATCAATTAATATTATGTAAGTGGGATTGGTGGTATAGAGCTTGAATTATTAATTCAATGTGTACTATTCCAAGATGTTAAGTCTTGTGATAAAATAAATTACTATTAAGATACTGATTATTTTTATAACAATCTGGCTTACTTTACTTGTTTGAGTATCTATCATTTATCACACGACTTTGATAGGTATAATGAATACGTATAAGATCTCCTATTTGTATAGAAGTAAAAAACCATTCAATTTTTCATTTGTCCCATGAATTTTATGGGAAGAAAGAATACTTACAAGATCTTCTATTTGTATAGAAGTACAAAATCAAATACTACAAGATTGTTGTAAACCTAAACAACAGATCAAGGCTCATTAGTGGAAAACAACGATTCCATTAGGATGAGTTCATTACTTGCACAAGGTATAAAAAGGACCAACGATTCTGCCTCCACACTAGTAGGGATTACAAGCTCTACCATGATACTTTGGCTAATAAATGGTTGAGGTGCCCCAACTGGCATTACGAGAGGTAAACCTTTTATCATTATTTTTATTGTATATGTGTATATTAATGTGTAAATCCACTACATGTTATGTAGAGTAATTTGTATATATGTATTTCTAAAAGATGAGCTGTGATGCTAACTAAGAAAAGGCAAGTTGCAAAACTTGTAGAGGGTGTGCAAGAGATCCAAAATGTAGAATGCACCTCTTTTGTCACCTTTGGTTGCTATAAGTGTCGCTTTAGGGACTGCAAGTGCCACACCTGCATTTATATGGAGAATGCAAAGCCCTAATCTCTCCTAATCATCACTCTATATTAATGATTACGTAGATAATAAGTTTCATCTTTCAGACTTTATGTAAACTATACGTAAACTCTAGACTGCATGATCATGTTTTTTTATTAATGGCCAGAGCTTGATCACCACTTTTAATTGGAATCTGGATTCACGTGCCATCTTCCACTGCGTAGTACACAAATCCCTACAGTGCTGCCGGTAGCATCTGCATAGGCTCTAGGCATAAAAGAAGTGGACGACAAAGCTCTCTAACTAGTCATCGTTTGATCAGGTTCTGTGATGGCTGTGCATTGGATGCTCTTATCAAAACTATTTGCTATTGTATGATGGGTGATGATTAGACTTGAAAATTTGTGTTTGGAATTTAGGTTTTGGAGAAGAGAAAGAAAACTCATTGGAGTTAATAAGAGAAGAACAAAAGAATACTATAGGATATATATATGTATATATATATATTCTTTTTTTATTTCAAAAATTCTTTAACAATAATGCTACATATTTTTAAAGTAGGCAGATTTATATTTGTAAAATATGTACATATAAAGTATATTTAAAAGAAGAGTGAGGAATCCTTAAATTTATTTTTATCATAATCCTATTATTTAAGAGAATTTTACTAAAATCCTTAAATGAAATAAAGAATATGATGTAACAGTCCACCTTTTTCTATTGAGGAGGGAACCCTATTGTACGCACATAATCTGGTAATTTTACGCAGCAATAAGCGAAAACTTAATATTCAATCATCCACTATACGGAATTGTAAGTCAAGATGCTTACAAAATTCTTGACATTGTATCGTTATAATATAATTAACATGACTTTACAAGACAAAACTCTCAAGATCACTAAAGATTTTCTAAAGTCTTTATTCGACTTTGAACTTACTCTTGATCTTGATAATTTGCACTGGGGATGTAAATCGGGGTGAGCTTCACGGACTAAGTAAGGAAGAGGGGCAGTGCCAAAAACAAAGACATACACACTCAATCACACAAGATTCACAAAAATAAATGTATATCTTCTTTAAAACAAATTCCCAATCAATACAATAACCATAATTTCACATATCTCAATGATTCACTCTTTCACGTATGATTTCATAGATATCACAAATACTTTAACATCAAATTTACATAAATAAATAATATTGTTCACTGGTTTCATAACACTTGCACTTGCCACTGAATTACTTATCATTGCATATGTCAATATCTCTTTCACTTTACATTGTTCACTTATTACTTTTTAGTTGCACTTGCATTCTCAGTCACATTTTTATGAAGGTTTATAATTTGTATCTTTTTCATCTTTTAAGAGTTTCATTGCATGATATCGTTTTCACAGGCATCAACTAAAGCATTAAGGATTCCCTCTACTATATGGATACATCATTTATCACTTATCACTTCTCACTTGTCACTTATCATTTGTTATTTATCAGTTATCACTTCCTCAATGCACCCAAACACAAAACAATTATGCATTGTGTATCACTTATCACTTTTCACATAGCCCTATCTTTTAAATGTTCTTCTTTTATTATTTTATAACTCAATCCCATCACTCTAACACATGTTCCTACACAAATTAGATGTTTACATATTTTCACTCATAACAATTATACATTGGTTATATATACTCCGATGAACAGTTTAACCTTCACGACTATTCAACCATCAACCAATACACATATGCACACCATTTATACCAACAGTTTTATACATACATATACATGTATAGGTTTACATATATATATATATATATACATAGCCTTACTAGTTTACTGGAATCTAAAGGACAATCCCTATAACCACAACACATATACATTTTTTACTTGTATACACTATGCCTCTTTCATTTACTCTAATTCATGAATCATTCATTTGCACGTATTCTATTCCTCATACACTCATTATGCATAGACAGAAATCATGTTTATATAGGTTTACACGTATCATATCATACACATAGACTTGTTTTACACATTTAATTACATATATTCTTAAAGCACCTACAGATGATAAAATACATAGACATGATGAGTTTACTAAAAACATGTTAGAAACTCAAACAATTTATAAAATCTATAAAATATTTATTTAAAAGAAAATAAAATTTTTATAAAAATATGAGCATCTCTTGATGAGACTAACCTAATCCCTTACTATAATTGAATCAAAAAAAGTGTCAGAATCCTTATTAGCTCAAGTCTACGCTCTCTTTTAAATCCAACATTTTTTAGATAATTTCCTCATTTACAAACAAATAATACATAGGTTAAATGACGGAAACTTATGGAAATAATTAGAATACAAAAGTGGGATCGAATTTTATCGTAGCATGATTTCAGTCACCATAATTGCCACACACCACCATACACGGGTCCCTAGTTCACCACATGCAGCCATTAGAGCATCGCATGCCACCTCACGCTCGGCTTTTGGAACAAACACGTGCCACAGAAACCACCCATGCACTAACATGTTTTGGCTAGAAATCATCACAGAACAAGCCGCGCATGTAGATCCGGCTCGAAAATGTTAGAATCGTGCTGGAGAAAGGTTTCGATGCATGGAACCATGCCTACCCAACATCATGGTTCTCCTTCTTCTCTGCTAGTACCGTTATGTGTTCTCTCTCTCCATCCTTCTGGTTATAGGCCTCTCTATTGTACCACACGCCACATGCACAAAACTAGCCTTGCCACCGGTCTGGTCTGTTCCCTCCTACTATCTCTCTTTCTCCCCGAGCTCCTTTCTCTCTCTTCATGACTCACTCTCTCTCTTTACAAATTTGACTCTATTTCTCTTCTTCTCGATTTCTTCTCTTTTTTTTAATAGGTGATAGGATAGAGACCCCTGGATGCCTCTTTTTTCTTCTTCCTCTTCAGTTCCCTGAGGCATACATGCCTCTAGTTGTCTTCTTTTTTCCTATTCTTTCATCAAAATAACGTCATTTTAGAGTTTTCCAAAACAACGACGTTTTGGCCCCTCTTACTACTAATGCCCAGCTTGGTGTTCCATCTGCTTTAGTAAAAATTGGTGACAAGCTATTAGTTTACTTTTAAATATATGTAGATATTATTTCTTAAAAAATAATGGCTTATTAAAGAATTGGATGTTTTTCTAATACTCAAAATTCTTGGCTTTTACAAAAATTAGATCATTAAATTTTTTTGAGAGATAAAAGATAAAATGATTAAAGAGATTGGTAGTAACCCACCATAAAAGAATGGTACATGATCAAAGATTGTCTCAGCCTAAAACATTAGTATATCCTAGATAAATGGTAAAACAAGTAAGAGAAATTTTCTTAAAGTTTTATTGAAGTGACTATAAACTCTTAACAATCACTAAAAACTATATCTGTTATATAATATTTTATCACTCTTTTCATGGGATGACTAACATTGTAGTAATATATCTCATTAGTAATTCAATCTTATATGTTTAAACTAAGCGTATTGGATTCATTTATCATAATTTGTTTAAAAATAGTAAATGGATAATCGTATGTCAAATTTAAATCAACAGATGATCAATATTGTTGGAAGGATCATCATAGATATTCGAACTTGTTTTGATACTCTCAAGGAATAGAAAAGCATGCAATATTAATATGCAACATTACGATCAATTTTAAGAGCATTTTTCTTAGGAGTTACAAGAACTGAATTCCCAAGTTAATTGTTTTCCTCATAAAAAACTTCACTAGTTCTACTTCATCCTCATCAAACTTGTAACCTGATATCTTGTTAAACTTAATCTTGTATGGATCAGGAACAAAAATATCAAGTTTGTTTTTTTAGTGAAGCTCTTACTGAGATGTGTGTGAAGCCATTTAGCTGGAGTAATAACTTTAAATGTATCCATATCATTAGTAATTTATCATAAAGAAAATTATTCCAAGAAAAACACATCTACAATGAAAGAAGATGTCGGTATTGATGGCACAAGAGAATCCTTACTGAGTGGAAACGAGTGCAACATGGTCTTGGGACCCATAAGATTTTACTGGTACATATCTTCTTGAAAGCTTCCTCATTTAAACCTTATGACCTAAGATTTACACTTTAGAAAATATTAACATCCAATATCTAGATATTATATTTGTGCCTAAAGATTAAGAAAAATAGAAAGAAACTTGTTTTTTTTTTCTTTCTTCGAATGAATGGAGGTTAAGTGCATAACTTGAGAGGTTATGTAGTCTTTAGAAAACAAACTTTTTGCTCTACCTTTTTTGTTGCATCAGTCAAGAACACTGAGTTTAATTAAAGAACAATTGAATTGTTAGGGGATGATAAATGAAATAGGGTTGAGTATTTTATATAGGTCGTGAAAAATATAGATTTTATTATACTATAACTTAAAAAAATTTTGAACTTAAATGAAAAATCTATGGCTACTTTGAAAGTGGTTTCATTTTTTACAATCTTGAACTTAAATGAAGAATCAAACGTTATTTGAGATGCGATTTTATTATATTTATATGATATCTTACTTAATATATATAAAGTAATTAAAAACATTGATTTGATTAATTACATGGTCACAAACTATATTGAAAGATGGAGGTGCCCCAACTGACCTTATGAGAAGTAAATCTTTATCATTATTTTTATTGTATATGTATATATTTATGTGGAAATCCACTACATGTTATACTTAGTAAAGTGTATATATGTGTTTCTAAAAGATAGTCTGTGATGCTGTTGAGGAAAGGTCAAGTCAACAAGTTGTAAAGGGTGTACAGGAGGTTAAAAACACATAATCCACCTCTTGTGCCTGTTTTTGTTGCAACAAGAGTTACTTTAAGGACTGTGAGTGGCACTGGCATTTATTATATGCCTAATGCATAGCCCTAATCTCCAATCATCATTCTAGTTTAATTATTAAACAGATTGAAAGTTTCATATTTTTGACTTAATGTCGACTTTATGTAAAATCTAGATAGCATGATCATGTTTTTTTATTAACGGCCCGAGCTTGATCACTTTTTTTAATTAGAATCTAGATGCACGTGCCATCTTTCACCAGTAGTACACAAATCCAAACAGTGTTGGCAATAGCATTTGCAGAGGCTCTCAGCATGGAGGTGGTGGACGACAAGACTCTCTAACTAGTCATCCATTATTCAGGTTTTGTGGTGCCCATGTATTGAAAGCTCTTATCAAAAGTGCTTGTTGCTATATGATAGGTGATGATTAGACTTCAAAATTTGTGTTTAGAATTTGGATTTTAGAGAAGAAAAAAAAAACTCCTTGGAATTAATGAGAGAAGAACTAGAAGACAATTGAGGATATATATATATATGTATATATGTATATTCTTTTTCTACCTCAAATGTTCTCTAACAATAATACTACATATTGTTTAAGTAAGGATATTTATATTTATAAAAAATGTACATATATAGTATATTTAAAAGAAATCAAAGGCATCCTTGAATTTATTTTTTGGTTTATCATAATCCTATTATTTAAGAGAATTTTACTAAAATCCCTAAATGAAATAAAGAATATGATTTACTAGAAACTAGTGATATGCTATTGGCTTTCTTTTAAATATATAAAGATATTATTTCCTGAAAAATAATGGTTTATCAAAGAATTGAATGTTTATCCTAATACTCAAAATTCTTGAGTTCTAGAAAACTGAGATACTTAAATTCTTTTTTAGAGATAAAGTATAAAATTATTAAATAGTTTCGTAGTAAGCCACCACCAAAGAATGGTGCATGGTTAAATATCATCTCAGCCTTGAAAAATTAGTATATTCTATATAAATGGTAAAACTAGCAAAAGAAATTTTCTCAAAGTTTTAATGAAGTGACTATAAAGTTTTAACTACCACTAAAAACTATCTCTATTATATAACATCTTATCACTCTTTAAAAAACATTTTTTTTTTATGAGACGAATAACATTGAAGTAATACATCTCATTAGTAATTCAATCTTATATGCTTAAACTAAGCGTATTGGATTCATTTATCATAATTTGTTAAAAATAGTATTGTTGGAATGCTCATAAACAGATATTCGAGTTTGTTTCGGTGGTCTCGAGGAATAGAAAAGCTTGCAATAATAATATGCAACATTACGATCAATTTTAAGAGCATTTTTCTTAAAGAGTTACAAGAACCAAATTCCTAAGTTGATCGTTTTCCTTACAAAAAACTTCACCAACTCTACTTCATGCTCCTCAAACTTGTACCCTAATATCTTGTTAAATTTAATCTTGTATGGATCAGGAACAAACATATCAAGTTCATTCTTCTAATGAAGCTCCTAGTGAGATGTGTGAAGGAAATTGAAGCCATTCAGCTGTAGTAATAATTTTAATTTTATCCATATAGTTAACTAATTATCATAACAAAAACCATCCATGAAAAACACATCTTAAATAAAATTAATGGAAAAGGATTTTGGTATGGATGGCTCAACGGAAGCCTTACCAAGTGGGAATGAGTTCAACATGGTCTTAGGTCCCAAAGATTTTGCTGGTACATACCTTTTCCAAAGCTTTCTCATTTAAACCTTATGACCTGAGATTTAGACTCTAGAAAATATTAACATCAAACATCTAGATTTTATATTTTCTTTCTTCGAATGAATGGACGTTAAGTGCGTACCCTTGAGTTTAATATATAATAAATAACTTGAGAGATTATGCAGGCTTTGGAAAACCAACTTGTCGCTATACTTTTTTGTTGCATCAGTCAAGAAGACTAATTTTAATTGAAGAACAATTGAATTGTGAGGGGATGATAAATGCAATTGAGTATTTTATATAGGCCGTAGAAAATGTAGATTTTATTATACTTTAACTTATAAAATTTTTGAACTTAAATAAAGAATCTATGGCTATTTGAAAAGTGACTTTAATTTTTTTAAATCTTTAATTTAAATGAACAATCCATTGCTATTTAGGACACAATTTTATTATATTTATGTGATATCTAACTTAATATACATAAAATAATTAAAAATATTGATTTAATTAATTTTATTGTCGCCAACTGTATTAAAATTAAAATATGAATTTTAATCAATATGCTAAAGAACTTATTCGTCATTTATTTTTTTAAAAGTTAAAAAATACAATTTTATTGAGATAATAATAGAAGTTTATCACCACACATAAGGTAAAAAGCCACATTACACAAAAGTATCAACTGTACTTTACAATAATGTGATTAGTAATTTTAATGCATTATCTCTACTTTAAATTACATATTTATATAATAATATATAAAGATTAGTTAGTAATTGACTTCAAAAACTTGATCTAATCGGTAATGAAAATTTTGAAATATCCTTTAACATCCTACTCAAAGTCTAGTGTAATATAAAATTATAATTCGATAACGATAACAATGTAAAATACATAAAGAAGGTAACCAACTTGACACGATACTTCTCATTTGCATCAATCAAGGGGATTAACTAATTATTGAAGAACAATTACAATGTGAGAAGAGAATAAATGTGCAAGGTTAATTATTTTGTGTAGACTGTTAAAAAAGTAAGTCAGATTTTTTACTATAACTTATAAAATTTTTGAACTTAAATAAAAAATCATAAACTAATTAAATAAAGATTTGTGGCTATTTAAAATGTTTTTTTTTTTAATGAAGAATCAATGGCTATTTGAGACTTGATATTATTATACTTATTAGATATTTTACACGATTTATATAAAATTCTTATGAACATTGATTTTATTAGTTCAATGTCTACCATTATAGTACAAATGAGTCACTTCAAAATAAAATTTTCCTTTGAATTTAATTTTTGTATGGAAGAACTTATTAGTCATTTACTTTGAAAAATAGGAAACAATTTTGTTAAAATAATGTTAAAAATTTATATAGTTTTACAACTTTTTTTTTTCAATTTTTAGAAGATGACTTTTATGAGAATTTAGAATTCTGGATGAAGATGGTGAGTGCTATTGGCACAATGAAGCTAAAAAGTTAAAGTGAATGAAGAAAAATGAGATAGACGAAAATAGCTTTGAATATTTTCTGCCTACTATTTTTTAATTTCATAATTTTTATTTTTAGACGACCAATTTAATGATAACGGTTAATCAAGTTTATTCTCTTCGTATTTCTTTATCATACTATACATAAATATGTATATATAGTTATTACGTTATTAAAATTAGATAATTAAGTGTTAAGTGCTTCATAATATAAATAAATTTATTGATCATAGAAGTATGATACCATAGAGTTTTGTTAAAAAATTATACAAATAAAACTAAGAGGATCATAATAACTTAATAATTGTTTTATTTCAAATTAGTGATTTAAGAATAAAAAGTACATAAAAAAAATTAGCTAATTTTTGAAATTTAAGATCAGAAACATGATCTAATTGTTAATGAAAATTATAAAATACCATTAACATCCTACACAGTGTAATATAAAAAATATAAGTCGACAATGATAACATTTTAAACTATAAACTAAAGGTTTATATGGTCACAACATTTACAACCTTGTGAGTATTTTAAATAATTGTATACTCATACAAACTTTACTTTGTAATAATAACTTAACTTATTACTGATTTTACAAGTTCAATTAATGTCATACATTTGTAAGTTTTTTTATTACTTTTAACTTATTACTGACCTTTTATGAAATTTTAAAAGCTAATTATCCATTAAAAAATTATTCCTCCACATGATCTATTAGAGCTTAAAAATAAAAATTTAATCATCCTTGGAAGTTTTTCTATTCAAGTAATTAATTTGTTCTCTTTTCCTCTTAGCTCACAGTCAACATTTTTTTTCTTTACATTTTGTTGTCTCTTCATTTTCACCTTATGTTTTAGCCTTAAAACTAATTTTTAGCCTCAATTGTTTTCCTCACATTATGTATAAATGAATGTATATAAATATATATACATATAAGATGAAATTATCAATTAATATCAAGTAAGTGGGATTGGTGGCATAAAGGTGCAAATATCAATTCAATGTGTATATTCCAAAACGTTAAGTCTTGTGATAAAATAAACTACTATTAAGATACTAATTCCTTTTATAACATTGTGACTTACTTTGCTTGTTTGAGTATCTATCATTTGTCACATGTCCGTTAAAAGTACAAGAAATATGTATAAGATCTCTTATTTGTATAGAAGTAAAAAATCATTAAAATTTTCATTTGTCCCATGACTTTGATGGGAAGAAAGAATACCTACAAGATCTCTTATTTTTATAGAAGTACAAAATAAAATACTACAAGCTAATTGTAAACCTAAACAACAAATCAAGGTCATTGGTGGAAAGCAGCAATTCAATCAGGGTGACTTCATTACCTTTATCATTATTTTTATTGTATATGAATATATTTATGCAGAATGCACCTCTTGTGTCTTCTTTGGTTTCTACAAGTGTCGCTTTAGGGACTGTCAGTGATGCACCTGCATTTATTATATGGAGAATCCATAGCCCTAATCTCCCGTAATCATCACTCTAGCTTAATGATTACGTAGATTAGAAGTTTAATTTTTTAGACTTTATGTAAACTATACCTACACTCCAAACTTGATGATCATATTTTTTATTATCAGCCCCAGCTTCATCACCACTTTTAATTGGAATCTAGATCCACATGCCATCTTCTATCACATAGTACACAAATCCCTACGGTGCTAGCCGTAGTATTTGGAGAGGCTCTGGGTGTGGAGGTGGTGGACGACAAGGCTCTCTAACTAGTCGTCATTTGTTTAGCTTCTGTGGTGGCCACGCATTGGATGCACTTATTAAAAGTTATATGATGGGGGATGATTAGACTTGAAAATTTGTGTTTAATTTGGGTTTTAAAGAAGATAAAGAAAACTCTTGGGAATTAATGTGTGACGAACTAAAGGACAATAGAGGATATATATCTATGTATATATGTATATTCTTGTTTATTTCAAAAATTCTCTAACAATAATGCTACATATTGTTAAAGTAGGCATATTTATATTTGTAAAATATATACATATAAATTATATTTAAAAGAAGAATGAGAAATTCTTGAATTTATTTTTGATTTATCATAATCCTATTACTAAAATAAAGAATATGATGTAACAGCCTGCCTTCTCTGTTGAGGAGGGAGTGCGATTCTATGAACATAACCTTGTAATTTTATGCATCAATAAGCAAAAACTTAAGATTCAATTATCCCCTATACGCAATTACAAGTCATGAGGCTTACAAAATTCTTGACATTGCATCACTATAATATAATTAAACCACTTCACAAGACAAAACTCTCAAGATCACTAAAGGTTCTTCAAAGTCTTTCTTTGACCTTGAACTTGCTCTTGATCTGGACTAATTTGCATTGGGGGTGTGAATTAGGGTGAGCTTTATGAACTCAGTAAGGAAGAGAGGCAATGCCCAAAAAAAAGATATGCACACACGCAATCACACAAGATTCATAAAACAAATGCATATGTTCTTTAAAACTAACTCCCAATCAATATAGTAACTATAATTTCACATATCTCAATAATTCACTCTTTTACATATGATTTCATATATATCATGAATACTCTAACATCACATTTACATAAATTAATAATATTATTCACTAGTTTCATAACACTTGCACTTACACTTCCTAACAATCACTTGCCCTTGTGACTAAATTACTTATCATAGCATATGTCAATATTGCTTTCACTATATATTGTTCACTTATCACTTTTCAGATGCACTTGCATTCTCAGTCACATTTTTATTAAGGTTTATAATTTTTATTTTTAGTCTGTTAAGAGTTTTATTGCACGATACTGTTTCCACGGGCATCAACGAGGGCACTAAGGATTCTCTCTATCATGTGGGTACATCACTTATCACTTATCACTTATCATTTGTCATTTATCACTTGTCATTTATCACTTATCACTTCCTCAATGCACCCAAACATGGAACAGTTATGCATTAGGTATCACTTATCACTTTTCACATAGACTCAAACACAGAACGGTTATATATGGGACTTCCCAACCACGTCTGTCTGAGATTGTATCCACAAGTAGGGTTGACCACACTTCACTTGCCAAAATGACAACACACACACATACTCCTCATGTTGATACCTATTAAACAGATTACCATGCCTTTTAAATGTTTTTATTTTATAATTTTACAACTCAATCCCAACACAGCTACCTATACAACTTAGATGCTTACATATTTTCACTCATAACATGTATACACTATATACATATACTTCCATACATAGTTTAACCTTCATGACTATTCAACCATCAACAAATACACATATGCACACTATTTATACCAATAGTTTTATGGATGCACATGCATGTATAGTTTTACATATTTATATACATAGCCTTACTAATTTACTGGAATCTAAAGGATAATCTCTATAACCACAATACCTATACTTTTTTACCTATATACAGTACGCCTCTTTCATTTACACTGATTCACGAATCAATCATTTGCACATATTCTAATGCTAATACACTCATTATGCATACATAGAAATCATGTTTATATAGGTTTACACATATCATATCATACACATAGACTCGTTTTACACATTTAATTACATATATTATTGAAGCACCCGCATACGATAACATACATACACATGATGAGTTTATTACAAGCATGTTAAAAACTTAAATAATTTATAAAATTTGTAAAATATTTATTTCAACGAAAATTAAATTTTTATAAAAATAAAAGCGTCTCTAAATGAGACTAACCCAATTCCTTACACATAGTCAAATCGAAAATAATGTTGGAATCCTTATTGGCTTGGGTCTATGCTCACCTCTAAATCCAGTATTGTTTAGATAATTTTCCCGTTCATAAACAAAAAATATATAGATTAAATGATAGATACTTATGGAAATAATTATAATACAAAAGTGGATCAAGTTTTACCATAGCATGATTTCGATCACTGAAATTGCCACACGCTGCCACTGGAGAATTATTTGTCACCTCATGCTCGACTGTCAGAACTAGCATGGGCAACAAGAACCACCCATGCGCTGCCATGCTTGTGCCAGAAATCGTCACAAATTGAGTCACGCACATAAATCTCGCTCGAATATGGACAAATCGTGCCAGAGAAAGGTATGGATAAGTGGACCCGCACCTAGCCATTGATTTGGTTCTCCTTCTTTGGTGTGTAGGTCCAGGCTTCTTTTTCTTCTTCTTCTTTTGCTACCAGAGGCATACACGCCTCTGGTTGCCCTTTTTTTTTTCTTTTTCTTTCATCTAAACGGGGTTGTTTTGGAGTTTTACAAAATGATGTCATCTTGGCCCTTCTTACTCTTGATGACTAGCTTTGAAATGAAATTATTTTCAGCATGGGCTTATCCCTATTTCTCTAGGCTGGGGTGTTATATCTAATTTAGTAAAAACTAGTGATATGCTATTAGCTTTCTTTTAAATATATGCAGATATTATTTTCTAGAAAATAATAGTTTATTAAATAATTGGATGTTTTTCTTAATACTCAAAATGCTCAAATTCTACAAAAATGAGATCATTAAATTTTTTGAGAGATAAAAGATAAAATGATTAAATATATTGGTAGTAAGCCACCACCAAAGAATGGTGCATGGTCAAAGATTGTCTCAGCCAAAAAAAATTATTGGATCCTATATAAATGGTATAAAAATAGAAGAAATTTTTTAAAGTCCTATTGAAGTGACTATAAAGTGTTAACTATCACTAAAAACTATCTATGTTATATAACATCTTATCGCTCTTTAAAAAAATCTTTTTTTTATGGGATGAATAATATTGTAGTAATATATCTCATTAGTAATTCAATCTAATTTGCTTAAACTAATCATATTTGATTCATTTATCTTAGTTCATTAAAAAATAATAAATGTATAATTATACGTCAAATTTAAGGCAACATATGATCAGTATTGTTGGAAGGTCATAAAGAGATACTCGAGCTTGTCTCAATGCTCTCGAGGAATAGAAAAGCTTGCAATAATAATACGAAACATTTTGATCAATTTTAAGAGCATTTTTCTTAGGAGTTACAAGAACCATATTCCTAAATTGATTGTTTTCCTCAGAAAGAACTTCACCAGCTCTATTTCATGCTGATCAAAGTTGCAACCTGACATCTTATTAAACTTAATCTTGTATGGATCAGAAACAAACATATCAAGTTCGTTCTTCTAGCAAAGCTCCTAGTGAGATGTGTGAAGGAAGTTGAAGTCATTCAGCTGTAGTAATAATTTTAAATGTATCCATATCGTTAGTAGTTTATCATTAAAAAAATCATCTAAGAAAAACACATCTATAATGGAGAAGGATATTGGTATGGATGGCATAAGGGAAGCCTTACCGAGTGAAACGAGTGCAACATGGTCATGGGACCCGTAAGATTTTACTTGTACAGACCTTCTCCAAAGCTTACTCCTTTAAATCTTAGTGACCTGAGATTTAGACTGTAGAAAATATTAACATGGAACATCTAGATTTTATATTTGTTCCTAAAGATTAAGTAGAATGAAAAAAAATTGTTTCTTTTTTTTTTCGTTCTTCAAATGAATGGAGGTTTAGTGTGTAACTTTGAGTTTAAGCTATAATAAATAACTTTAGAGTTATGTAGGCTTTGGAAAACAAACTTTTTACTATACTTCTTTGTTGCACCAGTTAAGAAGACTGAGTTTAATTGAAGAACATCGGAATTGTGAGGGGAGGATAAATAGAATATGGTTCAATATTTTATATAAGTCATGAAAAATGTAGATATTTTTATACTACAATTTATTAAATCTTTGAACTTAAATGAAGAATCCATGGGTATTTGCAAAGTGGTTTTATTTTTTGAAATCTTGAACATAAATGAATAATTCCTCGCTATTTGAGACGCGATTTTATTATATTCATGTAATATCTTAATATATATATATAATTAATTAAAAATATTGATTTAATTAATTCTATGGTTGCCAATTATATTAAAGTAAACTTTTAAATTTTAATCCATGCGCTAAAGAACTTATTCATCATTTAGTTTTTTAAAAGTGAAAAAGATAGTGAGGTAATGATATAAGTTTATCACCACGCCTAATGTAAGGAGCCACATTACACAAAAATGTCGATCGTACTTTACAATAATGTGATTAGTTATTTTAATGCAATATCTCTACTTTAAATCAAGTATTTATATACCAATATATAAAGATTGGTTAGTAATTAACCTTAGAAACATGATCTAATTGTTAATAAAAATTCTGAAATACCCTTTAACATCTTACTCAAAGTATAGTGTAATATAAAAATATAAGTCGATGATGGTAACAATATAAAATAAATAGAGAAGGTAACTAACTTTCCACGATATTTCATCTTTGCAACAATCAAGAGGACTAACTAATTATTAAAGAATAATTACAATGTGAGAAGAGAATAAAAGTGTAGGGTTGATTTTTTTGTCTTGTCTATGAAAAACATAAGTGTGACGTCACGATGCCTGAGAGCAACAACGTCAAATCTATCTATTAAAGAATTTTTTTTTAAATATACTACTGCGGTCTATTCAATCCCTTATAAACATACATTCAGTATTCTAAGGCACAAGTTAACTATGTGGATATATATATTAGTTTAAGTTAACTAACAAAAGATAATTATTTTGTCTGTATTCAAAATATACAAAAGTCATCTTATCCCAATCCTTGTGGAATAGATCCAAACAGGCATTGAAAGGCATATCTTCATCATAATATTGGGAATCGGGTTGGGGTGAGTTCTAATAACTCAATAATACTATGAGTAATAGATTTATACAAACAATGTTTTGCAAACCAATAAATGCAGCTTATAAAGTTACAGTTTATTTTATACCAATTTCAGTACTTTCACCAATCATTCAATAATCTTAGTTATCACTGTTAGATCAATAGGGCGCTCAGTACCGTACTCGATCCTCCAATGCACACACACGTAATTTTTAACCTATAATTGAAGTTTTACTATAAAATTTTATTATTTTAATAATTATAACCCTACTGCATGCAGACACCTAAATCAATACCAAGGTGGCAGTGAAGAAACCACTACCTCTAAGAAAGGAGAATTATAGTTATATCAGTAAATGGTAAATAGTTCAGTATCTACCCAATCTAAGAGTAGGATTCCTATCAGTAAACAGTAAGTAGTGACAATAGTCATAACAGTAATTTCAGTAATAACTCTCCTGAGTACCGAATGGACGTATTTATTAAATTTCTGATTAGTTTTTTTATTCTTTCTTAATTATTCATCTTGACTCCATTTTTTATCCATAATTCCCTCAATTAACTTTTTTTTATAGAGATTTATTTATTTTGATTATTTATTTGTTTTATTTATTTTTATTATTTTATATATTTTTTTTATTTTCGTTTTGATAATTTACTTCTTTTATTTACTTTATTCTACCTTTATTGATTGATTTTTTTAAATTATTTTAAAACTAGTATATTTCATTCATTTTCTAGATTTAATTTATTTCTTTTTTCCAATTTTGCTCTTGTAGAAAACTAACTCGCAAGGATATCTTTTTCTTTTTTTTTTCCAACCCCATACCTTCCCTACTCGTTTATGTTTTTCCATCTTACCATCCTTCAATAAATAGTTTATCAAATGCAAGTATATACAGAAATCCATCCAATTTATAGATTTTAAACCAAATGGATGCATTACACGCACACATTAATTCAATCCAAAAAGCACAATAGACATCATATTTGAAAACTAAATTTATTCATAATGCATATATAAAACACCAATGCATGCATAAAAAATACTACTATATGTAACACCCCGCCAATCACTGTACTAAAATACTTTTAAAACTCTATTTATTTGGCCCTTTGGTGGCTTTAAACTTAAATTGATATATGTTGCTTAACATTTTTTTTAGATTTGTGATTTTGATCAATTTTTATTTTTATTTTATTTTATTTTAAAATATTTTATTTTATTTCAAAGGAAAAATTTAGAAAAAAATCAGAAAATGGCAAAACGGGAGAAAACCTCCATGCGGAAAAAATCCCGCGAGAAAGCAGTTTATTCGCGTAGGTGCTAGGAACTGAGTGCGCACACGTGCGCGTATAGTGGCCACAAGGCATGCACTTAACACGCACGTCCCATTCGCATGCATGCACTCACGTCCCATCCGCGCCTTAGTCTGCGCATCGCCACCGTCGGTGGAGGAAATTTTCCTCCCTTGTTTTTTGTGCCAAGAATCTTTTCTCCTTTTTCTTCAACAAATTTTGCCACTTGACACGAATTCAACGGTTCTGAAATTCTATAAATTTTCCTTCTCCTTCCCTTCCTCTTTACACTTCCATTTCTTCTATTTCTCAAAGGTTTAGAGAGAGAGATAGTAAATTAGTGAGAGAAGAAGAGAAAGAAAGGAAAATGGTGAAAAAGAAAACACCAAGGTTTTGGTAAGGAATCTAGTATTACTTTCAACACTTTAAGGAGTATTTTTAGATAAGAAAATTTAATATGATTGTTATTTTGTCTATTTTGCATGCCTCTGTGTTTAAATGAGTCCAATTCTTCTGATTTTCAAGCATGCTATGTGAATTACTAACACTTGATGAATTTGCATGTAATATATGTAATATGTAGTCCTTAATAAAAAAATTAAAAAGAAAAGAAAAAGAAAAAATTAGAATGAAGCCTGTATGGTCCTACACGTATCTGTATCGAAATGCATATTGCATCAAGTATCTCGTTAGACTTTTTATCTCTGAGGGGTATCTGTTCTCCTTACCCTTCGGGGTATCTATTTTTTCCTCCCCTATCTGGTCTAGAAAGACGTAAGAGGAATGCTCCCAGTCAATAATGACAACAATATAAAATACATAAAGAAGGTAACAACCTTTCCACAATACTTCCTCCTTGCATCAATCAAAAGGACTAACTTATTATTGAAGAACAATTATAATGTGAGAGGAGAATAAATGTATACGGTTGATTATTTTATGCAGATTGTGAAACACATAAGTCTTATTTTATACTATAACTTATGAAATCTTTGAACTCGAATAAAGAATCATAAACTATTTAAAGTAAATAGAGAATTATGGATAGTTAAAATTTGATTTCTTAAATAAAGAATCCATAACTATTTGGTACGTGATTTTATTATACTTATTAGATATTTTACTTAATTTATATAAAATGCTTATGAACATTATTTTTATTAGTTTTATTGTTGTTATTATGGTACAAAATAAGTCATTTCAAATAAAATTTACTTTTGAATTTAATCTTTGTGCGGAAGAACTTATTAGCCATTTACTTCAAAAAATAAGAAACAATTTTGTTGAGATATGTTAAAAGTTTATCTCGTTGTAATATATTTGTATAAAAGTAAAAAATAATTCGAATTTTCATTTCTCTCATGACTTTTATGGACAAAATGAATACCTACAAGAACTCCTATTTGTATAGAAGTAAAAAATCAAATACTACAAGCTTCCTTTAAAACTAAACAATATATTAAGGCTAATTAGTTAAAAGCAGTAGTTCCATCCCAGTGAGTTCATTACCTACACAAGTTGTAAAAAGGACCAACATTTTTGCCTCCGCACTACTAGGGATTAGAGGGTCAACCATGATGCTTTTACAAATAAATTTTTATCATTATTTTTGTTGTATATGTATATATTCATGTGCAAATCAACTACATGTTTTGCTGAGTAATGTGTGTGGTAAAGTTGAATTTATTTTTTTGATTTTGTCATAATATTATTATATAAGAGAATTTAATCAAAATCCTTACAAGATATCACGATTCTAATTTTTCAGAAATTTGTGATATGCAACTAGATTTTTTTTATCTTTAAATGCATTTATTATTTTTTGAGAAACAATAGTTTATGAAAAATTGGATATTTTTATCAATATTTGAAAGTCTTGGCTTCAAGAAAAATGTAATCATTAATTTTTTTTTGGTTAAATATAAATTCTTGAAGGACATACTAAATTTTTTATTTCATCCCTAAATTCTCATTAATTCTTTTCATTGATTGTGTAATTTTTATTAATTAATGTGATATATTTTTTGTTTCTTTTGAAAAATTTACTATACTTTACAATAATGTGATTAGTTATTTTAATATAATATTTTAATTTAAATTATATATTTATATACCAATATATAAAAATTGCCTAAAATTTAATATCGAAAACACGATCTATTTTTTAATAAAAATTATAAAATATCTTTTAACATCCTACATAGTGTAATATAAAAAATATCAGTCAATAATAATAACATTTTAAACTATAAATTAAAGGTTTATATGGTCACAATATTTAGCACCTTGTGAGTCTTTTAAATAATTATATACTCGTACAAACTTTATTTTGTAGTATTAACTTAACTTATTACTGATCTAATAAGTTTAATTAATGTGATACAATTGTAAGTTTTTTGAGTTACCTTTAACTTATTAGTGACCTTATACGAAATTTTAAAAGATAATTATACATAAAAAAATTATTCCACCACATGATCTATTAAAACTTAAAAATGAAAATTTCATCCTCCTTGGAAGTTTTTTTATACCAGTAGTTAATTTGTTCTCTCTTCCTCTTAGCTCACAGTCAACATTTTTTTTCCTCACATTATATTGTCTCTTCGTTTTCACCTCAATTTTTAGCCTCAATTTGTTTTTCACATTGTGTATAAATGGATGTGTATAAATATATATATAAAAGATGAAATTATCAATTAATATTAAGTAAGTGGGATTAGTGGCATAAAGCTATAATTAGCAATTCAATGTGTACTATTCCAAAACGTTAACTCTTGTGATAAAATAAATTGCTATTAAGATACTGATTACTTTTATAACATTCTGACTTACTTTGCTTGTTTGAGTATTTATCATTTATCACATGACTTTTATAGGTACAAGGAATATGTATAAGATCTCCTATTTGTATGGAAGTACAAAATCAAATACTATAAGCTTGTTGTAAACCTAAACAACAAATCAAGGATCATTGGTGGAAAACAACGATTCCATTAAGGTGAGTTCATTACCTGCACAAGGTATAAAATGGACCAACAATTCTACCTCCGCTATTAAGGATTACAGGCTCTACCATGATACTTTGGCTAATAAAAGGTGGAGGTGCCCCGACTGGCATTATGAGAGGTAAACCTTTATCATTATTTTTGTTGTATATGTATATATTAATGTGTAAATCCACTATATGTTATGTAGAGTAATGTGTATGTATGTGTTTCTAAAAGATAAACTGTGATGCTGACTTAAAAAGGGCAAGTCACAAAACTTGCAGAGGGTGTACAAGAGATCCAAAATGTAGAATGCACCTTTTGTGTATCCTTGGTTGCTACAAAGGTCACTTTAGGGACTACTAGTGCCACACCTGTATCTATTATATGGAGAATGCAAAGCCCTAATCTCTCCTCATCATCACTCTATCTTAATGATTACATAAATTAGAAGTTTCATCTTTAAGATTTTATGTAAACTATAAGTAAATCCCAGACTTCATGATCATGTTTTTTTTATTAAAGGTCGGAGCTTAATCACCACTTTTAATTGGAATCAGGTTGCACATACCATTTTTCACCGCGTAGTACACAAATCCCTACAATGCTGGCGGCAGCATCTGCAGAGGCTCTAGGCGTGGAGGTGGTGGACGACAAGGCTCTCTAACTAGTCGTCATTTGCTTAGGTTCTGTGATGGCAATGCATTGGATGCTCTTATAGAAACTACTTATTACTGTATGATGGGTGATGATTAGACTTGAAAAATTGTGTTTGGAATTTGGGTTTTGGAGAAGAGAAAGAAAACTCTTTAGAATTAATAAGAGAAGAACAAAAGGATAATAGAGGATATATATATATGTATATATGTATGTTCTTTTTTATTTCAAAAATTCTCTAACAATAATGCTATATATTGTTAAAATAGGCATATTTATATTTATAAAATTTGTACGTATAAAGTATATTTAAAAGAAGTGTGAGTAATCTTTGAATTTATTTTCTGATTTATTATAATCCTATTATTTAAGAGAATTTTACTAAAATCCTTAAATGAAATAAAGAATCTGATGTAATAGCACACTTTCTCTATTGAGGAGGGAGTGTTATTCCATGCACATAACCTGATAATTTTATGCAACAATAAGCAAAAACTTAAGATTAATCATCCTCTATATAGAATTATAAGTCATGAAGCTTATAAAACTCATTACATTGCATCGTTATAATCTAATTAAATCGACTTTACAAGACAAAACTCTCAAGATCACTAAAAGTTCTTTAAAGTCTTTATTCGACCTTGAACTTACTCTTGATCTTGACTAATTTGCACAGGGAGATGTGAATTAGGGTGAGCTTCACATACAAAGTAAGGAACAGGGGTAGTGCTCAAAACAAAGACATACACACACTCAATCACACAAGATTCTCAAAACAAATGCATATCTTCTTTAAAACCAATTCCCAATCAATACAGTAACCATAATTTCATATATCTCAACGATTCACTCTTTTACATATGATTTCATAAATATCACAAATACTCTAACATTATATTTACATAAACAAATAATATTGTTCATTGGTTTCAAAACACTTGCACTTGCCACTGAATTACTTATCATTGCATATGTCAATATCACTTTCACTTTATATTGTTCACTTATCACTTTTCAGTTGCACTTGTATTCTCAATCACATTTTTATGAAGGTTTATAATTTTTATTTTTTCATTTTTTAAGTGTTTCATTACATGATGCCATTTCCGTGGGCATCAATGAGGGCACTAAAGATTACCTCTACCATGTGGGTAGATCATTTCTCACTTATCACTTATCACTTGTCACTTAGTGAGATGTATGAAGGAAATTAAAGCCATTTAGCTGGAGTAATAATTTTAAATGTATTCATATCATTAGTAATTTATCATAAAGAAAATTATCCAAAAAAAACACATCTACAATGGAAACGGATGTTGGTATTAATGGTAAAAAGGAATCCTCACCGAGTGAAAACGAGTGTAACATGGTCTTAGGACTCGTAAGATTTTATTGGTAGAGATCTTCTCGAAAGCTTCCTCCTTTAAACCTTATGACCTGAGATTTACACTCTAGAAAATATTAACATCCAACATCTAGATATTATATTTGTGCCTAAAGATTAAGAAAAATGAAAAGAAAAGTGCATAACTTTGAGTTTTATTATAATAAATAACTTAAGAGGTTATGTAGTCTTTGGAAAACAAACTTTTTACTACACTTGTTTGTTGCATCAGTCAAGAACACTGAGTTTAATTAAAGAACAGTTGAATTGTTATTCGAAGATAAATGACATACGGTTGAGTATTTTATATATGCCATGGAAAATATAGATCTTATTATACTATAACTTTTTGAACTTAAATGAAAAATCTATGGCTATTTTGAAAGTGGTTTCATTTTTTAAAATCTTGAATTTAAATGAAGAATCGAACGCTATTTGAGATGCGATTTTATTATATTTATATGATATCTTACGTAATATATATAAAGTAATTAAAAACATTGATTTGATTAATTACATGGCTGCCATGTGTTAAAGAACTTATCCGTCATTTATTTTTTTTAAAGTTAAAACAAGTAATTCTATTGAGATAATAATAGAAATTTATCACCATGCATAAGATAAAAAATCATGTTTCATAAAAATGTCAACTCTACTTTACAATAATGTGATTAGTTATTTTAATGCAATATCTCTACTTTAAATCATATATTTAGATACCAATATATAAAGATTGGTTAGTAGTTAACCTTAGAAACATGATCTGATTGTTAATAAAAATTTTGAAGTACCCTTTAACATTCTTCTCAATGTATAGTGTAATATAAAAATATAAGTAAAAAATGATAACAATATAAAATATAAGATGAAAGTAACCAACTTCCTACAATACTTCTTTTTTGCATCAATCAAGAGGACTAATTAATTATTAAAGAATAATTACAATGTGAGAAGAGAATAAATATGTACGATTGATTATTTTGTGCAGGCTGTGAAAAACGCAAGTCTTATTTTATACTATAATTATAATATCTTTGAACTTAAATATAAAATCAAAAACTTTTTAAAGTAAATAAAGAATTGTGGTTATTTAAAATATAATTTTTTAAATAAAGATCCATGACTATTTAGGATGTGATTTTATTATACTTATTAGATATTTTACTTAATTTATATAAAATGCTTATAAATTTTGATTTTATTAATTCTACGGCTGCCATTATAGTACAAAATGAGTCACTTCAAATAAAATTTACATTTGAATTTAATCTTCGTGTAGAATAACTTATTAGCCATTTACTTTGAAAAGTAAGAAACAATTTTGTTGAGATATGTTAAAAGTTTATCACGCTGCAATATATTTTTTTGAATTATAAGTAACAAAAATTCGACCTTCTGATCTTTTTAATCTAAAAATTCTTCTAACAATTTATATAGTTTTACAATTTTTTTCAACTTTTAGAAGATAAGTTTTATGGGAATTAGAAATTCTGGATGAAGATGGTGAGTGCTATTGGAACAATGAAGCTCAAAAGGAAAAGTGAAAGAAGGAAAATGAAATAGATGGAATAGCTTCGAATATTTTTCGCTAACTATTTTTTAATTTCGTAGTTTTTGTATTTAAAAGATAAATTTAATGATAACAGTTAACCAAGTCTACTCTCTTCACATTTCTTTACAATATTGTACATACATTTGTATGTACAGTTATTACCTTGATAATTCATTAAAATTATATAATTAAGTGTTAAGTGGTTTAAAATATAAAAACATTTGTCGACCACACAAATATGACACCATAAATTTTTGTTAAAAAATTATAGAAACAAAACTTAAAGTATCACAATCACTTAATAATTTTTTATTTCAAATTAATTATTTAAGAAGAAAAAATGTGTAATAAAAATTAGCTAATTTTTTAGATTTAAAGCTACAAATGTTTCACATTTTTTATGTACACATGTAATATACATAAAAAAATGTGGTAAAGTTGAATTTATTTTTTTGATTTTGTCATAATATTATTGTGTAAGAGAAGTTCATCAAAATCCTTATAAGATATCAAGATTCTAATTCGGTATAAATTTTCGATATGCAACTTGATTTTTTTTGTTAACTATGAATGCTTGATCAGCATGCTAAATTTTTTACTTCATCCTAAAATTCCCATTGTTTCTCTTCATTTATTGCGTGGTTTTATTGATTAATGTAATATAATTAATTGTTTCTATTGAAAAATTTACTTTACTTTACATTAATGCGATTAGTTATTTTAATGCAAGATTTTAGTTTAAATCATATATTTATATATCAATATATTTGTTAAAATTTAACATCAGAAATATGATCTAATTGTTAGTGAAAGTTCTAAAATGTAACATTCTTCATAGTGTAATATAAAAAATATAAGTCGTTAATGATGCCATTTTAAACTGTATACTAAATGTTTATATGGTAACAGCATTTAGCACCTTGTGAGCCTTTTAAATGATTGTATACTACTACAAACTTTACTTTTTATATTAACTTAACTTATTACTAATCTTGTAAGTTTAATTAATGTGATACATTTGCAAGTTTTTAGAGTTAGCTTTAACTTATTACAAACCTCGTAAGAAACTTTAAAAGATAATAATACATAAAAAACTATTCCACCACATGGTCTATTGGAGCTTAAAAATGAAATATTCAATCTCCTTGGAAGCTGTTCTATTCAAGTAGTCAATTTGTTCTCTCTTCCTCTTATCTCACAGTTAACTTTTTTTTCCTCACATTATGTTGTCTCTTTATTTTTAGGCTTAAAACTTATTTTTAGCCTCAATTTTTCTCTCACATTATGTTTAAATTGATTCACATAAATATATATAAAAGATGGAATAATCAATTAATATTAAGTAGGTGTGATTGGTGGCATAGATATGAAAATAGCAATTCAATATGTATTATTCCAAAGCATAAAATCTTGTGATAAAATAAACTGCTATTAAGATGCTGATTACTTTTATAACTTTGTGACATAGTATACTTGTTTGAGTATCTATTATTTGTCAGATGACTTTTATAGGTAGAAGGAATATCTACAAGATCTCCTATTTGTATAGAACTGAAAAATCATTCAATTTTTTATTTGTGCCACGACTTTTATGGGGAAAAAAAATATCTAAAAGATCTCCTTTTTGTATAGAAATGAAAAATCAAATACTATAACTTACTGTCGACCTAAACAACATATCAAGACTCGTTGGCAAAAAGCAACAGTTCCATCTAGGCGAGTTCATTACTAGCATAAGGTGTAAAAAGGACCAATGCTTCTGCCTCTACACAACTAGGGATTACAGGCTCTCCCACGATGCTTTGGTTAATAAAGTTGGAGGTGCCCCAACTGGCCTTATGAGAGGTAAAACTTTATTATTATTTTGGTTATATATGTATATATTCATGTGCAAATCCACTACATAAAATGCTGAGTAATGTGTATATATGTGTTTCTAAAAGATAAATTGTGATCCTGATAAAGAAATGGCAAGTCACAAAATTTATAGAGGATGTACAAGAAATCCAAAATGCAGAATGCACCTCTTGTGTCTACTTTGGTTGCTACAAGTGTCCCTTTAGGGACTCTCAGTGTCGTACCTGTATTTATTATATGCAGAATGCACAACCCTAATCTCCCTTAATCATTATTTTAGCTTATTGACTATACAGATTGGAAGTTTCATCTTTCAAACTTTATGTCGACTATATGTAAAATCCAAAATGCATGATTATGTTATTGATTAAGGGCCTGAGTTTGATCACCACTTTTAATTGGTATCTAGACGCTCGTGCCATCTTCGATCGCATAGTACATAAATTCCTATAGTGCTGGCGACAACATCTGTAGAGGCTCTGGGCATGGAGGTGGTGGACAACAAGGATCTTTAACTACTCATCGTTTGTTCAGGCTTTGTCACGGCCATGCATTGGATGCTCTTATCAAAAGTGGTTATTGCTGTATGATCTTCATTATAATATGGATAATTGGATTAGGGGTGAGTTCCAATAACTCAATTAGACTAGCAATAATAGATTTACACAAACAATGTTTTGAAAACCAAAAAATGCAAGTTATAAAATTAATGTTTAATTTATACAAATTTCAGTACTTTCACAAATCATTCAATAATCTTAGTTATCACTGTCAGATCAATACTACACTCAATACTGTACTCGATCATCCAATACACACACACATAAGTTTGAACTTATATTTGAAGTTTTACTATCAAATTTTATTATTTTAGTAATTATAACCCTACTGCATGCAGATGTCTGAATTGATAGCAAGGAGGTAGTGAGGACCCCACTACCTCTAAGAAAAGGGAATTACAGTTATATCAATAAGTAGTAAACTGTAAACTGTTTAGTATCCACCCAATCTAAGAGTAAGGTTCCTATCATAATAGTAATTTCAGTAATACCCCTCCCGAGTACCGAATAGATGTATTTACTAACTATTTTAGTTATTAAATTTTAGATTAGTTTCTTTATTCTTTCTTAATTATTCATCTAGACTCTATCTCTTATCCATAATTCCCTCAATTCACTTTTTTTTTCTAGAGCTTTATTTATTTTATTTCATTTTGATATTTTATTTCTTTTATGTTATTATTATTACATATATATATTTTTTAATTTCTTTTTGATAATTTACTTCTTTTATTTACTTTATTCTACTTTTCTTGATTGATTTTTTTAAATTTTTTTAAAACTAGTATATTTCGGTCATTTTCTAGATTTAATTTATTTTAAATTTCTTTTTTTTAATTTTTCTCTTTGCATAAAACTAACTGGCAAGGAGATATATATATTTTTTCTTTTCCAAACTCATACATTCCATGCACATTTATGTTTTTCCATATTACCATCCTTCAATGAATAGCTTATCAAATGCAAGTATACACAAAAATCCATCCGCTTTATAGATTTTAAACCAAATGGACACATGACACACACACACACACTCATTCAATCCTAAAACTACAATATATATCAGATTTTAAAACTAAATTTATTCATAATGCATCTATAGAACACCATTGCATGCATAAAATATATTACTATAGGTCTTACCTTCCTGAAGAATTCAAAAACAACCTACACACGCGAACAAATCAAGTTCAAATGACCAGAAAGCACCAAGGAGTTGTCTGCACTGTCAACAATGGGTTACAATTTATTTTTGTCAAACTAGTGATTTTTGTAAGTAGATTTGTCACTGAAGTTTGGACTAAATGAAGCTAGACCCTTATAAGAACCCAAATGAACATTAAAAACATAATAAATTTAAAAATCAAAATCAGAAAAGGGAAAGGAAGGGTAACATACCTGCATTGTTCGAAGGTGCAGTAGAAACAAAGCCTGATTGAGCTCAATTTGTTTCTGTTTTGGAAAGGGAGTTGGGAATATGTAAATATCTTAAGAGGAACCTAAACATCATTAGAAAAATCACCAAAAATGGCTTACGTCTCGGAAAGAAATATTAACATCGAACATCTAGATTTTTTATTTGTGCCTAAAGATTAAGAAGAATGGAAAGAAACTTGTTCTTTTTTTGTTCTTTGAATGAACGGAGATTTAGTGCGTAACTTTGGGTTTAAGGTATAATAAATAACTTTAGAGGTTATATAAGCTTCGAAAAACCAACTTTTTGCTATACTTTTTTATTGCACTAGTTAAGAAGACTGAGTTTAATTGAAGAACAATTGAATTGTGATGGGAGGATAAATGACATATGGTTGAGTATTTTATATAGGTCATGCAAAATGTAAATATTATTATACTACAATTTATAAAATCTTTCAACTTAAATGAAGAATATATGGCTATTTGCAAAGTTGTTTTATTTTTTGAAATCATGAAATTAAATGAAAAATCCATCGCTATTTGAGATGCGATTTTATTATATTCATGTAATATCTTACTTAATATACAATAAATAATTAAAAACATTGATTTGATTAATTCTATGTTCGCCAACTGTATTAAAATTAACTTTTAACTTTTAATCCATGCGTTAAAGAACTTAGTCATCATTTACTTTTTAAAAGTTAAAAAAGACTATTCTATTGAGATAATGATAGAAGTTTATCACCATGGATAAGGTAAAAAATCACGTTACACAAAAACGTCGACTGTACTTTACAATAATGCGATTAGTTATTTTAATGTAATATGTCTACTGCAACTCATGTATTTATATACCAATATATAAAGATTGCTTAGTAATTAACCTTAGAACTATGATCTAATTGTTAATGAAAATTTTGAAATACCCTTTAACATCCTACTCAAAGTATAGTGTAATATAAAAATATAAGTTGATAATGATAAAAATATAAAATACATAGAGAAGGTAACTAACTTTCCATGATACTTCCTCTTTGCATCAATCAAGAGGACTAACTAATTATTGAAGAACAATATTAACTTAACTTATTACTGATCTTGTAAGTTGAATTCATGTGATACATTTGTAAGTTTTTGGAGTTAGCCTTAACTTATTACTGACCTCGTATGAAATTTTAAAAGATAATTACATATAAAAAAATAATTCTACCACAGGGTTTATTAGAGCTTAAAAATGAAAAATTCATCCTTCTTGAAAGCTTTTCTATTCAAGTAATTAATTTTTTCTCCCTTCCTTTTAGCTCACAATCAACATTTGTTTTTCCTCATATTATGTTGTCTCTTAATTTTCATCTCAATTTTTAGTCTTAAAACTAATTTTTGGCCTCAATATTTTCCTCACATTATGTATAAATGGATGTATATAAATATATATATATATAAGATAGAATTATCAATAAATATTAAGTAGTGGGATTCGCATCATAGAGATGCATCTAGCAATTCAATGTGTACTATCCAACACATTAAATCTTGTGATAAAATACATTGCTATTAAAATATTGATTACTTATATAACTTTGTGACTTAGTTTACTTGTTTGAGTATTTGTCATTTGTCACACGACTTTTATAGGTAGAAGGAATACCTACAAGATTTCCTATTTGTATAGAAGTAAAATATCATTCAATTTTTCATTTGTCCCAAGACTTTTATGGGCAGAAGGAATATCTACAAGATCTTTTATTTGTATGTAATTACAAAATCAAATACTAGCCAATATCAGAATTCCAGCACAGCGGCTCCGCCGTGCTCCAGCCAGGCGGCGGCGATGCCTCGGGTTGGCTATTTTTGGCTAAACTTGCATCGGTTCCTGCGATAAAACAACCCTAGGGCCCTCGGTAGGCCAAAAAATCACGAAAGACTGAGACTTACTGGCGGCGGTACTCTCGGATGCGGCGGCTCCTCCGGCGTGAGTCGCGTTTTGATGTTTGGCTCTGATCAACCTGTAGAGAAAAGAACAGTGATCACAGTGGTATAAAATTTGCATCGAACGGAGGTCGGAAAGGGCCTTTTCAGAGGCAAAAACAGAGGGAGTCGCAGCGGCGCCGCTAGACTTCGGCTGGGTTTTCTGGCTGTTTGACCGGTGGTTTGGCTTCAGTTCTGCCATAGGCAGACTCAGCATCGAAAAACGAGCCAAGGGGAGAAAATTTACCTCGATTGGCAGTCGGAAACCTCTCCGGTGCGGCGACGGGTGGCGGCAGCCGGCTCCTCCGGCATCTACTTCTTCTTCTTCGGCGAGGCACTGGCGGTTAGGGTTTTGTGGTTAGGTGTGGGTGGGGTTATTTATACCCTTTGCCTTTTAATTTCAATCATCCATCAAGATTAAATATGGACCGTCCGATCGCGATTTAATTGGGATTAAATCTGGGCCATCCATCGATGCAATCTGGACCGTCCGTGCCTGATTGAATCTGGGCCGTCCATACACGTGAATCTGGACCGTCTGTGTGCACACGCGGCGTGTCCTGGTTGGCCGGGGCTGCTGTGGCTGCTGACGTGGCACAACTTTTTTAAATTGCGTTTTGACCCCCGATTTCTGATTTTCTTTTCAAAAACACCCCTTTTTCCCAAAATTAATTTCAATTAAATTCAAATGATATTTTTACCCAATTTTATCATTATTATTATTTTTATTTTCATTAAATTAAATTAAATTAAATTAAAATCTAAAAAATTCAAATACAAAAAAAAAAAGAAAAATAAAAATAATAAGAAAAAAATTAAAAATGCTTGGGTGTTACAATTATGCTGGTACAAATCTTTTCTAAAGCATCCTCCTTTAAACTTTATGACATGAGATTTAGACTATCGAAAATATTAACATTGAATATCTAAATTTTATATTTGTGCCTGAAGATTAAGAAGAACAAATTTTTTTTTTTCTTTCTTCGAATGAATGGAAGTTAAGTGCATACCCTTAAGTTTAATATAAAATAAATAACTTGAGACATTATGTAGAATTTGGAAAACCAACTTTTCATTATACTTCTTTGTTGCACCAGTCAAGAAGACTAAGCTTAATTGAAGAACAATTGAATTGTGATGGACGCATAAATGACATATAGTTGAGAATTTTATATAGGCCATAGAAAATGTAGGTTTTATTATACTATAACTTATAAAATCTTTCAACTTAAATGAAGAATCCATTGTTATTTAAGACGCGATTTTATTAGATTTATGTGATATCTTACTTAATATATATATAATAATTAAAAATATTGATGTTATTAATTCTACGGTCGCTAACTTTATTAAAATTAACTTTTGAAATTTAATCCATGTGCTAATGAACTTATTCATAATTTATTTTTTAAAATGCTAAAAAAGACAATTTTATTGAGATAATGATAGAACTTTATACCCATGAATAAGGTAAAAGATCACGTTACACACAAACATCGAATGTTTTTTAAAATAATCTGATTACTTATTTTAATTCAATATCTCTACTTTAAATCATGTATTATATATACCGATATATAAACATTGGTTAGTAATTAATCATAAAAACATGATTTAATTGTTAAAAAATATTTTGAAATAGCCTTAACATCCTACTCCAAGTATAGTGTAATATAAAAACATAAGTCGATAACGATAATAATGTAAAATATACAGAGAAGGTAACCAACTTTCCACGATACTTTTGCTTTGCATCAATCAAGAGGACTAACTAATTATTGAAGAACAATTACAATGTGATAGGATAATAAATGGATAAGATTGATTATTTTGTGTAGGCAGTGAAAAATATAAGTCTTATTTTATACTATAACTTATGAAATCTTTGAACTCAAATAAAGAATCATAAACTATATAAAGTAAATAAAGAATCCATTGATTTTATTATACTTATTAGATATTTTACCTAATTTATATAAAATTCTTAAGAACGTTGATTTTATTAGATCTAAGGTTGCCTTTATAGTACAAAATAAGTCACTTGAAATAAAATTTACTTTTGAATTTAATCTTTGTGCGAAAGAACTTATTAGTCATTTACTTTGAAAAGTAAGAAATAATTTTGTTGTGGTAATGTTAAAAATTTTGATGAGTGACGAATCCACCAAAAATAAATTCCTAATTATCTAATAAAATAAATTTGTAGTAGTGGTAAGATGGATAGAATCCGCAGGGAATTGGAAAGAAATTATCTTTTTTGACCAACGAGTAAAAAGCATATATGGGGGGGTTTTGTAGAATCCAATACGCAAAATATAAATTAAACAACAAGCAAAATAATATTACACAAACTCTTGGCTGCAAATTAAAAACTAAAACAATTATAAGAAGAACTCCTAGTCACGAAATAGCTTGCGCCAGTAATAAAATTTGTCATAGATATAAGGGTTCATTTTACCAAAAATATGGCAAATCAGTTATAGTTGTCAGAAATGTTCCAACAACCAATCCTTCCTTGTTCCTAAACCAACCAAGGAAAGTTTGGTGGTTGGTTATTCACTTGTAGGCAGTCTTGTGAACGTACAAAGGATTTAACTTGTCAACAGCCTTGAGAGCTAGAAGGACATGATTCAAGTTGCTGGATTCATCTGCGTGAATCAGCCAACTAGACTACTTACCACCTCAATGCGGCACTGATCGCTACTTGGTGCTGGAATCACTCAAACAATTACGGATTTAAGGGGTTCGGCTAGCTGTTTGCGATTTCTCTTCTTGTATGACAGGCCCTATTCAAATGGATTCAAAACAACAAATATATATAGGTGCAAGAAGTAAATAAATCGCAGCTCTAAAGTCAGACTCAAATTAATTCAATTAGATCACACAAGTACATTTTTGGAGTTTTCTAGATCTATCAACTAGGAAAAGAAAAATAAATCAGCCACTCATTGTGGACTTTTTAAACAGATGAGTTCTTAGAGTGTAACGACCCCAAAAATCTAAAAGGAAATATATAATAATTTAAGTGCAGAAGCGAAACAAAATCATGGTGCCAAGTCTTCAAGGTGTGTATGATTGCGGGAAGCTCTAAGTTATGGGTCGGATAGTTTTTCTCATGACTCTTCAACTGTCTGGACCCATAGGCTATGACCTTCCCATGCTGCATTAAAATACAACCCACGACTAGATAGGAAGCATCACTGTAAACTGTATATCCCCTTGATCCACTTAGTAAGGCCAGCCCAGGTGCAGTAGTCAGCCGCTTCTTTAGTTCTAAAAAATTTCTTTCACAGTCCTCATTCCACTTAAACTTGACATTCTTCTTTGTGAGTCGGGTCAAGGGAGCAGCTAGACTAGAAAACCCTTTTACAAACCTGCGGTACTAGCCCGTCATTCCCAGAAAGTTGCGGATCTCCTTAACTAATGTCAATTTCTCCCAGCCGAGCACTACTTCAACTTTTTCAAGGTTCACTGATACTCCATCTTTTGATATGGTGTGTCCCAAGAAGGTGGTCTGCTCAAACAAAAATCCACACATACTCAACTTTGCATACAACTTCTTTTCTCTAAGAACCTGCAAAACCTAAGCTAGATGGTGAGCATGTTCCTCTTTGCTTTATGAATAAACCAGGATGTCATCGATGAACACGATAACAAATTGATCCAAGAATTGTCTGAAGACCCTGTTCATCAGATCCATAAAGATGGATGGGGCGTTGGTTAGCCCAAATGGCATGACCAGGAACTCATAATGTCCGTACCTGGTTCGAAAGGCTATCTTGGGGATGTCTTCTGTCCTAATTTTCATCTGATTGTAACCTGAACACATGTCTATTTTGGAGAAGACCTGCGCACCCTGCAACTTATCGAAGAGGTCATCAATCCTAGGAAGGGGATTTTTTTTCTTGATTGTAACTCTATTCAATCCTCTGTAATTAATACATAACCTCAACGTTCCATCTCCCTTTCTAGAAAAAGTGACTCTGGCACCTGAAGGGGACACATTATGTCTGATAAAACAATTGTCCTGCAATTCAGTGATCTGTTTCCTCAGTTCCTCCATCTCAACGCGGCTCATGCGGTAAGGAGTAACTAAAATAGGCTGGGTGCCTCGCTGTAGGTCTATGGTAAATTCGACTTTCCTGTCCACTGGTAGTCCGGGTAATTCATCCGAAAACACATTTGAAAAGTCTCGGACTACCAGAATCTCTTGAATACAATTCTCTTTCTTGGGTTTGCCTAGGTAGAAAAAACAATAAGGTTAAAGTACTCGATAAATAAGAAAATTTTCCATCAAGGAACAAGTACCAAATTATTTTATTAATTTGTAAATGGCTCCTCATTAGGAGGATTGAATACAACCTTTTTGCTAAAACAATCTATGGTGGCATGGTACGTTGCTAGCCAATTCATTCCTAAAATTACATCAAAATCCCTCGTGTCTAATTCTATTAGGTCCACACTAAATTTTTTATCTGCTATCTCTACGACACAAGCTCTGTAGACAACTTCTTCCAATAGTGTCATACTCCCAGAAATAGACACAAACAACATAGAATCAAGTTTATCAAGTAATACATTAAATTTTGATGTAAAAATAGGTGAAAAAAATGAATACAATGCACTAGTGTCAATCAAAACATGTGTAAGATAGTTACAGATAGTGTACATACCCTGTACCACGTCCGGGTTGGCTTCAGCATCCTGCTGGGTGAGATTCTAAGCCTTGCCCTAGATAAGAGGTCTACCTTGATTCTGGTTCCTTGGGCACTCTCTCGCATAATATTAGGCACTACCACATATGCGATAGGTGTTATTGAGACGGTAGTAGGGTCGGTCCCATGATCCCTGCCACAATGCTGACATTTTTTACCATGTCCTACAACTGGAGCCTGATGGGGAGCCTGGATCACCGGCCTGGGCCTCTTATTCTGTTGAACAGGCGCAGTAGGTGCTGGTCTGTGGGGTGGAGATGAGGGATAGAGGGTGGGAAAGCTCCTTTATACTAGCTGTGCCTTGGCCAGAACGACCAAATAAGTCCTGAGCTCCAGCAGAAACAAATGTTGTCTGATCTTTAGACAGAGGCCCCACTCGAACCTCCTAGCATTCTTACCTTCATCCAACAATGTCTCAGGGGAGTATCGGCCCAACTCAAGCAACTTATGAGCATATTCTAACATAGTCATGTTCCATTGGACCAATTAGACAAACTTCATCTCCTTAATATGTCAGAGATGCTTTGGGAGGTACTTCGTATGAAAGGCTGCTAGGAACTATTCCCAAGAAACTGGAATAGGTAGGGTGGTCTATTTGAGTTCCCACTAGTGGTTTGTTTCTCTCACTAGCATGTAGGTCTCGGGAGTCACCCCTAGGGTTTTGAAGGCCTTCTCTTTCTCTGCCAACTAGTACTTGGCTTTTCCAAAAGAGAATCCCCCTATAAAAGTAGATGGGTTTAATCTCTTATACCTCTCTATGTAGCCTGGGTCAATCGTGGGAGGAACTAAGTCTCGTGGAAGAGGGACTAGGCTAGGCTGAGGATAGACTAGGGGGCCCTGTGGTGGTACTTGCTGATACGGTGGGGGCACTGGATTGTACTGTGGTGGTGCTGGGTGGTATTGTGGTAGGGGCACCGGATCATACTGCGGTGGTGTCGGGTGGTACTGTGGAGAAGCAGGGTTGTATCGGGGTGGCTCGGGATCCTCTCACTGCAGTTGTGGCTGAACCTGTGGCAGCAAGAGAGGGTCAGGTAGCTCCCTCCTCTCCTCTTGGCCCTGCTAGGCAGCATTGAGTCTCTACAGCATCTCAAATATCCGGTCAACATCTTCTCTAAGCGAACCATCCCAGGCTGCTCGGTTTAGTGGGGGTCTTCCTCTCCTCATCTCTTTGTACCTACATTGCATAACGAAGGGTTGAGTGATAATTCATTGATTTGGTGTTTCTCTAGTATTATTGTGTAAGGAACAGGTCTGAGGAATGCGGCTCTGATACTAACTGTAACGACCATGAAAATCTAAAAGGAAATATATAATAATTTAAGTGCGGAAGTGAAACAAAATGTTAAGGTTTACATCCCTTACACAATAACTTAAAAGTACTGAACAACATTACAGAATGAATTCTTTGAAAGAAACACGAGAAATAAAAAAAATAATGAAAAATAAAAAGTATCTAGCATCTACTTGTAATCTTCTTGCGTATCGGGCTCTGGAACCAGGTCCTCTTGATCTAAAATGGTTAAATAAAGGATGAGCTACACTAGCCCAGTAAGGATATCACACTATATCACCAGCACAGAAGCAAAGGTTGGTATAAAATCAAAACAACTAATGGAACACTAAATTTAGCAAATTCGTTTATCAATCATAAAATTATCTACCGTTCACTTACCATTGTGGAATTTATGAAAACAACCTATAGAGACAATAATACCATACAGATCATAACTTCATGAACAATCAGCAATATAGAACATATCATAAATTCATATCCATTAACAATAAACCAAATCATAATCGTTTCTTATTTCACCAATCTACTATTATCCATGGGGGTTCATAGGGGTGTCCCTGTAACACATGAACCCTTTCCCTTAACAATCTCAATTACAGGGCCGTCCCCATACCCGTCCGGTATAAGCCACAGGACATTAAACCTCAATACCTCGTCCGGTATGAGGGTGAAGCGGGTCGTCCCATACCCCGTCCGGTATGAGACAACATTCACGGTAGGGTTCCCTATGAACCCGGTCCGTCCACCATCTCCCAGGATATCTAGTGAGGCTATCATTCTATCTGTTTATTTGATCCCCTTTCCTGTTTTTCCTTAGTCTCCATTACCAAATCAAACATAATCACATAAACAAATAAACATGCATCCAGTAATGCAATCATGTCTCAAATTCCAAAATCAAATAGTGGTCAGGTAATGCAGTAATACATGCATTTAAACCATAAAATAGATAAACAAGATACCATCATGCTTTTAGATTGTAAAATAAATCAACAAAAATCAATAGAGAACAATGTCCGGTTTGGGCTCCATTAGAAATCTGTAATTAATTATGCACATCTATTTAATTTGTACAAAAAACCGTATTATTATTTATTCAAACTTCATGTAATATCTTACTTAATATATATATAATTAATTAAAAACAAATATTTGATTAATTCTATTGTCGCCAAATATATTAAAATTAACTTTTGAATTTTAATCCATGGGCTAAAGAACTTATTCATCATTTATTTTTTTTAAAGTGAAAAAAGACAATTTTATTGAGATATCGATAGAAGTTTATCACCACACTTAATGTAAAAAGTCACGTAGCACAAAAATATCGATTGTACTTTACAATAATGTGATTAGTTATTTTAATGTAATATCTATACTTTAAATCATGTTTTTATATACCAATATATAAAAATTAGTTAGTAATTAACCTTAGAAACATGATCTAATTGTAAATGAAAATTTTGAAATACCCTTTAACATCCTACTCAAAGTATAGTGTAATATAAAAAATAAGTCGATAATGATAACAATATAAAATACATGGAGAAGGTAACTAACTTTCCACAATACTTCTCTGCATCAATCAAGAGAACTAACTAATTATTGAAGAACAATTACAATGTGAGAAGAGAATAAATGTGTAGAATTGATTATTTTATGCAATTTGTGAAAAATGTAAGTGTGACATCTCGATGCCCAAGAGTAACAACATCAAGTTTATCTATTAATCAAAATTTTCTTTTTTAAATATACTATCTATTATATTTGAAGTTTTACTATAAAATTTTATTATTTTAATAATTTTAACCCTACTGCATGCAGGTGCATAAACCGATACCAAGGAGGCAGTGAGGACACTGCTACCTTTAAGAAAGGGGAATTACATTATATCAGTAAATGGTAAACGGTAAACAATTCTGTATCCATCCAATCAAATAGTAGAGTTCCTATCAGTAAACAGTAAAGTAGTGACAACAATCATAACAATAATTTCAGTAATACCCTTCCTGAGTACTGAATAACCGTTTGTACTAAATATTTTAGTTATTAAATTTTGATTAGTTCTTTTTATTCTTTCTTAATTATTCATCTAGAGTTTATCTTTTATCCATAATTCCCTTAATTAACTTTTTTTTTCTTGAGCTTTATTTATTTTATTTCATTTTGATAATTTATTTCTTTTAATTATTTTTATTATTATATCTATATTTTTTATTTTGTTTTGATAATTTACTTCTTTTATTTACTTTATTCTATTTTTCTTGATTGATTATTTTAATTATTTTAAAACTCGTATATTTCGTTCATTTTCTAAATTTAAGTTATTTTAAATTTTTTTTTTTTTTCTAATTTTACTCTTTGCAGAAAACTAATCTGCAAGGAGAGATATATATATATTTTCTTTTCCAAACTAGTACCTTCCCATCTCGTTTATGTTTTTCCATCTTACCATCCTTTAATAAACAGTTTATCAAATGCAAGTATACATAAAAATCCATCAAATTTATAGATTTTAAACCAAATGAAAACATGACGCGCACTCATACATTAATTCAATCTTAAAACCACAATAGATATCATATTTAAAAACTAACATTATTTATAATGCTTCTATAAGCACCATTACATGCATAAAATATATTACTATAGGTCCTACCTTCCTGAAGAATCCAAAAACAATCTACATGCGGGAACAAATCAACTTCAGATGATTAGAGAACACAGATGGGTTGCCTGCACTGTCAACAGTGGGTTACAATTTATATTTGTCTAATCAATGATTTCTGGAAGTAGATTTGTCACTAAAGTTTGGACTAAATGAAGCTAGACCCTTATAAGAACCTAAATGAACCTTAAAAGCATAATAAATTTAAGAATCGAAATCAAAAACGGGAAAGAAAGGCTAACATACCTGCACTATTCGAAGGTGCAACAGAAACAGAGCCTTGTTGAGCTCGATTTGTTTCTATTTTAGACAGGGAGTATGGGAGAAGTGAACAACTTGAGAGGAAAACATCATTAGAACAATGACCAAAAATTGCTTACCTCTCAGAAGGAAAGGTCTGAACACCTCTGCACCCTCACAATCAGTCACTCCCTTCCTCCTAATTTACACTCTGTTTTCACTTCTGCACTCTCTCTCAAATTCTTTAGAGTAGAATTTTACAATTTTTTTACAAGATGGATATTACAATAAGTCTTATTTTATACTATAACTTATGAAATCATTGAACTCAAGTAAAGAATCATAAACTATTTAAAGTAAATAAAGAATTATCGCTATTTAAAATGTGATGAGAAAAAAACAATGTTATTGAGATAATGTTAAAAGTTAATCACGCTAAAATATATTTTTTTTTAATTTTAAGTAACAAGAACTCGATCTTTTGGTGTTTTTAATCTAAAAAATCCTCTAAAAATTTTATAGTTTTACAACTTTTTTCTAATTTTTAGAAGATGAGTTTTATGGGAATTCAAAATTCTGGATGAAGAGGGTGAGTGCTATTGGAAAGATGAATCTCAAAAGAAAAAACGACTTAAGGAAAATGAGATAGATGGAAATAGCTTTGAATATTTTCTGCTAATTATTTTTTAATTTCATATTTTTTGTCTTTAGAAGTCCAATTTAATGATAATAGTTAACCAAGTCCACCCTCTTCACATTTCTTTGCAATCCATACATAAATATGTATGTATAATTATTACCTTGATAATTGATTAAAATTAGATAAATAAGTGTTAAATACTTCAGAATATAAATAAATTTGTTGACCATACAAGTATGAAACCATAAATTTTTATCAAAAATTTATGGAACAAAATTTAGAGAATCACAATAACTTAATAATTTTTTATTTCAAATTAGTAATTTAAGAATAAAAAATACGTCACAAAATTTAGCTAAGTTTTTATGTACACATATGATTTATATAAAAGAAATGTGTGGTAAAGTTGAATTTTTGTTTCGATTTTGTCATAATGCTATTATATGAGAGAACTTCATCAAAATCCTTACAAGATATCAAGATTCTAATTTGGTAGAAATTTGTGATATCCAACTAGATTTTTTTTTGTTTTCAAATCGGTTTGATATTTTCTGAGAAACCATAGTTTATTAAACAATTGAATATTTTTTCTAATATTCAAAAGTCTTGGCTTCATGAAAACTATGATCATTAATTTTTTGTTTGTTAAGTATGAATTGTTGATCAACATGCTAAATTTTTTATTTCATACCTAAATTCTCATTATTTCTTTTAATAGATTGCTTTATTTTTATTGCTTAATGTTATACATATGTTTATTTCTTTTAAAAAATCTCCTATACTTTCTAATAATGTGATTAGTTATTTTAATTTAATATTTTAGTTTAAATCATATATCTATATACCAATATATAAAAATTGATTAAAATTTAATATAAAAAATATGATCAAATTATTAATGAAAATTTTAAAAACCTTTTAACATCCTGCTTAGTATAATATAAAAACTATAAACTAAAGGTTTACATGGTCACATTTAGCACCTTGTGACGCTTTAAAATGAGTGAATACTCATTACTTTGTAATATTAACTTAATTTATTACTGATCTTGTAAGTTTAATATTGACTATACATGAAATCAAATACAACCCTAACCTCCTGTAATAAACACTCTAGCTTAATGATTATGTAGATGGTCAAAGATCGTCTCAGCCTAAAACATTAGTATATCCTATATAAATGGTAAAAAGTTAGAAGAAATTTTCTCAAAGTTTAATTGAAATGGCTATAAAGTCGTAACTATCAATGTTATATAACATCTAATCACTCTTTAAAAAAATCTTTCTTTTGATGGGACGACTAACATTAAAGTAATATATCTCATTAGTAATTCAATCTTATATGCTTAAACTAAGCGTATTGGATTCATTTATCATAATTCATTAAAAAATAATAAATGGACAATCATATGTCAAATTTAAATCAACAGATGATCACTATTGTTGGAAGGCTCATACACAGATATTCGAGCTTGTTTCAATATTCTCGAGGAATATGAAAGCTTGCAATAATAATATGCAACATTATGATCAATTTTAAGAGCATTTTTCTTAGGAGTTACAAAAATCGAATTCCCAAGTTAATTGTTTTCCTCATAAAAAACTTCACTAGCTCTACTTCATCCTCATCAAACTTGTAACCTGATATCTTATTGAACTTAATCTTGTATGGATCAAGAACAAACATATCAAGTTCATTCTTCTAGTGAAGCTCTTAGTGAGATGTGTTCGAAGCCATTTAGCTGGAATAATAACTTTAAATGTATCCATATCATTAGTAATTTATCATAAAGAAAATCATCCAAGAAAAACACATCTAGAATGAAAAAGGATGTTGGTATTGATGGCACAAGGGAATCCTTACCGAATGGAAACGAGTGCAACATGGTCTTGGGACCCATAAGATTTTACTCATACAGATCTTCTCTAAAGCTTCCTCATTTAAACCTTATGACCTAAGATTTACACTGTAAAAAATATTAACATCCAACATCTAGATATTATATTTTTGCCTGAAGATTAAGAAAAATAGAAAGAAACTTATTTTTTTTCTTCGAATTAATAGAGGTTAAGTGCATAACTTTGAGCTTTATTATAATAAATAACTTGAGAGGTTATCTGGTCTTTACAAAAAAAACTTTTTGCTATACCTTTTTGTTGCATCAATCAAGAACACTGAGTTTAATTAAAGAACAATTGAATTGTTATGGGAGGATAAATAACATACGATTGAGTATTTTATATAGGCCATGGAAAATATAGATTTTATTATACTATAACTTAAAAAATCTTTGAACTTAAATGAAAAATCTATGGTTATTTTGAAAGTGATTTCATTTTTTGAAATCTTGAACTTAAATGAAGAATCAAACGCTATTTGAGATACGATTTTATTATATTTGTATGATATCTTACTTAATATATATAAAGTAATTAAAAATATTGATTTGATTAATTACATGGACGCCAACTATATTAAAAGATGGAGGTTCCCCAACTGACCTTATGAGAGGTAAATCTTTATCATTATTTTTATTGTATATGCATATATTCAAATGCTATTTGAGATCTTGAACTTAAATGAAGAATCAAACGCTATTTGAGATACGATTTTATTATATTTGTATGATATCTTACTTAATATATATAAAGTAATTAAAAACATTGATTTGATAAATTACATGGCCGCCAACTGTATTAAAAGATGGAGGTTCCCCAACTGACCTTATGAGAGGTAAATCTTTATCATTATTTTTATTGTATATGCATATATTCATATGAAAATCCACTACATGTTATACTGAGTAAAGTGTATATATGTGTTTCTAAAAAATAGACTGTGATGCTAATGGGGAAAGGTCAAGTCACAAAAGTTATAGAGGGTGTACAGGAGGTTAAAAACGCATAATACACATCTTGTGCCTGCTTTTATTGCAACAAGAGTCGCTTTAAGGACTGTGAGTGGCACTTGCATTTATTATATTCCGAATGCATAGCCCAAATCTCCAATCATCATTTTAGTTTAATGATTAAACAGATTAAAAGTTTTATCTTTCTGACTTTATGTTGACTCTACATAAAATCTAGACTGCATGATCATATTTTTTTATTAATGGCCCAAGCTTGATTACTTTTTTCAATTAGAAGTTTAATGCACGTGCCATCTTTCACCTATAGTACATAAATCCCTACAGTGTTGGCAATAGCATTTGCAGAAGCTCTGAGCGTGGAGGTGGTGGACGACAAGACTCTCTAACTAGTCATCCTTTTTTCAAGTTTTGTGGTGTGCATGCATTGGAAGCTCTTATCAAAAGTGCTTGTTGCTATATGACGAATGATGATTAGACTTAAAAATTTGTGTTTGGAATTTGGGTTTTAGAGAAGAAAAAAAAAACTCTTTGAAATTAATGAGCTAGAAGACAATAGAGGATATATACATATGTATATATATATATTCTTTTTCTACCTCAAGAGTTCTCTAACAATAATGCTATATATTATTTAAGTAAGCATATTTATATTTATAAAAAATGTACATATACAGTATATTTAAAAGAAATCTAAGATATCCTTGAATTTATTTTTTTGTTTATCATAATCCTATTATTTAAGAGAATTTTACTAAAATTCCTAAATGAAATAAAGAATTGTATTTACTAGAAACTAGTGATATGCTATTGGCTTTCTTTTAAATATATGAAGGTATTATTTCCTGAAAAATAATAGTTTATTAAAGAATTGGATCTTTATCCTAATACTCAAAATTCTTAGGTTCTAAAAAAAATGAGATACTTATATTCTTTTTGATAGATAAAATATAAAATTATTAAATAGATTCTTAGTAAGCCACCACCAAAGAATGGTGCATGGTCAAATATTGTCTCAGCCTTAAAAACTAAGTATATCCTATATAAATGGTAAAACAAGCAGAAGAAATTTTTTCAAAGTTTTATTAAAGTGATAATAAAGTCTTAACTACCATTAAAAACTATCTCTGTTATATAACATCTTATCACTCTTTAAAAAAAATTTCTTTTGATGGGATGACTAACAATGAAGTAATAAATCTCATTAGTAATTCAATCTTATATGCTTAAACTAAGAGCATTGGATTCCTTTATCATAATTCGTTAAAAAATAGTAAATAGACAATTATATATCAAATATAAATCAATAGATGATCAGTATTGTTGGAAGGCTCATAAACAGACATTCAAGTTTGTTTTGATGCTCTCGAGGAATAGAAAAGCTTGCAATAATAATATGCAACATTACGATCAATGATAATGTGAGACATTTGTTTGTATATTTTGAAAAATCTACAATACTTTACAATAATGTGATTAGTTATTTTAATGTAACATTTTAGTATAAAACATATATTTATATACTGATATATAAAAATAAGTTAAAATTTAATATTGGAAACATGATCTATTTGTTAATAAAAATTCTAAAATATCTTTTGACATCCTACACAGTGTAATATAAAAAATATAAGTCGATAATGATAATATTTTTAACTGTAAACTAAAGGTTTACATGGTCACAACATTAGCACCTTGTGAGCCTTTAAAATAATTGAATACTCATACAAACTTTACTTTGTAATCTTAACTTAACTTATTATTGATCTTGTAAGTTTAATTAATGTGATACATTTGTAAGTTTTTTGAGTTTGCTTCAACTTATTACTGACCTCGTATGAAATTTTACATAAAAAAATTATTCTACTATATCGTCTATTACATCTTAAAAATAAAAAATTCATCCTCCTTGGAAGCTTTTCTATTCAAGTAATCAATTTGTTCTCTGTTCCTCTTACCTTATAGTCAATATTTTTTTTCCTCACATTCTATTGTCTCTTCATTTTCACCTCAATTTTTAGCTATAAAACTAATTTTTTCCCACTATATTTTCCTCATATTATGTATAAACGAATGTGTATAAATATATATATATATATAAAGAAGATGGAATTATCAATGAATATTAAGCAGATCGGATTGGTGTCATAGAGATGCAATTAGCAATTCAATGTGTACTATTGCAAAATATTAAATCTTGTGATAAAATAAATTGGCATTAAGATATTGATTACTTATATAATTTTGTGACTTAGTTTATTTGTTTGAGTATCTATCATTTGTCACATGACTTTTATAGGTAGAAGGAATACCTACAAGATCTCCTATTTGTAAAAAAGTAAAAAGATAATTCAAAATTTCATTTTTCTCACAACTTTTATGGACATAATGAATACCTACAAGATCTCCTATTTGTATAGAATTACAAACTCAAATACTATAAGCTTGCTATAAACCTAAACAATAGATCAAGACTCATTCGTGAAAAGCAGCAGTTCCATTGGGGTGACTTCATTTCTCGCACAAGATGTAAAAAGGGCTGACACTTCCACCTCTGCACTACTAGGGATTACAGGCTCTACGATGATGTTTTGGCTAACAAAAGATGGAGGTTCCCCAAATGGCCTTATGAGAGGTGAATCTTTATCATTATTTTAGTTATGCATGTATATATTCATGTGGAAATCCACTACTTGTTATACTGAGTAAAGTGCATATATATGTTTCTAAAAGATAAATTGTGATGCTGATAAAGAAAGGGCAAGTTGCAAAAGTTGCAAAGGGTGTACAAGAGGTAAAAAATGGATAATGAACCTCTTGTGTCTACTTTTATTGCTACAAGAGTCGCTTTAGGGACTGTGAGTGTGCACTTCCATTTATTATATGCAGAATGGATAGCCCTAATCTACCCTAATCATCACTCTAGCTTAATGATTACACAGATTGGAAGTTTCATCTTTCGGACGATTATGTCAACCATAATTAAAATCCAAACTGCATGATCTTAAGGACCTGAGCTTGATCACCACTTTCAATTGGAATCTAGATGCACGTGCCATCTTCCACTACGTAGCACACAAATCCCTACAGTGTTGGCGGCAGCATCTACAGAGGCTCTGAGTGTGGAGGTTGTGGATGACAAAACTCTCTAACTAGTCGTTGTTTGTTCAGGTTCTGTGGTGGGCATGCATTAAAAGCTCTCATCAAAAGCGTTTGCTATTGTATGATGGGTGATGATTAGACTTAAAAATTTATTTTTAGAACTTAGGTTTTGGAGAAGAGGAAAAAAACTACTAAAAGACAATAGAGGATATATATATAAATATATGTATATATGTATATTCTTTTTCTACCTCAAAAATTCTCTAACAATAATGCTACATGTTATTTAAGTAAGCATATCTATATTTTAAAAAAATGTACAAATAAAGAATATTTAAAAGAAATCTGAGGTATCCTTCAATTTATTTTTTAATTTACCATAATCCTATTATTTAAGAAAATTTTACTAAAATTTGTAAATAAAATAAAGAATCTGATTAGTAGAAACGAGTGATATGTTATTGGCTTTCTTTTATATATATGTAGGTATTATTTCCTGAAAAATAATGGTTTATTAAAGAATTTAATGTTTATCCTAATACTCAAATTTATTGGGTTCTAGAAAAATGAGATACTTAAATTCTTTTTGAGAAATAAGATTAAATTATTATACAGATTGGTAGTATGCCACCACCAAAGAATGGTGCATGGTCAAATATCGTCTTAGCCTTAACAATGGTAAAACAGGCAAAAGAAACTTTCTCCAAGTTTTATTGAAGTGACTATTAAGTCTTAACTACTACAAAAAACTATCTCTGTTATATAAGATCTTATCACTTTTTAAAAAAATATTTCTTTTGATGGGACGACTAACATTAAAGTAATATATCTCAATAGTAATTCAATCTTATATGCTTAAACTAAGAGTATTAGATTTATTTATCATAATTCATTAAAAAATAGTAAATGGACAATCATATGACAAATTTATATCAACGGATGATCAATATTGTTGGAAGGCTCATACATAGATATTCGAGCTTGTTTCGATACTCTAAAGGAATAGAAAAGCTACAATAATAATATGCAACATTATGATCAATTTTTAAAGCATTTTTCTTAGGAGTTATAAGAACCAAATTCCCAAATTGACTGTTTTCCTCATAAAAAACTTCACCAGCTCTATTTGACGCTGCTCAAACTTGTAACCTAATATCTTGTTAAATTTAATCTTGTATGGATCAAGAACAAACATATCAAGTTTGTTCTTTTAGTGAAGCTCCTAGTGAGATGTGTGAAGGAAATTAAAGCCATTCAGCTGCAGTAATAATTTAATTTTATCTTTATAGTTAGTTATTTATCATAGAAAAAACCATCCATAAAAAATACATCTACAATAAAATTAATGGAAAAGGTCTTGGGTCCCATAAGATTTTGTTGGTACAGATCTTCTCTAAAGCTTCCTCCTTTAAACCTAATAACCTGAGATTTAGATTGTAAAAATTATTAACATTGAATATGTAGATTTTATATTTGTACCTGAAGATTACGAAGAATGGAAGGAAACTTATATTTTTTTCTTTACTCAAATGAATGGAGATTAATTGCGTACCCTTGAGTTTAATTTATAATAAATAACTTGAGAGGTTATGTAGGTTTTGAAAACTAACTTTTTTCTATATTTCTTTGTTGCACCAATCAAGAAGACTAAGTTTAATTGAAGAATAATAAAATTTTGATGGGAGGGTAAATGACATACGATTGAGTATTTTATATATGCAGTGAAAAATCTTCAATTGTATGTCATTTATCCTCCCATCACAATTTAATTGTTCCTCAATTAAATTTAGTCTTATTGATTGGTGCAACAAAGAAGTATAGCAAAAAGTTAGTTTTCAAAGCCTACATAACCTCTCGTGTTATTTATTATAGATTAAACAAAGGGTACACACTTAACCTCAATTCATTCGAAGAAAGAAAAAAATATTAGTTTTTTTTTCATTCTTTTTAATCTTGAGGTACAAGTATAAAATTTAGATATTCGATGTGAATATTTTTTACAGTCTAAATCTCAGGTCATGAGGTTTAAAGGAGGAAACTTTAGAGAAGATCTGTACCAAAAAAATCTTACAGGACCCAATATCATGTTGCACTCGTTCCCACTCGATAACGCTTCACTTATACCATTCATACCAAAATCTTTTTCCATTATTTTTATTGTAGATGTATTTTTCATGGATGATTTTCTATATGATAAATAACTAACTATATAGATAAAATTAAAATTATTACTGCAACTGAATGACTTCAATTTCCTTCACACATCTCACTAAGAGCTTCACTAGAAGAAAAAACTTGATATGTTTGTTCTTGATACATACAAGATTAAGTTTAACAAGATATCAGGTTACAAGTTTGAGGAGCATCAAATAGAGTTGGTGAAGTTTTTTATGAAGAAAACAGTCAACTTGGGAATTTGGTTTTTATAACTCATAAGAAAAATGCTCTTAAAATTGATCGTAATGATGTATATTATTATTGCAAGCTTTTCTATTCCTTGAGAGTATCGAAACAAGCTCGAATATCTGTGTATGAGCCTTTCAACAATATTGATCATCCGTTGATTTAAATTTGACATATGACTGTCCATTTACTATTTTTTTAATGAATTATGATAAATGAATCCAATACACTTAGTTTAAGCATATAATATTGAATTACTAATGAGATATATTACTTTAATGTTACTCGTCATATCAAAAGAAAGATTTTTTTAAAGAGAGATGAGATGTTATATAATAGAGATAGTTTTTAATGATAGTTAAGACTTTATAGTCACTTCAATAAAACTTTGAGAAAATTTCTTCTGCTTCTTTTACCATTTATATACGATATACGAATTTTTTAAGGCTCAGATGATCTTTGACCATGCACCATTCTTTTTATGGCGGCTTACTACGAATCTATTTAATAATTTTATATTTTATCTCTAAAAAAGAATTTAAGTATCTCATTTTTCTAGAACCCAAGAAATTTGAGTATTAGGATAAACATCGAATTCTTTAATAAACTATTATTTTTTAGAAAATAATACCTGTATATATTTAAAAGAAAGCCAATAACAAATCACTCGTCTCTACTAAATCAGATTCTTTATTTCATTTAGGAATTTTAGTCTTAAATAAAAAGATTATGGTAAATCAAAAAAAAAAAAGATACCTCAGATTTCTTTTAAATATACTTTACTTGTACCTTTTTTACAAATATAAATATGCTTACTTAAACAACATGTAGCATCATTGTTAGAGAATTTTTGAGGTAGAAAAAGAATATACATATATACACATATATATCATCTATTGTCTTTTACTTCTTCTCTCATTAATTCGAAAGAGTTTTTTATCTCTTCTCCAAAACCTAAATTCCAAAAAGAAAATTTCAAGTCTAATCATCACCCATCATACAGCAACAAGAACTTTTGATGAGAGCTTCTAATGCACGACCACCATAAAACCTGAACAAATGACGACTAGTTAGAGAGTCTTGTCATCCACCACCTCCACGCTACGAGCCTTTACCGATACTGCTGCCAGCACTGTAGGGACTTGCGTACTATGCGGTGAAAGATGGCACGTGCATCAAGATTCCAATTGAAAGTGGTGATCAAGCTCGGGTCGTTAATCAAAAAACAAGATCATGCAGTCTTTATTTTAGTTATATTCGTCATAGAGTCTGAAAGATGAAACTTCCAATCTGCGTAATCATTAAGCTAAAGTGCTGATTAGGGGAGATTAAGGCTGTGTGTTCTGTATATATTAAATGTAAGTGCATACTTACAGTCCCTAAAGCGACTCTTGTAGCAACAAAAACATATACAAGAGGTGCATTATGCATTTTTGACCTCTTGTACATACTTTGCAACTTTTACAACTTGCCCTTTCTTTATCAGCATCACAGTTTATCTTTTAGAAATATATATATATGCATTTTACTCAATATAACATGTAATGGATTTCCACATGAATATATGCATACACAACCAAAATAAAGATAAAGATTTACCTCTCATAAGGCTAATTGGGGCACCTCCACATCTTCTATTAGCCAAAGCATCATGATAGAGCCTGTAATCCCTAGTAGTGCGGAGGCAGAAGTGTCAGTCCTTTTTACATCTTGTACAGGTAATGAACTCACCTTGATGGAACTACTGTTTTTCACGAATGAGTCTTGATATGTTGTTTAGGTTTACAAAAAGCTTGTAGTATTTGATTTTGTAATTCTATACAAATAAGAGATCTTGTAGGTATTCATTATGTCCATAAAAGTTGCAGGAAAAATGAAAAATTGAATTATTTTTTTACTTTTTTACAAATAGGAGATTTGTAGGTATTCCTTGTACCTAGAAAAGTCGTGTGACAAATGACGGATACTCAAACAAGTAAACTAAGTCTTAAAATTATATAAGTAATCAATATTTTAATGGCATTTTATTTTATCACAAGATTTAATATTTTCCAATAGTACACATTGAATTGTTTATTGCATCTCTATGACACCAATCCAACCTACTTAATATTAATTGATAATTCTATTATATTTATATAATTTATACACGTCCATTTATACATAATGTGAGGGATATATTGACACTAAAAATTAGTTTTATGGCTAAAATTTAAGGTGAAAATGAAGAGATAACAGAATGTGAGGAAAAATAATGTTGACTGTGAGGTAAGAGGAAGAGAAAACAAATTGATTACTTGAATAGAAAAGCTTCCAAGGAGGATGAATTTTTTAGTTTTAAGCACTTATACACCATATGGTAGAATAATTTTTTTATGTATATTTATCTTTTAAAATTTCATACAAGATCAGTAATAAGTTGTAGCTAACTCATAAAACTTACAAATGTATCATATTAATTAAACTTATAAGATCAGTAATAAGTTAAGTTAATATTACAAAGTAAAGTTTGTATGAGTATTCAATTATTTTAAAGGCTCACAAGGTGCTAATGTTGTGACCATGTAAACCTTTAGTTTACAGTTAAAAATGTTATCATTATCGACTTAGATTTTTTATATTACACTATGTAGGATGTTAAAAGGTATTTTAAAATTTTCATTAACATCTATATCTTGTTTTCAATATTAAATTTTAACTGATTTTTATATATCGGTATATAAATATATGATTTATACTAAAATATTACATTAAAATAAGACTTACGTTTTTTACAACTTGCATAAAATAATCAACCCTATACATTTATTCTCTTCTCACATTATAATTGTTCTTCAATAATAAGTTAGTCTTCTTAATTGATGCAAGGAAGAAGTATTGTAGAAAGTTGGTTATCTTCTCTATGTATTTTATATTGTTATCATTATTGACTTATGTTTTTTATATTACACTATACTTTGAGTAGGATTTTAAAGGGTATTTCAAAATTTTTATTAACAATTAGATCGTATTTCTAAGTTAATTACTAACAAAACATTATATATTGATATATAAATACATGATTTAAAGTAGAGATATATTATTAAATAATTAATCACATTATTTTAAAATACAGTCAACATTTTTGGGTAATGCAGCTTTTACCTTATTCCTGATGATAAACTTCTATCATTATCTCAATAAAATTATTTTTTTTTTAACTTTTAAAAAAATAAGTGACGAATAAATTTTTGAAGGCATGGATTAAAATTAAAAATGTAATGTTAATATAGTTAGCGGCCATAAAATTGATTAAATTAATATTTTTAATTATTTTATATATTAAGTTAGATATCAAATAAATATAAAAAAATCGCATCTCAAATATCGATTGATTATTCATTTAAGTTAAAGATTTTAAAAAATGAAACCACTTTTCAAATAGCCATAGATTCTTTATTTAATTTTAAAGATTTTATAAGTTATAGTATAATAAAATCTACGATTTCCACGACCTATATAAAATAATCAATCGTATGTCAATTATCTTTCCATCACAAATCAATTATTCTTCAATTAAACTTAATCTTCTTTACTGGTGAAACAAAGAGGTAGAGCAAAAAGTTGGTTTTCTAAAGTCTACATTACCTCTCAAGTTATTTACTATAGATTAAACTAGAGGGTACGCACTTAACTTCCATTCATTCGATGAAAAAAAAAATTTTCTTTCCATTCTTAATCTTTAGGCACAAAAATAAAATATAGATGTTCAATATTAGTATTTTCTACAATCTAAATCTCAGGTCATAAGGTTTAAGGAAGAATTCTTTGGAGAAGGTCTGTACCAGCAAAATCTTACGGGACCCAAGACCATGTTACACTCCTTCCCACTCGGTAAGGCTTCACTTGTGTCATCAATACAAAAATCCTTTTCCATTAATTTTATTATAGATGTGTTTTTCTTAGATGGTTTTCTTTATGATGAATAATTAACTATATTGATAAAATTAAAATTATTACTACAGCTGAATGGCTTTAATTTTCTTCACACATCACATTATGAGCTTTACTAGAAGAATGAATTTGATATGTTAGTTCCTGATCTTGCAAGATATTAGGTTACAAGTTTGAGGAGCATGAAATTGTGCATTTACTATTTTTTTAACGAACTATGATAAATGAATCCAATATGCTTAATTTAAGAATATTAGATTGAATTACTAATGAGATATATTACTACATATTAGTCGTCCAATCAAAAGAAAGATTTAAAAAAAAAGAGTGATAAGATGTTATATAACAGAAATAAATTTTAGTGATAGTAAAGACTTTATAGTCACTTCAATAGAATTTTGATAAAATTTCTTCTGCTTGTTTAACCTTTTATATAGGATACACTAATTTTTTAGGCTGAGACGATCTTTGACCATGCACCACTCTTTGGTGGTGGCTTACTACAAATTTATTTAATAATTTTATATTTTATATCTCAAAAAGAATATAAGTATCTCATTTTTCTAGAACCAAAGAATTTTGTGTATTATGAAAAACTCCAAATTCTTTAGTAAACCATTATTTTTCAAGAAATAATACCTATATATATTTAAAAGAAAGATAATAACATATCATTAGTTTCTAGTAAATCAGATTCTTTATTTCATTTAGGAATTTTAGTAAAATTTTCTTCAACGATACCTCACACTTCTTTTAAATATACTTTATATGTACATATTTTACAAGTATAAATATGCTTACATAAATAATATGAAGCATTATTGTTAGAGAATTTTTGAGATAGAAAAAGAATATACATATATACATATATCATCTATTCTCCTTTAGTTATTCTCTCACTAATTCTAAAGAGTTTTCTTTCTCTTCTCTAAAACCCAAATTCCAAAATCAAAGTTTCAAGTTTGATCATCACCCATCATATAACAAGAAGCATTTTGATAAGAGTGTCCAATGCATGGCCACCACAAAACTTGAACAAACAATGACTCATTAGAGAGCCTTGTATTCCATCACCTCCATGCCTAGAGACTCTATAGATGCTGCCACCAGCACTATAGGGATTTATGTACTACACGATGGAAGATGGCACGTGCATCTAGATTCCAATTAAAAGTTGTGATCAAACTTGGACTATTAATCAAAAAATATGATCATGTAGTCTGGATTTTATGTAGAGTCGACATAAAGTCTAAAAGATGAAGCTTTAAATATACATAATTGTTAAGCCAAACTAAAGATTAGGGGAGATTAGGGTTATATTATTCATATAATAAATGCATATGCGGTACTAATAGTTTATGATTCTTTATTTGAGTTCAAAGATTTCATAAGTTATAGTATAAAATAATCAACCGTATACATTTATTCTCCTCTCACATTATAATTGTTCTTCAATAATAAATTAGTCCTCTTGATTGATGCAAGGAAGAAGTATCATGGAAAGGTTGTTACCTTCTTTATGTATTTTATGTTGTTGTCATTATTGACTGGGAGCAATCCTCTTTTGTCTTTCTAGACCAAATAGGGAAGGAAAAAATAGATACCCTGAAGGGTAAGGGGAACAGATACCCCTCAAAGATAAAAGGTCTAATGAGATACTTGATGCAATATGTATGTCAATACAAATACATTTAGGACCATATAGGCTTCATTCCAGTTTTTTCTTTTTCTTTTCTTTTTACTTTTTTTATTAAGGACTATATATTACATATCTTACATAGAAATTCATCAAGTGTCAGCGATTCACATAGCATGCTTGAAAATAAGAACAATTGGACTCATTTGAACACAGAGGCATGCAAAATAGACCAAAAAATAATCATATTAAATTTTTTTATCTAAAAATACTCCTTAAAATGTCAAAAGTAATACTAGATTCCTTACCAAAACCTTGGTGTTATCTTTTTCACCATTTTCCTTTCTTTCTCTTCTTCACTCACTAATTTACTCTCTCTCTCTCTCTAAGCCTTTGAGAAATAAAAGAAATGGAAGTGTAGAGAGGAAGGGAAGGAGAAGGGAAATTTATAGAATTTCAGAACTGTTGGATTCGTGCCAAGTGGCGAAATTTGTTGAAGAGAAAGGAGAAAAGATTCTTGGCACAAAAAACAAGGGAGGAAAATTTCTTCTACTGGCAATGGCAGTGCGCAGACCAAGGCAGCGGATGGGACGTGCGTGCATGCATGCGGATGGGATGTGCATGTTGTGCGCATACCTTGCGGCCACTGTACACGCACGCATGCACGCTCAGTGCCTAGCACCCGCGCGAATAAACTGCTTTCTCTCGAGATTTTTCCCCCAGGCAGGTTTTCTCCCGTTTCGCCATTTTCTGATTTTTTTCTAAATTTTCCCTTTGAAATAAAATAAATATTTTAAAATAAAAATAAAAATTGATCAAAATTACAAATCTAAAAAAAATGTTAAACAACGTAAATCAATTTAAGTTTAAAACAACCAAAAGGCCAAATAAATAGAATTTCTAAAGCATTTTAGTACAGTGATAGGCGGGGTGTTACATATAGTAGTATATTTTATGCATGCAATGGTGTTTTATATATGCATTATAAATAAATTTAGTTTTCAAATTTGATGTCTGTTGTGGTTTTAGGATTAGATGAATGTGTGTGTGTAATGCATCCATTTGGTTTATAATCAATAAATTCGATGGATTTTTATATATAATTGCATTTGATAAACTATTTATTGAAGGATGATAAGATGGAAATACATAAACGAGCAGGGAAGGTATGGGGTTGGAAAAGAAATATATATAGATATCTTTGCGAGTTAGTTTTCTATAAAGAGCAAAATTGGAACAAAAAAAATAAATTAAATAAATTAACTCTAGAAAATGAATGAAATATACTAGTTTTAAAATAATTTAAAAAAATAAATCAATAAAGGTAGAATAAAGTAAATAAAAGAAGTAAATTATCAAAACGAAATTAAAAAATATATATAAAATAATAAAAATAAATAAAACAAATAAATAATCAAAATGAAATAATATAAATAAAGGTCTATAAAAAAAAGTTAATTGAAGGAATTATGGATAAAAGATGGAGTCTAGATGAATAATTAAGAAAGAATAAAAAAACTAATCAAAAATTTAATAACTAAAATATTTAATAAATATGTCTATTCGGTACTCAGGAGAGGTATTACCAAAATTACTATTATGACTGTTGTCATTACTTACTATTTACTGATAGGAACCCTACTCTTAGATTGGGTAGATACTGAACTATTTACCATTTATTGATATACCTATAATTCTCATTTCTTAGAGGTGGTGGTGTCTTCACTGCCTCCTTGGTATTGATTTAGGTGTCTGCATGCAGTAGGGTTATAATTATTAAGATAATAAAATTTTATAGTAAAACTTCAAATATAGGTTCAAACTTACGTGTGTGTGGATTGGAGGATCGAGTATGGTACTGAGCGCACTATTGATCTAACAGTGATAAGTGAGATTATTGAATGATTGGTGAAAGTACTGTAAGTGGTATAAAATAAACTGTAACTTTATAAGCTGCATTTATTGGTTTGTAAAACATTGTTTGTGTAAATCTATTACTGATAGTCTTATTGAGTTATTAGAACTCACCCCAACCCAATTCCCCATATTATGATGAAGATATGACTTTGAACACCTGTTTGGATCTATTCCACAATGATTGGGATAAGATGACTTTTGTATATTTTGAATAGAGGCAAAATAATTATATTTTGTTAGTTAACTTAAACTGATATATATATCCAAATAGTTAACTTGTGCCTTAGAATACTGAATGTATGTTTGTAAGGGATGGAAGATACCACAGTAGTATATTTTAAAAAAAAAATTCTTTAATAGATAGATTTGACGTTGATGCTTTCAAGCATTGTGACGTCACACTTATGTTTTTTCATAGACTAGACAAAAAAATCAACCCTACACTTTTATTCTCTTCTCACATTGTAATTATTCTTTAATAATTAGTTAGTCCTCTTGATTGTTGCAAAGAAGAAGCATCGTGAAAAGTTAGTTACCTTCTCTATTTATTTTATATTGTTATCATCATCGACTTATGTTTTTATATTACACTATACTTTGACTAGGATGTTAAAGGGTATTTCAAAATTTTCATTAACAATTAGATCATGTTTCTAAGGTTAATTAGTAACCAATCTTTATATATTGGTATATAAATACTTGATTTAAAGTAGAGATATTGCATTAAAATAACTAATCATATTATTGTAAAGTACAATCGACATTTTTGTGTAATGTGGCTCTTTACATTAGGCGTGGTGATAAACTTCTATCAATACCTCAATAGAACTATTTTTTTTCACTTTTAAAAAAATAAATGATGAATAAGTTCTTTACCACATGGATTAAAATTCAAAAGTTTACTTTAATACAATTGGTAACCATAGAATTAATTAAACCAATATTTTTAATTAATTTTATATATATTAAGATATAACATGAATATAATAAAATCGCGTCTCAAATAGCGATGAATTCTTCATTTATGTTCAAGATTTCAAAAAATAAAACCACTTTGCAAATACCCATGGATTCTTCATTTAAATTCAAAGATTTAATAAATTGTAGTATCAAAATATCTACATTTTTCACGACTTATATAAAATATTGAACCATATGTCATTTATCCTCCCCTCACAATTCAACTGTTCTTCAATTAAACTCAGTATTTTTAACTGGTGCAACAAAGAAGTATAGTGAAAAGTTTGTTTTTCAAAGCCTACATAACCTCTAAAGTTATTTATTACAGCTTAAACTTAAAGTTACACACTAAACCTCCATTTATTTGAAGAACGAAAAAAAAAAGTTTCTTTCTATTCTTTTTAATCTTCAGGCATAAATATAAAATGTAGATGTTCGATGTTAATATTTTCTACAATCTAAATCTCAGGTCACTAAGGTTTGAAGGAGTAAGCTTTGGAGAAGATCTGTACTAGTAAAATCTTACGGGTCCCAAGACCATGTTGCACTCGTTTCACTTGGTAAGGCTTCCTTTATGCCATCCATACCAATATCCTTCTCCATTTTAGATGTGTTTTTCTTAGATGATTTTTTTTATGATAAACTACTAACGATATGGATACATTTAAAATTATTACTACAACTGAATGACTTTAATTTCCTTCACACATCTCACTAGGAGCTTCGCTAGAAGAACGAACTTGATATGTTTGTTCCTGATCCATACAAGATTAAGTTTAATAAGATATCAGGGTGCAAGTTTAATAAGCATGAAATAGAGCTGGTGAAGTTCTTTCTGAGGAAAACAATCAATTTAGGAATATGGTTCTTGTAACTCCTAAGAAAAATGCTCTTAAAATTGATCAAAGTGTTCCATATTATTATTGCAAGCTTTTCTATTCCTCGAGAGCATTGAGATAAGCTCGAGTATCTCTTTATGACCCTTCCAACAATACTGATCATATGTTGCTTTAAATTTGACGTATAATTATGCATTTACTATTTTTTAATGAACTATGATAAATGAGTAAAATATGTTTAGTTTAAGCAAATTAGATTGAATTACTAATGTGATATATTACTATAATATTATTCATCCCATAAAAAAAAGATTTTTTTAAAGAGCGATGAGATGTTATATAACATAGATAATTTTTATTGATAGTTAAGACTTTATAATCACTTCAATAAAACTTCAAAAAATTTCTTATGCTTTTTATACCATTTATATAGGATACAATAAATGTTTTAGGCTGAGACAATCTTTGACCATGCATCATTCTTTGGTGGTGGCTTACTACCAATATATTTAATCATTTTATCTTTTCTCTCTCAAAAAATTTAATGATCTCATTTTTGTAGAATTTGAGCATTTTGAGTATTAAGAAAAACATCCAATTATTTAGTAAACTATTATTTTTTACAAAATAATATCTGCATATATTTAAAAGAAAGCTAATAGTATATCACTAGTTTTTACTAAATTAGATATAACACCTCGGCCAAGAGAAATAGGGATAAGTCCATACTTCAAATGATGTCATTTCAAAGCTAGGCATCAAGAGTAAGAAGGGCCAAGAAGACATCATTTTGGAAAACTCCAAAACAACCCCGTTTTGATGAAAGAAAAAGATATAAAAAAGGGCAACCAGAGGCGTGCATGCCTCTGGTAGCAAAAGAAGAAGAAGAAGAAGAAGAAGCCTAGACCTACACACCAAAGAAGAAGGAAGAAGAAGCATACAGGGTTCTCTGTCCTCCTGTCCATTAAAAATAAAAAGAAGAAATCAGGAAGAAGGAAGAAAAATAGAGTCAAACGAGTAGAGAGAGAGAGAGTGGGAGTGAACAGACCAGACCGATGGCAAGACCGATTTAGTGTGTGCGGCATGGGATAAGACAAAGAGGCCCATAACTAGAAGGTCAGAGAGAGAGAACACGTGATGGTGTGTGAAGAGAAGAAAGAGAAACGCATCATTGGCTAGGTGCGGGTTCATGTATCCATACCTTTCTCTTGCACAATTTGCCCATATCCGAGCGAGATTTACGTGCGCGACTCATCCTATAATGATTTCTGGCACAAGCATGGCAGTGCAGGGGTGGTTCTTGTGGCCTGTGCTAGTTCTGACAGCTGAGCATGAGGTGACATGTAATTCTCCAGTGGCAGCATGTGGTGAACTAGGGACATGTGTATGGTGGCGTGTGGAAATTTTAGTGATCGAAATCATGCTATGGTAAAACTTGATCCGCTTTTGTATTCTAATTACTTCCATAAGTATCTGTCATTTAATCTATATATTTTCTGTTTATGAACAAGAAAATTGTCTAAACAATACTGGATTTAGAGGAGAGCATAGACCGAAGCCAATAAGGATTCTAACATTATTTCTGATTCGACTATGTGTAAGGAATTGGGTTAGTCTCATTTAGAGACTCTCTTAGTTTTATAAAAATTCAATTTTTTTCGAAATAAATATTTTACAAATTTTATAAATTATTTAAGTTTCTAACATGCTTGTAGTAAACACATCATGTGTATGTATGTTATCGTGTGTGGGTGCTTCAATAATATATGTAATTAAATGTGTAAAACGAGTCTATGTGTATGATATGGTATGTGTAAACCTATATAAACATGATTTCTATGTATGCATAATGAGTATATTAGCATTAGAATATGTGTAAATGATTGACTCGTGAATCAATGTAAATGAAAGAGGCGTACTATATATAGGTAAAAAAGTATAGGTATTGTGGTTATAGAGATTATCCTTTAGATTCCAGTAAATTAGTAAAGCTATGTATATAAATATGTAAAACTATACATGCATGTGCATGCATAAAACTATTAGTATAAATAGTGTGCATATGTGTATTTGTTGATGGTTGAATAGTCGTGAAGGTTAAACTATGTATCGAAGTATATGTATATAGTGTATACTTGTTATGAGTGAAAATATGTCACCATCTAAGTTGTGTAGGTAGCTATGTTAGAGTGAAGGGATTGAGTTGTAAAATTATAAAATAAAAACATTTAAAAGGCGTGGTAATCTGTTTAATAGGTATCAACGTGAGGAGTGTGTGTGTGTGTGGCCATTATGGCAAATGAAGTGTGGTCAAACCTACTTGTGGATACGACCTCAGACAGATGTGGTTGGGAAGTCCCATATATAACCGTTCTGTGTTTGTGTCTATGTGAAAAGTGATAAGTGATACCCAATGCATAATTGTTCCATGTTTGGGAGCATTGAGGAAGTGATAAGTGATAAATGACAAGTGATAAATGACAAATGATAAGTGATAAGTGATAAATGATGTACCCACATGGTAGAGGGAATCCTTAGTGCCCTCGTTGATGCCCGTGGAAACGGTATCGCGCAATAAAACTCTTAACAAACTAAAAATAAAAATTATAAACCTTAATAAAAATATGACTGAGAATGCAAGTGCATCTGAAAAGTGATAAGTTAACAATATAAAGTGAAAGCAACATTGACATATGTTATGATAAGTAATTTAGTCACAATGGCAAGTGATTGTTAGGAAGTGTAAGTGCAAATGTTATGAAACTAGTGAACAATATTATTTGTTTATGTAAATGTGATGTTAGAGTATTCATGATACATATGAAATCATATGTGAAAGAGTGAATTATTGAGATATGTGAAATTATAGTTACTATATTGATTGGGAATTGGTTTTAAAGAACATATGCATTTGTTTTATGAATCTTGTGTGATTGAGTGTGTGCATATCTTTGTTTTGGGCACTACCTCTCTTCCTTACTGAGTTCATGAAGCTCACCCTAATTCACACCCCCAATGCAAATTAGTCTAGATCAAGAGCAAGTTCAAGGTCGAAGAAAGACTTTGAAGAACCTTTAGTGATCTTGAGAGTTTTGTCTTGTGAAGTGGTTTAATTATATTATAGTGATGCAATGTCAAGAATTTTGTAAGCCTCATGACTTGTAATTGCGTATAGGGGATAAATGAATCTTAAGTTTTCGCTTATTGATGCATAAAATTACAAGGTTATGTGTATATAATCGCGCTCCCTCCTCAATAGAGAAGGCGGATTGTTACATCATATTCTTTATTTTATTTAAAGATTTTAGTTAAATTCTCTTAAATAATAGGATTATGATAAATCAAAAAATAAATTCAAGGATTTCTCACTCTTCTTTTAAATATACTTTACATGTACATATTTTACAAATATAAATATGCCTACTTTAACAATATGTAGTATTATTGTTAGAGAATTTTTGAAATAAAAAAAGAATACACATATATACATATATATATATCCTCTATTGTCCTTTAGTTCTTCACACATTAATTCCCAAGAGTTTTCTCTCTTCTTTAAAACCAAATTAAACACAAATTTTTGAGTCTAATCATCACCCATCATATAACTTTTAATAAGTGCATCCAATGCGTGGCCACCACAGAAGCTAAACAAATGATGACTAGTTAGAGAGCCTTTTCGTCCACCACCTCCACACCCAGAGCCTTTGCAAATGCCACGGCTAGCACCGTAGGGATTTGTGTACTATGTGATGGAAGATAGCATGTGGATCTAGATTCCAATTAAAAGTGGTGATGAAGCTCGTGCTGATAATAAAATATGATCATCAAGTCTGGAGTGTACGTATAGTTTACATAAAGTCTAAAAAATTAAACTTATAATCTACGTAATCATTAAGCCGGAGTGATGATTACGGGAGATTAGGGCTATGGATTCTCCATATAATAAATACAGGTGCATCACTGACAGACCTTAAAGAGACACTTGTAGAAACCAAAGGAGACACTTTAGGTGCATTCTGCATAAATATATTCATATACAATAAAAATAATGATAAAGGTAATGAAGTCGCCTTGATGGAATTGCTGCTTTCCACCAATGAGCATGGGACAAATAAAATTTTTAATGATTTTTTACTTCTCTACAAATAAGAGATCTTATACATATTTCTGGTATCTTTAACGGACATGTGACAAATGATAGATACTCAAACAAGCAAAGTAAGTCACAATGTTATAAAAGTAATTAGTATCTTAATAGCAGTTTATTTTATCACAAGACTTAACGTTTTGGAATAATACACATTGAATTGATAATTGCACCTTTGTGCCACTAATCCCACTTACTTGATATTAATTGATAATTTCATCTTATATGTATATATATTTATATACATCCATTTATACATAATGTGAGGAAAACAATTGAGGCTAAAACGTAAGGTGAAAATGAAGAGACAACTAAATGTATAAAAAAATGTTGATTGTGAGCTAAGAGGAAAAGAGAACAAATTTATTACTTGAATAGAAAAACTTCCAAGGATGATTAAATTTTCATTTTTAAGTTCTAATAGATCATGTGGAGGAATGATTTTTAATGGATAATTAGCTTTTAAAATTTCATAAAAGGTCAGTAATAAGTTAAAAGTAATCAAAAAACTTACAAATGTATAACATTAACTGAACTTGTAAAATCAGTAATACGTTAAGTTAATATTACAAAGTAAAGTTTGTATGAGTATACAATTATTTAAAATACTCACAAGGTTGTAAATGTTGTGACCATATAAACCTTTAGTTTATAGTTTAAAATGTTATAACTGTCGACTTATATTTTTTATATTACACTGTGTAGGATGTTAATGGTATTTTATAATTTTTATTAACAATTAGATCATGTTTCTGATCTTAAATTTTAATCGATTTTTATATATTGTATAAAAAATAACTAATCACATTATTGTAAAGTATGGTAAATTTTTTAAAAGAAACAAAAAATATATCACATTAATTGATAAAAAACTACACAATCAATAAAAAGAATAATGAGAATTTAGGGATGAAATAAAAAATTTAGTATGTTCATCAAGCATTCATACTTAACAAAACAAAAGAATTAATGATAATATTTTTCGTGAAGCGAAGACTTTTAAATATTAGAAAAAAAATCTAATTGTTTAATAAACTATTATTTCTCAGAAAATAACAAATGCATTTGAAAACTCAAAAAAATCTAGTTGCATATCACAAATTTCTACCAAATTAGAATCTTAATATCTTGTAAGGATTTTGATTAAGTTCTCTTATACAATAATATTATGATAAAATCGAAAAAATAAATTCAACTTTACCACACATATGTGTAAATAAAAAATGTGAAATATATATAGCTTTAAATTTCAAAAATTAGCTAATTTTTTTTATGTACTTTTTATTCTTAAATCACTAATTTGAAATAAAACAATTATTAAGTTATTATGATCCTCTTAGTTTTATTTGTATAATTTTTTAACAAAACTCTATGGTATCATACTTCTATGATCAATAAATTTATTTATATTATGAAGCACTTAACACTTAATTATCTAATTTTAATAAGGTAATAACTATATATACATATTTATGTTTAGTATGATAAAGAAATACGAAGAGAATAAACTTGGTTAACCGTTATCATTAAATTGGTCTTCTAAAGATAAAAATTATGAAATTAAAAAATAGTAAGCAGAAAATATTCAAAGCTATTTCCATCTATCTCATTTTTCTTCATTCACTTCAACTTTTTAGCTTCATTGTGCCAATAACACTCACCATCTTAATCCAGAATTCTAAATTCCCATAAAAGTCATCTTCTAAAAATTGAAAACAAAAAGTTTTAAAACTATATAAATTTTTAACATTATTTTAACAAAATTGTTTCCTATTTTTCAAAGAAATGGCTAATAAGTTCTTCGATACAAAAATTAAATTCAAAGAAAAATTTAATTTTGAAGTGACTCATTTGTACTATAATGGTAGACATTGAACTAATAAAATCAATGTTCATAAGAATTTTATATAAATCTTGTAAAATATTTAATAAATATAATAATATCAAGTCTCAAATAGCCATTGATTCTTCATTCAAAAAATAACATTTTAAATAGCCATAAATCTTTATTTACTTTATTTAAATAGTTTATGATTCTTTATTTAAGTTCAAAAATTTTATAAGTTATAGTATAAAATCAGACTTAGGTTTTTAACAATCTACACAAAATAATCAACCCTACACATTTATTCTCTTCGCACATTGTAATTGTTCTTCAATAATTAGTTAATCCCCTTGATTGATGCAAATAAGAAGTATCGTGTCAAGTTGGTTACCTTCTCTATGCATTTTACATTGTTATCGTTATCAAATTATAATTTTATATTACACTAGACTTTGAGTAGGATGTTAAAGGGTATTTCAAAATTTTCATTACCAATTAGATCAAGTCTTTGAGGTCAATTACTAACCAATCTTTATATATTATTATATAAATATGTGATTTAAAGTAGAGATAATGCATTAAAATAACTAATCACATTATTGTAAAGTACAATGGATATTTTTGTGTAATGTGACTTTTTACCTTATGTGTGGTGATAAACTTCTATTATTATTTCAATAAAATTGTATTTTTTAACTTTTAAAAAATAAATGACGAATAAGTTCTTTAGCGTAAGGATTCAAATTCAAATTTTAATTTTAATACAATTGGCGACAATAAAATTAATCAAATTAATATTTTTAATTATTTTATGTATATTAAGTTAGATATCACATAAATATAATAAAATTTTGTCTTAAATAGCAACGAATTGTTCATTTAAATTAAAGATTTAAAAAAATTAAAGCCAATTTTCAAATAGCCATAGATTCTTTATTTAAGTTCAAAAATTTTATAAGTTTAAGTATAATAAAATCTACATTTTCCACGGCCTATATAAAATACTCAATTGCATTTATCATCCTCTCACAATTCAATTGTTCTCCAATTAAACTTAGTCTTCTTGACTGGTGCAACAAAGAAGTACAGCGAAAAGTTGGTTTTCTAAAGCCTGCATAATCTCTCTAGTTATTTATTATATATTAAACTCAAGGGTACGCACTTAACGTCCATTCATTTGAAAAAAAAAAATATAAAATCTAGATGTTTGACGTTAATATTTTCTATAGTATAAATCTCAGGTCATAAGGTTTAAATGAGAAACCTTTGAAAAAGGTATGTACCAGCAAAATCTTACGGGACCTAAGACCATGTTGAACTCATTCCCACTTGGTAAGGCTTCCCTTGAGCCATCCATACCAAAATCCTTTTCCATTAATTTTATTTAAGATGTGTTTTTCATGGATTGTTTTTGTTATGATAAATAGCTAACTATATGGATAAAATTAAAATTATCACTACAGCTGAATGGCTTCAATTTCCTTCACACATCTCACTAAGAGCTTCATTAGAAGAACGAACATGATATGTTTGTTCCTAATCCATACAAAATTGAGTTTAACAAGATATTAGGTTACATGTTTGAGGAGCATGAAGTAGAGTTGGTGAAGTTTTTTGTGAGGAAAACAATCAACTTGGAAATTTGGTTCATCAAGTTTAGCAACCCAAAAGTTGGTGATAATGATGTCATTTTTAGGCACTATCAAACTCCCCCACACTTATCTTGTGTTTGCCCTCAAGCAGTACACAATGCACTCTATCAATCCCCATCTCTTCACCTTCAACTCACTTACTCCTAATAATTTCATCACAACCCACATGTTACACCTCAGCCCTCAAGTCGCAAGAATAACTATCAACTAGTAATTTATAGGCTTGAGTTTCATGGAACCATACCAAAGAATAACCACTTTGACAACATCCAAACACGATATGAGAGAGTTTTGTAATTTTAGCACTCAAAAATTTCATTGAGTGGAATAGCCAATACCTAGTAGAACAGCCACCAAACCTGTCTAGATGAAAGGATTCATGTAGTTGGTTCATGCCAAAAACAGAAAAGCTTGAGCACTTTGCTTGCTTGAAATGACACCAACCTTTTGACACAAAGGTAAAAATTTGTGATGAATGTGCCTGGTTACTCAGTTGGTCCCTAATTTTAAATGGCTACTAATGCTACTCGTAGTCATTTGACTAGAGGAGTAGATTATTATTCGTGTTCTTTTTTCCCCTTTCATTGTGAGTGCATTTTATGCTCTATCTCACATTTTTACTCCAACTGTTTTTTAAAGTGAGTACATTTTAAGCTTAATCTCACATTTTTACTCTAACTAGTTTCAAAAGTGGGTGCATTTTATGCTCTATCTCACTCATCACATGATAGATAATTTGATTTATCCATTTAAAGCATACAATTCTGGACAAATTATAGAGGAGTTCTTTTTGAGTATTAATATTTACCCAAAAATAAGAAAAAATTAATTAATTTTTTTTTAATAGGCAACTCTCAAACAAGTCATGTTTAATATGTAATCAAAGTTAAAATTATAAATTAATATTAAGTAAGTTTGATTTGTGGCATAGAGTTGCAATTATCAATAAAATGTATAGTATTACGAAACGTGAAGTCTTATGATAAAATAAACTATTATTATGATACCGATTACTATTATAACATTGAGACTTAGTTTACTTGTTTAAGTATCTGTCATTTGTCACATGACTTTTCTAGGTACAAAGAATACATATAAGATCTCCTATTTGTATAAAAGTAAAAGATCATTCAATTTTTTATTTGTTCCCACGACTTTTATGGGAAGAAGGAAAACTTACAAGCTCTCCTATTTGTATATAAGCAAAAAATTATATACTACAAGCTTATTGTAAACCTAAACAACATATCAAGGCTCATTAGTGGAAAACAGTAGTTCCATTGGTTCGAGTTCATGACCTGCACAAGGTGTAAAAAGGACCAACGATTATGCCTCCGCACTACTAGGGATTACAGGCTTACCATGATATTTTGGCTAATAAACGGTGGAGGTGCCCTGACTGGCATTATGAGAGATAAAACTTTATCATTCTTTTGGTTGTATATGTATATATTTATGTGTAAGTTCACTACATGTTTTGTAGAGTAATGTGTGCATATATGTTTTTAAAAGATAAACTATGATTCTGATTAAGAAAGGGCAATTGCAAAACTTGCAGAGGGTTTACAAGAGATCCAAAATACAGAATACACCTCTTATGTCTCCTTTGGTTGCTATAAGAGTCGCTTTAGGGACAATCAGTGCTGCACTTGCATTTATTATATGCAGAGTGCACAATCCTAATTTCCCCTAATCATCACTCTAGCTTAATGATTGCACGTATTAGAAGTGTCATCTTTCAAACTTTATGTCGATTGTATATAAACTCCAGACCGCATTATCATGTTTTTTAATTAACGGCCCAAGCTCAATCAACAGTTTTAATTAGAATCTGGATGCATGTGCCCTCTTCAATTGCACAGTACATAAATTCATACATTACTGGCGACAGCATTTGCAAAGGCTCTGGGCATGGAGGTGGTGGACGATAAGGCTCTCTAACTAGTCATCATTTGTTCAGGTTCTTTTGTGGCCATATATTGGATGCTCTTATCAAGACTGCTTGTTGTATGATGGGAGATGATTAGACTTGAAAATTTTTGTTTGGAATTTGGGTTTTGGGGAAAAGAAAGAAGAACATGCTCACCATCTTGCCCAAGTTTTCCAAGTCCTTAGAAACAAGAGGTTATATGCGAAGTTGAGTAAGTGTGGATTCTGGCTTGAGCAGACCGCCTTCTTAGGACACACCATATCGAAGGAAGGGGTATCGGTGAATCCCAAAAAGGTTGAAGCGGTACTTGGCTGGGAGAAGCTGACATCAGTTAAGGAAATCCGTAGCTTCCTGGGAATGGCAGGTTATTACCGCAGGTTCGTTGAAGGATTCTCTAGTCTAGCAGCTCCTCTAACCTGACTCACAAAGAAGAATGCCAAGTTTGAGTGGAATGAGGACTGTGAAAGAAGTTTTTTAAAATTAAAGAAGCGGCTGACCACTGCACCCGTGCTGGCTTTACCGAGTGGATTTGGAGGATATACAGTTTATAGTGATGCCTCCTATCTGGGCCTGGGTTGTGTTCTGATGCAGCATGGAAAGGTTATAGCATATGGGTCCAGACAGTTAAAGAATCATGAGAAGAACTATCCCGCCAATGACTTGGAGCTTGCCGAAATCATTCACGCCTTAAAAACCTGGCGCCATTATTTGTACGGAGAGACCTTTCAGATCTATACCGATCATAAGAGCTTGAAACACATATTCACTCAGAAGGATCTCAACATGTGTCAAAGAAGGTGGATGGAACTCCTTAAGGACTATGATTGTGATATCTTATACCATCCGGGTAAGGGCAACGTGGTAGCAGATGCTCTCAGCAGGAAAAGTGCAGGTATCTTAGCCCATTTGATGGTTTCAGAATGCAGACCAATTGGGGCCACGCAACAGGTTCGACTTCAGGATCTGAGGAGAGTCACATGTTTGGGCCGTTACAACTACTACTAATATACTACTACTATTACTGCTACTATTGCTACAATTGCTACTGTTACTATTACTTCTATTACTACTATTATTGCTACAACTGCTATTACTGTTATTATTACTACCACTTCTATTACTACTACTGCTGCTGCTACTATTACTACTACAGCTATTGTTACTACTACTATTAAGACTACTGCCACTACTACTGCATTATATGTAACATGATAAAAAATATAATTTTAATAGTATTATTAACTATCCAACATTTTTTTTCTTCAGATTTTCTTAAATTAATTAATTAATTTAAATAAAGAAAAAAAATTTCGTTGTCATATTAACTTTGAGCCGTCTGAATGTTCTTCTTGATCTTAACTATTTTGGATGTAGTCTCCTCTACTATATCTAGACCAAATAGTTTTCTATCGCCCATTTTTTCCCAACAAATCGGCGATTTGCATGGGCGCCCATATAACGCCTCATACGGAGCCATGCCAATACTTGCTTGGTAGCTATTATTGTAGGCGAACTCTATCAGGGGTAGATGGCCATCCCAATGGCCCCCGGAGTCAAGGACACAAGCTTGGAGCATACCTTCAAGTGTACGGATTGTCCTTTCTGACTGTCCATCAGTCTGAGATTGGAATGCAGAACTGAGGGACAATTTCGTTCCCATGGCTTGCTAAAAGCTACTCCGAAACCGAGAAGTGAACCTGGGGTCCCTGTCGAACACCACTGTCACTGGCACTCCATGAAATCTGACTATTTTCTAGATATACATTCTTGCTAACTTGTCTAAGGGATCAGTCATCCTGATGGCCAAGAAGTGGGAAGACTTGGTAAGCCAGTCAACAATTACCTAGATGGCGTCTGATATGGTGCAATTTTTTTAAATTGCATTTTGACCCCCAATTTCTGATTTCTTTTTCAAAAATACCCTTAGAACCCAAAATTTCACCTTTTTTTCCCAAAATTATTTTCAATTTAATCCTTAACAAATTTTTACCCCTTTTTTCATTAAATTAAAATAAATAATTAATTAATTATATTTATTAAAAAAATAAAAACTAAAACTTTTGTTGGGTGTTATAACTACAACTGCTGCTACTACTACTACTGTTGCTGCTACTATTGCTGCTGCTGCTGCTACTGCTGTTATAGTTACTACTATTACTACTACTACTATTATAGCTGCTACTACTACTACTTCTTTTTCTTCTTTTTCTTATTCTTCTTCTTTTACTTCTTCTTCTTCTTCTTTTACTTCTTCTTCTTCTTCTTCTTTTTGCTACATTCTGGAGCACAAACAGGCAAGCACTCCTCTTACAACTACAAGCCGAGTCCATTTCTTTTTTTTATTCTTCAATTTTCTGCATATTATTATTTTTCTGCACAACTTAATTTTTTGGTTCTTCTTGTTGATTTTTAATAATAAGTTATTGAATATTATTTTATTTTTTAATAATAATAAAACTAATTAATCTTTGTTAATAATTAGTTAATTCGTGAAAATATTAGATTATTCAATTTAATAAATATTTTAATACTATTTAGAATTATAATAGTTAGGATGGTACCAAATAGAAAGACCACCAATGTCATTCTAGTAACCTAATCAAATAGCAAACCAAAAGATAGTTTTATAACTTTTATTTTTAAAATGTATTGATGTGTAAACGTGTTTCTATTATAAAATTTATATATTTATGAAATAAGCAAATGTATTGATGTGTATACGTGTTTCAATTATAAAGTTTATATATTTATGAAATAAGCAAAGTAAAATAAAATAATTGTCTTTTTCAAAAAAGGCAAAATATTTTCCAAAACAAAATAATTTCATAAATAATTAATTTTACTATATCTTTTTATTATTATTTTTTGAAAGTTATTTCTTTTTATTATTAACTAATATATAATTTTGTGAATTTGAATATACACAAATTTAAAAATAAAAAGAATATTTTGAAACCATGCATCACTTTACACAGTGTAATGACCTAGCTCAGAAACCCACATATAAGTGCTCATAAACTTCCATATCAAGAAAAAATATATATATATATATCGGATAAACAAAATTATCTCTAATGTACAAGATCAACCTATTATAGTGATATCCGTATCAGGTTAGTAATGAATTGGTTATCCACTAATTTCAAACATCCGTGTCCAGACTTATCCATAATTATAAACTGGATAAATAATTTATTACATTAAAATTAAATAGGATTAATTAACCCTAAATATAAAATGGTAAACCATTAGGGTTTTTTGAACTGACCTACCTGAACCGAGTTCCTAAGACTCACTGTGCGCAACCACTGGAAGTCTGCGTGCCTCCACATGCACCTCCACCAGATAGCCATGCGCCGTTGCTGTTCACTGTCGATCAGCACTACGGATTAGCCCAAATTCATCGTAGAGCATTTTGCTCCCTCAGATCCCACACAGATCTAGTGGAATCACGCCGAAGGGAGTCGCAAAATAGCAAAACAAGCACCAAGCTGCCATGTAGATGGTTTTCTTCTCATTCGCACCGTTGCACGTAGCACTGGCCTCTCCTTCTTCCTTTTTCTTCTTCTTCTTCTTCCTCTCGCCTCTCGGCTGTTGATTTATGATAACCATAACCCTTCTCCCTCTATCTTCCTCTCTCTCTCTCTCTTTCACTCTCTCTTTCACTCTCTCTCTCTCTCTCTTTTTCTCTCTCTTCCTGCACCGATTTCTTTCCCTCCCTTCACATTTTATAGGGAGGGAAAAAAGGAGTCCTGCACGACCCTTCTTCCTCAACGTGCAGGTCTCTTCTTCTTTCTTTTTGGCCAGTGGCAAGGTACACACACCTCTACTTCTTCACCTTTCCTGACCAGAGGAAAACACGCTTCTGTTTTTCTTTGCATAAATGACACCATTTTGGAGTCTCCCAAAACAACATCGTTTTATCTCTTACATAGATGATTATTGTCCAGCCACTCACACAACCCATCACAACATTTAGTTTTATGGATGGTTTGTCCAGGTTAGTAAATAAGTAGTAGTATATTCAATATCCCAGTGTCACACCCATTCTGACCACAAGTTGGCGATCCACTTACGCAACACATTTAATAACCTACAGCAGGTTACTGCATTATATAGTAAAGAAAATTAGCAGATAATGTGACAAGGAAATGATGTGAAATCTAACCCATATTTGGCCACTCACACACACATAACTATTAACACAACATACAGCTTACAAATGTAATACACAATTGTTAATAATACAACATATGAGGTACACCATTTTCACACACTTTTCGGCCACCATCTGGCCATACGCCAACACAAAGTTGATCCACACACCATAAACAACAACTTATGTTTCCTTAGGAAGGTTTTCAGTTTAACACCATAGTCCTAGAAGGTCGTCCAATTCCTCTCCCTTTTTCTGCCTTGTAACCCTTTCCATTTATTCCTATATCTCTCCATCTGTTATCTCCTTCAAACACCTATCACTTATTCAAAATTTTATTTCCATATCATTGCAAACAAAACCTACATTCTGTTGTTTCCTCCCCTTGACTCTCCCTCAAAACAGGCCCTGATTTCCCATCTATTTTTCATCTCCAATGTTCATTCATAATTTTTCATTTTTTTATTTTTAAATTAATTTACATTCAGTTGTCCCTCTCTCTTTATCAGATCTGATTTATTCTTGCAGGTTACTTTTAGCCATTCATCATATTTTCTGGTATTTAGGACCCTAATTGAAATCTCATGTTACGGGCTAACTATTTTAAATTTCACCAATTTTGTAAGGGAAGAAGTCATAGACAAAGTTAATTTTTATGCATTTTATGTTCATTCGACTTAGCATCAATTTGTGGTTGATATGCATGGATACTCGTGACTCCATCTAGAGTTCGAGTCATTGAAGTATATGTTACTATGAATACATTTATTTATATAGCGTAGTTACATGTATAGAATTTTTTTAAGTACGTAAATCTATGTGTGTGGATATACATATATATATAAGCACATATATGTACATATAGAAAAATAAAAGAAATGAAGTAAATAACCAACTATTGAATACGAAAAATGATTTTGAACTTTTAATCACAAGCTTAGTGATTTAAAATAAATTAAAGTCAAGAACTTGGTAGACCAAGAGAAACACATAGGTAAGTAGAAGTTTGCCACTAAACTTATTTAAACACTAATAAAATTAATCAACAAAGAAGGTCATAAGAACAATAAATTAAAAATAAAATAATAGTAAAATAATAATAATACCTTAATAAAGCAAATGAAGAACCAAAGTAAGTACATTCAGAAATTACATGAATAAAATAAATAGACAACAAATTATGAATCATTGACCAAAGTAGTAAAGTCTTATGATAACAAAGTTTTTGGAATGATAAATGAAATTGAAAATAAAAAAAGATATTAAGTTAAATTACAAATAAAAGAAACACTAATTAAAAAAATAAAAAAGGAACCAAATAAGCAATAAAATTAAAATAATATAAATATATTAAGGAATATTATAATAGGGGATAAGAAAATTCAAAATAATAACAAATAAAAATAAAAGAATTACTGAAAGACTATGAAACTTGTTTAGTATGTAGCAATTTTTTGTAACTGATGTGCCTCAATTAGACAAGCTGTGAAGCCCCATACTGAACATGTTTGAGAAAGTGTTCAGTGATACCCATTACTGTAGGTGGAATGGGGATTTGAGTGTTAAGTGATTAGTATTTTCTATCCATGTTGTAGAAGGAATCCTTAATGCCCTCAATGGTATCAGTAAAAACAACATCATCAGGTGAAACTCTTTAATAAATAAAAATAAATGTCAACAAAAATTTTTGGGGTCTATTGTGGATGAGGAAGTTGATGTCAATATGAGTATTCTAATAAGCCTAAGAAGTAGGGCTGACAAATGTATTTGGAGTCACTCGAAGGATGGGAAATAGATCATAAAATTTTCATACCAGCATTTGATGGGTTTCCATGCAAACCATGCACAACGATCATTTAACGTGGAAATATTTGTGGTAGTCAGAAGTCCCCCCCAAAGTTAAGAATTTCACATAGAGATTGCTGAATAATATCCCCCAGATAAAATCTAAACTGCAGGATAAAGGGATTGGAATTGTAAAAGTGCGCCCTAGATGTGACAAGGAGGAAACCATTGAGCATGTCTTATTTGATTATGAAAAAAGCCAGGGCTTGCTGGCGAAAACTGGGTATACACTTCCCGACAAGAGAGACCAATGATGTAGTCAGATGGATGGAACATCAAGCTAAAACAATCGCAAAGCAGGAGTTAAAGGAGATACTTTGCTATTTATGGCGCCTTTGACTTGAGCGGAATGAATTTCTGTGGACTTGAAGGATGTTTGGTGATTAGACCTCCATCTTTCTAGCGAGGAAGTTTTTGCATGAACAATGACAGGCACATTAAGTTAGAGACAAAGGTAAGGTACAACTCTCGCACACCAAGTCAAGATCCCTACTGTGGGAAGCTCCATCGCCTGCGGTCTGGAAATGCAATGTGGACGATACAATTTTTTATGCAGGTTATGAGGCAGGATAGGGAGCAGTCATCTGAGACTCGGCAGAAAAAGTATTGATGGTTTTCTCTGGCAGGTTATGAGGGTGTCGCTCTCCCTATCTAACTAAACCACTTGACTACCATAATTCACTGCAATATATAATCTCCAATATCACTGGGTCGAGTGTTGTCGAAGTGGACGCACAGATGGTAAAAAAAGCTTTGACGACCAATGGGGAAGATTGTTCTTAAGCTAATGTATCCATAAGTTGTGTTCGAAGACAATGCAACGATAGCCCATAACATTATGCAGATTACTCGTTCCCATTCTTATTTGTATGTTTGGTAAAGTTTACCTCCCAATATTGCTGTAATGTTTTCCTAACTCTTAATGAATTGATTACTTAAAAAAAATGAAAACACTAGACTTTTTATTATTTATGAATTAATCTTATTTAATATATATATATGTATACATACAATTAGTGAAGTGCGCACTACACTAAGCCACATCATCAAGTAATGTTAATCTTTTACATAATTAATTAAAAGATGCATTTAATTCATTAATTCGATGAATATATGTGTCATTTTATGAGGTAAAGTGATATGAAATGAATAAATATATATAAGAATATACATTTTTATTAATAGATAGAAAAATTGAATGTAAATAAGAATATACATATTCTTATATGTATGAATATAAGAATATGAAATGAAATAAATCAAACTAAAAAATTATAACAAAATTGGTTGTCAGTCCGTACTAGAATTGATCGGATTGGATCCAGTCATACCATAAAAATATTCAATTTAATGTTTTATAAAATTTGGATTTTTCCAACATAAAAATTTTCTATTCTCATGTTTAATTTACTTGTTTTATGCTTGCTTTGCTTATTTCTTAATGATATTAATGAAATTCAAAAAAACATAATTATCTAGTACATCTCACCCCAACATAAAACCAAGGATGGGATGGAGGCTTTGGAAATATACTTTACCATATTTATTTCTTCCTACCACACCTCAATATTATATATATATATACATAAAACAAATATGTATATTATACATATAACATTTAAAAATTTATTTCAAGAGAAAAGATAATACATTATCAAGTAATTTTAAGAAATATTAATTTCATTTTAACTTTCCAAGACCACTATAAGAAAATGCAAGACCAAACTCTTTAGATCTCTCTAAATTCAAAGCATAATTTTGATATCCTTTGTATCCACAAATTAATAAGATGATGATTAGTTTAATCAACAATTCTAACTTTATAATATATTGCATTTGTTCCATTACTGAGGCCCAATGGAAAGTGACCATTCCCTATTGGATGGCTAGGTATGATATGTGAACTAAATACTTCTCTTTCTCAGCTCATGTAAGTAGCCAAATTCTTTAAAGAAGAAAATCTTTGCGATAGCCAAAATCCAATTTTCTCATCTTCATATGCCGGCCATCCTAATTTAGCATCAATAAAAAAATTTTCTCAATTAAAAAATAAAAATAAATTTACATAATTAGTAAATTAATATATTCATATTTTTACCCAAAAAATTATGAATTTATAAGAATATATTTCTAAACCAAGTCTAAAAATTTTGGGAAGAGAAAATCAGGAGATATGCCCTTTCGAATAGAGCAAAGTGAATTAAAATATTGACAAAAATACACATTTTAATAAAATAAATTTTTTTAATGACATTTCCATATTAACCTCAAAAAAATAGGAAAAAATAATAGTAATCATTACTAACCTTCCATTGTAGTTTTAATTAAGTTTGAGAATAAATTTAAACCAACATCTGAAAAGAAAAAGAACCAAAAGATCATTACTTACTTTCCAACCGACTTCTATGTATTCATCGTTATTTTGGATGTGAATTTGACTTGAAATAAATTTGGATGATCCAATGATAAGATTATATGCACAATCAAACATTTCAGCTCAATTATACTTATTACTGTTCTTTGTCTAAATGACAACATATTATGCAAGGATTTTTGTCTAAGTGACAGCATATTCCTATTATTTCAGGCTTTAAAAGAATTCTTATATTTACTCTTAATTGTTTTAGTCATTTAAAAAAATTTAAAAACCTGAGACTGTTTTTTTAATAAAATACACAATTATAATTACAAAAGAAAATGGATCAAAATTTGAACAGTAAAATAATATTTTGTCCTTAATATAATTATTACATTGTGAAATAAGAAGATCCGCTACGATTCATATAATTATTTTTTAGTTTATTTATTTATTATATATTTTTTAATTATAATCATACTAAAATTAAGTAATTAATTTTTATTTTTTCATAAATCTTCAATTAAAATTATATTAAACTTAGACAGTTAGAACTATAAGTTCTATTAATATTAAATTAAAAAATTATTTAAAATATTTGATAAAATTATATTTAACACAATACAAAAAATTTAATTTATTTTAATAGTATTATTAACTATCCATAATTTTTTTTTTCAAATTTCCTTACTTGAATTAATTTAAATGAGGAAAAAAAAATTTTCGTTATCATATTAATTCAATTGAAGAAGAATTTGAATGTACAAATCGACCTACAAATGGCAAAATAAACAATTAGGCTTGATTTATTTTTGTTAGAAAAAATGAAGATATAAGCTAGCTGAATATAATAATTTGTTGAAACATTAGAGGAATAAGTAAGAGAGATTAATTGAGAAACTCAAGTTTTGATTTGTGGTTAATGTTAAAAGCATTTAAATACATGAGTATTTATAGGTACTAGTATTAATACTACTACTACTACTACTAATGCTACTATTAATACCTATATTACTGCTATTGCTAGTACTATTCTACTACTTCTACAACTATTACCACTGTTACTACTACTGCTACTACTGTTATTATTATAACTAATTCTATTACTACTATTACTACTAATACTGCTACTATTACTGCTATTATTGTTGCTACTACTGTTAAGACTACTTCCACTACTAGTGCATTATATATAACACAACAAAAAATCTTATTTTAATAGTATTATTAACTATCTAACATTTTTTTTTTCCAAATTTTCTTACTTTAATTAATTAATTAATTAATTCAAATAATGAAAAAAAAAATTTCGTTATCATATAAATTCAATTGAAGAAGAATTTAAATGTACAAATCAACCTACAAATGATAAAATGATCAATTAATTTGTTTTCTTACAAAAAATAAAAAGATAGGCTAGTTGAATATAATAATTTGTTGAAATATGAGAGGAAGAAGTAAGATGGACTAATGAGAAACTCAAGTTTTGATTTATGGTTGATGCTAAAAGCCTTCAAGTACATCGTATATATAGGTATTAGCAATACTACTACTAATTCTACTACTACTACTACTAATATAAGTTGTAACACCCAAGTATTTTAATTTTATTCTTATTATTTTTATATTATTTTTATTTTTATTTTTTTGTATTTGAATTTTTTAGATTTTTATTTAATTTAATTTAATTTAATGAAAATAAAAATAATAATAATGATAAATTTGGGTAAAAATATTATTTGGATTTAATTGAAATTGATTTTGGGGAAAAGGGGTGAAAATTTGGATTTTGGGAGTGCTTTTGAAAAGAAAATCAGAAATCGGGGGTCAAAACGTAATTTAGAAAAGTTGTGCCACGTCAGCACCCACATCAGCAGCCACGTCAGTGGTCGGTCAGCAGCCCCGGCCAACTAGGACACACTGCGTGGCAAGGAAACGCTGACAAGGGACGGGCCGCGTGGGCGATCCGCGTGCGCACGATCGGACGACCCAGATCCGTTCCCGCGCGTACGGACGGCCCAAATTGCATCGCGATGGACGGTCCAGATTTAATCCAAATTAAATCGCGATCGGACGGTCCATATTTAATCTTGATGGACGGTTGAGATTAAAAGGCAAAGGGTATAAATAACCCCACCCACACCTGACCACAAAACCCTAGCCGCCAGTGCCTCGCCAGAGAAGAAGAACCAGACGCCGGAGGAGTCGGCCACAGCCACCCGCCGCCGCATCGGAGAAGTTTTCGACCGCCAATCGAGGTAAATTTTCTCTCCCTTGCTCGTTTTTCGATGCTGAGTCTGCCTATGGCCAAACTGGAGCCAAACCACCGGCTAAACGACCTGAAAACCCAGCCAAAGTCCGGCGACGCTGCTGCGACCCCCCTTTATTTTTGCCTCCGATGAGGCCTTCCCGGCCTCCGTTCAATACAAATTTTATACCACTGTGATCACCGCTGTGATCACCGTTCTTTTCTCTATAGGTTGATCGGAGCCAAACATCAAAACGCCACTCACGCCGGAAGAGCCGCCGTACCCGAGAGCATCGTTGTCAGAGCACGACGGAGCCACCGTGCCAGAATTTTGATATTGGTCGAAAGGGGCCCTAGGTCTGATTTGGGATTTTTTTGGGACACGTGCAGGTACCGGTAGTGCGTTTCAGTTTTTCAGGAAAAATTCAGGGAAATTAGGGACAGCCTGTAAGCGCACTGTAGAGTCGAATTCAGACCCCGAAACAAGTAAGGACCCCTCACCCTATTTTCTATCACGGTATTAAAGCTTAATAAATAATTAAACGGTATTTTGAGACTTTATAGATGTATAATTGATTGAGGTTGCCAATGGAGCCCGAGTCTGATACAGTGTTGGTCTGTTGTTGTTTGATCTAATTTTTAGTATTAAATGCAGTATGATGTTTGATGTAATTATGTTATGGTCTCGTATGCATGAATCATTGTTTCTTTTATTATGGTTTGTATTATGGTGAACCCGATACTGTGTTGTCTTGTTTGATATAAATTACTGGTTTGCATGTTGTGTATGATTGGATGATTGAGATTAAGGAAAAAGGCAAAAAGGTTACGTGAATTGATAAGTGAAAAATGTGGACAGTCTGACTAGATTTGCTGGGAGATGGTGGACGGACCGGGTCCGTAGGGAACCCTACCGGGAACGTGGTCTCTCATATCGGATGGGGTATGGAGACCTTATGTGTTTTGGCGCCCATACCGGACTGGGTATGAGGACGGCCCGTTTCACCCTCATACCGGACAGGGTATGGAGGTTTATGGTTTTGGCACCCATACCGGACGGGGTATGGGGACGGCCCTGGAATCAAGTTGTTAATGTTAATGGTTCACGGGTAGCGGGGACCCCCTATGGATCCCCATGAATACTAGTACGTTGGTAAATGAGAAAAATATGTTGTTTAATGATTGAAATGCAAAGGCGTGGTAAGGGTTATGTTATAAAGTCTATATGATTTCATGATGATGATAATGTTATTGCCTTCATATGTTGTTTTCATGGATCTCACCGAGGTAAGTGGACAGTAAAGGTTTTTATGTTAATAAACGAGTTTGTTATAAATTATCCTCTATTGGTCATTTTTGTTTTCAACCCACCTTTACTTCCGTGGCGGTGAGATAGTGTGATGTCTTTACTGGGCTGGTGTAGCTCATTCCTTATTTAACCATTTCAGATCAGGAAGACGTTGTTCCCGAGCCCGTTCCGCAGGAAGACGGCGAAGGGGACGCCTAAAGACTTCATAGTTATATTTATAGTTCTTATTTCAAGTATCTCTTTTAGTTAGTTTGTTCCTTCATGTTTTGAGTATGTTTTGGTTATTGTGTAAGGGATGTTAATCAAATTTTTTTTATTACACTTCCGCATTTGAGATTTTTAATACATACATTTTATTTAAATTTTCTGGGCTGTTACAGTTGGTATCAGAGCCACGTTCCTCGGACCCATCCCTTACACAATAATGCTTAGAGAAATATTCACCGATAAATCGTTACTCAACCATTCCTTATGAAATGCAGGTGCAGAGAGATGAGGAGAGGAAGACCCCCATTAAACCAAGCGGCCTGGGATAATTCACTTCGGGAGGATGTAGACAGGTTATTTGAGATGATGGAAGGGTTCATAGCTGCCCAGCAAGGGCGAGAGGAGAGAAGGGAGTTACCCAACCCTCCTCCACTACCGCAGGTTAAGCCTCCGCTACAACAGGCTAATCCCAAGCTACCCCGGCACGAGCCTGCTCCTCCACAGTACCACCCGGCACCACTGCCGCAGTACAACCCGGTGCCTCAGCCACGGTACTACCCAGCATCGCCACAGCACAACACAGTGCCCCCATCATATCAGCAGGTGCCACCACAGGAACCCCCAGTCTATCCCCAGCTGGGTCAAGTCCCTCCTCCACGGGACCCCGCTCCTTCCTTGATCGACCCGAGCTACAAAGAGATGTACAGGAGACTGAACCCCTCCACCTTTGCAGGAGGATCCTCTTTTGAAGAGGCCCAGTACTGGCTGGCGGAGACTGAGAGAGCTTTCAGGACCTTGGGAGTAGTTCCTGAGCAGAGAGCTGCCCTTGCTTCCTACATGTTGGTAGGGGAAGCAAGACGTTGGTGGGAGCTCAAGCAGACCACCCTGCCTACACCAGTCACTTGGGAGCAGTTCTTAGCGGCCTTCCATGCGGAGTATCTCCCTGAGCACATCCGACACTTAAAGGAAACGGAGTTTGTTCAACTGGTTCAGGAAAACATGACAGTAGCAGAATATGCTCGTAAGTTCCTAGAGCTGGGCCGATACTCCCCGGAGACATTAACGGATGAGGGCCGAAAGGCCAGGAGATTCCAATGGGGTCTCCGCCATGAGATCAAGCAAATCTTGTTAGTACTGGAGCTCAAGACATATTCAGCAGTCTTAGTAAAGGCATAGATCGTGGAAAGAAGCTTCAACACCCGTCCTCAGCCAGGAGGGAGTTCCCGACCCTCAGCTCCGTTCTGCAGGCCAGCACCTACTGCGCTAGCCCAATAAAATAAGAGGCCCAGACCAGCCATCCAGGCCCCTCCTCAGGCTCCAGGGGCAGCACGTGGGAAGATATGTCAGCACTGCGGCAGAGATCACGGGGACCGACCCTGCTACCGCCTCAACAACACTTGTCGTATTTGTGGCAGTGCCTAGCATTATGCAAGAGAATGCCTGAGGAACCAGAATCAAGGAAGGCCTCCTATCCAGGGCAGAGTTTACAACCTTACCCAGCAAGATGCCGACGCCGACTCGGATGTGGTACAGGATATGTATACTATCTGTGACCATATTGCTCATGTTTTATTTGACACTGGTGCATCGCACTCTTTTGTTTCACATGCTTTTGCTTCCAAAATTAATGTATCACCTGATAAACTTAATTCATTGTTGTTTGTGTCTACTGTCGGGGGTGAAACACTACTAGGAGAAGTTATCTACAGGGCTTGTGCCATGGAGATAGCAAATAGGAAACTGAGTGTAGACCTAATAGGGTTAGACACGGGGGATTTTGATGTAATCTTAGGGATGGATTGGCTAGCGGCGTATCACGCCACCATAGATTGCTTTAACAAGAAAGTTGTATTTAATCCTCCTAACGAGAAGCCATTTACAAATTAATAAAATTATTCAGTATTTATTCCTTGATGTCAAGTTTTCTTAACTTCTAGTGCCTTAATCTTGCTATTTTCTCTGATTAGGCAAGCCCAAAAAAGAAATTTGTATTCAAGAGATTCTGGTAGTCTGAGACTTTCCAGATGTGTTTCCAGACGAACTACCTGGTCTGCCAGTGGACAGAGAAGTCGAGTTCACTATAGACCTACAGCCAAGTACCCAACCCATTTCGGTTGCTCCTTACTGCATGAGCCACATTGAGATGGAAGAGCTGAGGAAACAGATCACTGAATTGCAAGACAGTGGTTTTATTAGACACAGTGTGCCCCTTTGGGGTGCCGGAGTCACTTTTGCAAGGAAGGGAGATGGAACGTTGAGACTGTGCATTGATTACAGAGGGTTGAACAAGGTTACGATCAAAAACAAGTATCCCCTTCCCCGGATTGATGACCTCTTTGATCAGCTGTAGGGTGTATAGGTTTTCTCTAAAATAGTCCTACGATCAGGTTACCATCAGGTGAAGATAAGAACAGAAGACATCCCCAAGACGGCCTTCTGAACCAGGTACGGACACTATGAGTTCCTGGTCATGCCACTCGGGCTAACCAATGCCCCAACAATCTTTATGGATCTGATGAATAGGGTCTTCAGAGAGTTCTTGGATCAATTTTTCATCATGTTCATCATGATATCTTAGTCTACTCAAAAAGCAGAGAAGAACATGCTCACCATCTTGCCCAAGTTTTCCAAGTCCTTAGAAACAAGAGGTTATATGCGAAGTTGAGTAAGTGTGGATTCTGGCTTGAGCAGACCGCCTTCTTAGGACACATCATATCGAAGGAAGGGGTATCAGTGAATCCCGAAAAGGTTGAAGCAATACTTGGCTGGGAAAAGCTGACATCAATTAAGGAAGTCCGTAGCTTCCTGGGAATGGCAGGTTATTACGCAGGTTCGTTGAAGGATTCTCTAGTCTAGCAGCTCCTCTAACCTGACTCACAAAGAAGAATGCCAAGTTTGAGTGGAATGAGGACTGCGAAAGAAGTTTTTTAGAATTAAAGAAGCGGCTGACCACTGCACCCATGTTAGCTTTACCGAGTGGATCGGGAGGATATACAGTTTATAGTGATGCCTCCTATCTGGGCCTGGGTTGTGTCCTGATGCAGCATGGAAAGGTTATAGCATATGGGTCCAGACAGTTAAAGAATCATGAGAAGAACTATCCCGCCCATAACTTGGAGCTTGCCGAAATCATTCACGCCTTGAAAACCTGGCGCCATTATTTGTACGGAGAGACCTTTCAGATCTATACCGATCATAAGAGTTTGAAACACATATTCACTCAGAAGGATCTCAACATGTGTCAAAGAAGGGGGATGGAACTCCCTAAGGACTATGATTGTGATATCTTTTACCATCCGGGTAAGGGCAACGTGGTAGCAGATGCTCTCAGCAGGAAAAGTGCAGGTATCTTAGCCCATTTGATGGTTTCAGAATGCAGACCAATTGGGGCCACGCAACAGGTTCGACTTCAGGATCTAAGGAGAGTCACATGTTTCGGCCGTTACAACTACTACTAATATACTACTACTATTACTGCTACTATTGCTACAATTGCTACTGCTACTATTACTTCTATTACTACTATTATTGCTACAACTGCTATTACTGTTATTATTACTACCACTTCTATTACTACTACTGCTGCTGCTACTATTACTACTACAGCTATTGTTACTACTACTATTAAGACTATTACCACTACTACTGCATTATATGTAACATGATAAAAAATATAATTTTAATAGTTTTATTAACTATCCAACATTTTTTTTTCAGATTTTCTTAAATTAATTAATTAATTTAAATAAAGAAAAAAAATTTCGTTGTCATATTAATTCAATTAAAGAAGAATTTGAATGTACAAATAAACCAATAAATGAAAAAATGATCAATTAGGCTTGATTTATTTTTATTAGAAAAAATGAATAGATAAGTTAGCTAAATATAATAATTTGTTGAAATATGAGAGGAAGAGCTAAGAGATACTAATTGAGAAACTCAAGATTTCATTTGTGGTTAACGCTAAAAGCCTTCAAGTACATAGTATTTATAGGTACTAGTACTCATTCTACTATTACTACTAATACTACTACTACTACTAATATTATTGCTACTACTAATACTGTTACTTCTATTATTGCTACTAGTACTATAATACGTACTACTGATGCAGCAGCTACTGCTACTATTGCTACTATTGTTACTATTTTTACTACTACCACTAGTGCTACTACCACTGCTACTAGTACTACTGCTAATACTGCTACTGTTACTACTGCTACTACTACTGCCACTACTACTGTATTATATGTAACACCATAAAAAATCTAGTTTATTTTAATAGTATATTAACTGTCTAGCATTTCTTTTCAGATTTCTTTATTTGAAATTAATTAATTAACTTAAATGAAAAAAAAAGTTTCATCATCACATTAATTCAATTGAAGAAGATTTTGAATGTATAAATTAATCTACAAATGAAAAAATGATCAATTAGGCTTCATTTGTTTTTGTTAGAAAAAATGAAGAGATATACTAGCTAAATATAATAATTTGATGAAATATTAGAGGAAATAGTAAAAGAGACTAATTGAAAAACTCAAGTTTTGATTTGTAGTTGATGCTAAAAGCCTTCAAGTATATGATTATTTATAGGTACTAGTACTACTACTAATATTACTAATGCTACTACTACTACGAATACTACGGCTACTTCTATTACTACTATTACTTTTACTACTGTTATTACTGTAACTACTACTACAGCAGGTACTACTGCTACCACTTTTATTTCTACTACTACTACTACTACCACTACTACTACTGCTGCTGCTAATACTTCTACTGCTGCTGTTACTGCTGCTGCTACTATTACTACTTTCACTGTTACTACGACTACTTCTAATACCGTTATTACTACTGTTGCTACTGCTATTGTTACTGCTATTACTACTGCTATTGCTACTACTGTTACTATTTTTACTACTGCTACTATCACTGTTACTACTACGATTGCTAATACTGTTATTGCTACTGTTGCTACTGCTTTGACTGGTGCTACTACTATTGCTACTACTATTGCATTATATATAACGCCACAAAAAATTTAGTTTATTTTAATTGTATTATTATCTATCTGACAATTTTTTTCCATATTTTTTTACTTGAATTAATTAATTAATTTAAATGAAGAAAAAATTTTCATTTCCATATTAATTCAATTGAAGAAGAATTTGAATTTACAAATCGACTTGCAAATGGTAAAATCATCAATTAGGCATGATTTGTTTTTGTTAGAAAAAATGAAGAGATAGACTAGTTGAATATAATAATTTGTTGAAATATGAAAGGAAGAAATAAGAGAGACTAATTATGAAATTCAAGTTTTGATTTGTGGTTGATGCTAAAAGCTTTCAAGTACATGGGTATTTATACGTATTAGTACTACTAATACTACTAATAATAATTCTACTACTATTACTAATATTATTGATACTAGTACTATTGTTACTTCTATTATTACTACTGCTACAATAGATACTACAAATACAACCGCCACAGCTGCTATTATTACTACTGTTACTATTTTTACTACGGCTACTACTACTATTAGCACTATTACTACTATTACTACTAATACTGCTATTGCTACTGATGCTACTACTACTATATTATATGTAACATCATAAAAAATCTAGTTTATTTTAATAATATTATTAACTATCCAATATTTTTTTTTCAGATTTTCTTACTTGAATTAATCAATTAATTTAAATGAGGAAAAAAATTGGTCAAACACACATGTATGACTAGTGGACAGAAACCAGAGTATGTAACTTATGAAATAAAATAAAAGAAAAAAATGTACATAATAAAAATAATAAAGAAAAAGGTATGTTTAACAGGGAGTTTGGGCTATCAACCTAGTTAAAGGATGAGCTGGGTGGTTAGGAACTTGCAATGGGTCCAATAAAAAAGCACTAGCGGGTTTGGGCTTGTGGCACAGGGGAACACTACATTTAATTATGAAGTTTGGTAATCGACTGAATATAAAAATCAATAAAGGGCTTTATAAGGGTATTAATACATCAAGGGAAAAAAAAGGAGAAAATGTTATAAATACTTATAATCAAATAAAAAACAGACCCCATATGTCTGATAAAAATTAGTTAGAGTGATTTTATAAATTTAAATTGGATTACACCGTAAAAATTACAAAGAAAATACGGGAATAACTATTAGACAAAGTAAAAGAAATTTACAATGCTGAAGGAGAGTACACGGGAAAAACTTAATTGAGAATACAGATATTAAGGCTTTTCGTAAGGTCAAAAGTTTAGAGAAAAAATCACTAAAATTCAAATAAAATAAGAGTAAGAAGATCATTCACAAAGTCAAATCTTAGTAGTAAACTTTAGAGAAATTTAATAAAGACTATTGAGTGAAATTTTGGGTCAATAAAAGGAACATTTTAAATAATACGAAACTGGGTGATACATCTAACTGTTTAGTCAAATATCAAGTGTGTGAAGGTGTGTATATAATCAAAATCTCGTTTATCTAAGTGATAGTGAACCCTATTACATGGACGATAAGGTTATTGTACACTTTTCCTCTTGTATGATTATTGCATATAAGAATAATGTTATTGTGCATTGTAGCTACTGTGTGATCTTATACAAATGTGATGTTTTTATTGTGAATTGTATTTGCTGTGTGATTTTGTACAAATGTGTTGCTATTATTGTGAATTATACATGTTGTGTGTTCTAGTACATATGTGATTAATGTTATTATGCATTGTATTTGTTGTGTGATCTAGTAAAAATATGATTATTTTTACTATGCATTGTATTTGCTGTATGATCATGTAAAAATGTGATCATTGTTACAGTAATTGTATCCACGTTGATAGTAGTGTCCCGATAACTCTTTGTGATAGTAAACTATAGAAAATTATATTAATTATTTAAATTAATTTTCTAAAAAATACTGTTGCCTATGTCAAATTCTTATATTTGCTTTTAGCTCTTTTAATCATTTAAAAGAATTTAAAAACTTGTGACTATTTTTTAATAAAATACACAATTACAATAACAAAAGAAAATGGATCAAAATTTGAATAATAAAATATTATTTTATCCTTAATATAATTCTTACATTGTGAAATGAGCAGATTTACTATGATTCATATAATTATTTTTTAGTTTATTTATTTATTTTAATCATACTAAAATTAATTAATTATTTTTTTATCAATTTTCAAATAAAATTATATTAAACTTAGATAATTGGAATTGTAATTTCTATTAAAATTAAATTACAAAATTATTTAAAACTTTTAATAAAGTTATATGTAACACAACACAAAAAAAATTAGTTTATTTTAATAGTATTATTAACTATCCAACTTTTATTTTTCCGATTTTCTTACTTGAATTAATTAATTAATTTAAAATTAAGAAAAAAAAGTTTAGTTGTCATATTAATTTAATTGAAGAAGAACTTGAATGTACAAATTAACCTACAAATGACAAAATAATCAATTAGGCTTGATTTATTTTTATTAGAAAAAATGAAGAAATAGGCTAGCTGAATATAATAATTTATTGAAATATGAGAGGAGAAGTAAGAGAGACTAATTGACAAACTCAAGTTTTGATTTGTGGTTAATGTTAAAAGCCTTCAAGTACATGGATATTTATAGGTACTAGTACTAATACTACTACTACTAGTACTACTAATGCTACTATTAGTACTAATATTGCTACTACTGCTAGTACTATTGTTACTTCTACTGCGTCTACTACTATTAATACTGTTATTACTACTGCTACAGCTGCTACTGCTACTTTTGTTATTATTACTACTACTTCTATTACTACTACTACCACTATTTTTATTATTACTACTACTTCTATTATTACTACTACCACTGCTACTACTACTACTAATATTGCTACTATAACTATTGCTACTGTTGCTACTACTATTAAGACTACTGTCACTACTACTGCATTATATATAACACCATAAAAAATCTTATTTTAATATATTATTAACTATCCTTCATTTTTTTTCAGATTTTCTTACTTGAATTAATTAATTAATTTAAATAACAAAAAAAATTTCATTATGGTATAAATTCAATTGAACAAGAATTTAAATGTACAAATCAACCTACAAATGGCAAAATGATCAACTAATTTATTTTTTTAGAAAAAACCAAAAGATAGGCTAGCTGAATATAATAATTTATTGAAGTATGAGAGGAAGAAGTAATACAGATTAATTGTAAAACTTAAGTTTTGATTTATAATTGATGTTTAAAGCCTTCAAGTACATAGTATATGTAGGTAGTAGTAGTACTACTACTGCTACTACTAATACTACTGCTACTACTACTGCTACTGTTACTTCTATTACTGCTACTATTACTACAACTGCTATTACTACTACTGTTATTATTACTGCTACTTCTATTATTACTACTACCACTACTACTACTATAACTACTACTACTACTACTAATACTGCTATTACTATTGCTACTACTATTGCTACTACTATTAAGACTATTGCCACTACTATTGAATTATATATAACACCACAAAAAATCTTATTTTAATAGTATTATTAACTATCTAACATTTTTTTTTCCAGATTTCCTTATTTAAATTAATTAATTAATTTAATTAAGAAAAAAAAAATTTGTTATCATATTAATTCAATTAAAGAAGATTTTGAATGTACAAATAAACAAACAAATGGCAAAATGATCAATTAGACTTGATTTATTTTTGTTAGAAAAAATGAATGGATAGCCTAGCTAAATATAATAATTTTTTGAAATATGAGAGGAAGAATTAAGATAGACTAATTGAGAAACTAAAGTTTTAATTTGTGGTTGATACTAAAAACTTTCCAGTACATAGGTATTTATAGATACTAGTACTACTACTACAACTATTACTAATGCTGCTACTACTGTTAATACTACTGCTACTGCTGCTACAACTACTATGGCTAGTACTGCTACTACCACTACTACTACTACTATTATTGCCAATATTGCTACTGATACTACTGCTACTATTGCTACTACTATTGCTACTACTACTGCATTATATGTAACACTACAAAAAATCTAGTTTATTTTAATAGGATTATTAACTATCCATCATTTTTGTTTCAGATTTCCTTACTTGAATTAATCAATTAATTAAAATGAGGAAAAAAATATAATATTAATTCAATTGAAGAAGAATTTGAATGTACAAATCAACTTACAAATAGCAAAATGATTAATTAGCCTTAATTTATTTATTTTTTTTTAAAATGAAGAGATAGGCTAGCTGGATATGATAATCTGTTGAAATATAAAAGAAAGAAGTAAAAGATATTAATTAAAAAACTTAAATTTTTATTTGTGGTTGATGCTAAAAGCCTTCAAGTACATGGGTATTTACAGCTATTAGTACTCCTCCTACTCCTACTACTAATACTACTACTACTACTAACACTATTGCTAGTGCTAATATTGTTACTTCTATTATTGCTACTACTGCTACTACTACTATAACAGGTACTACTGATGCAGCCACTACTGCTGTTATTGCTACTACCACTACTACTACTACTACTACTAATACTGTTACTGCTACTACTACTGTATTATATATAACATCATAAAAAATATACTTTATTTTAGTAGTATTATTAACTATCCAATAATTTTTTCAGATTTCTTTATTTGAAATTAATTAATTAATTTAAATAAAAAAAAAGTTTCATTATTACATTAATTCAATTGAAGAAGATTTTGAATGTATAAATTATTCTATAAATGACAAAATTGTCAATTAGGAGTTATTTGTTTTTGTTAGAAAAAAATGAATAAATAGGCTAGCTGAATAAAACAATTTGTTGAATATGAGAGAAACAAGTAAGAGAGACGAATTGAGAAACTCAAGTTTTGATTTGTGGTTGATGTTAAAAGCCTTCAAGTACATGGATATTTATAGGTACTACTACTACTACCAATACTACTACTGCTACTATTAATGCTACTACTACTAGTAATACTTTTGCTATTTCTACTCCTACTATTATTTCTATTGTTGCTATTGTTGCTACTACTTCTACTATTTTTACTACTGTTAGTACTGTTATTATCATTATTACTCAACTTATTCATAACTTATTTTTTTAAACACTAAAAAAAGAAATTTTATTAAGAGAATGATAGAACTTTATACCCATGGATAAGGTAAAAAGCCACGTTATGCAAAAACATCAACTGTTCTTTAAAATAATGTGATTAGTTAGTTTAATGCAATATCTCTACTTTAAATCATGTATTTATATACCAATATATAAATATCAGTTGGTAATTAACCTTAAAAACATGATCTAATTGTTAAAAAATATTTTTAAATACCCTTTAATATCCTACTCAAAATATAGTGTAATATAAAAATATAAGTCGATAATGAAAACAATGTAAAATACATAGAGAAGGTAACCAACTTTCCACAATACTTTTGCTTTGCATCAATCAAGAGAACTAACTAATTATTAAAGAACAATTATAATGTGAGAGGAGAATAAATGTGTAGGGTTGATTATTTTGTGCAGGCGGTGAAAAGTTTAAGTCTTATTTTATACTATAACTTATGAAATCTTTGAACTCAAATAAAGAATTATAAACTATATAAAGTAAATAAAGAATTGTGGCTATTTAAAATATTATTTATTAAATAAAGAATCCATGGCTATTTGAGACTTAATTTTATTATACTTATTAGATATTTTACTTAATTTATATAAAATTCTTATGAACATTGATTTTATTAGTTCTATGGCTGCCTTTATAGTGCAAAATGAGCACTTCAAATAAAATTTACTTTTGAATTTAATCTTTGGGCAGAAGAACTTATTAGTCATTTACTTTGAAAGGTAAGAAATAATTTTGTTGAGGTAATCTTAAAAATTTTGATGAGTGACGAATCCACAAAAAATAAATTCCTAATTAACCAATAAACAATATTGTAGTAATGTTAATAAGGAGTGAATCCACAGGAAATTGGAAAGCAATTATCTTTCTTGACCAACAAGTAAAAAACATACAAGGGGGGTTTTAAAGAATCCAATACGCAAAATATAAATTAAACTAGATCTATCAACTATGAAAAAAAAAAATCAGCCACTCATTGTGGGCTTTTTAACACAAATAAGTTCTTAGAGAGTAGAAAAAAGAATAAAGATGAAGAAAAAATTACTAAAGCAGCATAAGTTGCTATATGTAGTGCCGGGAAGTAGAGAGATGATGATTCTACACAAAAAACTCAAGTTTATTTTAATAGTATTATTAACTATCCAACATTTTTTTTTAGATTTTCTTACTTGAATTAATTAATTAATTTAAATAAGGAAAAAAAAATTCGTTATCACATTAATTAAATTGAAGAAGATTTATAATGTATTAATCAACCTACAAATAGAAAAATGATCAATTAGGATTCATTTATTTTTGTTAGAAAAAATGAAGAGATAGACTAACTGAACATAATAGTTACAAGCCTTGTAGACAACTTCTCCCACTAGTGTCATACTCCCAGCATTAGACACAAATAGCATAGAATCAAGAATATCAGGTAATACATTAAATTTAGATGCAAAAATAGGTGAAATAAATGAATGCGATGCACCAGTGTCAATTGAAATGCACTACTGGTACCTGCACGTGTCCCAAAAAATCTCAAATTAGACCTAGGGCCCCTTTCGGCCAATATCGCAATTCCGGCACGGCGGCTCCGCTGTGCTCCAGCGACGGCGCCGCTGCAAGCGGCGGCGATTCGCCTCGAGTTGGCTGTTTTCGGCCGAATTCGGTCACACTTGCATCGGTCCTTGCGATAGAACAACCCTAGGGCCCTCGGTGGGCCGAAAAATCACGAAAAACCGAAACTTACCGGCGGCGGGCAGCGGCGGCCGGCTCCTCCGGCGTCTGGTTCTTCTTCTCCGGCGAGCACTGGTGGCTAGGGTTTCTTTGGTCAGGTGTGGGTGGGGTTATTTATACCCTTTGCATTTTAATCTCAACCGTCCATCAAGATTAAATCTGGACCGTTCGATCGTGATTTAATTGGGATTAAATCTGGACCGTTCATCGTGATGCAATCTGGGCTGTCCATGCCTGATTGAATCTGCGCCGTCCGTGCGCGTGAATCTGGGTCGTCCGTGCGCACGTTTGATCTGGGCCATTCGTGCACGCGGGAACGGATCTGGGCCGTCCGATCGCGCGCACGCGGATCGCCCACGTGGCCCGTCCCCTGGTCAGCGTTTCCTTGCCACGCAGCTCGTCCTGGTTGGCTGGGGCTGCTGACCGGGCTGCTGACGTGGCTGCTGACGTGGTGCTGACGTGGTATAACTTTTTTAAATTGTGTTCTGACCCCCGGTTTCTGATTTTCTTTTCAAAATCACCCCCATAATCCAAATTTTCACCCCTTTTTCCAAAAATCAATTTTAATTAAATCCAAATAATATTTTTACCCAATTTTATCATTATTATTATTTTTATTTTCATTAAATTAAATCAAATTAAATTAAATTAAATAAAAAATCAAATAAAATTCCAATAATTACAAAATAAAATAAATAAAATAAATTGAAAAAAAGATAATAATAATAATACACTTGGGGTGTTACAACTCTCCCCCCCTTAAAGAAATTTGGTCCCCCAAATTTGCCTCTTACTCTTGGTCGAACAAATGGGGATACTGGGCTCTAAATTCTGATTCAAACTCCCAAGTAGCCTCCCTGGGCGTGTGGTTCTGCCACACGACCTGTACAAATGGTATTTCTTGGTTGCGGAGTATTCTACTCTTTCGGTCCGTGATACCGACTGGTACTTCTTCATAAGACAAGTCTTCTTGAAGTGGAAGCGGTTCATGAGCCAAGACATGAGAAGGGTTCGGGTTGTACTTACGTGGCATGGAGACGTGGAACACGTTGTAGACTCTGGAGAGCTCTGGAGGCAGTACTAGTCTGTAGGCAGCAGTACCAATCCTGTCTAAGATTTCAAAGGGTCCAATATACCGGGGGTTTAATTTTCCCCTCCTGTCGAACCTATTAATTCCCTTGAAAGGAGTGACCTTAAGAAACACCCAGTCGCCTTTCTCAAATGCTAGGTCTCTCCTCCAGGTATCTGCATTACTCTTCTGCCTACTCTGAGCTATCTGAATGTTCTTCTTGATTTTAACTATCTTGGACGTGGTCTCCTCTACCAACTCCAGGCCGAACAATCTTCTATCGCCCACTTCCTCCCAGTAAATCGATGATCTGCACGGGCGCCCATATAACGCCTCATATGGAGCCATGTCGATGCTTGCTTGGTAGCTGTTGTTGTAGGCAAACTCTATCAGAGGCAGATGGTCGTCCCAATGGCCCCGGGAGTCAAGGACACAAGCTCGGAGCATATCCTCAAGCGTACGAATTGTCCTCTCTGATTGTCAATCAGTATGGGGATGGAAAACAGTACTAAGAGATAGCTTTGTTCCCACAGCTTGCTGGAAGCTACTCCAAAACCGAGAAGTGAACTTGGGATCCCTATCAGACACTACTGTCACTGGAACCCCATGCAATTTGACTATCTCCCGGATATACATCCTTGCTAACTTGTCCAATGAATCGGTCATCCTGATGGCTAGGAAGTGGGAAGACTTGGTAAGTCGGTCAACGATTACCTATATGGCATCGTGTCCTGAACGTGCCTTGGGTAGCCCCGATACGAAGTCCATGGTGATATGTTCCCACTTCCACTTCGGGATCGGTAAAGGCTGAAGTAACCCACCTGGGCGCTGATGCTCTGCCTTGACCTGTTGACATACCAAACATTTAGATACAAAGTCGGCTATGTCTCTCTTCATCCCATGCCACCAAAATCGGGGTCACATGCTTTGGTACATTTTGGTACTTCCTGGATGCATGGCAAACTTCGAGCTATGGGACTCCGTCATGATGTCCCTTTTTAACTCACTATCACCTGGGACACACACCCTGTCTTGGAAACGAAGTAGTCCATCGGCATATATTCAGAATTCTGAGCTCCCTCCCTGTTCTGCATCCTTCTTGCGGGCTACCAGGGTGGGGTCAACTGTCTGGGCTTCCCTTATTCTCTGAATTAACTCGGGCTGGACTGTCAGGCGGCCCAAACATGTGACTCTCTTCAGATCATGAAGTCGAACCTATTGTGTGGCCCCAATTGGTCTGCATTCTGAAACCATCAAATGGGCTAAGATACCTGCACTTTTCCTGCTGAGGGCATCTGCTACCACGTTGCCCTTACCCGAATGGTATAAGATGTCACAATCATAGTCCTTAAGGAGTTCCATCCACCTTCTCTGACGCATGTTGAGATCCTTCTGAGTGAATATATGTTTCAAACTTTTGTGATCGGTATAGATCTGAAAGGTCTCTCCATACAAATAATGGCGCCAGGTTTTCAAGGTATGAATGATTGTGGCAAGTTCCAAGTCATGGGTGGGATAGTTCTTCTCATGATTCTTTAACTGTCTGGACCCGTATGCTATAACCTTTCCATGCTGCATCAGGACACAACCCAGGCCCAGATAGAAGGCATCACTATAAACTGTATATCCTCCCAATCCACTCGGTAAGGCTAGCACGGGTGCAGTGGTCAGCCGCTTCTTTAATTCTAAAAAACTTCTTTCGTAGTCTTCATTCCACTCAAACTTGGCATTCTTCTTTGTGAGTCGGGTTAGAGGGGCTACTAGACTGGAGAATCCTTCAACGAACCTGCGGTAATAACCTGCCATTCCCAGGAAGCTACGGATTTCCTTAACTGATGTCAGCTTCTCCCAACCAAGTACCACTTCAACCTTTTCAGGATTCACTGATACCCCTTCCTTCGATATGATGTGTCCTAGGAAGGCAGTCTACTCAAGCTAGAATCCACACTTACTCAACTTCGCATATAACCTCTTGTTTCTAAGGACTTGCAAAACTTGGGCCAGATGGTGAGCATGTTCTTCTCTACTTTTTGAGTATACTAAGATATCATTGATGAACACGATGACAAATTGATCCATAAAGATTGCTGGGGCATTGGTTAGCCCAAATGGCATGACCAGGAACTCATAGTGTCCGTACCTGGTTCGGAAGGCCGTCTTGGGGATGTCTTCTGTTCTTATCTTCACCTGGTGGTAACCTGATCGTAGGTCTATTTTAGAGAAGACTTGTGCACCCTGCAGTTGATCAAAGAGGTCATCAATCCGGGGAAGGGGATACTTGTTTTTAATCGTGACCTTGTTCAATCCTCTGTAATCAATGCACAGTCTCAACGTTCAATCTCCCTTCCTTGCAAAAGTGACTCCGGCACCCCAAGGGGACACACTGTGTCTAATAAAACTGCTGTCTTGTAATTCAGTGATCTGTTTCCTCAGCTCTTCCATCTCAATGCGTCTCATGCAGTAAGGAGCAACCGAAATGGGCTGGGTACCTGGCTGTAGGTCTATAGTGGACTCGACTTCTCTGTCCACTAGCAGACCGGGCAGTTCGTCCGGAACCACATCTGGGAAGTCTCGGACTATAGGAATCTCTTGAATACAAATTTCCTTCTTGGGCTTGCCTAGTCAGATAAAACAACAAGATTAAGGCATTAGAAGTTAAGAAAACTTGCCATCAAGGAATACGTAGCGAATAATTTTATTAATTTATAAATGGCTCCTCGTTAGGAGGATTAAATACAACTTTCTTGTTGAAGCAATCTATGGTGGCGTGATACGCCGCTAGCCAATCCATTCCTAAGATTACATCAAAATCCCCCGTGTCTAACCCTATCAGGTCTACACTCAGTTTCCTATTTGCTATCTCCATGGCACAAGCCCTATAGATAGCTTCCTCTAGTAGTGTTTCACCCCCAGCAGTAGACACAAACAACAATGATTCAAGTTTATCAGGTGATACATTAATTTTAGAAGCAAAAGCATGTGAAACAAAAGAGTGCGATGCACCAGTGTCAAATAAAACATGAGCAATATGGTCACAGATAGTATACATACCCTGTACCACATCCGGGTCGGCGTCGGCATCCTGCTGGGTAAGGTTGTAAGCTCTGCCCTAGATAGGAGGCCTCCCTTGATTCTGGTTCCTCGGGCATTCTCTGGCATAATGCTGGGCACTACCACAAATGCGACAAGTGTTGTTAAGGCGGTAGCAGGGTCAGTCCCCGTGATCTCTGCCGCAGTGTTGATAGATTTTCCCACGTGCTGCCCCTGGAGCCTGAGGAGGGGCCTGGATAACTGGTCTGAGCCTCTTGTTTAGTTGGGCAGGCGCCGTAGGTGCTGGCCTGCAGAACAGAGCTGAGGATCGTGAACTCCCTCCTGGCTGAGGACGGGTGCTGAAGCTTCTTTCCATGATCTGTGTCTTTGCTAGGACTGCTGAATATGTCTTGAGCTCCAGTACTACCAAGTGTTGCTTGATCTCTGAGCGGAGACCCAACTGGAATCTCCTGGCCTTTCGGCCCTCATCCATCAATGTCTTCGGGGAGTATCAGCCCAGCTCTAGGAACTTACTAGCATATTCAGATACTGTCATGTTTCCCTGAACTAGTTGAACAAACTCCGTTTCCTTTAGGCGTCGGATGTGCTCAGGGAGATACTCCGTATGGAAGGCCGCTAGGAACTGCTCCCAAGTGACTGGTGTAGGCAGGGTGGCCTGCTTGAGCTCCCACCAACGTCCTGCTTCCCCTACCAGCATGAAGGAAGTAAGGGCAGCTCTCTGCTCAGGAACTACTCCCAAGATCCTGAAAGCTCTCTCAGTCTCCGCCAGCCAGTACTGGGCCTCTTTAAAAGAGGACCCCCCTGCAAAGGTGGAGGGGTTCAGTCTCCTGTACCTCTCTATGTAGACCTGGTCAATCAAGGAAGGAGCGGAGTCCCGTGGAGAAGGGACTGGACCCGGCTGGGGATAGACTGGGGGGTCCTGTGGTGGCACCTGCTGATATACTGGGGGCACTGGGTTGTGCTGTGGCGGTGCCGGGTAGTACCGTGGCTAGGGCACCAGGTTGTACTGCGGTAGTGGTGCCGGGTTGTACTGTGGAGGAGCAGGATCGTGCCGGGGTGGCTCGGGATCAGCCTACTGTAGCGGAGGCTCAACTTGCGGTAGTGGAGGAGAGTTGGGTAACTCCCTTCTCTCTTCTCGCCCTTGCTGGGCAGCTATGAATCCTTCCATCATCTCAAATAGCTTGTCTACATCCTCCCGAAGTGAATTATCCCGAGCCACTCGGTTTAGTGGGGGTCTTCCTCTCCTCATTTCTCTGCACCTGCATTTCATAAGGAATGGTTGAGTAACAGTTTATCAGGGAATATTGCTCTAAGCATTATTGTGTAAGGGATGGGTCCGGGGAACGCAGCTCTGATACCAACTGTAATGGCCCCGAAAATTTAGAATAAAATATGTGTATTAAAAATGTCAAATGCAGAAGCGTAATAAAAATTTTGATTAACATCCCTTACACAAAAACCAAAAACGTGCTCAAAATATAAGAGAACAAACTAACTAAAAGAGATACTCGAAAATAAGAACTATAAATATAACTATGGAGTCTTTAGGCGTCCCCTTCGCCGTCTTCCTGCGAAACAGGCTCGGGAACAATGTCTTCCTGATATGAAATGGTTAAATAAGGAATGAGCTACACCAGCCCAGTAAAGACATCACACTATCTCACTGCCACGGAGGTAAAGGTGGGTAGAAAACACAAAAAAGACCAATGGAGCATAATTTATAATAAACTCATTTATTAACATAAAAACCTTTACTGTCCACTTACCTCGGTGAGATCCATAAAACAACATATGAAAGCAATAACATTATCATCATCATGCGATCATATGAACTGTATAACATAACTTACCACGCCCTTGCATTTCAATCATTAAACAACACATTTTCCTCATTTACCAGCCTACTAGTATCCATGGGGATCCATAGGGGTCCCGCTACCCGTGAACCCTTAACATTTATAACCTAATTCCAGAGCCGTCCCCATACCCTGTCCGGTGTGGGCACCAAAACCATGAACCTCAATACCCCGTTCGGTATGAGGGTGAAACAGGCCGTACCCATACCCCGTCTGGTATGGGAGCCAAAACACATAAGGTCTCAATACCCCGTTCGGTATAAGAGACCACGTTCCCGGTAGGGTTCCCTACCGACCCGATCCGTCCACTATCTCCCAGGATATCTAATCAGGCTGTCCACATTATCCACTTATCAATTCACATAACCTTTTTCCCTATTTCTTGGTTTCAATCATCCAAACACACACAACATGTAAACTAGTAATGGACACCAAACAAGACAACGCAGTATCAGGTTAAGCATAATACCAACCATAATAAAAGAAACCTGATTCATGCATACGAGACCATAATATAATTACATCAAACATCATGCTGCATTTAATACTAGAAATTAAATCAAACAATAAGAGACCAACCCAGTATCAGACTCGGGCTCCATTGGCAACCTTAATCAATTATACATCTATAAAGTCACACAATACAGTTTAATTATTTATTTAGCGTTAATACCATGATAGGAAATAGGGTGAGGGGTCATTACCTGTTTCGGGGTCTGAATTCGACTCTACAGTGCGCCTACAGACTGTCCCTAATTTTCTCTGAATTTTTTCTGGGAAACTGAAACACACTATTGGTACCTGCACGTGTCCCAAAAAATCCCAAATTAGACCTAGGGCCCCTTTCGGCCAATATCACAATTTTGGCACGGCGGCTCCGCCGTGCTCCGGCGACGGCGCCTCCGCAAGCGGCGGCGATTCGCCTCGGGTTGGCCATTTTCAGCTGAATTCAGCCACGCTTGCATCGGTCCCTATGATAGAACAACCCTAGGGCCCTCGATGGGCCGAAAAATCACGAAAAACTAAAGCTTACCGGCGGCGGTGCTCTCGGGTGCGGCGGCTCCTCTAGCGTGATCGTGTTTTGATGTTTGGCTCTGATCAACCTGTAGAGAAAAGAACGGTGATCACAGTGGTATAAAATTTGCATCAAATGGAGGCCGGGAAGGGCCTCATTAGAGGCAAAAATTGAGGAGGGGCGCGGCGGCGCCACTGGGTTTCGGCTGGGTTTTTCGGTCGTTTGGCCAGTGGTTTGGCTCCGGTTTGGCCATAGGCGGACTTAGCATCGAAAAACGAGCAGGGAGGAGAAAATTTACCTCGATCGACGGTCAAAAACTTTCCCGGTGCGGCAGCGGGTGGCGGCGGCCGGCTCCTCCGGCGTCTGGTTCTTCTTCTCCGGCGAGCACTGGCGGCTAGGATTTCTTTGGTCAGGTGTGGGTGGGGTTATTTATACCCTTTGCCTTTTAATCTCAACCGTCCATCAAGATTAAATCTGGACCGTTCAATCACGATTTAATTGGGATTAAATCTGGGCCGTTCATCGCGATGCAATCTGGGCCGTCCGTGCCTGATTGAATCTGGGCCGTCCGTGCCTGATTGAATCTGGGCCGTCCGTGCGCACGTTTGATCTGGGCTGTCCGTGCGCGCAGGAACGGATCTGGGCCGTCCGATCGCGCGCACGCGGATCGCCCACGTGGCCCGTCCCCTGGTCAGCGTTTCCTTGCCACGCGGCACATCCTGGTTGGCCAGGGCTGCTGACCGGGCCGCTGACGTGGCTGCTGACGTGGTGCTGACGTGGCACAACTTTTCTAAATTGTGTTTTGACCCCCGATTTCTGATTTTCTTTTTAAAAACACCCCCAGAATCCAAATTTTCACCCCTTTTTCCAAAAATCAATTTCAATTAAATCCAAATAATATTTTTACCCAAATTTATCATTATTATTATTTTTATTTTCATTAAATTAAATCAAATTAAATTAAATAAAATAAAAAATCAAATAAAATTCCAATAATTACAAAATAAAATAAATAAAATAAATTGAAAAAATAATAATAATAATAATACACTTGGGGTGTTACAGAACACCTCTGCACCCTCACAATCAGTCACTCCCTTCCTCCTAATTTACACTCTGTTTTCACTTCTGCACTCTCTTTCAAATTCTTTAGAGTAGAATTTTACAATTTTTTTACAAGATGGATATTACAATAAGTCTTATTTTATACTATAACTTATGAAATAATTGAACTCAAGTAAAGAATCATAAACTATTTAAAATAAATAAAGAATTATCGCTATTTAAAATGTGATGAGAAAGAAACAATGTTATTGAGATAATGTTAAAAGTTAATCACGCTAAAATTTTTTTTTTTTGAATTTTAAGTAACAAGAACTCGATCTTTTGGTATTTTTAATCTAAAAAATCCTCTAAAAATTTTATAGTTTTACAACTTTTTTCTAATTTTTAGAAGATGAGTTTTTTGAGAATTCAAAATTTTGGATGAAGATGGTGAGTGCTATTGGAACAATGAATCTCAAAAGAAAAAGCGACTTAAGGAAAATGAGATGGATGGAAATAACTTTGAATATTTTCTCCTAATTATTTTTTAATTTAATAATTTTTATCTTTAGAAGACCAATTTAATGATAACGGTTAACCAAGTCCACCATCTTCACATTTCTTTGCCATCCGTACATAAATATGTATGTATAATTATTACCTTGATAATTGATTAAAATTAGATAATTAAGTATTAAGTATTTCAGAATATAAATAAATTTGTTGACCATACAAGTATGAAACAATAAATTTTTATCAAAAAATTATGGAACAAAACTTAGAGATTCACAATAACTTAATAATTTTTTATTTCAAATTTGTGATTTAAGAATAAAAAATATGCAACAAAATTTAGCTAAGTTTTTACATACACATATGATTTATATAAAAGAAGTGTATGTTCAAGTTGAATTTTTGTTTTGATTTTGTCATAACACTATTATATGAGAGAACTTCATCAAAATTCTTACAAGATATTAAGATTCTAATTGGTAGAAATTTGTGATATCCAACTAGATTTTTTTTGTCTTCAAATGGGTTTATTATTTTCTGAGAAACCATATTTTATTAAACAATTGGATATTTTTCCTAATATTCAAAAGTCTTGCCTTCATGAAAATTATGATCATTAATTTTTTGTTTGTTAAGTATGAATTGTTGATCAACATGCTAAATTTTTTATTTCATATCTAAATTCTCATTGTTTTTTTCCATAAACTGCTTTATTTTTATTACTTAATGTGATACATTTGTTTGTTTCTTTTAAAAAATCTCCTATATTTTATAATAATGTGATTAGTTATTTTAATTTAATATTTTAGTTTAAATCATATATCTATATACCAATATATAAAAATTGGTTAAAATTTAATATCGGAAACATGATTTAATTGTTAATAAAAATTTTAAAATACCTTTTAACATCCTGCTTAGTGTAATATAAAAATTATAAATTAAAGGTTTACATGGTCACAACATTTAGCACCTTGTGACCTTTTAAAATGAGTGAATACTTATACAAACATTATTTTGTAATATTAACTTAATTTATTACTAATCTTGTAAGTTTAATATTGACTATACATGAAATCGAATACAACCCTAACCTCCTGTAATAAACACTCTAGCTTAATATATCGACTATACATAAAATTTAGACTGCATGATCATATTTTTTTATTAACAGCCTGAGCTTGATCACCACTTTCAATTGGAATTTTGATGCACGTGCCATCTTCTGCCGCATAGTGCATAAATCCTTACAGTGCTAGCGGCAGCATCTGTAGAGGCTCTGGGTGTGGAGGAGGTGGATGATAAGGCTCTATAACTAGTTGTTGTTTGTTTAGGTTCTATGGTGGCCATGCATTGAATGCTCTTATCAAAACTTTTTGTTGCTGTATGATGGGTGATGATTAGACTTGAAAATTTGTGTTTGGAATTTAAGTTTTGGAGAAGAGAAAGAAAACTATTTAGAACTAATGATATAAGAAATAAAGGACAATTGATATGAGTTCTTATGTAGCCATCCGAGAAAAACACATCTGCAATAGAAAAGGATGTTGGTATGAATTGCACAAGTGAAGCCTTAAAGAGCTTGAAGGAGTGCAATATGGTCTTGGTTCCTGTAAGATTATGTTGGTACAGATCTTCTCCAAAGCGGATTCCTTTAAACCTTATGACCTAAGATTTAGACTGTCAAAAATATTAACATCGAAAATCTAAATTTTATATTTGTGCCTGATGATTAAGAAGAATGGAAAGGAATATTTTTTTCTTTCTTTGAATGAATGAAGGTTAAGTGCATACCCTTGAGTTTAATATATAATAAATAACTTAAGAGGTTATGTAGAATTTGGAAAACCAACTTTTCACTATACTTCTTTGTTGCATCAATCAAGAAGACTAAGCTTAATTGAAGAACAATTTAATTGTGATGGATGTATAAATGACATAAGGTTGAGTATTTTATATAGGTTGTGGAAAATATAGGTTTTATTATACTATAACTTATAAAATCTTTGAACTCAAATGAAGAATTCATTGCTATTTGAGATAAAATTTTATTATATTTTTCTGATATCTTACTTAATATATATATAATATTTAAAAATATTGATTTGATTAATTCTATGGTCGCCGACTTTATTAAAATTAACTTTTGAATTTTAATCCATGCGCTAAAGAACTTATTCATAATTCATTTTTTAAAACACTAAAAAAGGCAATTTTATTGAGATAATGATAGAACTTTATACCCACGGATAAAGCAAAAAGCCACATTATACAAAAACATAGACTCTTCTTTAAAATAATGTGATTAGTTATTTTAATGCAATATCTCTACTTTAAATCATGTATTTATATACCAATATATAAATATTAGTTGGTAATTAATCTTCAAAACATGATCTAATTGTTAAAAAATATTTTAAAATACCCTTTAACATCCTACTCAAAGTATAGTGTAATATAAAAATATAAGTCGATAACGATAACATCGGAAATATGATCTAATTATTTATGAAAATTTTAAAATACCTTTTAACATCCTGCTTAGTGTAGTATAAAAACTATAAACTAAAGCTTTACATGGCCACAACATTTAGCACCTTGTGACCCTTTAAAATGAGTGAATACTCGTACAAATGTCACTTTGTAATATTAACTTAATTTATTACTAATCCTGTAAGTTTAATATTGACTATACATGAAATCGAATACAACCCTAACCTCCTGTAATAAACACTTTAGCTTAATGATTATGTAGATAGGAAGTTTCATCTTCCATAGTATATATCGACTATACATAAAATTTAGACTACATGATCATGTTTTTTGATTAACAGCCCGAGCTTGATCACCACTTTCAATTGGAATCTTAATGCATGTGCCATCTTCCGTCGCATAGTGAATCAATCCTTACATTGCTAGCGGCAGCATCTGTAGAGGCTCTAGGTGTGGAGGTGGTGGATGATAAGGCTCTGTAACTAGTCATTGTTTGTTCAGGTTCTATGGTGGCCATGCATTGGATGCTCTTATCAAAACTTTTTATTGCTTTATGATGGGAGATGATTAGACTTTAAAATTTGTGTTTAGAATTTGGGTTTTGGAAAAGAGAAAGAAAACTCTTTAAAATTAATGATAGAATAACTAAAGGACAACTAATATGAGTTCTTATGTAGCCATCCAAGAAAAACACATCTACAATGGAAAAGGATGTTGGTATGAATTGCATAAGTGAAGCCTTAAAGAGCAAGGAGTGCAACATGGTTGTTTCCTGTAAGATTATGCTGATACAGATCTTCTCTAAAGCATCCTCCTTTAAACCTTATGACCTGAGATCTAGACTGTCAAAAATATTAACATTGAACATCTAAATTTTATATTTGTGCCTGATGATTAAGAAGAATGGAAAGAAATATTTTTTCTTTCTTGGATAATGATAACAATGTAAAATACACAGAGATGGTAACCAACTTTCCACAATACTTTTGCTTTGCATCAATTAAGAGGAGTAACTAATTATTGTATGTTTTTTACTTGTTGATCAAGAAAGATAATTGCTTTCCAATTCCCTATGGATTCGATCCTTTTTATCATTACTACAATATTGTTTTATTGGTTAATTAGGAATTTATTTTTTGTGGATTCATCACTCATCAAAATTTTTAACATTACCTCAACAAAATTATTTCTTACCTTTCAAAGTAAATGGCTAATAAGTTCTTTTGCACAAAGATTAAATTCAAAAGTAAATTTTATTTGAAGTGCTCATTTTGTACTATAAAGGCAGCCATAGAACTAATAAAATCAATGTTCATAAGAACTTTATTTAAATTAAGTAAAATATCTAATAAGTATAATAAAATCAAGTCTCAAATAGCCATGGATTCTTTATTTAAGAAATAATATTTTAAATAGCCACAATTCTTTATTTACTTATATAGTTTATGATTCTTTATTTGAGTTCAAAGATTTCATAAGTTATAGTATAAAATAAGACTTACGTTTTTCACTGCCTGCACAAAATAATCAATTCTACACATTTATTCTCTTCTCAAATTGTAATTGTTCTTTGGTGTCCGAACGCCAAGCTTTTTACTACGCCTACTGGCATTCCTCGGGTTCTCTGAATTTTCCTTCGTGAATTAAAATGCACTTCAAGTACCTAGAAATACAACAAAAAACCAAAAATCAGTGTTAGAAACCTTTTTTGGCTAACTCTGGAATTCTAGCACGGCAGCTTCGCTGTGCTACAGCGACGGAACTGCTGCCCGCAGTGGCAGTTTACCTCAAATTGACTGTTTTCAGCTAATTTTGGCTGATTTTGTACCCATTCCATTGAGAAAACACGTTAAGGGGCCTTGGTCGACCGAAAAAAGTCAAAAAATTGAAGCTTACAGTTGGCAGAGTTTTTCGTTACAGCGACTCTGCTGGCTCACTTTTGCAGTTAGGTGTTTTGTTTTAGTTAACCTGTAGAGAAAGAAATGGTGATTACAATGGTGGAAAAACTACACAAAATGGGAATCGGGAAAGGCCTCATCAAAGGCGATTTTTGATTTTTTCTATGGCAGCGGTGTCGAGGTTTTTTGGTGCCACCAGGTTTTTAGCTCATCCGCTGATCCTTTTGCTTCAATTTGGCCATGGGTGTGTTCAAAATTGAATTTCAAGTGAATAAGGAAAATTTTACCTCTTTTGGCTGGCAGAAGTGGCTCCAGCGTGGTGGCAGGCGGCGGTCGGCTCCCTTCTTAGCGACTGGCTCTTCTTCTCCAGTGGGGGGTATGGCGGCTAGGGTTAGGGTTTGGTGTGAAGAGGGTTATTTATATCCGTCTCCTTTTAATCTGGACAGTCCATCGCGTGCCTTGCCACGTAGTGTGCTCCGGTTTGTCGGGACTGCTAACTCAGCGTTCTACATGGCAAAATTTTTCTAAATTATGTTTTGACCTCCAATTTCTAATTTTTCTTTCAAAAACACCCCCATGACCTAAATTTTCACCCTTTTTTTCCCAAAATTATTTTCAATTTCATCGTCTACCTATTTGTTTTCATTTTTTATATTAAATAAAAATTAAAAAATTAAAAAATTATATTTATACATTAATTTTAATGTAATTAAAATTAATTAAGGGTATTACAACTCAACCCCCCCTTAATAGAAATTTGGTCCCTCAAACTTGTCTCTCTCACTCAATCAAACAATTGGGGATATTGAGCTCTGAAGTCTGATTCTAGCTCCCATGTGGCCTCTTCTGGTTATGGAGTACTCTACTCTTTCGGTCCACAATGCCGACCGGTATCTCCTCATAAGGTAGATCTTCCTGAGGCAAAAAGGGCTCATGGGACAGGACATAAGAGGGGTCTGGGTTGTACTTGCGTAGCATGGACACATGGAACACATTATAGACCCTGGATAGTTCTCGAGGCAGTGCCAGTCTGTAGATGGCAGTGCTAATTTTGTCTAAAATTCTAAATGGCCCAATAAATCAGAGATTTAGTTTCTCCTTCTTGCCAAACCTATTGATTCCTTTGAAAGGAGTGACCTTAAGAACACCTGATCACCTTTCTCAAATTCCAAATCCCTCCTCCGGGTATCCGCATAACTCTTCTGCCTGTTCTGAGCATTCTGAATGTTTTTCCTGATCTTAACTATTTTGGTTGTAGTCTCAGTCTCCTCTACAAGATCTGGATCGAACAATTTTCTATTACCCACTTCTTCCCAACAAATCGACGATCTGCATGGACGGCCATACAATGCCTCATACGGAGCCATACTAATATTTTCTTGGTAGCTGTTATTGTAAGCGAACTCTATTAGGGGTAAATGATCATCCTAATTGCCCCCGAAGTCAATAACACAAGCTCGGAGCATATCCTCCAGCGTGTGGATCGTCCTTTCTGATTGTCCATCGGTCTGAGGGTGGAATGCAGTACTAAGGGATAGTTTCATTCACATGGTTTGCTGAAAGCTAGACCAGAATTGAGAAGTGAACCTAGGGTCCCTATCGGAGACTACTGTCACTGGCACTCCATGTAACCTGACTATGTCCCGGATATACATTCTTGCTAGCTTGTCCAAGGGGTCAGTCATCATGATGCTAAGAAGTTGAAAGACTTGGTGAGCTGGTCAACAATTACCCAGATGGCATCATGTCCTGAGCATGTCCTAGGCAATCCTATCACGAAATCCATTGTGATATATTTCCATTTCTACTCCGAAATTGGTAATGGTTGAAGTAGCCCGCCTGGACGTTGATGCTCTACCTTGACCTACTGATATACCAAACACTTGGAAACAAAGTCGGCCACATCTTTTTTCATCCTGTTCCACCAAAATCGGGGTCGCATACTTTGATATATCTTAGTGTTTTCAGGATACATGGCAAACTTTGAGCTATGGGCCTCTGTCATGATGTCCCTTTTCAACTCACTGTCACCTAGAACACACACACTGTCTTGAAATCTAAGTAACTCATCGACAGAGACTCAAAATTTTGAATTAACTCCCTATTCTGCATCTTTCTTGAGGGCTACTAGGGTGGAATCAGTGGACTGAGCTTCCTTTATTCTTTCGATCAACTCAAGTTGAACAGTCAGGTGGGCCAAGCATGTGACTCTCTTCAGGTCCTACAGTCTTACCTGTTGTGTAGCCCCTATTACCCTGCATTATGAAACCATCAAGTGAGCTAATATACCTGCACTTTTTCTGCTGAGTGCATCGACTATCATGTTGCTTTTACCTGGATGATACAAGATGTTGCAATTATAGTCTTTGAGGAGTTCTATCCATTTTCTCTGACGCATGTTGAGATCTTTTTGAGTGAATATGTGTTTCAAGCTCTTATGATTAGTATAGATCTGAAAGGTCTCCCCATACAAGTAATGGCGTCAAGTTTTCAAGACGTGGATAATTGCGGCAAGTTCTAAGTCATGGGTGGGGTAGTTCTTTTCATGACTCTTCAATTGCTTGGACCCATAGGCTTATGACATTCCCATATTACATCAGAACACAACCCAACCCTAGGTAGGAGGCATCACTATAAACTGTATATCCACCCAACCCACTCGGCAAGGCCAACACAGGTGCAGTAGTCAACCATTTCTTTAGTTTTGAAAAACTCCTTTCACAGTCCATGTTCCACTCAAACTTGACGTTCTTCTTTGTGAGCCGAGTTAGAGGAGCAGCTAGGCTAGAAAACCATTCTACAAACCTGTGATAATAACCTGCCATTCCCAGAAAGCTACAGATCTCCTTGACCGAGGTCAATTTTTCCTAGCCGAGCACTGCCTCAACTTTTTCAGGGTTCACTGACACTCCATCCTTTGATATGATATGCCCTGAAAGGTAGTCTACTTAAGCCAGAACCCACACTTACTCAACTTTGCATACAACTTCTTCTCTTTAAGAACCTGCAAAACCTGAGTCAGATGGTGAGCGTGTTCCTCTCTGCTTTCTGAATAGACTAAGATATCATCAATGAATACAATGACGAATTGATCCAAGAATTGTTTGAAAACCCTGTTCATCAAATCCATGAAGATGGCTGGTGCGTTGGTTAGTCCAAATGGTTAGTCCCTGGTTTGAAAGGGTATTTTAAAAATGTCTTCTTCCTTGATCTTTACCTGATGGTAACCTGAGCGCAGGTCTATCTTAGAGAAGACCTGGGCATCCTACAACTGATCAAAAACGTCATCAATCCTGGGGAAGGGGTACTTGTTCTTAATCGTGACCCTGTTCAGTCCTCTGTAGTCAATCCATAACGTCAACATCCCATCTCCCTTTCTTGCAAATGTGACTCCAGCACCCCAAGGGGACACACTATGTTGGATGAATTCACTATCCTGCAATTCATTGATATGTGTCCTCAACTCTTCCATCTCAACACGAGTCATACAGTAAGAGGCAATCGAAATAGGCTATTGGTGAATTCGACTTTTCTATCTACTAGCGGTCTAGGTACTTCATCTAGGAACACATTCGAGAAATCTCATACTACTGAAATCTCTTGAATACAAATTTCTTTCTTGGGTTTGCCTAGTTAGAGAAAACAGTCGGGTTAAAGCACTTGATAAAAGGAAAATTTTCCATGAGGGAACAAACATTAAAGAATTTTATTAATTTGTAAATGACTCCTCATTAGGAGGGCTGAATACAAGCTTCTTATGAAAATAATCTACGGTGGCGTGATGTGCCGCTAACTAGTTCATTCCTAGGATTACATCAAAGACTCTCGTGTCAATCTCTATTAGGTCAACACTCAATTTTTTATCTGCTATATTATGACACAGGCTCTTCATATAACCTGCCCCAATAGTGTCTTACTCTGGGAGTAGACACAAACAACACAGAATCAAGCCTTTCAGGTAATACATTCAAGTTTGATGCAAAAACATGTGAAACAAATGAATGTGAGGCACTAGTCTCAATCAAAACATGTCTAAGATGATAACAGATAGTGTACGTACCATACACCACATATGGGTTAGCTTCTGCATCTTGTTGAGTGAGGTTGTAAGCACTGCCCTAGATAGGAGGTCTGGCCTAGTTCTAGTTCCTTGGGAACTCATTCGCATAATGTTAGGCACTCCTATATATGCGGCAAGTATTGTTGAGGTGATAGTAGGGTTAGTTCCCATGATCCCCGCCATAGTGCTGGCAAGTCCTACCGTGTCATGTTGTTGGAATCTGAAGGAGAGCTTGAGTCATCGGCCTAGGTCTCTTGTTCTATTGAACAGGAGCAGTAGGTGCTGGTATGTGGTGTGAAGCCAAGGACCTGAGGTTCCCACTATTGGAGGAAAAATGCAAAGGTTCCTCTCCACTAGCTATGCTTTGGCCAAAACAGCCGAGTAAGTATTGAGCTCGAACACATACAACTGTTGTCTGATCTCAGAACAGAGACCCCACTCAAAATTTTGTGCCTTCCTGCCTTCATCCATCATGCTCTCAGGGGAATGCCGACCCAACTCTAGGAACTTTTGAGCATATTCTGATATAGTCATGTCACCCTGAACCAGGTATGCAAACTCCATTTCCTTCAAATGTCGGAGATTCCTTGGAAGGTACTCTACATTAAAGGCCGTCAAAAATTATTCCCAAGTGACTGGAACAGATAGGGTGGCCTGCTTGAGTTGCTACCAACGACCTGTCTCTCCCACGAACATGTAGGTGGCAAGTATGACTCTCTGTTCGGGAATCACCCCAAGAGTCATGAAACCCTTCTCTGTCTCAGCTAACCAGTACTCGACCTCTTTAAAGGAGGATCCCCCAACAAAAGTAGATGGGTTTAGTCTTTTATACCTCTTAATGTAGCCTGGGTCCATCATGGGAGGAACTGGGTCCTGTGGGGGATGGATTGGATGGCCCTATGGTGCTATTAGATGATAAGGTGGAGGCACCAGGTTATATTGTGGTGGTGCCGGGTGATGCCATTGGGGCACCGGACTATACGGTTGTGGTGCCGGTGGTATTGTTGCTAGGGCATCGGATCATACTGTTGTGGTGCTAGATGGTACTATGGAGGAGTAGGGTCGTACTGAGGTGGCTCGGGATCCTCTCGCTGCAGGGGTGGCTCAACCTGTGGCAACGGGGGAGGGTTAAGTAGCTCACTCCTTTCCTTCCGGGCTTGCTGGGTAGCAATGAGTCTCTCTAGTATTTTAAATAGCCGGTCAACATCCTCTCGAAGCAAACCCTCCCAGGCTGCTCGGTTTAGTGGGGGTCTTCCTCTCTTCATTTATCTGTACCTGTATTTCATAAGGAACAGTTGAGTAATAATTCATTGTCTTTAGTGCTTTCTAAGAATTTTGTGTAAGGAATGGTTCCAAGGAATGCAGCTCTGATATCAACTGCAATGACTCAGAAACTCGAAAGAAAATAAATTATGAATTGAATGTGGAAGCGAAATAAATAGTTATGGTCTACATTCCTTACACAATGATTATGGATACCCAATAGGGCTATGGGAATGACCCTTAAAAAAAATAGATAATAATTAAATAAATAAATGAAAAGTAAACAAACTGAACGTATTACTCGCAACTCTCTTGGGGATCAGGCTCTGGATCTTGGTCCTCTTGATATGAAATAGTTAATGAAAGAGTGAGCTATACTAGCCCAGTAAGAATATAACACTACTCACCGACACAAAAATGAAGGCTGGTAGAAATTATAAAACAACTAATGGAGCTCTCAATTTAAGTAAATTTATTTTTCATGAATAAAATAATTTACCACATACTTACTGTAGCAAGATTTCGGCCAGTTTTGTATCCATCCCTGGGAGAAAATATGTTAAGGGGACTCGGTTGGCCGAAAAAGTTAAAAAACGAAAGCTTACTAGTGGCAAAGTTTTCCAGTGCGGCAGCTCTGCTGGCTCACTTTTGCGGTTGAGTGTTTTGCTTCAGTCAACCTATAGAGAAAGGAATAGTGATTACAATAGTGGAAAAACTACATGAAACAAGAATTGGGAAGGGCCTCATCGGAGGCAGTTTTTGATTTTTTCCACGGCGGCGCCACTGGGCTTTACCTGTAGTTTTCAGCTCATCCGCTGATCTTTTTGCTCCGATTTTGCCATGGGGTGTTCAAACTTGAATTTCGAGCGAATTGGGAAAATTTTACCTCTTCTGGCGGTCAGAAGTGGCTCCAGTGCGGCGGCAGGCGGTAGTCTACTCCCTTCCCGGAAACTGGCTCTTTTTCTCTAGCGGGGGGTGGGGGGGTGTCTTGGAGTCTAGGGTTAGGGTTTTGTGTGAAGAGGGTTATTTATATTCATCTCCTTTTAATCTAGACCATCCATCGTGTTTGATCTAGACTGTCCGATCGTGTTTAAATAGGAAGTGAATTTGGACCATTCATTGTGACTTGATCTGGACTGTCCAATCGCGTTTAAATAGGAAGTGAATCTAGACTGTTCACTGCATTTGTAGCTAAGACTTTATAGTTTTTAGTGATAGCTAAGAATTTATAGTCACTTTAATAGAACTTTGAGAAAATTTATTCTGCTTGTTAAACCATTTATATAGGATATACTAATTTTTTATGTTGAGACGATCTTTGATCATGTACAATTCTTGGATGATTTTCTCCGCTGAATTACTAACTGTATGGATAAAATTAAAATTATCCATATAGTTAGTAACTATAGGAAATTGAATGGCTTCAATTTACTTCACACATCTCACTAGGAGCTTTAATAGAACAACAAACTTGATAGTTTGTTCCTCATCTATACAAGATTAGTATATCCCATATAAAATACTTTTTAACATCCTACATAGTGTAATATAAAAAATATAAGTTGATAACGATAACATCTTAAACTGTAAACTAAAAGTTTACATGGTCACAAGATTTAGCACCCTGTGAGCCTTTAAAATAATTAAATACTCATACATATTTTACTTTGTAATATTAACTTAGCTTATTACTGATCTCGTAAGTTTAATTAATGTGATACATTTGTAAGTTTTTTGAGTTACCTTTAACTTATTACTAACCTCGTAAGAAATTTGAAAAGATAATTATACATAAAAAAAATTATTCCACCACATGGTTAATTAGAGCTTAAAAATGAAAAATTCATTCTCCTTGGAAGCTTTTCTATTCAATTAATCAATTTGTTCTCTCTTCCTCTTAGCTCATAGTCAACATTTTTTTTTTCCTCACATTATATTGTCTCTATTTTTTTGTACAATAATGTGATTAGTTATTTTAATGCAATACCTCTACTTTAAATCATATATTTATACACCAATATACAAAGATTGGTTAGTAATTAACATTAGAAACATAATCTAATTATTAATGAAAATTTTGAAATACCCTTTAACATCCTTCTCAAAGAATAGTGTAATATAAAAATGAAAGTCGATAACGATAACAAAATAAAATACATAGAGAAGGTAACCAACTTTTCAAGATACTTCTTTTATGCATTAATCAAGAGGACTAACTAACTATTAAAGAACAATTACAATGTAAGAAGAGAATAAATGTATAGGGTTGATTATTTTGTGTAGGCTGTGAAAATTGTAAATATTATTTTATACTATAATTATGAAATCTTTGAACTCCATTATAGAGTTAGAGACTTTTTGAAATAAATAAAGAATTTTAGTAATTTAAAATATAATTTCTTAAATAAAGATCCATGACTATTTTGGACGTGATTTTATTATAGTTATTAGATATTTTATTTAATTTATATAAAATACTTATAAATATTGATTTTATTAGTTCTACGGCTGCCATTATAGTACAAAATGAGTCACTCCAAATAAAATTTACATTTGAATTTAATCTTGTGCGGAATAACTTATTAGCCATTTACATTGAAAAGTAAAAAATAATTTTGTTGAGATAATGATAAAAAATTTGATGAGTGACGAATCCACCAAAAATAAATTTTTAATTAACCAATAAAACAATATTGTAGTAGTGGTAAGAAGGATTTAATCCACAGGGAATTGGAAAGATTTTATCTTTCTTGACCAATGAGTAAAAAGCATGAAAAGAGGAGTTTTGTAGAATCCAATATGCAAAATATAAATTAAAGAATGAACAAAATAATATTAAACAAACTCTTGGCTACAAATTAGAAACTAAAACAATTATAAGAAGAACTCCTAGCAAATGAAATAGCTTGCTCCAGTAATAAAATTGATCATAGATGTAAGGGTTTATTTTACAAAAAATATTGTAAATTAGTTATAGTTGTTGGAAATGTTTTGGCAACCAATCATTCTTTATTCCTAAACAAACCAAGAAAAGTTTATTAGTTGGTTATTCATTGGCAAGCAATCCTGGAAACGTAGAAAGGATTTAACTTGTCAACGGCCTTGAGAGCTAGAAGGATGTGATTCAAGTTGCTTGATTCATCTACGTAAATAAGTCAACTAGATTACTTACCACCTCAAAACAGCACTTATCACTACTTGGTGCTTGAATTACTCAAACAATTACGGATTTAAGGGGTTCGGCTAGCTGCTTGTGATTTCTCTTCTTGTATAATGGGCCCTATTCAAACGGATTCAAAACAACAAATATATATAGGTGTAGGAAATAAATAAATAGCAGCTTTAAAGTAAGACAAATTAATTCGATTAGATCTTACAAATACATTGTTGGAGTTTGCTAGATCTATCAACTAGGTAAGGAAAAATAAATCATCCACTCATCACTATTTGAGATGCAGTTTTATTGTATTCATGTAATATCTTACTTAATATATATAAAATTAATTAAAAACAATGATTTGATTAATTCTATGTTCGCCAACTATATTAAAATTAACTTTTGAATTTTAATCAATGTGTTAAAGAACTTATTCGTCATTTATTTTTTTAAAAGTGAAAAATGACAATTCGATTGAGATAATGATAGAAGTTTATCACCACACTTAATGTAAAAAGCCATGTTACACAAAAATGTCCACTGTACTTTACAATAATGTGATTAGTTATTTTAATATAATATCTCTATATTAAATCATGTATTTATATACCAATGTATAAAGATTGGTTAGTAATTAACTAAAGAAACATGATCTAATTTTTAATGAAAATTGTGAAATACCTTTTAACATTCTACTCAAAGTATAGTGTAATATAAAAACATAAGCCGATAATGATAACAATATAAAATACATAGAGAAGGTAATTAACTTTCCATGATACTTCTTCTTTGCATCAATTGAGAGAACTAACTAATTATTGAAGAACAATTACAATGTGATATGAAAATAAATGTGTATAATTGATTATTTTATGCAATATGTGAAAAACGTCAGTGTGACATCTCGATGCCCAAGAGAAACAATGTCAAATTTATCTATTAAACAAAATTTTCTTTTTTAAATATGTTATCTATTATATTTGAATTTTTACTAAAAAAATTTATTATTTTAATAATTATAACTGTGCTGCATGCAGATGCTTAAATCAATACCAAAGAGGTAGTGAGGACACCCCTATCTCTAAGAAAGGGGAATTATAGTTATATCAGTAAATGGTAAATGGTAAACAGTTCAGTATCCATCCAATCTAAGAGTAGGGTTCCTATAAATAAATAGTAAGTAGTGACAACAGTCATAACAGTAATTCCGGTCATACCCCTCCTGAGTACTGAATAAACATATGTATTAAATATTTTAGTTATTAAATTTTGATTTGTTCTTTTTATTCTTTCTTAATTATTCATCTAGAGTCCATCTTTTATCCATAATTCCCTCAATTAACTTTTTTTTTCTAGAGCATTATTATTTTATTTCATTTTGATAATTTATTTCTTTTATTTATTTTTATTGTGATATATATATATATATATTTAATTTCGTTTTGATAATTTACTTCTTTTATTTACTTTATTCTACTTTTCTTGATTGATTTTTTTATAATTATTTTAAAACTGGTATATTTTCTTCATTTTCTAGATTTAATTTATTTTTAATTTCTTTTTTTTTCTAATTTTGTTCTTTGCAGAAAACTAACCCGCAAGGAGATATATATATATATTTTTCCAAAATCATACCTTCCCTTCTCGTATATGTTTTTCCATCTTACTGTCGTTTAATAAACAGTTTATCAAATGCAAGTATAAATAAAAATGCATCAAATTTACAGATTTTAAACCAAATGGACACATCACACACACACACACTCATTCAATCCTAAAACCACAATAGTTTGAAAACTAAATTTATTCATAATGCTTCTATAAAACACCATTGCAAGCATAAAATATATTACTATAGGTCTTACGTTTATGAAGAATTCAAAATCAATCTACATGCGCGAACAAATAAACTTCAGATTATCAGAAAACACAGACGGGTTGCCTGAACTGTCAACAACGGCTTACAATTTATTTTTGTCAAACTAGTGATTTCTGGAAGTAGATTTGTCAATGAAGTTTGGATTAAATAAAGCTAGACCCTTATAAAAACCTTAATGAACCTTAAAAGAATAATAAATTTAAGAATTGAAAATAGAAAAAGGAAAGGAAGGCTAACATACTTGCACTATTTGAAAGTGCAGTAGAAACAGAGCCTGGTTATGCTTGATTTATTTCTGTTTTGGAAAGGGAGTAGGTGATAAGTGAACAGCTTAAGAGGAACCTAAACATCGTTAAAACAATCACCAAAAATTGCTTACCTCTCAGAAGGAAAGGTCTGCACACCTCTGCACCCTCACAGGCAGTCACTCTCTTCTTCCTTATTCATACTCTATTTTCACTTCTACACTCTCTCTCTCATTCTTTAGAGTAGAATTTTACAATTTTTTTTTTATGCGATGGATATTACAATAAGTCTTATTTTATACTATAACCTATGAAATCATTGAACTCAAGTAAAGAATCATAAACTATTTGAAGTGAATAAAGAATTGTCGCTATTTAAAATGTGATGAGTAAGAAATAATTTTATTGAGATAATGTTACAAATTAATCACGCTGCAGTATTTTTTTTTTGAATTATAAGTAACAAAAACACGATCTTTTGCTCTTTTTAATCTAAAAAATCCTCTAAAAATTATTATAGTTTTACAACTTTTTTTTAATTTTTAGAAGATGAGTTTTATGGGAATTCAGAATTCTAGATGAAGATGGTGAGTGCTATTGGAACAATGAAGCTCAAAAGGAAAAGAGACATAAGGAAAATGAGATAGATGGAAATAGCTTTGAATATTTTCTGCTGATTATTTTTTAATTTCGTAATTTTTATCTTTAGAAGACGAATTTAATGATAACAGTTAATAAAGTCCACCCTCTTCACATTTCTTTACCATTTGTACATAAATATGTATGTATAATTATTACCTTGATAGTTGATTGAAATTAGATAATTAAGTGTTAAGTACTTCAGAATATAAATAAATTTGTCGACCATACAAGTATGAAACCATAAATTTTTATCAAAAAATAATAGAAATAATACTTAGAGGATCACGATCACTTCATAATTTTATATTTCAAATTAGTGATTTAAAAATAAAAAATATTTAATAAAAGATGTGTGTGGTAAAGTTGGATTTATTTTTCTGATTTTGTCATAATACTATTATATTACAAGATATTAAGATTCTAATTTGGTAGAAATTTGTGATATCAAACTAGATTTTTTTTTCTTCAAATGGGTTTGTTATTTTATGAGAAACAATAATTTGTTAAACAATTGGATATTTATCTTAATATTCAAAAGTCTCGACTTCATGAAAAATATAATCATTAATTTTTTGTTTTTTAAGTATGAATTGTTGATCAACATGCTAAATTTTTTACTTCATACCTAAATTCTCATTGTTTCTTTTCATAAATTGCTTTATTTTTATTATTTAATGTGATGCATTTGTTTATTTCTCTGAAAAAATCTCCTATACTATATAATAATGTAATTAGTTATTTTAAGTAAATATTTTAGTTTAAATCATATATTTATATACCAATATATAAAAATTGGCTAAAATTTAATATCGAAAACATGATCTAATTATTAATGAAAAACTAAAATACCTTTTAACATCCTACTTAGTATAATATAAAAAATATAAATCGATAATGATAATATTTTAAACTGTAAACTAAAGGTTTACATGGTCACAATATTTAGCACCTTGTGACTCTTTAAAATGATTGAATACTCGTACAATCATTACTTTGTAATTTTAACTTAATTTATTACTGATCTTGTAAGTTTAATTTGAGTATACATGAAATTCAACACAGCCCTAACCTCCTGTAATCATCACTCTAGCTTAATGATTATGTAGATGGGAAGTTTCATCTTTCATAGTGTATATCGACTATACATAAAATTTAGACTGCATGATCATGTTTTTCAATTAACGGCCCGAACTTGATCACCACTTTCAATTGGAATCTTGTTGCACATGCCATCTTCCATTGCATAGTAGACAAATCCTTATAATGCTAGTAGCAACATCTGTATCAAATCAATATTTCTAATCATCACCCATCATATAGCAACAAGCAGTTTTGATAAGAGCATCCAATGCATGGCCACCACAGAACCTGAACAAACGACGACTAGTTAGAGAGAAAGAAAACTCTTTGGAATTAATGAAAGAAGAACTAAAGGATAACTAATATGAGTTTTTATGTAGCCATCTAAGAAAAACACGTCTACAATGGAAAAGGATGTTGGTATGAATTGCACAAGTGAAGCCTTAAGGAGAGGGAAGCAGTGCAACATGGTCTTGGGTCCCATAAGATTATGCTGGTATAAATCTTCTCCAGAGCATCCTCCTTTCAACCTTATGACTTGAGATTTAGACTGTCGAAAATATTAACATTGAATATCTAAATTTTACATTTGTGCCTAAAGATTAAGAAGAACAAATTTTATTTTCTTTCTTCGAATGAATGGAGGTTAAATGCATACCCTTGAGTTTAATATATAATAAATAACATGAGAGGTTATGTAGAATTTGGAAAACTAACTTTTCACTATACTTCTTTGTTGCACCAGTCAAGAAGACTAAGCTTAATTGAAGAACAATTGAATTATGATGGACGCATAAATGACATACAGTTGAGTATTTTATATAGGCCATGGAAAATGTAAGTTTTATTATACTATAACTTATAAAATCTTTCAACTTAAATGAAGAATCCATTGCTATTTAAGATGTGATTTTATTATATTTATGTGATATTTTATTTAATATATATATAATAATTAAAAATATTGATTTGATTAATTCTATGGTCGCTAACTTTATTAAAATTACTTTTGAATTTTAATCCATGCATTAATGAACTTACTCATAATTTATTTTTTAAAACAGTAAAAAATACTATTTTATTGAGATAATGATAGAACTTTATACCCACCGATAAGGTAAAAAGTCACGTTATACAAAAACGTCGAATGTTTTTCAAATAATATGATTAGTTATTTTAATGCAATATCTCTACTTTAAATCATGTATTTTATATACCAATATATAAATATTGGTTAGTAATTAAACCTAAAAATATGATTTAATTGTTAAAAAATATTTTAAAATACCCTTTAACATCCTACTCAAAGTATAGTGTCATATAAAAATATAAGTTGATAACGGTAACAATGTAAAATACACAGAGAAGGTAACCAACTTTCCACGATACTTTTGCTTTGCATCAATCAAGAGGACTAACTAATTATTAAAGAACAATTACAATGTGATAGGATAATAAATGTGCAGGGTTGATTATTTTGTGCAGGCGGTGAAAAATGTAAGTCATATTTTCTACTATAACTTATGAAATCTTTGAACTCAAATAAAAAATCATAAACTATATAAAGTAAATAAAAAATTGTTGCTATTTAAAATATTATTTCTTAAATAAAGAATCCATGGCTATTTGAGACTTGATTTTATTATACTTATTAGATATTTTACCTAATTTATATAAAATTCTTAGGAACGTTGATTTTATTAGTTCTAAGGCTACCTTTATAGTACAAAATAGGTCACTTGAAATAAAATTTACTTTTGAATTTAATCTTTGTGCGGAAGAACTTATTAGTCATTTACTTTGAAAAGTAAGAAATAATTTTATTGAGGTAATGTTAAAAATTTTGATGAGTGACGAATCCACCAAAAATAAATTCCTAATTATCCAATAAAACAATATTATAGTAGTGATAAGATGGATAGAATCCATAGGGAATTGAAAAGCAATTATCTTTCTTGACCAACGAGTAAAAAGCATATGGGGGGATTTTGTAGAATCCAATACGCAAAATATAAATTAAACAACAAGCAAAATAATATTACACAAACTCTTGGCTGCAAATTAAAAACTAAAACAATTATAAGAAGAACTCCTAGTCAATGAAATAGCTTGCGCCAGTAATAAAATTTATCATAGATGTAACGATTCGTTTTACCAAAAATATGGCAAATTAGTTATAGTTGTCAGAAATGTTCTGACAACCAATCCTTCCTTATTCCTAAACCAACCATGGAAAGTTGGGTAGTTGGTTATTCATTGGCAGGAAGTCCTATGAACGTACAAAGGATTTAACTTGTCAACAACCTTGGGAGCTAGAAGGACATGATTCAAGATGCTAGATTCATCTGCGTGAACCAGTAAACTAGACTACTTACCACCTCAATGTGGCACTGATCGCTACTTGGTGCTTGAATCACTCAAATAATTACAAATTTAAGGGGTTCGGTTAGCTGCTTGCGATTTCTCTTCTTGTATGATGGGCCCTATTCAAACGGATTCAAAACAACATATATATATATAGGTGCAGGAAGTAAATAAATCGCAACTCTAAGGTCAGACTCAAATTAATTCAATTAGATCTCACAAGTACATTATTGGAGTTTTCTAGATCTATCAACTAGAAAAAGAAAAATAAATAATCCACTCATTGTGGGCTTTTTAACATAGATGAGTTCTTAGGGAGTAGAAAAAAGAATATAGATGAAGAAAATATTAGAGAAACAGTAGAAGCTACTATGTGTAGCGACAAGAAAAAAAAGAGATGATGATTCTACTTTGATAGTAATCTTCTTTGTAAGAAGGAGCTAGGTTTTCTTCTTTTGTTGATTAAGATCCTTTTCCTTAATTTTTGGCTTATCCCAAGCCTTTTAGAATATTTTACCCTTGATTTTCAGCCCTAGATCTTGGCTTGAATAATATATTTTTTACAAATTTAAAAAACATGCTTTAATTTAAATCTGCTACTGTTCATGACTCTTAGCATTGCCCAAGCCTAATGTCTGAGGTATGACCCAAGCTTTGGCTAAGGCTTGTTTCTATGCTTATGAATCTTTTCACGAACTATTCCTCTTTTCATTATATTTTTTCTCATTTTGTTCTTATATCTTATACTACAACAAAATATAAAACATAACTCGGACTAGATAACATACCATCAAGTTTAGCAACCCAAAAGTGGGTGATAATGATGTTGTTTTTAGGCACTATCAAACTCCCCCACACTTATCTTGTGGTTGCCCTCAAGCAGTACACAATGCACTCCATCAATCCCCATCTCTTAACATTCAATTCACTTACTCCCAATAAATTCATCACAACCCACATGTTACACCTTAGCCCTCAAGTCGCAAGAATAGCTATCAACTAGTAATTTATAGGCTTGAGTTTCATGGAACCATACCAAAGATTAACCACTTTGACAAGATCCAAACATGATATGAGAGAGTTTTGTAATTTTAGCACTCAAAAATTTCATTGAGTGGAATAGCCAATACTTAGTAGAATAGCCACCAAACCTGTCTAGATGAAAGGATTCATGTAGTTGGTTCATGCCAAAAACAGAAAAGCTTGAGCACTTTGCTTGCTTGAAATGACACCAACCTTTTGACACGAAGGTAAAAATTTGTGATGAATGTGCCTGGTTACTCAGTTGGTCCCTAATTTTAAATGGCTACTAATGCTACACGTAGTCATTTGACTAGAGGAGTTGATTATTAGTCGTGTTCTTTTTTTTTCCCTTTCATTGTGAGTGCATTTTACGCTCTATCTCACATTTTTACTCCAACTATTTTTTAAAGTGAGTACATTTTAAGCTTAATCTCACACTTTTACTCTAACTATTTTCAAAAGTGGATGCATTTTATGCTCCATCTCACTCATCACATGATAAATAATATGATTTATACATTTAAAGCATACAATTCTGGACAAATTATATAGGAGTTCTTTTTGAGTATTAATATTTATCCAAAAATAAGAAAAAATTAATTAATTTTTTTTTAATATGCAACTCTCAAACAAGTCATATTTAATATGTAATCAAAGTTAAAATTATAAATTAATATTAAGTAAGTTTGATTGGTGGCATAGAGTTGCAATTATCAATAAAATGTATAGTATTACAAAACGTGAAGTCTTATGATAAAATAAACTATTATTATGATACTGATTACTATTATAACATTGAGACTTAGTTTACTTGTTTAAGTATCTGTCATTTGTCACATGACTTTTCTAGGTACAAAGAATACGCATAAGATCTCCTACTTGTATAAAAGTAAAAGATCATTCAATTTTCATTTGTTCCCACGACTTTTATGGGAAGAAGGAAAACTTACAAGCTCTCCTATTTGTATATAAGCAAAAAATTATATACTACAAGCTTATTGTAAACCTAAACAACATATCAAGGCTCATTGGTGGAAAACAATAGTTCCATTGGGTCGAGTTCATGACCTGCACAAGGTGTAAAAAGGACCAACGATTATGCCTCCGCACTACTAGGGATTACAGGCTCTACCATGATATTTTGGCTAATAATGAAAGATAAAATTTTATCATTCTTTTGGTTGTATATGTATATATTTATGTGCAAGTTCACTACATGTTTTATAGAGTAATGTGTGCATATATGTTTCTAAAAGATAAACTATGATACTGATTAAGAAAGAGCAGTTGCAAAACTTGCAGAGGGTTTACAAGAGATCCAAAATACAGAATACACCTCTTATATCTCCTTTGATTGCTATAAGAGTCGCTTTAGGGACAGTCAGTGCTGCACTTGCATTTATTATATGCAGAGTGCACAATCCTAATCTCCCCTAATCATCACTCTAGCTTAATGATTACACGTATTAGAAGTGTCATCTTTCAAACTTTATGTCGATTGTATGTAAACTCCAGACCGCATGATCATGTTTTTTAATTAACGGCCCGAGCTCAATCAACACTTTTAATTAGAATCTGGATGCATGTGCCCTCTTCAATTGCATAGTACATAAATTCATATATTACTGGTAGCAGCATTTGCAAAGGCTCTGGGCATGGAGGTGGTGGATGATAAGGCTCTCTAACTAGTCATCGTTTGTTCAGTTTCTTTTGTGGCCATACATTGGATGCTCTTATCAAAATTGCTTGTTGTATGATGGGAGATGATTAGACTTGAAAATTTTTGTTTGGAATTTAGGTTTTGGGGAAAAGAAAGAAAACTCTTTGGAATTAATAAGAGAATAACTAAAGGACAATAGAGGATAATATAAATATGTATATATGTATATTTTCTTTTCTATCTAAAAAATTCTCTAACAATAATGCTACATCTTTTTTAGGTATACATATTTATATTTGTAAAATATGTACATAGAAAGTATATTTAAAAGAACTGTGAGGTATCCTCGAATTTGTTTTTTGATTTATCATAATCCTATTATTGAAGATAATTCTACTAAAATCCCTAAATGAAATAAATAATTTGATTTAGTAGAAACTAGTGATATGCTATTGACTTTCTTTTAAATATATGTAGATATTATTTCCTTAAAATTAATGATTTATTAAAGAATTAGATATTTTTCCTAATACTCAAAATTCTTGGAAGCTTTTCTATTCAATTAGTCATTTTGTTCTCTCTTCCTCTTACCTCATAGTCAACTTTTTTTTCCTCAATTTTTAGCCTCAATTTTTTTCTCACATTATGTATAAATGGATACACATAAATATATATATATAAAAGATGGAATTATCTATTAATATTAAGTAGGTGGAATTGGTGGCATAGAGATGCAATTAGCAATTCAATGTGTACTTTTTCGAAACATCAAGTCTTGTGATAAAATAAACTGCTATTAAGATGCTGATTACTTTTATAACTTTGTGACGTAGTTTACTTGTTTGAATATCTATCATTTATCATATGACTTTTATAGGTAGAAGGAATACCCACAAGATCTCCTATTTGTATAGAAATAAAAAAATCAAATACTACAACTTGCAGTAGACCTAAACAACAAATCAAGGGGCTAGCAAAAAACAATAGTTCCATCAATCACTATTAGCAAAGGTGAAAAAAGGACGGACAATTCCGCCTCTACACAATTAGGGATTACAGGCTCTACCACATACTTTGGTTAATAAAAGTTGGGGATGCCCCGACTGGCCTTATGAGAGGTAAACCTTTATTATTATTTTAGTTGTATATGTATATATTCATGTGCATATCCAGTATATGTTATGCTGAGTAATGTGTATATATGTGTTTCTAAAAGATAAATTGTTATCCTGATGAAGAAAGGGCAAGTCACAAAATTTGTAGAAGGTGTACAAGAGATCTAAAATGGAGAATGCACCTCTTGTGTTTGTTTTGGTTGCTACATCTGTCACTTTACGGACTGTTAGTGTCGCACCTACATTTATTTTATGCAAAATGCACAACTCTAATCTCCTCTAATCATCATTCTGGCTTAATGGCTTTATAGATTGGAAGTTTCATCTTTCTGACTGTATGTCGACTATATGTAAAATTCAAACTGCATGATCATGTTTTCGATTAACGGCCCAAGCTTGATCACACTTTCGATTGGTATCAGGATGACTGTGCAATCTTCAATTGTATAGTACACAAATTCCTATAGTTCTGGCGGCAACATCTGCAGAGGCTCTAGGCGTGGAGGTGGGGGACAATAAGGCTCTCTAACTAGTTGTCGTTTGTTCAGGTTTTTTCGTGGCCATGCATTGGATGCTCTCACTAAAAGTGCTTGTTGTTGTATGATAAGCAATGATTAGACTTGAAAATTTGTGTTTGGAACTTGGGTTTTGGAGAAGAGAATGAAAACCCTTTAGAGTTAATGAGAGAAGAACTAGAGGACAATAGAGGATATATACATATATATATGTATATTTGTATATTCTTTTTCTATCTCAAAAATTCTCTAATAATAATACCACAAATTGTTTAAGAAGGCATATTTATATTTATAAAATATATACGTATAAAGTATATTTAAAAGAAGCATGAGGTATCCTTAAATTTATTTTTTGATTTATCATATTCTTATTATTTAAGAGAAGTTTACTAAAATCAATAAATAAAATAAAGAATCCGATTTAGTAGAAACTAGTGATATGCTATTAGCTTTCTTTTAAATATATGCAAATATTATTTCTTGAAAAATAATAGTTTATTAAAGAATTGGATTTTTTTTCTAATACTCAAAATTCTTGGGTTATTTAAAAATGAGATCATTAAATTTTTTTGAGAGATAATAGATAAAATTATTAAATAGATTGATAGTAAGCCACTATCAAAGAATGATGATTGGTCAAAGATCATCTCAACTTAAAAAATTAGTGTATCCTATAAAAATGGTAAAAAAAGCAGAAAATTTTCTCAAAATTCTATTGAAGTGACTATGAAGTCTTAACTATCACTAAAAACTATCTCTGTAATATAACATCTTATCACTATTTAAAAATAATATTTCTTATGGGACGACTAATATTCTAGTAATATATCTAATTTGTAATTTAATCTAATTTTCTTAAACTAAGCATATTGAATTTATTTATCATAATTCATTAAAAAAATAGTAAATGCACAATTATACATCAAGTTTAAATCAACAGATGATCAGTATTGTTGGAAGGGTCATAAATAGATATTCGAGCTTATGTCGATGCTCTCTAGGAATAAAAAAGCTTATAATAAGAATATGCAACGTTATGATCAATTTTAAGAGCATTTTTCTTAGGAGTTATAAGAATCGAAATCCCAAGTTGATTGTTTTCCTCAAAAAAACTTCACCAGCTCTATTTCATGCTCATAAAACTTGTAACCTAATATCTTGTTAAACTTAATCTTATACTGATCAGGAACAAACATATCAAGTTCATTCTTCTAGCTAAGCTCCTACTTAGATGTGTGACAGAAATTGAAGGCATTAAGGTGTAGTAATAATTTTAATTTTATCCATATAGTTAATAATTTATCATAAAGAAAACCATCCAAGAAAAACACTTCTATAATTGAAAAAGATGTTGGTATGGATAGCACAAGGGAAGCCTTACTGACTGAAACGAGTGCAACATGGTCTTGGGTCCTGTAAGATTTTGCTAATACAGATCTTCTCCCAAGCTTCCTCCTTTAAACCTTATGATATGAGATTTAGGCTATAGAAAATATTAACATCGAACATCTAGATTTTGTTTTTGTGCCTAAAAATTAAGAAGAATGGAAAGAAACTTGTTCTTTTATTGTTCTTCGAATGAATGGAGATTTAGTGCGTAACTTTGGGTTTAAGGTATAATAAATAACTTTAGAGGTTATGTAGGCTTTGGAAAACAAACTTTTCGCTATACTTTTTTATTGCACTAGTTAAGAAAACTAAGTTTAATTAAAGAACAATTGAATTGTGATGGGAGGATAAATGACATATGGTTGAGTATTTGATATAGGTCGTGAAAAATGTAATTATTATTATACTACAATTTATAAAATCTTTGAACTTAAATGAAGAATATATGGCTATTTGCAAAATTATTTTATTTTTTGAAATATTGAACTTAAATGAAGAATCCATCGCTGTTTGAGATGCGATTTTATTATATTCATGTAATATCTTACTTAATATACATAAAATAATTAAAAACATTGATTTGATTAATTCTATGTTGCCAATTGTATTAAAATTAACTTTTAAATTTTAATCCATGTGCTAAAGAACTTATTCGTCATTTACTTTTTAAAAGTTAAAAAGGACAATTCTATTGAGATAATAATGATAGAAATATATCACCACAGATAAGGTAAAAAATCACGTTACACAAAAATGTCGATTGTACTTTACAATAATGTGATTAGTTATTTTAACATAATATGTCTACTATAACTCATGTATTTATATATCAATAAATAAAGATTGCTTAGTAATTAACCTTAGAACTATGATCTAATTGTTAATGAAAATTTTGAAATACCCTTTAACATCCTACTCAAAATATAGTGTAATATAAAAACATAAATCGATAATGATAGAAATATAAAATACATAGAGAAGGTAACTAACTTTCTACGATACTTTCTCTTTGCATCAATCAAGAGGACTAACTAATTATTGAAGAATAATATTAACTTAACTTATTACTGATCTTGTAAGTTTAACTAATGTGAGACATTTGTAAGTTTTTGAAGTTAGTCTTAACTTATTACTGACTTCGTTTGAAATTTTAAAAGATAATTACATATAAAAAAATAATTCTACCACATGGTCTATTAGAGCTTAAATGAAAAATTCATCCTCCTTGAAAGCTTTTATGTTCAAGTAATTAATTTTTTCTCTATTCCTTTTAGCTCACAGTCAACATTTGTTTTTCCTCATATTATGTTGTCTCTTAATTTTCACCTCGGATTTTAGCCTTACAACTAATTTTTGGCCTCAATATTTTCCTCACATTATGTATAAATATATGTATATAAATATATATATATATATATAAAAGAGAGAATAAATTGCTATTAAGATATTGATTACTCATATAACTTTGTGACTTAGTTTACTTGTTTGAGTATCTGTCATTTGTCATACGACTTTCATAGGTAGAAGAAATACCTACAAGATCTCCTATTTGTATAGAAGTAAAATATCATTCAATTTTTCATTTGTCCCATGACTTTTATGGGCAGAAAGAATACCCACAAGATCTCTTATTTGTATAGAAGTAAAAAATCAAATACTAGAAGCTTGTTATGAACCTAAACAACAAATCAAGGCTAATTGGTGGAAAGTAATAGTTCCAATTGGGCGAGTTCCTTACATGCAGGAGGTGTAAAAAGGACCAACAACTCTACCTCCGCACTACTAACGATTATGAACTCCACCATGATGTTTTGGCTAATAAAAGGTGGAGGTGCCCCGACTGGCCTTATGAGAGGTAAATCTTTATCATGTTTTTGGTTGTATATGTGTATATTCATGTGCAAATTCACTATGTATCATGTTGAGTAATGTGTATATATGTGTTTCTAAAAGATAAACTTTGATGCTGATGAAGAAAAGGTAAGTTAAAACTTTGCATATCGTGTATAAGAGATCCAGAATGCAGAATGCACCTCTTGTGTTTGCTTTAGTTGCTACAAGTGTTGGCTTAGAGACTGTCAGTGCCCACCTGCATTCATTATATGTAGAATACATAACTCTAATCTCTGATAATCATCACTCTGGCTTAAAGACTACATAGATAGAAAGTTTCATCTTTTTGACTTTATGTCGACTATACGTAATATCCAAACTACATGATCATGTTTTGTGATTAATGGCTGGAGATTGATCACCACTTTTAATTGGAATTTGGATACACGTGCCATCTTCCATCGCATAGTACACAAATCCCTACAGTGCTAACGGTAGCATCTACAGAGGCTCTGGGTGTAGAGGTGGTGGAAAAAAAGGCTCTCTAGCTAGTTGTCATTTGTTCAAGTTCTGTGGTAGCCATGCATTGGAAGCTCTTACCAAAAGTTCTTATTGCTATCTGATGGGTGATGATTAGACGTGAAAATTTGTGTTTAGAATTTGGGTTTTAGCGAAGAAAAAGAAAACTCTTCGGAATTAATTAAAGGAGAACGAATGGACAGTAGAGGATCTATATATATATGTACATATGTATATTCTTTTTTTATTTCAAAAATTTTCTAACAATAGTACTACATATTGTTTTAGTAGGCATATTTATATTTATAAAATATATACATATAAAGCATATTTAAAAGAAGTGTGAGATATTCTTGAATTTATTTTTTGATTTATCATAATCCTATTATTTAAGAAAATTTTACTAAAATTCTTAAATGAAATAAAGAATATGATTTAATAGAAACTAGTGATATGTTATTTGCTTTCTTTTAATTATATGGAGTTATTATTTTCTTAAAAATAATGGTTTATAAAAGAATTTGTTGTTCTTCCTAATACTAAAAATTCTTGGATTTTAGAAAAATGAGATCATTAAATTTTTTTGAGAGATAAAAGATAAAATTATTAAATAAATTGGTCGTAAGCAACACCAAAGTATGGTATATGGTCAAATATTGTCTCAACCTAAGAAATTAGCATATCCTATATAAATGGTAAAATAAATAGAAAATTTTTTCTTAAATTTCTATTGAAATGACATAAAAATCTTAACTATCACTAAAAACTATCGTTGTTATATAATATCTAATCACTCATTAAAAAAAATATTTCTTTTAATGGGATGACTGATACTAAAGTAATATATCTCATTAATAATTCAATCTAATATGCTTAAACTAAGCGTATTGGATTTATTTATCATACTTTGTTAGAAAAATAGTAAATAGACAATTATATGTCAATTTTAAATCAACAGATAGTCAATATTGTTGGAAGGCTCATAAATAGATATTTGAGTTTGTTTCGATGCTCTCGAGGAATAGAAAAGCTTCCAATATTAATATACAACATTACAATCAATTTTAAGAGCATTTTTCTTAGGAGTTACAAGAACAAATTTCCTAAGTTGATTGTTTTTCTCATATGAAACTTTTCCAGCTCTATTTCATGCTCATCAAACTTTTAACCTGATATCTTATTAAACTAAATCTTGCATGGATCAGGAACAAACATATCAAGTTTGTTCTTCTAATGAAGCTCCTAGTGAGATGTTAGAAGGAAATCAAAGCCATTCAACTGCAGTAATAATTTTAATTTTATCCATATAGTTAGTAATTCATCATAGAGAAAACGATTCAAGAAAAATACATCTGAAATAGAAAAGGATGTTAACATGGATGGCATAAGGGAAGCCTTATTGAGTGGAAACAAGTGCAACATGGTCGTGGGTCCCGTAAGATTTTATTGGTACAGATCTTCATCAAAGCTTCTTCTTCAAACCTTATGACCTGAGATTTAAACTGTAGAAAATATTAACATCAAACATCTACATTTTATATTTGTGCCTGAAGATTAAAAAGAATAGAAAGAAACTTGTTTTTTATTTCTTTCTTCAAATAAATGGAGGTTAATAACATATCTTTGAGCTTAATATATAATAAATAACTTGAGAGGTTATGTAGGCTTTGGAAAACTAACATTTCATTATACTTCTTTATTGCACCAGTCAAGAAGACTGAGTTTAATTAAAGAACAATTGAATTGTGATGGAAACATAAATGACATATAGTTGAGTATATTATATAGGCTGTGGAAAATCTAGATTTTATTATACTATAACTTATAAAATCTTTGAACTTGATTGAAGAATCTATGGCTATTTGGAAAGTTGTTTTATTTTTTAAAATCTTGAACTTAAATAAAGAATCCATTGCTATTTGAGATCTAATTTTATTATATTTATGTGATATCTTATTTAATATATATAAAATAATTAAAAACATTGATTTGATTAACTCTATTGTTGTCAACTGTATTAAAATTAATTTTTGAACTTTACTCCATGAACTAAAGAACTTATTCGTCATTTATTTTTAAAAAAATTAAAACAAGCAATTCTATTGAGATAATGAAAGAAGTTTATCACCATGCATAAGGTAAAAAGTCATGTTACACAAAAACATTGACTGTACTTTACAATAATATGATTACTTATTTTAATAATATATCTCTACTTTAAATCATGTATTTATATACCAATATATAAAGTTTTATTAGTAATTAACCTTAGAAACAAAGTCTAATTGTTAATAAAAACTTTGAAATACCCTTTAACATCCTAGTCAAAGTATAGTGTAATATAAAAATATAAACTTATAGTGATAACAATATAAAATACATAGAGAAGGTAACCAACTTTCCACGATACTTCTTCCTTGCATCAATAAAGAGGACAAATTTGTTATTGAAGAATAATTATAATGTGAGAGGAGAATAAATGTATAGGGTTGATTATTTTATGCATGTTGTGAAAAATGTAAGTCTTATTTTATACTATAACTTATGAAATCTTAGAACTCAAATAAAGAGTCATAAACTATTTAAAGTAAATAGAGAAATGTGGCTAGTTAAAATTTAATTTCTTAAATAAAGAATCCGTAGCTATTTGGGACGTGATTTTATGATTTTATTATACTTATTGAATATTTTACTTAATTTATATAACATACTTATGAATGTTGTTTTTATTAGTTTTATGGTTGTCATTATAGTACAAAATGAGTCACTTCAAATAAAATTTACTTTTGAATTTAATCTTTGTGCGGAAGAACTTATAGCCATTTATTTTGAAAAGTAAGAAACAATTTTGTTGAGATATGATAAAAGTTTATCATACTGCAATATATTTTTTAAAATTATAAGTAACAAAAACTCGACCTTCTGTTCTTCTTAATCTAAAAAATCTTCTAACAAATTATTTAGTTTTACAACTTTATTTTTTAATTTTTAGAAGATGAGTTTTATGGGAATTGGAAATTCTGGATGAAAGTGGTGAGTGCTATTGGAACAATGAAGCTTAGAAAGAAACGTAAAGTAAGGTAAATGAGATAGATGGAATAGATTTGAATATTTTTTGTAACCTATTTTTTAATTTCATAATTTTTGTCTTTAGCAGACTAATTTAATGATAACAGTTAACCAAGTCTACCCTCTTCTCATTTAAGTAAGCATATTTATATATTTAAAATATGTATATATAAAGTATATTTAAAATATGTATATATAAAGTAAATTTAAAAGAAGCGTGAGATGTCCTTGAATTTATTTTTTTATTTATCATAATCCTTTTATTTAAGAGAATTTTACTAAAATCCCTAAATGAAATGAAGAATCTGATTTAGTATAAACTAGTGATATGATATTTGCTTTCTATTAAATATATACAAATATTATTTCCTTAAAAAATAATGGTTATTAAAGAATTGGATGTTTTTCCTAATACTAAAAATTTTTGGGTTCTAGAAAAATGAGATACTTAAATTCTTTTTGAGAGATAAAATATAAACTTATTAAATAGATTGGTAGTAAGCCACAATCAAAAAATGGTGCATGGTCAAAGATCATCTCAACCTAAAAAAATTAGTATATCCCATATAAAATACCTTTTAACATCCTATATATTGTAATATAAAAAATATAAATCGATAACAATAACATTTTAAACTATAAACTAAAGGTTTACATGGTCACAACATTTAGCACCTTGTGAACCTTTAAAATAATTGAATACTTGTACATATTTTATTTTGTAATATTAACTTAACTTATTACTGATCTTGTAAGTTTAATTAATGTTATACATTTGTAAGTTTTTTGAGTTACCTTTAACTTATTACTGAGCTCGTAAGAAATTTTAAAAGATAATTATACATAAAAAAATTATTCCACCACATGGTCTATTAGAGCTTAAAAATGAAAAATTCATCCTCCTTGGAAGCTTTTCTATTCAAGTAATCAATTTGTTCTCTCTTCCTCTTAGCTCATAGTCAACATTTTCTTTTCCTCACATTATGTTGTTTCTTCATTTTCACCTCAATTTTTAGCCTCAATATTTTTCTCATATTATATTTAAATGGATATATATATATAAAATATGGAATTATCAATTAATATTAAGTAGGTGGGATTGGTGTCATTAGAGATGCAATTAGCAATTCAATGTGTACTATTTCAAAATGTTAAATCTTCTGATAAAATAAATTACTATTAAGATATTGATTACGTATATAACTTTGTAACTTAGTTTACTTGTTTGAGTGAATGTCATTTGTCACACGACTTTTATGAGTGGAATGGATACCTATAAGATCTCCTATTTGTATAAAAGTAAAAAATAATTCAAAATTTCATTTCTCCCATAAGCATATTTATATTTGTAAAATATGTACATATAAAGTATATTTGAAAGAAGTGTGAGGTATCCTTCAATTTATTTTTTGATTTATCATAATTCTATTATTGAAGAAAATTTTACTAAAATTCCTAAATAAAATAAAAAATCTGATTTAGTAGAAACTTGTGATATGCTATTACCTTTCTTTTAAATATATGCAGGTATTATTTCCTAAAAAATAATGGTTTATTAAAGAATTTGATATTTTTCCTAATACGCAAAATTCTTGGGTTCTAGAAAAATGAGGTACTTATATTCTCTTTGAGATATAAAATATAAAATTATTAAATAAATTTGCAGTATGTCCCTACCAAAGAATAGTGCATAGTCAAAGATCATAACAACCTAAAAAATTAGTGTATCCTATATAAATGGTAAACTAAGCAGAAGAATTTCTCAAATTTCTATTAAAGTTGCTATAAAGTCTTAACTATCACTAAAAACTATCTCTATTATATAACATCTTATCACTCTTTTAATTTTTTTTTTTTATAGGACGACTAATATTGTAGTAATATATCTTATTATTATTCAATCTAATATGTTTAAGCAAAGCGTATTGGATTCATTTATCATAGTTTATTAAAAAAATTATAAATACACAATTATACGTTAAATTTAAATCAACAGATGATCAGCATTGTTGAAAGGCTCATAAATAGATATTTGAGCTTGTTTCGATGCTCTCAAAGAAAATAAAAGCTTGCAATAGTAATTTGTAACATTACGATCAATTTTAATAGCATTTTTCTTAGGAGTTACAAGAACCATATTCCCAAGTTGATTGTTTTCCTCAGAAAAAATTTCACCAGCTCTATTTCATGTTCAATAAACTTGTAACCTGATATCTTGCTAAACTTAATCTTGTATGGATTCGAAAAGAACATATCAAGTTCGTTCGTCTAATGAAGCTCCTAGTGTGATGTGTGAGGAAAATTGAAGCCATTCAGCTGTAGTAATAATTTTAATTTCATCTATATAGTTAGTAATTTATCATAAAGAAAACCATCCAATAAAAATACATCTACAATGGAAAAGGATGTTGGTATAGATGGCACAAATGAAACCTTACTGAGTGGAAACAAGTGCAACATGGTCTTGGGTCCTGTATGATTTTACTAGTACAGATCTTTTCCAAAGCTTCCTCCTTTGAACCTTATGACATGAGATTTAGACGGTAGAAAATATTAACATCGAATATTTAGATTTTGTATTTGTGCCTGAAGATTAAGAAGAATGGAAATTCTTTTTTCGAACGAGTGGAGGTTAAGTGCGTACCTTTGAGTTTAATCAATAATAAATAACTTCAAAGGTTATGTAGGCTTTGGAAAACAAACTTTTGACTATACTTTTTTGTTGCACCAGTTAAGAAGACTGAGTTTAATTAAAGAACAATTGAATCATGATGGAGGGATAAATGACATACGGTTGAGTATTTTATATAGGACATGAAAAATATAGGTTTTATTACACTACAATTTATAAAATCTTTGAATTAAATGAAGAATTGATGGCTATTTGCAAAGTGGTTATATTTTTTGAAATCTTGAACTTAAATGAAGAATCCATCACTATTTGAGACGTGATTTTATTATATTCATGTAATATCTTACTTAATATATATAAAATTAATTAAAAACAAATATTTGATTAATTCTATGGTCGCCAACTATATTAAAGTTAACTTTTGAATTTTAATCCATGCACTAAAGGACTTATTCATCATTTATTTTTTTAAAAGTGAAAAAAAAAATTCTATTGAGATAATGATAGAAGTTTATCACCACACTTAATATAAAAAGTCACGTTGCATAAAAATATCGACTGTACTTTTTAATAATGTGATTAGTTATTTTAATGCAATATCTCCACTTTAAATCATATATTTATATACCGATATATAAAAATTGGTTAGTAATTAACCTTAGAAACATGATCTAATTGTTAATGAAGATTTTGAAATACCCTTTAACATCCTACTCAAAGTATAGTGTAATATAAAAACATAAGTCGATAATGATAACAATATAAAATACATAGAGAAGGTAACTAACTTTCCATAATATTTCTTCTTTGCATCAATCAAGAGGACTAACTAATTATTGAAGAATAATTACAATATGAGAAGAGAATAAATGTGTAGGATTGATTATTTTATGCAGTATGTGAAAAATGTAATGTGACATCTCAATGCCCGAGAGCAACAATGTCAAGTTTATCTATTAAACAAAATTTTCTTTTTTAAATGTACTATCTATTATATTTGAAGTTTTACTATAAAATTTTATTATTTTGATAAGTATAACCCTACTACATGCAGATGCCTAAACCAATAACCAAGGAGGCAGTGAGGACACCACGACCTTTAAGAAAGGAGAATTATAGTTATATCAGTAAATGGTAAACGGTAAATAGTTCAGTATCCACCCAATCAAAGAGTAGGGTTCCTATCAGTAAACAGTAAGTAGTGACAACAATCATAACAATAATTCCAGTAATACCTCTCCTGGGTACTGAATAAACATATTTATAAAATATTTTAGTTATTAAATTTTGATTATTTCCTTTTATTCTTTCTAAATTATTCATCTAGAGTCCATCATTTATCCATAATTCTCTTAATTAACTTTTTTTTCTAGAGCTTTATTTATTTTATTTCATTTTGATAATTTATTTCTTTTATTTATTTTTATTATTATATTTTTTTTAAATTTGTTTTGATAATTTACTTCTTTTACTTACTTTATTCTACTTTTCTTGATTGATTTTTTAAATTATTTTAAAACTGGTATATTTCGTTCATTTTCTAAATTTAATTTATTTTAAATTTTTTTTATTTTTTAATTTTGCTCTTTGCATAAAACTAATCCGTAAGGAGAGATATATATATATTTTCTTTTCCAAACCCATACCTTCCCATCTCGTTTATGTTTTTCCATCTTACCATCCTTTAATAAACAGTTTATCAAATGCAAGTATACATAAAAATCCATTCAATTTATAGATTTTAAACCAAATGAACACATGACGCACACACACACATTAATTCAATCCTAAAACCACAATAGATGTTATATTTAAAAACTAAATTTATTCATAATGCTTCTATGAAACACCATTGCATGCATAAAATATATTACTATAGGTCCTACCTTCCTGAAGATTTCAGAAACAATCTACATGCAGGAATAAATCAACTTCAGATGATCAAAAAACACAAATGGGTTGCCTGCACTGTCAACAGTGGGTTACAATTTGTTTTTATTAAATCAAAGATTTCTGGAAGTAGATTTGTCATTGTAGTTTGGATTAAATAAAGCTAGACCCTTATAAGAACCTAAATGAACCTTAAAAGCATAATAAATTTAAGAATCGAAATCAAAAAAGAGAAAGGAAGGCTAATATACCTGCAGTATTCAAAAGTGCAACAGAAATAGAGCCTGGTTGAGCTCGATTTATTTCTATTTTAGAAAGGGAGTAGGGGAGAAGTGAACAGCTTAAGAGGAAAACATCATTAGAATAATGACAATAAATTGCTTACCTCTCAGAAGGAAAGGTCTGAACACCTCTGCGCCCTCACAACCAGTCACTCCCTTCCTATTGATTCACACTCTGTTTTCACTTCTGCACTCTCTCTCAAATTCTTTAGAGTAGAATTTTACAAGATGGATATTATAATAAGTCTTATTTTATACTCTAACTTATGAAATCATTGAACTCAAGTAAAGAATCGTAAACTATTTAAAGTAAATAAAGAATTGTCGCTATTTAAAATGTGATGAGTAAGAAACAATGTCATTGAGATAATGTTAAAAGTTAATCACGCTACAATATTTTTTTTTTGAATTTTAAGTAACAAAAACTTGATCTTTTGGTCTTTTTAATCTAAAAAATCCTCTAAAAATTTTATAGTTTTACAACTTTTTTCTAATTTTTAGAAGATGAGTTTTATGGGAATTCAAAATTCTAGATGAAGATGGTGAGTGCTATTGGAATAATGAATCTCAAAAGGAAAAGTGACTTAAGGAAAATAAGAGAGATGGAAATAGCTTTGAATATTTTCTACTAATTATTTTATAATTTCATAATTTTTGTCTTTAGAAGACCAATTTAATGATAACGGTTAACCAAGTCCACCCTCTTCATATTTCTTTGCCATCCGTACATAATTATGTATGTATAATTATTCCTTGATAATTGATTAAAATTAGATAATTAAGTGTTAAGTACTTCAGAATATAAATAAATTTGTTGACCATACAAGTATGAAGCCATAAATTTTTATCAAAAAATTATGGAACAAAACTTAGAGAATTACAATACTTAATAATTTTTTATTTCAAATTAGTGATTTAAGAATAAAAAATATGTAACAAAATTTAGCTAAGTTTTTATGTACACATATGATTTATATAAAAGAAGTGTGTGGTAAAGTTGAATTTTTGTTTTGATTTTGTCATAATACTATTATACGAGAGAACTTCATCAAAATCCTTACAAGATATCAAGATTTTAATTTGGTAGAAATTTGTAATATCCAACTAGATTTTTTTTGTCTTCAAATGGGTTTGTTATTTTCTGAGAAACCATAGTTTATTAAAAAAATTGGATATTTTCTTAATATTCAAAAGTTTTGGCTTCATGAAAACTATGATCGTTAATTTTTTGTTTGTTAAGTATGAATTGTTGATCAACATGCTAAATTTTTTATTTCATATCTAAATTCTCATTGTTTCTTTTCATAGATTGCTTTATTTTTATTACTTATGTGATACATTTCTTTGTTTCTTTTAAAAAATTTCCTATACTTTATAATAATATGATTAGTTATTTTAATTTAATATTTTAGTTTAAAACATATATCTATATACCAAGATATAAAAATTGGTTAAAATTTAATATCGAAAACATGATCTAATTGTTAATGAAAATTTTAAAATACCTTTTAACATCCTACTTAGTGTAATATAAAAACTGTAAACTAAAAGTTTACATGGTCACAACATTTAGTACATAGTGACCCTTTAAAATGAGTGAATGCTCGTACAAAAGTTACTTTATAATATTAACTTAATTTATTATTGATCTTGTAAGTTTAATATTAACTATACATGAAATCGAATACAAGCCTAACCTCCTGTAATAACCACTCTAGCTTAATGATTATGTAGATGGGATGTTTCATCTTTCATAGTATATATCGAATATACATAAAATTTAGACTGCATGATCATGTTTTTTGATTAACCGCACGAGGTTGATCACCACATTCAATTGGAATCTTGATGCACGTGCCATCTTCTGTCGCATAGTGCATAAATCCTTACAGTGCTAGCGGCAGCATCTGTAGAGGCTTTGGGTGTGGAGGTGGTGGATGACAAGGCTTTGTAACTAGTCGTTGTTTGTTCAGGTTCTGTGGTGGCCATGCATTGGATGCTCTTATCAAAATTTTTTGTCGTTATATGATGGGTGATGATTAGACTTGAAAATTTGTGTTTCTAATTTGAGTTTTGGAGAAGAGAAAGAAAACTCTTTAGAATTAATGATAGAAGAACTAAAGGACAACTGATATGAGTTCTTATGTAGTCATCCAAGAAAAACACATCTACAATGGAAAAGGATGGTGGTAGCACAAATGAATCCTTAAAGAGTGGGAAAGAGTGCAACATGGTCTTGGTTCCTGTAAGATTCTGCTGGTACAGATCTTCTCCAAAGCATCCTCCTTTAAACCATATGACATAAGATTTAGACTGTCAAAAATATTAACATCGAACATCTGAATTTTATATTTATACCTGATGATTAAGAAGAATGGAAAAAATATTATTTTCTTTCTTCGAATGAATGGAGATTAAGTGCATACCCTTGAGTTTAATATATAATAAATAACTTGAGAGGTTATGTAGAATTTGGAAAACCAACTTTTCACTATACTTCTTTGTTGCACCAGTCAAGAAGACTAAGCTTAATTGAAGAATAATTGAATTGTGATGGACGCATAAATGACATACGGTTGAGTATTTTATATATGCTGTGGAAAATATAGGTTTTATTATACTATAACTTATAAAATCTTTGAACTTAAATGAAGAATTTATTGTTATTTGAGATGCGATTTTATTATATTTATGTGATATCATACTTAATAAATATATATAATAATTAAAAATATTGATTTGATTAATTCTATGGTCCCCAACTTTATTAAAATTAACTTTTGAATTTTAATCCATGCGCTAAAGAACTTATTCATAATTTATTTTTTAAAACACTAAAAAAGGTAATTTTATTGAGATAATGATAGAACTTTATACCCACGGATAAGGTAAAAAGCCATGTTATACAAAAACATCGACTGTTCTTTAAAATAATGTGATATAGTTATTTTAATGCAATATCTCTACTTTAAATCATGTATTTATATACCAATGTATAAATATTAGTTGGTCCTTAAAAACTTAATCTAATTGTTAAAAGATATTTTAAAATACCCTTTAAGATCCTACTCAAAATATAGTGTAATATAAAAATATAGCCGATAACGATAACAATGTAAAATACATCGAAAAGGTAACCTAAAAGATCTCCTATTTTTACAAAAGTAAAAAAATAATTCAACGTTTACGGACATAATGAAGACCTACAAGATCTCCTTTTTATATAGAATTACAAACTCAAATACTACAAACTTGTTGTAAACCTAATCAACATATCAAGACTCATTCGTGAAAAGTAGCAGTTCCATTGGGGTGACTTCATTTCCTGCGCAAGATGTAAAAAGGATTGAAACTTCTGCCTCCGCACTACTAGGGATTACAGGCTCTACCATGATGCTTTGGCTAACAAAAGGTGGAGGTGCCCCAACTGGCCTTATGAGAGGTGAATCTTTATCATTATTTTGGTTGTGTATGTATATATTCATGTGGAAATCCACTGCATGTTATATTAAGTAAAGTGCATATATATGTTTCTAAAAGATAAACTGTGATGCTAATAAAGAAAGGACAAGTTACAAAAGTTGTAAAGGGTGTATAAGAGGTAAAAAATGCATAATGCACCTCTTGTGTCTGCTTTTATTGCTACAAGAGTCACTTTAGGAACTATGAGTGTGCACTTCCATTTATTATATGCAGAATGCACAGCCCTAATCTACCCTAATCATTACTTTAGCTTGATGATTACATAGATTGAAAGTTTCATCTTTCGGACTTTTATATCAACTATAATTAAAATCCAAACTGCATGATCTTGTTTTTTGATTAAGGACCTGAACTTGATCATCACTTTCAATTGGAATCTAGATGCACGTGCCATCTTCCACTGCGTAGCACACAAATCCCTATAGTGTTGGCGGCAGCATCTACAGAGGCTCTGAGTATGGAGGTGGTGGATGATAAGACTCTCTAACTAGTCGTTGTTTACTTAGGTTTTATAGTGGGAATGCATTAGAAGCTCTCATCAAAAGTGTTTGCTGCTGTATGATGGGTGATGATTAGACTTAAAAATTTATTTTTAGAATTTTGGTTTTGGAGAAGAGAAAAAAAACTCTTTGGAATTAATGAGAGAAGAACTAAAAGACAATAGAGGATATATATATAAATATATGTATATATGTATATTCTTTTTTTACCTCAAAAATTCTCTAATAATAATGCTGCATGTTATTTAAGTAAGCATATCTATATTTTAAAATAAATATACAAATAAAGTATATTTAAAAGATTTTCTGAGGTATCCTTTAATTTATTTTTTGATTTACCATAATCCTATTATTTAAGAAAGTTTTACTAAAATTTGTAAATAAAATAAAGAATCTGATTAGTAGAAACGAGTGATATGTTATTGGCTTTCTTTTATATATATGCAGGTATTATTTCCTGAAAAATAATAGTTTATTAAAGAATTTGATGTTTATCCTAATACTCAAATTTGTTGGGTTCTAGAAAAATGAGATACTTAAATTGTTTTTGAGAGATAAAATATAAATTATTAAATAGATTCGTAGTAAGCCACCACCAAAGAATGGTGCATGGTCAAATATCGTCTCAGCCATAAAAATGGTAAAACAGGCAAAAGAAACTTTCTCAAAGTTTTATTGAAGTGACTATAAAGTCTTAACTACTACTAAAAACTATCTCTGTTATATAACATCTTATCACTCTTCAAAAAAATCCTTCTTTTGATGGGGCGACTAATATTGAAGTAATATATCTCATTAGTACTTCAATCTTATATGCTTAAACTAAGAGTATTGGATTCATTTATCATAATTCGTTAAAAAAATAGTAAATGGACAATCACATGTTAAATTTCTATCAACGGATGATCAATATTGTTGGAAGGCTAATACATAGATATTCGAGCTTGTTTCAATACTCTCGAGGAATAGAAAAGCTGCAATAATAATATGCAACATTATAATCAACTTTAAGAGCATTTTTCTTAGGATTTATACGAACCAAATTCCCAAATTGACTGTTTTCCTCATAAAAAACTTCACTAGCTTTATTTGACGCTCCTCAAACTTGTAACCTAATATCTTGTTAAACTTAATCTTGTATAGATCAGGAACAAACATATCAAGTTTTTTCTTCTAATGAAGCTCCTAGGGAGATGTGTGAAGGAAATTAAAGCCATTCAACTGCAGTAATAATTTAATTTTATCTTTATAGTTAGTTATTTCTTATAAAAAAAAACCATCCATAAAAAATACATCTACAATAAAATTAATGAAAAAGGTCTTGGGTCCCATAAGATTTTGTTGGTACAGATCTTCTCTAAAGCTTCCTCCTTTAAACCTAATGACCTGAGATTTAGACTGTAAAAAATATTAACATTGAATATCTAGATTTTATATTTGTACTTGAAGATTAAGAAGAATGGAAGGAAACTTATATTTTTTTCTTTACTCGAATGAATGGAGATTAATTGCGTACTCTTGAGTTTAATCTATAATAAATAACTTGAGAGGTTATGTAGGCTTTGAAAACTAACTTTTTGCTATATTTCTTTGTTGCACGAGTCAAGAAGACTAAGTTTAATTGAAGAATAATAAAACTGTGATGGGAGGGTAAATGACATACGATTGAGTATTTTATATACGCAGTGGAAAATGTAGATTTTATTATACTCAAACTTATAAAATATTTGAACTTAAATAAAGAATCTATGGCTATCTGATCTCTATTGCGATTTTAGGATTGAATGAGTGTGTGTGTGTGTGTGTGTGTGTGTCATGTGTCCATTTGGTTTAAAATCTGTAAATTGGATGGATTTTTGTATATATTTCCATTTGATAAATTGTTTATTGAAGGATGGTAAAATGGAAAAACATAAACGAGCAGGCAAGGTACGGGTTTGGAAAAAATATATATATATCTCTCCTTGCGGGTTAGTTTTCTACAAAGAGAAAAATTAGAAAAAAAAGAAACTCTAAATAAATTAAATCTAGAAAATGAACAAAATATACCTATTTTAAAATAATTAAAAATAATCAATCAAGAAAAGTATAATAAAGTAAATAAACGAAGTAAATTATCAAAATAAAATTAAAATATAGATATAATAATAAAAATAAATAAAATAAATAAAATATCAAAATAAAATAAAATAAATAAAGCTCTAGAATATATGACATTAACTAAACTTGTAAAATCAGTAATAAGTTAAGTTAATATTATAAAGTAAAGTTTGTATGAGTATACAATTATTTAAAAGACTCACAAGGTGTTAAATGTTGTGACCATATAAACCTTTAGTTTGCAGTTTAAAATATTATCATTATCGACTTATATTTTTTATATTACATTGTGTAGGATGTTAATAGTATTTTAAATTTTCATTAACAATTAGATCGTGTTTTTGATATTAAATTTTAACCGATTTTTATATATTGGTATATAAATATATGATTTAAATTAAAATATTGTATAAAAAATAACTAATCACATTATTATAAAGTATAGTAAATTTTTGAAAAGAAACAAAAAATATATCACATTAATTAATAAAAACCACACAGTCAATGAAAAGAATACTCAGAATTTAGGGATGAAATAAAAAATTTAGTATGTTCATCAAGTATTCATACTTAATAAAAAAAAAAGTTAATTGAGGAAATTATGGATAAAAGATAGAGTCTAGATGAATAATTAATAAAGAATTAAAAAACTAATCAAAAATTTAATAACTAAAATATTTAGTAAATACGTCTATTTGGTTCTTAAGAAGGGTATTACCAGAATTATCTTTATGACTGTTATCACAACTTGCTGTTTACTGAACTATTTACCATTTACCGTTTACTGATATAACTGTAATTCCCCTTTCTTAGAGGTAGTGGTGTCCTCACGGCCTCCTTGGATCGATTTAGGCATCTACATGTAGTAAGGATATAATTATTACAATAATAAAATTTTATAGTAAAACATCAAATATAAGTTCAGATTTATGTGTGTGTGCATTGGATGATTGAGTACAATATTGAGCGCAGTATTGATCTCACTGTGATAACTAAGATTATTGAATGATTGGTGAAAGTACTAAAATTGGTATAAATTAAACTGTAATTTTAAAAGCTGCATTTATTGGTTTTCAAAACATTATTTGTGTAAATCTATTACTGCTGGTCTTATTGAGTTATTGGAACCCACCCTTAATCTAATTATCCTTATTATAATGAAGATCTACCTCTGAACGCCTATTTGGATTCATTCCATAAGGATTAAGATAAAATGACTATTGTATATTTTGAATAGAGGCAAAAGAATTGTATTTTATTAGTTAACTTAAATTGATGTATATATCTAGATAGTTAACTTGTGCCTCAGAATACTGAATGTATGTTTGTAAGGGATGAAATGCTTTGCGGTAGTATATTTAAAAAAGAAAATTTTGTTAAATAGATAGATTTGACGTTGCTGCTCTCGGACATCGGGACATCACACTTATGTTTTTCACAAACTGCACAAAATAATCACCCTACACATTTATTCTCTTCTCAATAATTATTCTTCAATAATTAGTTAGTCATCTTGATTGATGCAAACAGGAAGTGTCGTGGAAAGTGAGTTACCTTCTCTATGTATTTTATATTTTTATCATTATCAAGTTATGTTTTTATGTTACACTGTACTTTAAAAAGGATGTTAAAGGGTATTTCAAAATTTTCATTAATAATTAGATCATATTTCTAAGGTTAATTACTAAGCAATCTTTATATATTGGTATATAAATACATGAGTTAAAGTAGAGATATTGTGTTAAAATAACTAATCACATTATTGTAAAGTACAGTCAATGTTTTTGTATAACATAGTTTTTACCTTATCCATAGTTATAAACTTCTATTATTATCTCAATATAATTGTCTTTTTAACTTTTAAAAAAGTACATGATGAATAAGTTCTTAAGTGCATGGATTAAAATTTAAAAGTTAATTTTAAAACAGTTGGCAACCATAGAATTAATAAATGTTTTTAATTATTTTATTTATATTAATTAAGACATTACATGAATATAATAAAATTGCGCATCAAATAGCGATAGATTCTTCATTTAAGTTCAAGATTTCAAAAAATAAAACCACTTTGCAAATAGCTATATATTTTTAATTTAAGTTCAAAGATTTTATAAATTGTAGCATAATAATATTTTCATTTTTCACGACCTATATAAAATACTCAACCATATGTCATTTATCCTCCCATCACAATTCAATTGTTCTTCAATTAAACTCAATCTTCTTAACTGGTGCAACAAAAATATATAGCAAAAAGTTGGTTTCCAAAGCCTACATAACCTCCAAAGTTATTTATTATACCTTAAACACAAAGTTACGCACTAAACCTCCATTCATTAGAACAAGTATACCAGTTTTAAAATAACTAAAAAAAATTAATCAGAAAAGTAGAATAAGGTAAATACAAGAAGTAAATTATCAAAATAAATTAAAAACATATATAAAATAATTAAAAAATAAAAAAAAATAAAAAATCAAAATAAAATAAAATAAATAAAGCTCTAGAAAAAAAAAGTTAATTAAGCGAATTATGAATAAAAGATAGAGTCTAGATGAATAATTAAGAAAGAATAAAAAAACTAATGAAAATTTTAATGACTAAAATAGCTAGCAAATATGTCTATTCGGTACTTGGGAGAAGTATTACTGGAATTATTGTTATGACTATTATCACAACTTACTATTTATTGATAGGAACCTTACTCTTAGATTAGGTGGACACTGATGAGTTTTATGGGAATTCAGAATTCTAGATGAAGATGGTGTGTGATATTGGAACAATGAAACTCAAAAGGAAAAGTGACATAAGGAAAATGAGATAGATTAAAATATCTTTAAATATTTTCTGCTAACTATTTTTTAATTTCATAATTTTTGTCTTTAGAAGACCAATTTAATGATAACGGTTAACCAAGTCCACCCTCTACACATTTCTTTACCATCCGTACATAAATATATATGTATCATTATTAACTTGATAATTGATTAAGATTAGATAATTAAGTGTTAAGTACTTCAGAATATAAATAAATTTGTTGACCATACAAATATGAAACCATAAAGTTTTATCAAAAAATAATAGAAACAAACTTAGAGGATCACAATCACATGATAATTTTTTATTTCAAATTAGTGATTTAAGAATAAAAAATACATAACAAAATTTAGCTAAGTTTTTATGTACACATATGATTTATATAAAAGAAGTGTGTGGTAAAGTTGAATTTATTTTTTTGATTTTGTCATAATACTATTATATAAGAGAACTTCATCCAAATTCTTATAAGATATCAAGATTCTAATTTGGTAGAAATTTGTGATATCCAGCTAGACTTTTTTTGTCTTCAAATGGATTTATTATTTTTTGATAAACAATAGTTTATTAAACAATTGGATATTTTTCCCAATATTCAAAAGTCTTGGCTTCATGAAAAATATGATCATTAATTTTTTTTGTTAAGTATGAATTGTTGATCAACATGCTAAATTTTTTATTTCATACCTAAATTCTCATTGTTTCTTTTCATAGATTGCTTTATTTTAATTACTTAATGTGATACATTTGTTTATTTCTTTTAAAAAATCTTTTATACTTTATAATAATGTGATTAGTTATTTTAATCCAATATTTTAGTTCAAATCATATATTTATATACCAACAAAAAAAAATTTGTTAAAATTTAATATCGAAAACATGATCTAATTGTTAAAAAAAATTCTAAAATACCTTTTAACATCCTACTTAGTGTAATATAAAAAATATAAGTCAATAATGATAATATTTTACATGGTCACAACATTTAGTGCCTTGCGACCCTTTAAAATGATTAAATACTCGTACAAAGGTTACTTTGTAATTTTAACTTAATTTATTATTGATCTTGTAAGTTTAATATTGACTATACATGAAAATCAATATAGCCCTAATGTAACGCCCCGTTTTTTTTTTTTTTTTTTCTTTTCATGTTGGTCGTAATTAACAAAGCAACCAATTCCATAACCTATCGGTCATGCACAAGGAAACACTATCACAATCCCTTATTCAATGATCAAGATAAACCTACAATCATGTACAAGTCATCGCACACAATACAACCATACTCAATATCTATGCTACCATCAATTTTACATTCCATTTTGTCAAAAGAAACTAGAATCTTTATCCTGTTACTTTACACACTAGGTTCGGAAGCCAACAACTTCGATCCGGACTCCGTCCCTACATCATCTGTAAAGAGAAAAGAGTGAGTTCATTTAACTCAGTACAGTAAAACTCAAAATACAGGTGTGAAATGCAACAATATAAACCCCATGCCTCTACCAACAGTTCACTACTAAACCCCAGTTCACCCTCCCCCCCGTACCTACAATCCCACCTACCCAAGGTTTCCGTTCCCCGATGGCACCCCAGGCGTGCCAGTGATACCATCCACCACCAAGGTCGGCGGCCATTAACCACCTATCGACCCCTATTGGGCCATGCATGCACACTATTTTTCATTCATTTTCGTCACCAACATTGGCGACCATCACTCCTCTACCAACCCATATCGGGCCACACACACACACTCTAATCATTCTCTCCCATCACCACCATCGGCGATCATTAGCTATCTCTCGACCTATACCAGGCCACTCACACACACTCTGATCATTCTCTCTCGTCACCAATATCGGCGACCACTAGCCATCTCTCGACCTATACCAGGCCACGCACGCACACCATTTTCATTCACTTACGTCACCAACATCGGCGACCATTAGCCATCTCTCGACCTATACCAGGCAACTCACACACACTCGGATCATTCTTTCCCGTCACCGATATTGGCGACCACTAACCATCTCTCGATCTATACCAGGCCACGCACGCACACCATTTTCATTCACTTGCATCACCAACATCGGCGACCATCATCCACCTATCGACCCCTATCGGGCCACACACACACACACTACTCATTCACTCCCACTGCCCCTCTTCGCCCACTACCTGCGACATGCCCTAGGTGCCCCTACTCACACTGTCTTTCCCCCGCCGCCTTGAACTCTACTCACACGACCCACACTATCTCTCTCTTCCCCCCCCCCAATTCTGCTCTCTCCCAAAGCTCCAACTACCCTACTCCACTCCCTCAAGCACCTCACTCACCCCGCGGATCCTTCCCTTCCCCAGCGTTCACTCACTGCCTCTCCCTATATCTCTCTCGGACCACATCCTCCCGCCACAACATCTTTCTATCTCCTCCCGCGTTGCTCACTCCACCCGTTCCCTCTCCCACAGCTCACTAACCTCACACCTCTTCCTCTCTCCTCCCGCGTTGCTCACACAACCTGCTCACTCTCACACAGTTCACACACATCTTACTCTCCTCCCCCGCATTGCTCACACAACACGTTCCCTCTCACACCGTTTATTAACCTCACACATCTTCCTCTCTCCTCTCGCGTTGCTCACACAACCCGCTCCCTCTCATACAGTTCACACATATTTTCCTCTCTTCCGATCTCCACTCACTCCACACTCCTATCTCTCTCTCGGCCTTCATCCGTACCGTCACCTTCTCTCTCTCTCCTCTTGCGATTCTCATGCGGCCAACTTCCTTCCGCCTGCCTTATTACACACACTCACTTTACACGGCCTCCTTCATACACCGCTACTTCTGTAAGCCGTCACCACGCACGCCACACATCCAACATTTCAAACTCAAATCAACACACGTATTTAAAATTTGTTACCGTACCTCCCATTTCCATCTTCCTTCTTTTGGTCGATCGCGCTATCACTGTCTGCGGTCTCCTCTTCTCTCCGCTTCGCTTCCTTTATCTCTCCTTCTAGAACCTTCCATCCTCTCCTCTTTCTCTTTCCTGCTCCCCTTCTTCCTCTGTTCTTTTTTCCCTTTTTTTCTTCTTCTTTTTCTTTCCTCTTTTCTTCTTCTTTTTCTTTCCTCTTTCCTTCCTTCCCCCGCCCCTATTTATATCACCCTAGTTTTTCCTCAAAACGGCGTCTTTTTCCCCCTTGCAGAATGACGTCATTTTTCCTTTTTCAAAACGATGTTGTTTTCTCCCCTCTGCAAAATGACGTCGTTTTCCCTTCTTTAAAACGGTGTCGTTTCCTCCCCTCTTTTTTTTTTCCTTTTTTTTTCCCAGTTATTACATATACTTCCCCCCTAAAAAAAAATTTGGTCCCTCAAATTTTGTTATCTTACCTTCAAATAATCTTGGATAATTTCGTCTCATCTCGTCCTCCCGTTCCCATGCTGCTTCCTCCGCGCAGGATTCCCCCATTGTACCCTCACCATAGTTATCACTCTGCTTCTCAACCTTCTTTCTTGTCGTTCAAGCACCCGGATTGGCTCCTCTTCATAAGACCAGTCACTTTCCAACTGTAATGATTTCCACCTTAAAATATGATTCGGGTTCGGGTGATATTTCCGTAGTAGGGATATGTGAAACACATTGTGAACCCCACTATACTGAGGAGGGAGCACTACCCTGTACGCAACCACCCCCACCTTCTCCAAGATCTCAAACGGCCCTATGAAGCGGGGACTTAACTTCCCTTTCTTCTCAAATCTCAATAAACCCTTCATGGGAGATACCTTCAGGAACACATGATCCCCTACTTCAAAGCTCAAATCTCTCCTATGATTGTCGGCGTACCCCTTCTGCCCTACTTTGAGCTGCTTGTAAATTCTGCCGTATCACCAGAACCTTAACCGTAGTTTCCTCTACCATGTCTGGTCCTAACAACTGTCTCTCCTCCACTTCACTCCAACACGTTGGTGACCTACAGGGTCGACCATACAGAGCTTCATAAGGAGTCATTTCGATGTTGGCGTGATAACTATTATTGTATGTAAACTCTATTAAGGGCAACATGTCCTCCCAATCTCCCCCCACATCAATAACATAGGCTCTCAACATATCTTCTAATATTTGTATCGTTCTCTCTATTTGCCCAACTGTTTGTGGGTGAAAAGCTGTACTAAAATTCAATTTGGTACCCAAAGCCTGTTACAACCCTCTCCAAAATCTGGAGGTAAATCAGGGATCCCGATCAGAGACAATTGATATGGGAATGTCGTGTAACCTCACCACCTCCTTGACATACCGTCTAGCCAACTGCTCCACTGAATCCATCACCTTCATCGCTAAGAAATGAGAAGATTTCATTAGACGATCAACCACCACCCAAATACTATCATGTTTCTTACGATTACCTGGCAATCCGGTCACAAAATCCATAGATACATGCTCCCACTTCCACTCGGGTATGGGCAATGGCTGTAACAAACCCCAAGGCCTCTGATGCTCTGCCTTCACTTGCTGGCATATCAAGCACTTAGACACATACTCAGCCACATCTCTCTTCATGCCTCTCCACCAAAAACTTTTCTGTAGGTTTTTTATACATCTTAGTACTTCCCGGGTGTATGGAAAACTTGGTATCATGTGCTTCACCGAGTACTTCTCGTATTGCCCGATCCCTGGGCACACACATCCTAGTTTGAAACCTGAGTATTCTATCATCTCTCACACCAAAATTTCCTACTGTCCCCTGTTCTATCCCCTTCTGAATCCTCTGTATCTTGGTGTCCACCAATTGTCCTTCTCTTATTTTCTGTACCAAGGTCGGTTGTGCCCTCAAACTAGCCACATACCTTCCATTGTTCCCATCTTGAATACACAGGTGTTGCATGGCTTTCCGCAAACCCCACTCAGACACCATCAAATGGGCTAGTACCCCTGTACTCTTACGACTGAGAGCATCTGCCACCATATTTCCCCGTCCTAGGTGATACCGGATCCTACAGTCGAAATCTTTCAACAGATCCATCCATCTCCTCTGTCGCATATTCAATTCCTGCTGTGTGAACAAATACTGTAGACTTTTATGATTTGTATAAATTTCAAAGGTTTCTCCATATAAATAGTGTTGCCATAACTTTAGCGCATAGACTACCGCAGCCAACTCTAAATCATGTGTTGGATAATTCCGTTCGTGTGTCCTTAGCTGTCAGGACCCATATGCTATAACCTTCCCCCGTTGCATTAATACACACCCCAACCCCACATGAGATGCGTCACTATACACTGCAAAATCAACTTCCCCCGACAGAATGGCTAATATTGGGGTAGAAGTCAATCTACGTTTCAACTTTTGAAAACTGCTCTCACACTCTCATCCCACTCAAACTTCACATTCTTTTTTGTTAACTTGGTAAGAGGTGCCGCAATACTCGAGAACCCTCGCACAAACCGACGGTAGTATCCTGCCAACCCCAAGAAACTTCTTATCTCTGTCACAGTCTTAGGCCTTTCCCACTTCACCACTACTTCTATCTTTACTGGGTCCATCGATATCCTATCTCTCGACACAATGTGTCCCAAAAATGCTATCTGATCCAACCAGAACTCAAATTTACTGAACTTGGCTTATTATTTGGCTTTCGGGAGCATTCCTAGCACAGTTGTTAGATGTTCTACATGTTCCCCCAAATCCTTCGAATAGATCAATATGTCATCTATAAAGACAATGACGCAGCGATCCAGTAGGGGTCTGAACACCTGGTTCATCAGATCCATAAACACCGCAGGCGCATTCGTTAGCCCAAAAGGCATCACCAGGAATTCATAATGTCCATACCTGGTACGGAACGCAGTTTTAGCAATGTCTTCGGCTCTTACCCGTAGCTGATGATACCCCGAACACAGATAATTAAGTAACACATAACCTTTCTTTTTTTTCTTTTTATTAATTATTATTGTATGAATATAATTATTTGTTTATGTAATTTTAATTTGATTTATTTAATTTTAATAATAATAATAATAATAATAATAATAATAATAATAAAGGATAAAAATTGGTTAGGGATTTAATTAAAAATAATTTTGGAGAAAAGGGGTGAAAATTTGGGTTCTGGGGGTATTTTTAAAAGAAAAATTGGAAACCAGAGGTCAAAATATAATTTAAAAAAGTTGTGCCACATCAACTGCCTGGTCAGCAGCCCCGACCAACAAGGACACGCCAGGTGGTAGAGAAGCTGACGCGTGAGACCATGTGGGCGAACCGCGTGCGTGCGATCGAACGGCTAAGATCTGTTCCCGCGCGCACAGACGACCCAGATTGCATCCCGCACGGATGGCCCAAATTGCATCCCGCACGGACGGTCTAGATTAAATCGCGATGAACAGTCCAGATTCACTCCCTATTTAATCACGATCGGACGGTCCAGATTAAAAGCGATGGACGGCTTAGATCAAAAGCAAATGAGTATAAATAACCCCATCCGCACCCAAACCCTAACCCTAGACGCCAGAGTCCCTCACCGGAGAAGACAACCCAGCTGCCGGGGAGCCGACTGCCGCCACCTGCCGCTGCATCGGAGCAATTTTCGACTGCAAAACTAGGTTGACTGGAGCAAAACACCCAACCGAAATGTGAGCCAGAGGAGCCGCCGCACCAGAGAGCTCCACCGCTGGTTAGTTTTGGTTTTCTACATTTTTTCAGTCCACCGAGGGCCCTAAGTGTGTTTTCTCACTGGAACCGATGCAAGTTTGGCATAATTCGGCCGAAAAAGGCTGAAAATAGTCAACCTGAGACGGATCGCCGCCGCAAGCGGCAGCGACGTCGTCATGGCACGACGGAGCCGCCGTGCCAAAATTTTAAAATTGGGCGAGTGGGTCCTGGGTATGATTTTTGGGTTATTTGGGACATGTGTAGGTACTGTAAGCGCGTTTCAGTTCTCAAAAAAAATTCAGAGAACTTAGGGACCGCCCGTAGGCGCACTAACGATCTAGTTTTCGATGACGAATCAAGTAAAGTCCCCTCACCCTATTTTCTATCATGGAATTAAAGTTCGAATAAATGATAATATTATATTTTGTGCAAATTAATAGATATGCATAATTAATTAAGGTTGCTAATGGAGCCCGAACTGTACATTATTCTCTGTCGATTCTTGCTTGATTTATTTTACAGTTTAAATGCATTATGGTATCTAGTCTATCTATTTTATAGTTTTAAATGCATGTATTACTGTCTTACTTAACCATTGTGTGATTTTAAAATTTACGATATGATTGTATTACTGGGTGCATGTTTACTATTTATGTAATTATGTTCAACTTGGTAACGGAGACTAAAGGAAAACAAATAAGGTGATAGCCTCACTAGATATCCTAGGAGATGGTGGATGGATCGGGTTCATAGAGAACCCTACCGTGAATGTCGTCTCATACTGGACGAGATATGGAGACTTAGTCATTGGTGCTCATACCGGACAGGGTATGGGGACGGCCTGTTCACCCTCATACCGGACGGGGTATTGAGGTTTAATGTCTTGGCGCTCATACCGAACGAGGTATGGAGACAGCCCTGGAATTAAGGTTGTTAAGGAGAGTGGTTCACGTGTAGCGAGGACACCCCTATGGATCCCCATGGATATTAGTTGGCTGGTGAAAATGAGAAACGGTGATAATCAGTTATTGTCAATGAATACGGATTTATGATATATTTTATGTTACTGATTATGCATGAAATTGTGATATGTATGATGTTATTGTCTTTATAGGTTGTTTTCACAGGTTCTCCAAGGGTAAGAAAAAGGGTAAATGGTTTTATTTTAGATAAATGTATTGCTTTAAAATTTGTGCTCCATTGGTTGTTTTGTTGGTTTTCTACCAACCTTTACTTCTGTGATAGTGATATAGTGTGATGTCCTTACTGAGCTAGTGTAGCTCATTCCTTATTTAACCATTTTAGATCAGAAGGACTTAGTTCTCAAGCCCGATCCACAAGAAGACAGTGAGTAGATGCTAGATGCTTTATAGTTTCCTTTATTTTTCTCATTTCTTGTATTTCTTTTAGAGAACTTATTTCGTGATATTATTTAGTACTTTTAAGTTATTGTGTAAGGGGTGTTAACCTTAATCTTTTATTTTTGCTTCCGCACTCAGATTATTATATGTATGTCCTTTTAAATTTTCGGGGCCTTTACACAGACCTTCTTCAAAGAATTCTCCCTTAAAACTTATGATCTAAGATTCAGATTGTAGAAAATACTAATATCGAGCATCTAGATTTTATTTTTGTGCCTGAAGATTAAGAATGGAAAGAAACTTTTTTTTTTCTTTCTTCAAATGAATTGAGGTTAAGTGCATACTCTTGAGTTTAATCTATAATAAATAACTTGAGAGGTTATGAGATTTTAGAAAACTAACTTTTTCCTATACCTCTTTATTGCACCAGCCAAGAAGACTAAGTTTAATTGAAGAATATTTGAATTGTGATGGGAGGATAAATGACATACGATCGATTGTTTTATATAGGTGTGGAAATTGTAGATTTTATTATACTGTACTTATAAAATATTTAAAATTAAATAAAGAATCTATGGCTATTTAGAAAGTGGTTTCACTTTTTGAAATCTTTAACTTAAATGAATAATCAATCACTATTTGCGACGTGATTTTATTATACTTATGTGATATCTTTTTTATATATATAAAATAATTAAAAATATTAATTTAATCAATTTTATGTTCGCTAACTATATTTAAATTAAAATTTGAATTTTAATCCATGCCTTAAAAAATTTATTTGTCATTTATTTTTTTAAAAGTTAGAAAAGATAATTTTATAGAGATAGTGATAGAAGTTTATCACCATGTATAAGGTAAAAGCTGCATTACACAAAAATGTTAACTGTACTTTAAAAGAATGTGATTAATTATTTAATAATATATCTCTATTTTAAATTATGTATTTATATATCAATATATAAAGTTTTATTAGTAATTAACCTTAGAAACAACATCTAATTGTTAATAAATATTTTTAATTACCCTTTACCATCCTACTCAAAGTATAGTATAATAAAAAAATATAAGCCGATAAGGACAACAATATAAAATACATAAAGAAGGTAACCAAATTTCCACGATACTTCTTCCTTTCATCAATCAAGAGGACTAACTTATTATTGAAGAACAATTATAATGTGAGAAGAGAATACATTTATAGGGTTGATTATTTTATGCAGGTTGTGAAAAACGTAAGTCTTATTTTATACTATAACTTATGAAATCTTTGAACTCAAATAAAGAATCATAAACTATTTAAAGTAAATAGACAATTGTGGGTATTTAAAATTTGATTTCTTAAATAAAGAATCCATGGTTATTTGGGATGTGATTTTATTATGCTTGTTGGATATTTTACTTAATTTATATAAAATACTTATGTACATTGATTTTATTACTTTTTTGGCTGTCATTATAGTACAAATGAGTCATTTCAAATAAAATTTATTTATAAATTTAATCTTTATGTGGAAGAACTCATTAGCTATTTAATTTTAAAAGTGACAAACAATTTTGTTGAGATAATGTTAAAAGTTTATCACGCCACAATATTTTTCTTGAATTATAAGCAACAAAAACTTGATCGCTAAATTCTCATTGTTTATTTTCATATAATGCATTGTTTTTATTAGCTAATGTGAGACATTTGTTTGTTTCTTTTAAAAAATCAATAATACTTTACAATAATGTGATTAGTTATTTTAATGTAACATTTTAGTATAAATCATATATTTATATACCAATATATAAAAATTGGTTAAAATTTAATATTGAAAACATGATCTAATTGTTAGTAAAAATTCTAAAATACCTTTTCACATCTTACATAGTGTAATATAAAAAATATAAGTCAATAATGATAACATTTTAAACTATAAACTAAAAGTTTACATGGTCACAACATTATTACCTTGTGAGCCTTTAAAATGATTGAATACTCATACAAACTTTACTTTATAATATTAACTTAACTTATTACTGATCTTGTATGTTTAATTAATGTGATACATTTATAAGTTGAAATATTATGAGTGAGTTCCATATGCTCAATAAGGAAAATAATATTAAATTAACATGGTAAGATTTCAAAATTTCATTATTTTATCTCACCGTCTAGCTTCCTTCTCAACCTAGCTCATCATTAGAAAAAGAAACCATTTATTTTAATATCAAAATAGTATGTTAGCATAGAAAATCAAATATACACATAACATGCCAAATAATAGAGAAAATCAAATAAATCATGAAATACACAGATATTGTGTCATGCTTTGCGAAGCCGTTACAAACTTCTATCTCTGAGGGCAGATACAGATTTCTAACTACCCAAGTGGAATGACCAGATCATATACAGATACATCAATTTGCTCAGGCCCACTTCTGGCTCGCTAAACCATGGTACAATCTATGAGCACGGCCATACCAACCATAGTGGTCCTAACATATATCCATAGTCATGACATTACTTAACCACTAGTGACCCTTACAGATAATGCGATAGCACTATCATCAGAGGGCACACTGTCATCCATTGGGAGCGGTCCTCTTATGTTTTTCTAGACTAGATAGGGGAGGGGGAAATAGATACCCGAAGGGCAAGGGGAACAGATACCCCTCAAAGATAAAAAGTCTAACGAGACACTTGATGCAATATACATATCAATACAGACATACTTCAGACCACACAGGCTTCATTTCACTTTTCTCTTTTTCTTTCGTTTATTATTACGGACTATATTTTACATTTATTACATGTAAATTCATCAAGTGTTAGTAATTGACATAACATGCTTGAAAATCAGAATAATTCAACACATTTGAACACAGAGGCATGCAAAACAGACAAAATAATAATAATAATAGATTTGCTTATCTGAAACTACTCCTTAAGGTGTTGAAAGTAACACTAGATTACTGAAACCTTGATGTTTTCTTCTTCACTATTTTCCTTTTTTTCTCTTCTTCTCTCACTATTTTACTGTCTCTCTCTCTCTCTTTAAATCTTGAAAAATGGAAGAAATAGAAATGTAGAGAGGAAGGGAAGGGGAAGGACAATTTATAGAATTTTAAAACTGTAGGATTCGTGCCAAGTGGCAAAATTCAGTGAAGAGAGAAAAAGATTCTTGGCACGAGAAACTAGGGAGAAACATTTTCTCCACCAGCGGTGGTGGCACACCGCCAAAGGTAGTTGTGGTGCACTACCCTATTGCTGCGTGTGCGCGCAAAATGACTCCCAGATGGCCCGCTTGCGCGCAACTAGATGTGCGCGTAGGTCCTGACACTGCGCCGTGCGCGCGAAAGGGACGCACATGCTATGCACACGAGTGTTCGTGTGTGCTGTGCGCACGAGCATTCGTGCGTGCGTGTGGAGGTGACGTGTATGCAGTGTGCTCCAAGGATTGTCTATGATTATCAGGGTAGCTCTTTTGGCGGCTTTGAGCAGTTGCCAAATTCTTACAGATGATTGTGACCTTCTTTATAGTCACCTGAATGAAGTCTTGTCCTAAGTGGCACTAGTTCCCGACTTCACTCCAGCAAGTAGAGGAACAACAAGGCCTTCCATACAAAGCTTTATACAGGGTCATACCGATGCTAGAATGATAACTGTTATTATAAACAAATTCACCAAGAGGAAGATATTCATACCAGTTATCACCAAAGTCAAGAATGGAAGAACATAACATGTCTTTCAATGTCTAAATCGTACACTCAGACTGATCATCTGTTCGGGGATGATATGTGGTTTTGAAGAACAACCCAGTCCCTAAAGCTTCTTGGAAGTTGTCCCAAAAGTGAGAGGTGAGCTGGGGGTCGCGGTCAGATAAAATGGATGAGAGAACTCCATGAAGTCGAATAATCTAGTCCACATATAAGCAGGCTAACTTATTGATGGAGTCTGTGGTTTGAATAGGCAGGATATGGGTAGTCTTGGTCAGCCTATCCACAATGACACAAATGAAATTTTGACTAGAGCTGGTCATGGGCAATCCGGTGAAAAAATCCATAGTTACGTGCTCTCATTTTCATTCGGGAATTAGAAGACCCTGTAGCAAGTCACCGGCTCAATAATTTTTTGCCTTTATCCTTTGATAAGTAAGGCATCAGGAGATGTAGTCAACTATATCCTTCTTCTTTCCTGGCCACCAATATTGTCGTTTTAAGTTTTGATACATCTTAGTACTTTCAAGATAAATGGATAACTTGAAAGAATGGGCGGTCTTGAGTACACTAGTGTGTACTACATCGGGGACCCAAATTCAGTTCTAGAATTTGAACAATCTATCATTAGAGATCCTAAAATCAAGAGATTTGTCTAAAGTGAACTTACTTAGGTTCTTGATGAGTTTCGAGTTTGTGGCCTGTGCTTCTCAGAACTTCATAAAGAGATCTGGTAGGGCTCGGATTTGGGCAAGGTAGGTGCCTTTGCCATAATAGTTAAGCCATAGTGATTACACAGTGTCCATCATCTTCCAACTAGAGGCCATGGTTTGGGCTAGCACAGTACACTCTCGTCAACTTAGAGCATCGCCAACTACATTTCCTCTCTCGAGGTGATAAATAATTTGACAATCTTAATCCTTTAGAAGATCCATCTAGCGTCTTTGCCTCATGTTTAACTCCTGTTGCGAAAAGATGTATTTGAGACTCTTATGGTGTAAACTAAAGGTTTACATGGTCACAAGATTTAGCACCTTGTGAGCCTTTAAAATAATTGAATACTCATACATATTTTACTTTGTAATATTAACTTAACTTATTACTGATCTTGTAAGTTTAATTAATGTGATACATTTGTAAGTTTTTTGAGTTACCTTTAAGTTATTACTAACCTCGTAAGAAATTTGAAAAGATAATTATACATAAAAAAATTATTCCACTACATGGTTAATTAGAGCTTAAAAATGAAAAATTCATTCTCCTTGAAAGCTTTTCTATTCAAGTAATCAATTTATTCTCCCTTCCTCATAGCTCATAGTCAACATTTTTTTTCCTCACATTATGTTGTCTCTTTATTTTTTTTACAATAATGTGATTAGTTATTTTAATGCAATAACTCTACTTTAAATCATGTATTTATATACCAATATATAAAGATTGGTTAGTAATTAACCTTAGAAACATGATCTAATTATTAATAAAAATTTTGGAATACCCTTTAATATCTTTCTCAAAGTATAGTGTAATATAAAAACCTAAGTCGATAACGATAACAATATAAAATACATAGAGAAGACAACCAACTTTCCAAGATACTTCTTTTATCCATTAATCAAGAGAACTAACTAATTATTAAAGAATAATTACAAAGTGAGAAGAAAATAAATGTATAGGGTTGGTTATTTTGTGTAGGCCGTGAAAATTGCAAGTCTTTTTTTATACTATAATTATAAAATCTTTGAACTCAAATATAGAATTAGAAACTTTTTAAAGTAAATAAAGAATTTTGGTCATTTAAAATATGATTTCTTAAATAAAGATCCATGACTATTTGGGACGTGATTTTATTATACTTATTAGATATTTTATTTAATTTATATAAAATACTTATAAATACTTATTTTATTAGTTCTATGGATGCCATTATAGTACAAGTATAATGAGTCACTCCAAATAAAATTTACATTTGAATTTAATCTTCTGGCGGAATAACTTGTTAGCCATTTACTTTGAAAAGTAAGAAACAATTTTGTTGAGATAATGATAAAAATTTTGATGAGTGACGAATCCACCAAAAATAAATTCTTAATTAACCAATAAAACAATATTGTAGTAGTGGTAAGAAGGATTAAATCCACAGGGAATTGGAAAGCAATAATCTTTCTTGACCAACGAGTAAAATGCATAAAAGGAGAGTTTTGTAGAATCCAATATGCAAAATATAAATTAAATAATGAACAAAATAATATTAAACAAACTCTTGGCTACAAATTAGAAACTAAAACAATTATAAAAAGAACTCCTAGCCAACGAAATAGCTTGCTTTACACAAGGTAGAATATGTGGAAATGTGTTTTGCACAATGAAGCAAATTAAGCTAATTTGATTTTTTTTTTGTTGAATGCAAATTTGTCTCTTTTTTTTTGTAAGAAATAATGAAAATAAAGACAACAAAATAAAGATAGACTAATTTACTTGGGGAACCAATGCTCTGATACCAAATGATGCGGAACCCCAAGACCCTTGCTTGAACCTTAGAACTCTTTAATCGGTTTAGAACGGAATTTAGATCACAAGTAAAAAAGGAATCAAATTTGTTCAATCACCCAAATGGTAGAAGTTAAAGATTACCCAAGAAAGATAAATGATATCCCCTGAACCCAATCCAAACAAGCACCAAGAACAATTGAAATAGGAAATCAAAATTGAAATACAAGTGATAACAATTGTATTCCAAATCAACACCTTGTACATAAAGTGAAAAGAAAGACAAAATGCTCTCAACTCGATTCTGAAATATTTGATTACAACTCTTGATGTCCACAAAGAAGAGTTCCTTTGGTATTTATAGCCAAAGAAATCAATGGTAAGTTACAATATAATAACTACAATTGTAACTCCCGCAATAGCTAGGTTCATTATATGGTAATTACAATTGTAACTCCAATAATAACTAGGCTAATTATAGGCATGTAATTGTTATGTAACTCCTTGTAACTCCAATCTTTTTAACCAACACCACTAATTGTTTATGACACCATATAGTTATGAGCTCATTCTTGTAATAACACTAAGACAAGACTTAAGCCAAAAATGAGTTATACTTAACTATATGGGCTTAATTAACTCAAACTAAAATAAAACAATCCAAAATACTTAAAACAACTCAACTAATCCAGCCCATACACAAGGCTTATTCATCCATTATCAATAAGACTCAAACAAGCCCAAATTATCCCAAATCATAGATGTAAGGGTTTGTTTTACCAAAAATATAGCAAATTAGTTATAGTTGTTGGAAATGTTTTGGCAACCAATCCTTCCTTATTCGTAAACAAACCAAGAAAAGTTTATTAGTTGGTTATTCACTGGCAAGCAGTCCTGGGAACATACAAAGGATTTAACTTGTCAATGGCCTTGAGAGCTAGAAGGATGTGATTCAAGTTGCTGGATTCATCTGCGTAAATCAGTCAACTAGACTACTTACCACCTCAGTGCGGCATTGATCACTACTTGGTGCTTGAATCACTCAAACAATTACGGATTTAAGGGATTCAGCTAGCTGCTTGCAATTTCTATTGTTGTATGATGGGCCCTATTCAAACGGATTCAAAACAACAAATATATATAGGTGAAGGAAGTAAATAAATAGCAGCTCTAAAGTCTGACTCAAATTAATTCGATTAGATCTCATCAATATATTGTTGGAGTTTGCTAGATCTATCAACTATGTAAAGAAAAATAAATTAGCCACTCATCAATATTTGAGACGCGATTTTATTGTATTCATGTAATATCTTACTTAATATATATATATAATTAATTAAAAACAATGATTTGATTAATTCTCTGGTCGCCAACTATATTAAAATTAACTTTTGAATTTTAATCAATGCGCTAAAGATCTTATTCGTCATTTATTTTTTTAAAAGTGAAAAATGACAATTCTAATGAGATAATGATAGAAATTTATCACCACACTTAATGTAAAAAGCCATGTTACACAAAAATGTCCATTGTACTTTACAATAATGTGATTAGTTATTTTAATATAATATCTCTACTTTAAATCATGTATTTATATACCAATATATAAAGATTGATTAGTAATTAACCTTAGAAACATGATCTAATTTTTAATGAAAATTGTGAAATACCCTTTAACATCCTACTCAAAGTATAGTGTAACATAAAAATATAAGTCGATAATGATAACAATATAAAATACATAGAGAAGGTAACTAACTTTCCACGATACTTTTTCTTTGCATCAATCGAGAGGACTAACTAATTATTGAAGAACAATTACAATGTGATAAGAAGATAAATGTGTAGGATTGATTATTTTATGCAATCTGTGAAAAACTTTAGTGTGACATCTCGATGCCTGAGAGAAAAAACATCAAATTTATCTATTAAATAAAATTTTCTTTTTTAAATATACTTCTATTATATTTGAATTTTTACTATAAAATTTTATTATTTTAATAATTATAACCGTATTGCGTGCAAATGCTTAAATTGATACCAAGGAGGTAGTGAGGACACCACTACCTCTAAGAAAGGGGAATTACAGTTATATAAGTAAATGGTAAATGGTAAACAGTTCAATATCCATCCAATCTAAGAGTAGGGTTCCTATCAATAAACAGTAAGTAATGACAATAGTCATAACAGTAATTCCAATAATATCCTTCCTGAGTACTGAATAAACGTATGTACTAAATATTTTAGTTATTACATTTTGATTTATTCTTTTTATTCTTTCTTAGTTATTCATCTAGAGTCAAACTTTTATCCATAATTCCCTCAATTAACTTTTTTTTTTTCTAGAGCTTTATTTATTTTATTCCATTTTGATAATTTATTTCTGTTATTTATTTTTATTGTTATATATATATTTTTAATTTCATTTTGATAATTTAGTTCTTTTATTTACTTTATTCTACTTTTCTTAATTGATTTTTTTAATTATTTTAAAAATGGTATATTTCATTCATTTTCTAGATTTAATTTTTTTTTAATTTTTTTTTTCTAATTTTGTTCTTTACAGAAAACTAACCCGCAAGGAAATATATATATATATTTTCTTTTCCAAACTCGTACCTTCCCTTCTCGTATATGTTTTTCCATCTTGCCATCTTTTAAAAAATAGTTTATCAAATGCAAGCATACATAAAAATCCATCGAATTTACAGATTTTAAATCAAATGGACACATGACACACACACACACACGCACATTCATTCAATCTTAAAACCACAATAGAGATCATATTTGAAAACTAAATTTATTCATAATGCTTATATAAAACACCATTACATGCATAAAATATATTACTATAGGTCTTACCTTCCTAAAGAATTCAAAAACAATCTACATGCATGAATAAATCAACTTCAGATGATCAGAAAACACAGATGGGTTGCCTGCACTGTCAACAATGGGTTACAATTTGTTTTTGTCAAACCCATAATTTCTGAAAGTAGATTTGTCACTGACATTTGGATTAAATGAAGCTAAACACTTATAAAAACCAAAATGAACCTTAAAAGTATAATAAATTTAAGAATCGCAATCATAAAAAGGAAAGGAAGGCTAACATACTTGAACTATTCAAATGTGCAGTGGAAACAGAGCCTGGTTGAGCTTGATTTATCTATATTTTGGAAAGGGAGTACGTGATATGTGAACAACTTAAGAGGAACCTAAACATTATTAGAACAGTCACTAAAAATTGCTTACCTCTCAGAAGAAAAGGTCTACACACCTTTGCAATATCTCTACTTTAAATCATGTATTTTATATACCAATATATAAATATTGGTTAGTAATTAAACCTAAAAACATGATTTAATTGTTAAAGAATATTTTGAAATATCCTTTAATATCCTACTCAAAGTATAGTATAATATAAAAATATAAGTCGATAACGATAACAAAGTAAAATACACAGAGAAGGTAACTAACTTTTTACAATACTTTTGCTTTGCATCAATCAAGAGGACTAACTAATTATTAAAGAACAACTACAATGTGAGAGGATAATAAATGTGTAGGGTTGATTATTTTGTACAAGTGGTGAAAAATATAAGTCTTATTTTATACTATAACTTATGAAATCTTTGAACTCAAATAAAGAATCATAAACTATATAAAGTAAATAAAGAATTGTGGCTATTTAAAATATTATTTCTTAAATAAAGAATCCGTGGCTATTTGTGACTTGATTTTATTATACTTATTAGATATTTTACCTAATTTATATAAAATTCTTAAGAACGTTAATTTTATTAGTTCTAAGGCTGCCTTTATAATACAAAATAAGTCACTTGAAATAAAATTTAGTTTTGAATTTAATCTTTGTGTGGAAGAACTTATTAGTCATTTACTTTGAAAAGTAAAAAATATTTTTGTTGAGGTAATGTTAAAAATTTTGATGAGTGAGAATCCACCAAAAATAAATTCCTAATTATCAAATAAAACAATATTGTAATAGTGGTAAGATGGATAGAATGCACAAGGAATTGGAAAGCAATATCTTTCATGACCAACGAGTAAAAAGCATACAGGGGGTTTTTTTTGTGGAATCCAATACGCAAACTATAAATTAAACAACAAGAAAACTAATGTTACACAAACTCTTGGCTGAAAATTAAAAACTAAAACAATTATAAGAACTTCTAGTCAATGAAATAGCTTGCACCAGTAATAAAATTTATCATAGATGTAACGATTCGTTTTACCAAAAATATGGAAAATTAATTATAGTTGTCAGAAATATTCCGACAACCGATCCTTCCTTATTCCTAAACCAACCAAGGAAAGTTTGGTAGTTGGTTATTCATTGGTGGGCAGTCTTGTGAACGTACAAAGGATTTAACTTGTCAACAGCCCTGAGAGCTAGAAGGACATGATTCATGATGCTGGATTCATCTTCGTGAATCAGTTAACTAGACTACTTACCGCCTCAATGCAGCATTAATTGATACTTGGTGCTGGAATCACTCAAATAATTACGGATTTAAGGGGTTCGGCTAGTTGCTTGTGATTTCTCTTCTTGTATGATGGGCCCGATTCAAACGGATTCAAAATAACAAATATATATAGCTGCAAGAAGTAAACAAATCGTAGCTCTAAAGTCAGACTCAAATTAATTCAATTAGATCTCACAAGTACATTGTTGGAGTTTTCTGGATCTATCAACTAGGAAAAGAAAAATAAATCAACCACTCATTGTGGGCTTTTTAACACAGATGAGTTCTTAGAGAGTAGAAAAAAGAATAAAGATGAAGAAAATATTACAGAAGCAGGAGAAGCTACTATGTGTAGCCATAGGAAGAAGAGAGATGATGATTCTGCTTTAATAACAACCTTCTTTATAAAGAAGGAGCTAGGGTTTTCTTCTTTTGTTTATTAAGATCCTTTTCCTTGATTTTTGTCTTATCCCAAGCCTTCTAGAATATTTTTTCCTTGATTTTCAGCCCCAGATCTTGGCTTGAATAATATATTTTTTACAAATTTAAAAAGCACATGTTTTAATTTAAATATGCTACTGTGCATGACTTTTAGCATTGCCCAAGGCTAATGTCTGAGGTAGGACCTAAGCTTTGGCCAAGGCTTGTTTTTGTGCTTATGAATCTTTTCACGAACTCTTCCTCTTTTCATGCTATTTTTTCTAATTTCGTCCTTATATCTTGTACTACAACAAAACATAAAAAATAACTCGGACTAGATAACATACCATCAAGTTTAGTAACCCAAAAGTGGTTGATAATGATGTCGTTTTTAGGCACTATCAAACTCCCCCACACATATATTGAGCTTGTCCTCAGGCACTACACAATACACTCCATCAATCCCCATCTCTTCACCTTCAACTCACTTACTCCCAATCATTTCATCACAACCCACATGTTACACCTCAACCCTCAAGTCGTAAGAATAACCATTAACTAGTAATTTATAGGCTTGAGTTTCATGGAACCATACCAATGAATAACCACTTTGACAACATCCAAACACGACTTGAGAGAGTTTTACAAATTTAGCACACAAAAATTTCATTGAGTGGAATAGGCAATACCTAGTAGAACAGCCACCAAACTTGTCCAGATAAAAGGATTCATGCATGATTCATGCCAAAAATATAAAAGCTTGAGAACTTTGCTTGCTTGAAATGTCACCAACCTTTTGACACGAGGGTAAACATTTGTGATAAATGCACCTGGTTACTTAGTTGGTGACCAGTTTTAAATGGCTGCTAACGCTACCATAGTCATTTGGCCTGAGGAGTTGATTATTATTCGTGTATTTTTTTTTCATAGTGAGTTTGGTTTACACTCCATCTCACATTTTTACTCCAATTGTTTTTGAAAGTGAGTACATTTTAACCTCAATCTCACACTTTTACTCCAATTGTTGTTGAAACTGGGTGCGTTTTATGCTCGATCTTACTCATCACATAATGGATAATTTGATTTATTCATTTAAAGCATACAATTCCAGATAAATTATAGAGAAGTTTTTTTGAGAATCAATATTTACCCAAAAATAAGAGAAAATTAATTAATTTTATTTTCGAATAGGCAACTTTCAAACAAGTCATGTTCAATATGTAATCAAAGATAAAATTTTAAATTAATATTAACTAGGATTGGTTGCATAGAATTGTAATTATCAATAAAATGTGTATTATTCCAAAACGTGAAGTCTTATGATAAAATAAACTACTTTTATGATACTGATTACTTCTATAAGATTGTGACTTAGTTTACTTATTTAAGTATCTGTCATTTGTCATACGACTTTGATAGGTACAATGAATACATATAAGATCTTCTATTTGTATAGAAGTAAAAGACCATTCAAATTTTCATTTTTCCCATGACTTTTTTGGGAAGAAAGAATACCTACAAGATCTCTTATTTGTATATAAGTAGAAAATTAGATACTACAAGCTTGTTGTAAACCTAAACAAAGAATCAAGGCTCATTGGTGGAAAGCAGCAGTTCCATCAGGGCGATTTCATGACTTGCACAAGGTGTAAAAGGGATCAACGATTATGCCTCCTCACTACAAGGGATTACAGGCTCTACCATGATGTTTTGGCTAATAAAAGGTGGAGGTGCCCTGACTGGCATTATGAGAGGTAAATCTTTATCATTCTTTTGGTTATATATGTATATATTTATGTGCAAATTCACTAAATGTTATGTAGAGTAACGTTTGCATATATGTTTCTAAAAGATAAACTATGATACTGATTAAGAAATGGCAAGTCACAAAACTTTCAGAGGGTTTACAAGAGATCCAAAATACAAAATACACCTCTTGTGTCTCCTTTGGTAGCTACAAGAGTCGCTTTAAGGACAGTCAGTGCTGCACTTGCATTTATTATATGTAGAGTGCACAATCCTAATCTCCCCTAATCATCACTCTAGCTTAATTATTACACGTATTAGAAGTGTCATCTTTCAAACTTTATGTCGATTATACGTAAGCTCCAGACTGCATGATCATGTTTTTTGTTTAATGGCCCGAGCTCAATTAGCACTTTTAATTAGAATCTGGATGCATGTGCCCTCTTCAATTGCACAGTACATAAATCCATACATTACTGGTGGCAGCATCTGCAAAGGCTATGGGCATGGAGGTGGTGGACGACAAGGCTCTCTAACTAGTCGTTGTTTGTTTAGGTTCTTTTGTGGCCATACATTGGATGCTCTTATTAAAACTACTTGTTGTTGTTTGGTGATGATTAGACTTGAAAATTTTTGTTTGAAATTTGGGTTTTGGGGAAAAGAAAGAAAACTATTTGGAATTAATGAGAGAATAACTAAAGGACAATAGAGGATAATATAAATATGTATATATGTATATTTTTTTCTATCTAAAAAATTCTCTAACAATAATGCTACATCTTGTTTAAGTATGAAAATTTATATTTATAAAATATGTACATATAAAGTATATTTAAAAGAACTGTGAGGTATCCTCGAAGTTGTTTTTTGATTTATCATAATCCTATTATTTAAGAGAATTCTACTAAAATTTCTAAATAAAATAAATAATCTGATTTACTAGAAACTAGTTATATGCTATTGGCTTTCTTTTAAATATATATAGATATTATTTCCTTAAAAATAATGATTTATTAAAGAATTAGATAATTTTCCTAATACTCAAAATTCTTGGAAGCTTTTCTATTCAAGTAGTCAATTTGTTCTCTCTTCTGCTTACCTCACAGTCAACTTTTTTTTTCCTCACATTACGTATAAATGGATACACATAAATATATATCTATAAAAGATGGAATTATCAATTAATATTAAGTAGGTGGGATCGGTGGTGTAGACATGTAATTAGCAATTCAATGTGTACTTTTTCGAAACGTTAAGTCTTGTGATAAAATAAACTGCTATTAAGATGCTAATTATTTTTATAACTGCGTGACGTAGTTTACTTGTTCGAGTATCAATCATTTGTCAGATAACTTTTATAGGTAGAAGGAATACCTACAAGATCTCCTATTTGTATAGAACTGAAAAATCATTCAATTTTTCATTTGTGCCACAACTTTTATGGGCAGAAGAAATACCTACAAGATCTCCTATTTATATAGAAATAAAAAATCAAATACTACAACTTGTACCAAAAGTTCTTGTTGCTATATGATGGGTGATGATTAGACGTGAAAATTTGTATTTGGAATTTGGGTTTTAGAGAAGAGAAAGAAAACTCTTCCGAATTAATCAAAGGAGAACTAATGGATAGTAGAGGATCTATATATATATGTATATATGTATATTCTTTTTCTATTTCAAAAATTCTCTAACAATAATACTACATATTGTTTAAGTAGGCATATTTATATTTAAAAAAAATGTACATATAAAGTGTATTTAAAAGAAGTATGAGATATTCTTGAATTTATTTTTTGATTTATCATAATCCTATTATTTAATAAAATTTTACTAAAATTCTTAATGAAATAAAGAATATGATTTAATAGAAACTAGTGATATGTTATTAGCTTTCTTTTCATTATATTGAGTTATTATTTTCTTAAAAATAATGGTTTATAAAAGAATTTGTTGTTTTTCTTAATACTAAAAATTCTTGGATTTTAGAAAAATGAGATCATTAAAGTTTTTTGAGAGATAAAAGATAAAATTATTAAATAAATTGGTCGTAAGCAACCACCAAAGTATGGTATATTGTCAAATATTGTCTCAACCTAAGAAATTCGCATATCCTATATAAATGGTAAAATAAATAGAAAAAGTTTTCTTAAAGTTCTATTAAAATGACTTAAAAGTTTTAACTATCACTAAAAACTATCGCTGTTATATAATATCTAATCACTCGTAAAAAAAAATCTTTCTTTTGATGGGATGACTGATATTGAAGTAATATATCTCATTAGTAATTTTATCTAATATGCTTAAACTAAGCGTATTGGATTCATTTATCATAGTTCGTTAGAAAAATAGTAAATGGACAGTTATATGTCAATTTTGAATCAACAGATGATCAATATTGTTGGAAGGCTCATAAACAGATATTTGAGTTTATCTCGATGCTCTCGAGGAATAGAAAAGCTTGCAATAATAATATGCAACATTACAATCAATTTTAAGAGCATTTTTCTTAGGAGTTACGAGAACCAATCTCCCAAGTTGGTTGTTTTTCTCATATGAAACTTCACCAGCTCTATTTCATGCTCATCAAACTTTTAACTTGATATCTTGTTAAACTAAATCTTGTATAGATCAGGAACAAACATATCAAGTTTTTTCTTCTACTGAAGCTGCCAGTGAGATTTCAGAAGGAAATTAAAGCCATTCAATTGCAGTAATAATTTTAATTTTATCCATACAGTTAGTAATTCATTATAGAGAAAACGATTCAAGAAAAACACATCTACAATGGAAAAGGATGTTAACATGAATGGCACAAGGGAAGTCTTACTGAGTGGAAACAAGTGCAACATGGTTGTGGGTCCCGTAAGATTTTATTGGTATAGATCTTCACCAAAGCTTCTTCTTTAAACCTTATGATATGAGATTTAGACTGTAGAAAATATTAACATCAAACATCTACATTTTACATTTGTGCCTAAAGATTAAAAAGAATATAAAGAAACTTGTTTTTTATTTCTTTCTTCGAATAAATGGAGGTTAATTACATACCTTTGAGCTTAATATATAATAAATAACTTGAGAGGTTATGTAGGCTTTGGAAAACCAACATTTCACTATACTTCTTTGTTGCACCAGTTAAAGAGATTAAGTTTAATTAAAGAACAATTGAATTGTGATGGAAACATAAATGACATACAGTTGAGTATATTATATAGGCCGTGGAAAGTATAGATTTTATTATACTATAACTTATAAAATCTTTAAACTTATATGAAGAATCTATGGCTATTTGGAAAGTTATTTTATTTTTCTAAATCTTGAACATAAATAAAGAATCCATTGTTATTTGAGATGTGATTTTATTATATTTATGTGATATCTTATTTAATATATATAAAATAATTTAAAATATTGATTTGATTAACTCTATTGTCGCCAATTGTATTAAAATTAATTTTTGAATTTTACTCCATGAACTAAAGAACTTATTCGTCATTTATTTTTAAAAAAATTAAAACAAGCAATTCTATTGAGATAATGAAAGAAGTTTATCATCATGCATAAGGTAAAAAGCCATGTTACACAAAAATATTGACTGTACTTTACAATAATATGATTAGTTATTTTAATAATATATCTCTACTTTAAATCATATATTTATATACTAATATAAAAGTTTTAGTAATTAACCTTAGAAATAAAATCTAATTGTTAATAAAAATTTTGAAATACCCTTTAACATCCTAGTCAAAGTATAGTTTAATATAAAAATATAATCCGATAATGATAACAATATAAAATACATAGAGAAGATAGCCAACTTTCCACGATAGTTTTTCCTTGCATCAATCAAGAGGACTAACTTATTATTGAAGAACAATTATAATGTGAGAGGAGAATAAATGTATAGGGTTGATTATTTTATATAAGTTATGAAAAACATAAATCTTATTTTATACTATAACTTATGAAATCTTTGAACTCAAATAAAGAATCATAAATTATTTAAAGTAAATAGAGAATTATGGCTAGTTAAAATTTGATTTATTAAATAAAGAATCCGTAGCTATTTGGGACGTGATTTTATTATACTTATTGGATATTTTATGTAATTTATATAACATGCTTATGAACATTGATTTTATTAGTTTTATGGTTGTCATATAGTACAAAATGAGTCACTTCAAATAAAATTTACTTTTGAATTTAATCTTTGTATGGAAGAGCTTATTAGCCATTTACTTTGAAAAGTAAGAAACAATTTTGTTAAGATATGTTAAAAGTTTATCACACTGCAATATATTTTTTTAAATTATAAGTAACAAAAACTTGACCTTTTGGTCTTCTTAATCTAAAAAATATTGTAACAAATTATTTAGTTTTACAACTTTTTTTTTATTTTTAGAAGATGAGTTTTATGGGAATTAGGAATTCTGGATGAAAGTGGTGAGTGCTATTGGAACAATGAAGCTTAGAAAGAAACGTAAAGTAAAATAAATGAGATAGATGGAATAGATTTGAATATTTTTTGCAAACTATCTTTTAATTTCGTAATTTTTATCTTTAGCAGACTAATTTAATGATAATAGTTAATCAAGTCTACCCTCTTTACATTTAAGTAAACATATTTATATTTGTAAAATATGTATATATAAAGTATATTTAAAAGATGTGTGAGATATCCTTGAATTTATTTTTTTATTTATCATAATCTTTTTATTTAAGAGAATTTTATTAAAATCCCTAAATGAAATGAGGAATTTGATTTAGTAAAAACTAGTGATATGATATTTGCTTTCTATTAAATATATGCAAATATTATTTCCTTAAAATGGTTTATTAAAGAATTGGATGTTTTTTCTAATACTCAAAATTCTTGGGTTCTAGAAAAATGATATATTTAAATTCTTTTTGAGAAATAAAATATAAAATTATTAAATAGATTGGTAGTAAGCCACAACCAAAAAATGGTGTATGGTCAAAAATCGTCTCAATCTAAAAAATTAGTACATCCCATATAAAATACCTTTTAACATCCTTCATAATATAATATAAAAAATATAAATCGATAATAATAAAGTTTTAAACTGTAAACTAAAGGTTTACATGGTCACAACATTTAGTACTTTGTGAACCTTTAAAATAATTGAATACTTGTACAAATTTTATGTTGTAATATTAACTTAACTTATTACTGATCTTGTAAGTTTAATTAATGTTACACATTTGTAAGTTTTTTGAGTTACCTTTAATTTATTACTGAGCTCGTAAGAAATTTTAAAAGATAATTATACATAAAAAATATATTCCATCACATGGTCTATTAGAGCTTAAAAATGAAAAATTCATCCTCATTGGAAGCTTTTCTATTTAAGTAATCAACTTATTCTCTCTTCCTCTTAGCTCATAGTCAACATTTTCTTTTCCTCACATTATGTTGTCTCTTCATTTTCACCTCAAGTTTTAGCCTCAATATTTTTCTCATATTATATTTAAATGGATGTATATATATATATAAAAGATAGAATTATCAATTAATATTAAGTAGGTGGGACTGGTGTCATTAGAGATGCAATTAGCAATTCAATGTGTACTATTTTAGAACATTAAATTTTGTGATAAAATAAATTGCTATTAAGATATTGATTACTTATATAACTTTGTGACTTAGTTTACTTATTTGAGTGAATGTCATTTGTCACACGACTTTTATGAGTAGAACGAATACTTACAAGATCTTCTAGTTGTATAAAAGTAAAAACTAATTCAAATTTTCATTTCTCCAAAGACTTTTACGGACAGAATGAAGACCTACAAGAACTTCTATTTATCTAGAAGTAAAAAATCAAATACTACAAGCTTCCTGTAAAACTAAACAATAAATCAAGGTTAATTAGTGAAAGCAGTAGTTCCATCGCAGCGAGTTCATTACCTACACAACGTGTAAAAAAGACTGACACTTCTGCCTCCGAACTACTAGGGATTAGAGGGTGTACCATGATGCGTTGGCTAATAAAAGGTGGAGGTGCTTCGATTGGCCTTATGAGAGATAAATGTTTATCATTATTTTGGTTGTATATGTATATATTCATGTGCAAATCCACTACATGCTATGCTAAGTAATGTGTATATATGTGTTTCTAAAAGATAAACTGTGATGCTGATGAAGAAAGGGCAAGTCGCAAAATTTGCAAAGGGTGTACAAGAGATCCAAAATATAGAATACATCTCTTGTGTCTGCTTTTGTTGCTATAAGAGTCGCTTTAGGGACTGTCAATGCTGCACCTGTATTTATTATATGCAAAATGCACAACCCTAATATCCTCTAATCATCAGTTTGGCTTAATGATTATGCATATTAGAAATTTTATCTTTCAAACTTTATGTCAACTATACCTAAAATCTAGACTGCATGATCATGTTTTTTAATTAATGGCCCGAGTTTGATAACAACTTTTAATTGGAATTTGGATGCATAGGCCATCTTCCACTGTGTAGTGCACAAATCCCTATTGTGCTGGTGGCAGCATCTATAGAGATTCTAGGCATGGAGGTGGTGGATGATAAGGCTCTCTAACTAGTCGAAGTTTGTTAAGATTATGCAGTTGCCAAGCATTGGAAGATCTTATCAAAACTGCTTCTTGTTGTATGATGGGTGATGATTAGACTTGAAAATTTGTATTTAGAATTTGGGTTTTTGAGAAGAGAAAGAAAACTCTTTAGAATTAGTGAGAGAAGAATTAAAGGATAATAGAGGATATATATATGTATGTATATTCTTTTTCTATCTCAAAAATTCTCTAACAATAATGCTACATATTGTTTACATAAGCATATTTATATTTGTAAAATATGTACATATAAAGTATATTTAAAAGAAGTGTGAGGTATCCTTCAATTTATTTTTTGATCTATCATAATCCTATTATTAAAAATTTTACTAAAATCCCTAAATGAAATAAAGAATATGATTTAGTAGAAACTTGTGATATGCTATTGGCTTTCTTTTAAGGTGGAGCTGAGGGTCTGAGGTTCCCTACTGCCTGAGAGAGGGTGTGGAAGCTCCTCTCCACTAGCTGTGTCTTGGCCAGAATGGCCAAATAAGTCCTGAGCTCTAGCACAAATAAATGCTACCTGATCTCTGGGCGAAGGCCCCAGTGGAACTTCCTAGCCTTCCTTCCCTCATCCAACAATGTCTTAAGGGAGTATCAACCCAACTCCAGGAACTTACAAGCATATTCTGACACAGTCATGTTCTCCTGGACCAATTGGACAAACTTCATCTCCTTCAAATGTCAAAGATGCTATGGGAGGTACTCTGCATTAAAGGTTGCTAGGAATTGTTCCCAAGTAACTGGAACAGGCAGGGTGGTCTGTTTGAGTTCCCACCAACGGTCTGCTTCTCCCACTAGCTTGTAGGTAGCAAGGGTGACCTTCTGCTCAGAAGTCACCCCTAGGGTCTTGAAGGCCTTCTCTGTCTCTACCAACCAGTACTCAGCATCTTCAAAAGAGGATCCCCCTGCAAAATTAGATGGGTTTAGTCTCTTGTACCTCTCTATGTAGCCTGGGTCAATCGTGGGAGGAACTGGGTCCCGTGGAAGAGGGACTAGGCCAGGCTGAGGATAGACTGGGGGGCCCTGTGGTGGTACTTGCTGATACTGTGGGGGTACTGGATTGTACTGTGGCGATGCCGGGTGATACTATGGCTGTGGCACCGGATCATACTGCGGTGGTGCCAGGTGGTACAGTGGAGGAGTAGGGTCGTATTGGGGTGGATCGGGATCCTCTCGCTGCAATGGTGGCTCAACTTGTGGTAGCGGAGGAGGGTTAGGTAGCTCCCTCCTCTCCTCTTTGCCCTGCTGGGCAGCAATGAGTCTCTCCAGTATCTCAAATATCCTGTCAACGTCTTCCCTAAGCACACCATCATGGGCTACTCGGTTTAGTGGGGGTCTTCCTCTCCTCATCTCTCTTTACTTGCATTTCACAAGGAAGGGTTCAGTGATAATTCATTGGTTTGGTGTTTCTCTAAGTATCATTGGGTAAGGGATGGGTTCGAGGAATGCAGCTCTGATACCAACTGTAACGACCCCGGAAATCCAAAAAAAAATATTTAATAATTTAAGTGCGGAAGCAAAATAAAAGGTTAAGGTTTACATCCCTTACACAATGACTTAAAAGTACTAAACAAACATTACGGAATGAATTCTCTGAAAGGAACACGAGAAATACGAAAAGTAATGGAAAATAGAAAGTATCTAGCATCTACTCCCAATCTACCTGCGAATCAGGCTTTGAAACCAGGTCCTCTTGATCTGAAGTGGTTAGATAAGGGATGAGCTACACTAGCGCAGTAAGGATATCACACTACATCACTAGCATAGAAGTAAAGGTTGGTAGAAAATCAAAACAACTAATAGAGCACTAAATTTAGCAAATTCGTTTATCAATTGTAAAATCATTTACCGTTTATTTACTACTGTGGAATTTATGAAAACAACCTATAGAGACAATAACATCATACAGATCATAGCTTCATGCATAATTAGCAACATAGAATATGTCATAAATTCATATTTATTAACAATAAATTAAATCATAACCGTTTCTCGTTTCACCAGCCTACTAGTCTCCGTGGGGATCCATAGGGGTGTCCTCGCTACACGTGAATGCTTTCCCTTAACAGTCTCAATTACAGGGCCGTCCCCATACACTGTTCGGTATGAGTGCCAAGACATTAAATCTCAATACCCCGTCTGGTATGAGGGTGAAGCGGGCCGTCCCCATACCCTGTCCAGTATGAGCGCTAAATTATCAAGTCTCCATACCCCATATGGTATGAGACAATATTCACAGTAGGGTTTCCTATGAACTCGGTCCATCCACCATCTCCCAAGATATCTAGTGAGGCTGTCATCTTATCTGTTTATTTGATCACACCCCTTTCCTATTTTCCTTTCGTCTCCGTTACCAAATCAAATATAATCACATAAACAAGTGAACATGCATCCAGTAATGCAATCATATCTTAAATCCCAAAATCAAACAGTGGTCAAGTAAGGCAGTAAAACATGCATTTAAACCATAAAAGAGATAAACTAGATACCATCATGCTTTTAGACTGTAAAATAAATCAACAGAAATCAATAGAGAACAATGTCCGATTCGGGCTCCGTTAGCAATCCATAATTAATTATGCACATCTGTTTAATTTGTAGAAAAGATTGTATTGTTATTTAATCAAACTTTAAATCTATGATAGGAAATAGGGTGAGAGGTTCTTACTTGATTTGACGCCGAAAAGCTAAATGGTTTACTGAGCCAATGGGCGGTCCCTCAGTTCCCTGAATATTTCATCGGGAACTGAAACATGCTTATGGTACCTACAAATGTTCCAAATAAACCCAAAAATCAGTTCGAAGGCCTACTCGGCTGATTTCAGAAATTCGGCATAGTGGCTCTACTATGCTTCAGCAACGGCGCCGCCACCCGCGGTGGCGGTCCACCTCAGGTCGATTACTTCGTCCATTTTCGATCGAATTCGGTCAATTTTACATTAATTCCTGTGAGCACACACGCTAAAGGGCCTCGGTGGGCCAAAAAAATATGAAAAACTGAAACTCACTGGCGGCGGGACTCTTCGGTGTGGCAGCTCCTCCAGCTCACATTGTGGTTGGGTGTTTTTCTTCAGTCAACCTGTAGAGAAGAAAATAGTGATCACAACGGTGAAAAAATTACACGAAACGGGAATCGAGAAGGGCCTCATATGAGGCAGTTTGTGAAATTCCCCATGGCGGCGCTGTCAGGCTTCGGCGGTGTTTTTCTGCTAATTGGCCGGTTCTTTCCCTCCAATTTTGCCATGGGTGGGTTTAAAATTGAATTTCGTGCAAAAGGAAAAAAATTTTTGGCGGCCGAAAAAGGTTCTGGTGCGGCGGCGGGTGGCGACAGTCAGCTCCTCGACGGCTGGGTTGTCTTCTCCTGTGAGGGGTTGTGGCGGCTAGGGTTTGGGTTTGGGTGCGGATGGGGTTATTTATACCCATCTGGTTTTGATCTGGGCTGTCCATCGCTTTTGATCTGGACAGTCTGATCGCAATTAAATAGAGAGTGAATCTGTGTTGTTCATCGCGATTCAATCTGGGTTGTTCGTGCGAGACTCAATCTGAGTCGTCCGTGCACGTGGGAATGGACCTTAGCTGTTCGATCGTGCGTACGCGGATCGCCCACGTGGCTTCCAGCGTTAGCGCCTCTACCACTTGGCACGTCCTGGTTTGTCGGAGCTGCTGACCGGGCGTCTGATGTGGCGTAATTTTTTTAAATTACGTCTTGACCTCCGGTTTCTGATTTTTCTTTCAAAAATACCACAAGAACCCAAATTTTCATCCCTTTTTCCCAAAATTATTTTCAATTTAATCCTTAACAAAATTTTTATCCTTTTTTTATTAAAATAAAATAAATTAAATTAAATTAATAAATAATTGTATTTATTAAAAAAATAAAAAAACAAAAAAATAAAAACTAAATTTTTTTTTGTTGGGTGTTACAACTGGATTTTTTTTGTTTTCCAATGCATTTATTATTTTCTAAGAAATAATAGTTTATTAAATAATTAGATTTTTTTCCTAATATTCAAAAGTCTTGGTTTCATGAAAAATGTGATCATTAATTCTTTTTTTTGTTAAGTATGAATGCTGATCAACATACTAAATTTTTTACTTCATCCTCAAATTCCCATTGTTTCTCTTCATTTATTGCGTGATTTTTATTAATTAATTTTATACAATTGTTTGTTTTTATTGAAAAATTTATAGTAATGTGATTAGTTATTTTGATGCAAGTTTAAATAATATATTTCTATATCAATATATAAAAATTGGTTAAAATTTAACGTTAGAAATATGATCTAATTGTTAATGAAAGTTCTAAAATGCATTATAACATTCTTCACAGTGTAATATAAAAAATATAAGTCGATAATGATACCATTTTAAAATATAAACTAAATGTTTATATGGTTACAATATTTAGCACCTTGTGAGCCTTTTAAATGATTGTATACTCCTACAAACTTTGCTTTTTATATTAACATAACTTATTACTGATCTTGTAAATTTAATTAATGTGATACATTTGTAAGTTTTTTTAGTTAGCTTTAGCTTATTACAGACCTCATAAGAAAATCTAAAAAATAATTATACATAAAAAATTTATTCCACCACATGGTCTATTAGAGCTTAAAAATAAAAAATTCATCCTCCTTGGAAGCTTTTCTATTCAAGTAGTCAATTTGTTCTCTCTTCCTCTTAGCTCAGAGTCAACTTTTTTTCCTCACATTACATTGTCTGTTTATTTTTACCTCAAATTTTAGCCTTAAAACTAATTTTTTTTAGCCTCAATTGTTTTCTCACATTATGTATAAATGGATACACATAAATATATATATATATATAAAAGAAGGAATTATCAATTAATATTAAGTAGATGGGATTAGTGGCGTAGAGATGCAATTAGCAATTCAATGTGTAATATTCTCAAAATGTCAAGTCTGTAATAAATTAAGTTAATATTACAAAGTAATGTTTGTACAAGTATTCGATCATTTTAAAGAGTCACAAGGTGCTAAATGTTATGACCATGTAAATCTTTAGTTTACAATTTAAAATATTATTATTATCAACTTGTATTTTTTATATTATACTTAGTAGGATGTTAAAAGGTATTTTAGAATTTTCATTAACTATTATATCATGTTTCCGATATTAAATTTTAACTGACTTTTATATATTGGTACATAAATATATGATTTAAACCAAAATATTGCATTAAAATAATTAATCATATTATTGTAAAGTATAGTAAATTTTTAAAAATAAACAGATAAATATGTGACATTAATTAATAAAAACCATGTAATCAATGAAAAGAAACAATAAAAATTTAGGATGAAATGAAAAAATTTAACATGTTGATAAAGTATTCATACTTAAAAAAAATTTAAGATCACATTTCTTATGAAGCCAAGAATTTTGAATATCTATTGTTTCTCAGAAAATAATAAAGGCATTTGAAGACAAAAAATTCAGTTGGATATCACAAATTTCTACCGAATCAAAATCTTGATATCTTGTAAGGATTTTGATGAAGTTTTTTTTATATAAAAGTGTTATGAAATAATAAAAAAAATAAATTCAACTTTGCTATGCGCATTTTCTTATATATACCATATGTCTACATAAAATATTAGCTAATTTTTCTTACATATTTTTTATTCTTAAATCACTAATTTAAAATAAAAAATTATTAAGTGATTGTGATCCTCTAAGTTTTGTTTCTATAATTTTTTGACAAAAATTTAAGGTGTCACACTTGTATGGTCGACAAATTTATTTATATTCTAAAGCACTTAACAATTAATTATCTAATTTCAATCAATTATCAAGGTAATAACTTTACATAATCAAGATAATAACTTTACATACATATGTATGTACGGTGTGGTAAAGAAATGTGAAGAGGGTACACTTGGTTAACCATTATAATTAAATTGGTTTTCTAAAGACAAAAATTATGAAATTAAAAAATCGTTAACTGAAAATATTTAAAGCTATTTCCATCTATCTCATTTTCCTTTCTTCACTTTTTCTTTTAAGCTTCATTGTTCCAATAACACTCATCATCTTCATTCAGAATTCTTAATTCATATAAATCTCACCTTCTTAAAATTAAAAAAAAGTTGTAAAACTATATAAATTGTTAGAACATATTTTTGGATTAAAAAGGCCAAGAAGGTTGAGTTTTTTGTTGCTTATAATTCAAAAAAATATATTACGGCATGATAAACTTTTAACATTATCTCAATAAAATTATTTCTTACTTTTCAAAATAAATGGTTAATGAATTCTTCCGCACAAAAATTAAATTTGAAGGTAAATTTTATTTGAAGTAACTCATTTTATACTATAAAGGCAGCCATAGAACTAATAAAATCATTCATAAGAATTTTATATAAATTAAGTAAAATATCTAATAAGTATAATAAAATCAAGTCCCAAATAGCCATGGATTCTTTATTTAAGAAATAATATTTTAAATGGCCACAATTCATTATTTAATTTAAATAGTTTATGATTCTTTATTTGAATCCAAAGATTTCATAAGTTATAGTATGAAATAAGACAGGTTTTATCTGCTTGCACAAAATAATTAACCCTACACATTTATTCTCCTCTCACATTGTAATTGTTCTTTAATAATTAGTTAGTCCTCTTGATTGATGCAAAGCAAAAGTATCGTAGAAAGTTGGTTACCTTCTCTGTATATTTTACATTGTTATCGTTATCGACTTATGTTTTTATATTACACTATACTTTTAGTAGGATGTTAAAGAGTATTTCAAAATATTTTTTAACAATTAGATCATGTTTTTAAGGTTAATTACTAACCAATATTTATATATTGGTATATAAATACATGATTTAAAGTAGAGGTATTGCATTAAAATAACTAATCACATTATTTTAAAGAACATTTGATTTTTTTCTGTAACGTGGCTTTTTACCTTATCCGCGTGTATAAAGTTCTATAATTATCTCAATAAAATTACTTTTTTTAGTGTTTAAAAAAATAAATGATGAATAAGTCCTTTAGTGCATGGAGTAAAATTCAAAAGTTAATTTTAATAAAGTTGGCGACCATAGAATTAATCAAATCAATATTTTTAATTATTATATATATATATATATATTAAGTAAGATATCACATAAATATAATAAAATCGCATCTGAAATAGCAATGGATTCTTCATTTACGTTCAAGATTTCAAAAAATGAAACTACTTTTGAAGTAGCCAAAGATTCTTCATTTAAGTTGAAAGATTTTATAAGTAATAGTATAATAAAACCTACATTTTCTACAGTCTATATAAAATACTCAACCGTATGTCATTTATGCGTCCATCACAATTAAATTATTCTTCAATTAAGCTTAGTCTTCTTGACTAGTGCAATAAAGAAGTATAATGATTTCCAATTTCTACATAACCACTCAAGTTATTTATTATATATTAAACTCAAGGGTATGCACTTAACCTCCATTCATTCAAAGAGAGAGAAATAAATTTCTTTCCATTCTTCTTAATTTTCAGGCACTAAAATTTAGATGTTTGATGTTAATATTTTTTACAGTCAAAATTTCAGGTTATGAGGTTTAAAGGAGGATGATTTAGAGAAGATCTGTACCACCATAATCTTACAAGACCTAAGACCATGTTGCACTCCTTCCCACTCCTTAAGGCTTTGCTTGTGCAATTCAACCAACATCCTTTTCCATTGTAGATGTGTTTTTCTTGGATGGCTATATAAGAACTCATATAAGTTGTCCTTTAGTTCTTCTATCATTAACAATTAGATCATATTTTCAATATTAAATTTTAACCGATTTTTATATATTGGTATATAAATATATGATTTAAACTAAAATATTGCATTAAAATAACTAATCACATTATTGTAAAGTATAGTAAAGTTTTCAAAAGAAATAAATAAATATATCACATTAAGTAATAAAAATCACACAATCAATGAAAAGAAACAATGAGAATTTAGGAATGAAATAAAAATAATTAGCATGTTGATAAAGTATTCATACTTAAAAAAAAAATTAATGATTATATTTTTCATGAAGGCAAGACTTTTGAATATTAGGAAAAATATCCAATTGTCTAATAAATTATTGTTTTGAAAAAGTAACTAATGCATTTAAAGACAAAAAAAATTCAATTGGATATCAGAAATTTCTACCAAATTAGAATCTTGATATAATAAATTCAATTGGATATAATAAATTCAACTTTACCACACACCTTTTTTTATATATACCATCTGTGTATATAAAAAATTAGTTAATTTTCGTTATGTATTTTTTATTCTTAAATCACTAATTTGAAATAAAAAATTATTAAGTGATTGTGATTGCAAAATTTGTAGAGGGTGTACAAGAGATCCAAAACGCAGAATGCACCGCTTGTGTCTGCTTTGGTTGCTGCAAGTGTGGCTTTAGGGACTATCAGTGTCGCACCTGCATTTATTATATGCAAAATGCACAACTCTAATCTCCCCTAATCATCATTCTGGCTTAATGACTATAGAGATTGGAAGTTTCATCTTTTAGACTTTATGTTGACTATACATAAAATCTAAACTGTATGATCATGTTTTTTATTAACTACCTGAGCTTGATCACCACATTTGATTGGTATCTGGATGCATGTGTAATCTTCGACTATATAGTACACAAATTCCTATAGTGCTAATGGCAGCATCTGCAGAGGCTCAAAGCGTGGAGGTGGTGGAAAACAAGGCGCTCTAACTAGTCGTCGTTTGTTCAGGTTTTGTCATGGCCATGCATTGGATGCTCTTATCAAAAGTGCTTATTGTTGTATGATAGAAGATGATTAGACTTGAAAATTTGTGTTTAGAACTTGGGTTTTAAAGAAGAGAACAAATACTCTTTAGAGTTAATGAGAGAAGAACTAGAGGACAAAAGAGGATATATATATATATTTGTATATTCTTTTTCTATCTCAAAAATTCTCTAACTATAATGCTACATATTGTTTAAGTAGGTATATTTATATTTATAAAATATGTACGTATAAAGTATATTTAAAAGATGCATGATGTATCCTTGAATTTATTTTTTTATTTATCATAATTCTGTTATTTAATTGATTTTTACTTAAATCAATAAATGAAATAAAGAATCTAATTTAATAGAAACTAGTGATATGCTATTAGCTTTTTTTTTTAAATATATGCATATACTATTTTTTGAAAAATAATAGTTTATTAAAGAATTAGATTTTTTTATTTATATTCAAAATTCTTGGGTTTTATAAAAATGAGACCATTAAATTTTTTTGAGAGATAAAAGATAAAATTATTAAATAGATTGATTGTAAGCCACTACCAAAGAATGGTGATTGGTCAAATATCATCTCAGCCTAAAACATTAGTGTATTCTATATAAATGGTAAAATAAGCAAAAGAAATTTTCTCAAAGTTAGAAGTGACTATAAAATCTTAACTATTACTAAAAACTCTCTCTCTAATATGACATCTTATCACTCTTTAAAAATAATATTTTTTATGGGATGATTAATATTGTAGTAATATATCTCATTAGTAATTTAATCTAATTTGCCTAAACTAAGCATATTGGATTTCTTTATCATACTTCGTTAAAAAAATAGTAAATACACAATTATACATCAAGTTTAAATCAACAGATGATTAGTAATGTTGGAAGGGTCATAAATAGATATTTGAGCTTGTGTTGATGCTCTCAAGGAATAGAAAAGCTTACAATAATAATATGCAACATTACGATCAATTTTAAGAGCATTTTTCTCAGGAGTTACAAGAACCAAATTCCCAAATTGACTGTTTTCCTCTGAAAAAACTTCATCAGCTCTATTTCATGCTCATCAAACTTGTAACCTGATATTTTGTTAAACTTAATCTTGTATGGATTAGGAACAAACATATCAAGTTCCTTCTTCTAGTTAAGCTCCTAGTTAGATGTATGAAGGAAATTGAAGGCATTCAGGTGTAGTAATAATTTTAATTTTATCCATATAGTTAGTAACTTATCATAAAGAAAACCATCCAAGAAAAACACTTCTACAATGGAAAAGGATGTTGGTGTGGATAGCACAAGGGAAGCCTTACTGACTGAAACAAGTGCAACATGGTCTTGAATCCTGTAAGATTTTGCTAGTACAGATCTTCTCCAAAGCTTCCTCCTTTAAATCATATGATACGAGTTTAGACTGTAGAAAATATTAACATCGAACATCTAGATTTTGTATTTGTGCCTGAAGATTAAGAAGAATGGAAAGAAACTTGTTCTTTTTTTGTTCTTCGAATGAATGGAGGTTTAGTGGGTAACTTTGGATTTAAGGTATACTAAATAACTTTGGAGGTTATATAGGCTTTGGAAAACCAACTTTTCATTATAATTTTTTGTTGCACCAGTTAAGAAGACTGAGTTTAATTGAAGAAGAATTGAATTGTGATGGGAGGATAAATGACATGTGGTTGAGTATTTTATATAGGTCATGGAAAATTGAGATATTATTATATTACAATTTATAAACTCTTTGAACTTAAATGAAAAATATATGGCTATTTGCAAAGTGATTTTATTTTTTTAAATGTTAAACTTAAATGAAGAATCCATTACTATTTGAGACGTGATTTTATTATATTAATGTAATATCTTACTTAATATACATAAAATAATTAAAAATATTGATTTGATTAATTCTATGTTCGCCAACTGTATTAAATTAACTTTTAAATATTAATTCATGCGCTAAAGAACGTATTCATCATTTACTTTTTTAAAAGTTAAAAACAACAATTCTATTAACACAATGATAGAAGTTTATCACCACAGATAAGATGAAAACCATGTTACACAAAAACGTTGACGGTACTTTACAATAATGTGATTAGTTATTTTAACGCAATATCCTTACTTTAACTCATGTATTTATATACCAATATATAAAGATTGTTTAGTAGTTAACCTTAGAAATATGATCTAATTGTTAATGAAAATTTTGAAATACCCTTTAACATCCTACTCAAAGTATAGTGTAATATAAAAATATAAGTTGATAATGATAAAAATATAAAATACATAGAGAAGGTAACTAACTTTTCATGATACTTCTTATTTGCACCAATCAAGAAGACTAACTAAAGATTGAAGAACAATTATTGAGAATAGAATAAATGTGTAGAGTTGATTATTTTGTGTAGTCTGTGAAAAACGTAAGTGTGACGTCCTGATGTTCGAGACCAGCAACGTCAAATCTATCTATTAAATAAAATTTTCTTTTTTAAATATACTACCACAAAATATTTCATCCCTTACAAACATACATTCAGTATTTTGAGCCACAAGTTAACTATCTACATATATACATCAGTTTAAGTTACTTAAGAAAATACAATTCTTTTGCCTCTATTCAAAATATACAAAGTCATCTTATCCTAATTCTTGTGGAATGGATCCAAACAGGCGTTTAGAGGTAGATCTTCATTATAATATGGATAATTGGATTAGGGGTAAGTTCTAATAACTCAATAAGACCAGCAGTAATATAGATTTACACAAACAATGTTTTGAAAACCAATAAATGCATCCTATAAAATTACAATTTAACTTATACCAATTTTAGTACTTTCACCAATCATTAGATAACCTTAGTTATCACTGTCATATCAATACTGCGCTTAATACCGTACTCAATCATCCAATGGACACACTCATAAAGTTGAACTTATATTTGAAGTTTTACTATAAAATTTTAGTATTGTAATAATTATAACCCTAATGCATGCAGATGCCTAAACTGATACCAAGGAGGCCATAAGGACACCACTAACTTTAAGAAATGCGAATTACTGTTATATCAGTAAATGGTAAACGATAAACAGTTCAGTATCCACCCAATCTAAAAGTAAGGTTTAAAGTAAAAGCTACATTACACAAAAACGTTGACTGTACTTTAAAATAATGTGATTAATTATTTAATAATATATCTCTACTTTAAATCATGTATTTATATATCAATATATAAAGTTTTGTTAGTAATTAACCTTAGAAACAAGATCTAATTGTTAATAAAAATTTTTAAATATACTTTAACATCCTACTCAAAGTATAATGTAATGTAAAAATATAAATCAATAACGATAACAATATAAAATACATAGAGAAGGGAACTAACTTTCCACGATACTTCTTCTTTGCATCAATCAAGAGAACTAACTTATTATTGAAGAAATATTATAATGTGAGAAGAGAATAAATGTATAGGGTTGATTATTTTATGCAGGTTATGAAAAATGTAAGTCTTATTTTATACTATAACTTATGAAATCTATGAACTCAAATAAAGAATCATAAACTATTTAAAGTAAATAGAGAATTGTGGGTATTTAAAATTTTATTTCTTAAATAAAGAATCCATGTCTATTTGGGACACGATTTTATTATTTTATTAGATATTTTACTTAATTTATATAAAATGTTTATGAACGTTGACTTTATTAGTTTTATGACTTTCATTATAGTACAAAATTAGTCATTTCAAATAAAATTTACTTTTGAATTTAATCTTTTTGCGGAAGAAACCATTAGCTATTTACTTTGAAAAGTAATAAATAATTTTGTTTAGATAATGTTAAAAGTTTATCACGCTGTAATATTTTTTTTGAATTATAAGCAACAAAAACTCAATCCCTAAATTCTCATTGTTTATTTTTATAAAATGCGTTGTTTTTATTAGTTAATGTGAGACATTTATTTGTTTCTTTTAAAAAATCTACAATACTTTATAATAATGTGATTAGTTATTTTAATGTAATATTTTAGTATAAATCATATATTTATATACTGATATATAAAAATCGGTTAAACCTTAATATTGGAAACATTATCTAATTGTTAATGAAAATTCAAAAATACATTTTAACATCCTACATAGTATAATATAAAAAATATAAGTTGATAATGATAACATTTTTAACTGTAAACTAAAGGTTTACATGGTCACAACATTAGCACCTTGTGAGCCTTTAAAATAATTGAATACTCATACAAACTTTACTTTATAATATTAACTTAACTTATTACTAATCTTGTAGGTTTAATTAATGTGATACATTTGTACGTTTGTTGAGTTAGCTTTAATTTATTACTAACCTCGTACAAAATTTTAAAAGATAATTATACATAAAAAAATTATTCTACCATATGGTCTATTAGAGAGTAAAAATAAAGAATTCATCTTTCTTAGAAACTTTTCTATTCAAGTAATCAATTTGTTCTCTCTTTCCCTTACCTCAGAGTCAACATTTTTTTTCCTCACATTCTGTTGTCTCTTTATTTTCACCTCAATTTTTAGCCATAAAACTAATTTTTAGCCTCAATATTTTCCTCACATTATGTGTAAATAGATATGTATAAATATATATATATATATAAAAGATGGAATTATCAATTAATATTAAGTAGGTTGGATTGGTGTCATAGAGATGCGATTAGCAATTTAATGTGTACTATTGCAAAACCTTTAATCTTGTGATAAAATAAATTGCCATCAAGATATTGATTACTTATATAATTTTGTGACTTAGTTTACTTGTTTAAGTATCTGTCATTTGTCACACGACTTTTAGAGGTGTAACAGCCCTGGAATTTAAATGAAGATGTATGTATTAAAAATCTTAAATGAGGAAGTGTAATAAAAATATTGATTAACATCCCTTACACAATAACCAAAAACGTATTCAACATATGAAAGAATAAGCTAATTAAAAGTGATACTCGAAATAAAAACTATAAATAGAGCTATAAGGTCCTTAGGTGTCTAACTCACCGTCTTCCTGCGGAACGGGCTCGGGAACCACATCTTCCTGATCTGAAATGGTTAAGGAATGAGCTACACTAGCCCAGTAAAGACATCACACTATCTCACTGCCACAGAAGTAAAGGCCGGTAGAAAACAAAAATGACCAATGGAGCACAATTTATAACAAACTCATTTATTAACATAAAACCCTTTACTGTCCACTTACCTCAATGAGATTCATGAAAATAACCTATGAAAACAATAACATGATAATCATCATAAAATCATATACACTTTGTAACAGAACACATGTCCTACTTTTGCACTTCAATAATCAGACAATAAATTTCCTCTTTTACCAGCCTACTAGTATCCATGGGGATCCATAGGGGGTCCCCGCTACACTTGAACCATTAACATTAATAACCTGATTCCAGGGCCGTCCCCATACCCAGTCCGGTATGGGCGCCAAGACCATAAACCTCAATACCCCGTCCGGTATGAGGGTGAAACGGGCCGTCCCCATACCCCGTCCGGTATGAGGGTGAAACGGGCCGTCCCCATACCCTATCCGGTATGGGCGCCAAAACACATAAGGTCTCCATACCCCATCCGGTATGAGAGACCACGTTCCCGGTAGGGTTTCCTACGGACCCGGTCCGTCCACCATCTCCCAGGATATCTAGTCAGGCTGTCCACATTATCCACTTATCAATTCACATAACCTTTTTGCCCTTTTCCTTGGTCTCAATCATCCAATTATACACAAACATGTAAACCAATAATTGACACCAAACAAGACAACACAATATGGAGTTCACCATAATACAAACCATAATAAAAGAAACCATGATTCATGCATACGAGACCATAAAATAATTACATCAAATATCATACTACATTTAATATTGAAAAATAGATCAAACAACAACTGACCAACAATGTATCAGATTCGGGCTCCATTGGCAACCTTAATCAATTATACATCTATAAAGTCACAAAATACCGTTTAATTATTTATTAAGCTTTAATACCGTGCTAGGAAATAGGGTGAGGGGTCCTTACTTGTTTCGGGGTATGAACTCGGCTCTACAGTGCGCCTACGGGCTGTCCCTAATTTCCCTGAATATTTTTCCAGAAAACTGAAATGCACTACCGGTACCTGCACGTGTCCCAAAAAATCCCAAATCAGACCTAGGGCATCTTTCGGCCAATATCGAAATTCTGGCACAGTGGCTCCGCCGTGCTCTGGCGACAGTGATCCGCCTCGGGTTTGTCGTTTTCGGCCGAATTCGGTAAAACTTACATTGGTCCCTGTGATAAAACAACCCTAGGGCCCTCGGTGGGCCAAAAAATAACAAAAAATCGAGACTTACCGGCGGCGGTGCTCTCGGGTACGGCGGCTTCTCCAGCGTGAATCGCATTTTGATGTTTTCCTCCAGTCAACCTATAGAGAAAAGAACGGTGATCACAGTGGTATAAAAATTGCATCGAATAGAGACTGGGAAGGGCCTCATCGGAGGCAAAAACAGAGGGAAGCCGCGACGGCGCCGTCAGACTTCGGCGGGATTTTTCGGCCAATTGGCCAGTGGTTTGGCTCTGGTTTGGCCATAGGCGGATTCAGCATCAAAAAACGAGCCAGAGGGAGAAAATTTACCTCGATTGGCGGTCAAAAACTTCTCCGGTGCAGCGGCGGGTGGCGGTGGCCGGCTCCTCCGGCGCCTGGTTCTTCTTCTCCGGCGAGGCACTGGCGGCTAGGGTTTTGTGGTCAGGTGTGGGTGGGGTTATTTATAACCTTCGCCTTTTAATCTCAACCATCCATCAAGATTAAATTTGGACCATTCAGTCGCGATTTATTTGAGATTAAATCTGGGCCGTCCATCGCGATACGATCTGGGCCGTCCGTGCCTGATTGAATCTTGGTCGTCCGTCCGCACATTTGATCTGGGCCATCCGTGCGCGCGGGAACAGATCTGAGTTGTCCGATCGCGCGCACGCGTATCGCCCGTGTGGCCTGTCCTGTGTCAGCGTTTCCTTGTCACGCGGCGTGTCCTAGTTGGCCAGGGCTGCTGACCGGGCTGCTGGCGTGGCTGCTGATGTGGCACAACTTTTTTAAATTGCGTTTTGACCTCCGGTTTCTGATTTTCTTTTCAAAAACACCCCCAGAATCCAAATTTTCACCCCTTTTTCCCAAAATCAATTTCAATTAAATTCAAATAATAATTTTACCCAATTTTATCATTATTATTATTTTTATTTTTATTAAATTAAATTAAATTAAAATCTAAAAAATTCAAATACAAAAAATAAAAATAAAAATAATACAAAAAAAAATAATTTGGGTGTTACAACTCTCCCCCCCTAAGGAAATTTGGTCCCCCAAATTTGTCTCTCACTCTTGGTCGAACAAATGGGGATACTGGGCTCTAAAATCTGATTCTAGCTCCTAGGTAGACTCCCTGGGCGTGTGGTTCTACCACACGACCTTTACAAATGATATTTCCTGGTTGCGGAGTATCCTGCTCTTTCAGTCCGTGATACCGACTGGTACTTCTTCATAAGATAAGTCCTCTTGGGGTGGAAGCTGTTCATGAGCCAAGACATGAGAAGGGTTCGGGTTGTACTTACGTAGCATGGATACGTGGAACACGTTGTGGACTCTGGAGAGCTCTGAAGGCAGTGCTAGTCTGTAGGCAGCAGTACCAATCCTGTCTAAGATTTCAAAAGATCCAATAAATCGGGGGTTTAATTTTTCCCTCCTGCTGAACCTACTAATTCCCTTGAAAGGAGTGACCTTAAGAAACACCCGGTCGCCTTTCTCTAACGCTAGGTCTCTCCTCCAGGTATCTGCATACCTCTTCTGCCTACTCTGAGCTGTCTGAATATTCTTTCTGATTCTAACTATTCTGGACGTCGTCTCCTCTACCATCTCTGGGTCGAACAATCTTCTATCGCCCACTTCCTCCCAACAAATCGGTGATCTGCACGGGCGCCCATATAACGCCTCATATGGAGCCATGTCGATACTTGCTTGGTAGCTGTTGTTGTAGGCAAACTCTATCAGGGGTAGATGGTCATCCCAATGGCCCCCAGAGTCAAGGACACAAGCTCGGAGCATATCCTCAAGTGTATGAATTGTCCTTTCTAATTGTCCATCAGTCTGGGGATGGAAGGCAGTACTAAGAGATAGCTTTGTCCCCATAGCTTGCTGAAAGCTACTCCAAAATCGAGAAGTGAACCTGGGATTCCTGTCGGATACTACTGTCACTGGAACTCCATGCAATCTGACTATCTCCCGGATATACATCCTTGCCAACTTGTCCAAGAAATTGGTCATCCTGATGGCTAAGAAGTGGGAAGACTTGATAAGTCGATCAACAATTACCCATATGGCATCATGTCCTGAACGTGCCTTGGGTAGCCCTAATACGAAGTCCATGGTGATATGTTCCCACTTCCACTCCGGGATCGGTAAAGGCTGAAGTAACCCACCTGGGCGCTGATGCTCTTCCTTGACCTGCTGACACACCAAGCATTTAGATACAAAGTCGGCTATGTCTCTCTTCATCCCATTCCACCAAAACCGAGGTCGCATGCTTTGGTACATTTTGGTGCTTCCTGGATGCATGGCAAACTTCGAGCTATGGGACTCCGTCATGATGTCTCTTTTTAACTCACTGTCATCTGGGACACACACCCTGTCTTGGAAACGAAGTAATCCATCGGTAGAGATTCAGAATTCTGAGCTCACTCCTTGTTCTGCATCCTTCTTGCGGGCTACCAGGGCGGGGTCGACTGACTGGGCTTCCCCTATTTTCTGGATTAACTCGGGCTGGACTGTCAGGCGGCCCAAACATGTGACTCTCTTCAGATCCTAAAGTTTAACCTGTTGCATGGCCCCAATTGGCCTGCATTCTGAAACCATCAAATGGGCTAAGATACCTGCACTTTTCCTATTGAGAGCATCTGCTACCACGTTGCCCTTACCCGGATGGTATAAGATATCACAATCATAGTCCTTAAGGAGTTCCATCCACCTTCTCTGATGCATGTTAAGATCCTTCTGAGTGAATATGTGTTTCAAACTCTTATGATAGGTATAGATCTGGAAGGTCTCTCCGTACAAATAATGGCACCAGGTTTTCAAGGCGTGTATGATTACGGCAAGCTCTAAGTCATGGGTAGGATAGTTCTTCTCATGATTCTTTAACTGTCTGGACCCATATGCTATAACCTTTCCATGCTGCATCAGAACACAACCCAGGCCTAGATAGGAAGCATCACTATAAACTGTATATCCTCCCGATCCACTCGGTAAAGCCAGCACGGGTGTAGTAGTCAGCCACTTCTTTAATTCTGAAAAACTTCTTTCGCAGTCCTCATTCCACTTAAACTTGGCATTCTTCTTTGTGAGTTGGGTTAGAGGAGCTGCTAGACTAGAGAATCCTTCAACGAATCTGCGGTAATAACCTACCATCCCTAGGAAGCTACGGATTTCCTTAACTGATGTCAGCTTCTCCCAGCCAAGTACCGCTTCAACCTTTTTAGGATTCACTAATACCCCTTCCTTCGATATGATGTGTCCTAGGAAGGCGGTCTGCTCAAGCTAGAATCCACACTTACTCAACTTTGTATTTAACTTCTTGTTTCTGAGGACCTGTAAAACTTGGGCAAGATGGTGAGCATGTTCTTCTCTACTTTTTGAGTAGACTAAGATGTCATCAATGAACACGATAACAAATTGATCCAAGAACTCTCTGAAGACTCTGTTCATCAGATCCATAAAGATTGCCAGGGCATTGGTTAGCCCAAATGGCATGACCAGGAACTTATAGTGTCCGTACCTGGTTCGGAAGGCCGTCTTGGGGATGTCTTCTGTTATTATCTTCACCTGATGGTAACTTGATCGCAGGTCTATTTTAGAGAAGATCTGTGCACCCTACAACTGGTCAAAGAGGTCATCAATCCGGGGAAAGGGATACTTGTTCTTGATCGTAACCTTGTTCAATCCTCTGTAATCAATGCACAGTCTCAACGTTCCATCTCTCTTCCTTGCAAAAGTGACTCCAGCACCCCAAGGGGACACACTGTGTCTAATAAAACCACTGTCTTGCAATTCAGTGATCTGTTTCCTCAGCTCTTCCATCTCAATGCTGCTCATGCGGTAAGGAGCAACCGAAATGGGTTGGGTACCTAGCTGTAGGTCTATAGTGAACTCGACTTCTCTGTCCACTGGCAGACCGGGCAGTTCGTCCAGAAACACATCTAGGAAGTCTTGGTAGGAAAAGCGCAGGTACATTAGCTAATTTGATGGTTTTAAAATATAGGCAGATAGAGACTGCATAACAGTTATAAATTCAGGACATGAAGAGAGTCACATGTTTGGGCCACCTGATTGTTCAGCCGGAGTTAATCCAGATAATAAAGGAAGCTCAGTCTGTTGATTCCACCCTAACAGCCCTCAAGAAAGATGCAGAACAAGGAGTTAACATAGAATTCTGAGTCTCTGCTGATGGGTTGCTCATATTTCAGAACAGGGTGTGTGTACCAGGTGACAGTGAGTTGAAAAAAAAGGACATCGTGACAGAGGCCCATAGCTCAATGTTTGCCATCATCCCGAAAGCACTAAAATGTATCAAAGTATGTGACCCCAATTTTGGTGGAACGGGATGAAAAGAGATATAGCTGACTTTATTTCCAAGTGTTTTGTATATCAGCAGGTCAAGGTAGAGCATCAACGCTCAGGTGGGCTACTTCAGCCATTACCAATTCCATAGTGGAAGTGGGAACATATCACCATGGATTTTGTGACAGGATTACCTAAGGCACGTTCAGGACATGATGCATCTGGGTAATTATTGACTGGCTTACCAAGTCTTCCCACTTCTTGGCAAGAATGTACATTTGGGAACTAGTCAGATTACATGGAGTGCCAGTGATAGTAGTGTTTGAGAGGGACCCCAGGTTCACTTCTTGGTTCTGGTCTAACTTCTAGCAAGCCATGGGAACGAAACTATCCCTTAGTACTATATTCCACCCTTATACCAATGGACAATCAGAAAGGACGATCCGCACACTTGAGGATATCCTCCGAGCTTGTATTCTTGACCTTGGGGGCCATTAGGATGATCATCTACCCCTGATAGAGTTTGCCTACAACAATAGCTATCAAGTAAGTATTGGCATGGCTCCATATGAGGCATTGTATGGCCGCCCATGCAGATCGCCGATCTGTTGGGAAGAAATGGGTGATAGAAAACTGTTCAGCCTAGACCTTGTAAAGGAGACTGCAACTAAAATAGTTAAGATCATGAAGAACATTTAGATAACTCAGAGCAGGCAGAAGAGTTATGCGGACACCCAAAGGAGGGTTTTGGAATTTGAGAAAGACGATCGAGTGTTCTTTAAGGTCAACCCTTTTAAGAGAATCAGTAGGTTTGGCAAGAGGGGAAAACTAAGCCCCTGGTTTATTGGGCCATTTGAGATCTTAGACAGAATTGGTACCGCCGCCTATAGACTTCCCTACCTCCAGAAATTTTTAGGGTTCATTATGTGTTTCATGTGTCCACGCTACACAAGTACAACCCAGACCCCTCTCATGTCTTGGCCCATGAGCTTCTTTCACTCCAGGAGGATCTGTCCTATGAGGAAGTACCGGTCGGTATTGTGGACCAAAAGAGCATATTACTCTTCAAACAGGAAATTCCCTTCGTTAAGGTCATCTGGCAGAATCACACACTGAGAAAGGCCACATGGGAGCTAGAATCAGAATTCAAAGCCTAATATCCCAGCTGTTTGATTGAGAGTGAGAGAGACAAATTTGAGGGACCAAATTTCTTTTAAGGGGGGAGAGTTGTAATGCCCAAATTAATTTAATTTTAAATTAAATTAATTATAAATATGATTTTTTAATATTTTAATTTTAGTGTAAAAATGAAAGAAATATGATGGATGATGAAATTGAAAACAATTTTGGAAAAAAAGGGTGAAAATTTAGGTTCAAGGGGTATTTTTGAAAGAAAAATCAGAAACCCAGGGTCAAGATATAATTTAAAAATTTTTTACCACGTAGGATACCCGATCAGCAGCCCCGACGAAGCAGGTCACGCCGCATGGCAATGGACGCTGACGCGGTGCCACACGGGAGGCCATGCGGGCGATTCGCGTGCCCGCGAATGAATGGCCCAGATTTATTCCTGTGCGCACAGACGACCTGGATGCATTCTCTCCCTAAACGTGATTGAACGACCAGATTTAAATGTGATCAGACGGTCTAGATTAGATCGCAATGAACGGTCCAGATTCACTCCCCATTTAATTGTGATCGGATAGTCCAGATCAAACGCGATAGAAGGCCCAGATTAAATGAAGATGGATATAAATAACCTTCTTCACACCAAACCCTAACCCTAGTCGCCAGACGCCCTCGTGAATGTTGTCTCATACCGGACGGGGTATCAAGACTTAGTAATTTGGCGCTCATACCGGACGTGGTATGGGAACGTCCTATTTCACCCTCATATCGGACGGGTATTGAGGCTTAGTGGTTTGGCGTTCCTACCAGATGGGGTATGGGGATGAGCCTTTAATTGAGAATGTTGAAAGAAATGGTTCACGCGTAGTAGGGACATTCCTATGAACCCCTATGGATACCAGTAGACCGATAAAAGGAAAGGTTGTTGTTTGATTTATTGAATATGGATTTATAATGTGTGCCTGTTACCAATTGCATGTGGAATCATGATAAGTGCTATGTTGTTGTCTCTGTAGGTTGCTTTTATAAATCTCACTACGGTAAATGGTTTTATTATTAAGAAATGTATTTGTTTAATTAAGTGCTCCATTAGTTATTTTGACTCTCTGCCAACCTTCATTTATGTGTTGGTAAGTAGCCTGATATTCTTACTGGGCTAATGTACCTCATTCCTTATTTAACCATTTCAGATCAATAGGACCAGGATCGAGAGCCCGATCCACGAGAGGATTGCGAGTAGGATACCAGTTGTATTTATTTTCTATTTATTTCCTTAATTTTTTTGTACTTCCTTCAAAAGGTTAATTCCCGTAGCATTATTTAGAACTTTAAGTTTATGTGTAAGGAATGTAAACCTTAGGTATTTATTTCGCTTCTGCACTTAAGTTATAATTTATTTCTTTGGACATTCGGGGGTCGTTACAGTTATAAAGTTCTATCATTATCTCAATAAAATTAGCTTCTTTAACGTTTTAAAAATAAATGATGAATAAGTTCTTGAGTGCATGGATTAAAATTCAAAAGTTAATTTTAATAAAGCTAGCGATCATAGAGTTAATCAAATCAATATTTTTAATTATTACATATATATATTAAGTAAGATATCACATAAATATAATAAAATTACATCTCAAATAGTGATGAATTCTTCATTTAAGTTCAAAACTTTTTATAAATTGTAGTGTAATAAAACCTACATTTTCTATGACCTATATCAAATACTCAATCATACGTCATTTATCCTCCCATCACAATTCAATTGTTCTTCAATTAAGTTTAGTCTTTTTGATTGGTGCAACAAAGAAGTATAGTGAAAAGTTAGTTTTCTGAAGTCTACATAACCTCTCAAGTTATTTATTATAGATTAAACTCAAGGGTATGCACTTAACCTCCATTCATTCGAAGAAAGAAAAAAAAAATTCGTTCAATTCTTCTTAATTTTCAGGCACAAATATTAAATCTAGATGTTCTATGTTAATATTTTCTACGGTCTTAATCTAAGGTCATAAAGTTTAAAGGAGGATGCTTTGGAGAAGATCTGTACCATCAAAATCATACAGGACCCGAGACCTTGTTGCACTCTTTCCCACTCCTTAAGGCTTCACTTATGCCATTCATACCAACATCCCTTTCCATTGTATATGTGTTTTTCTTAGATGGGTTCATAAGAACTCATATTAGTTGTCCTTTAGTTCTTCTATCATTAATTCCAAAGAGCTTTCTTTCTCTTCGCCAAAACCCAAAATCCAAACATAAATTTTTAAGTCTAATCATCCATCATACAACAACAAATAGTTTTGATAAGAGCATTCAATGCATGGCCACCACAGAACCTGAACAAACGATAACTAGTTAAAGAGCCTTGTCGTCCACCACCTCAACACCCAAAGTCTCTACAGATACTGCCACAAGCAATGTAAGGATTTTTATACTATGTGATGGAAGATGACACATGCATCAAGATTCCAATTCAAAGTGGTCATCAAGCTCGGGCCATTAATAAAAAAATATCATCATTCAGTCTGGATTTTACGTATAGCCGATATACTATGAAAGATGAAACTTCTCATCTACATAATCATTAAGTTAGAGTGATTATTACGGGAGATTAGGACTACGTTGGATTTTATATATAGTCAATATTAAACTTACAAGATCAATAACAAGCTAAGTTAATATTATAAAGTAATGTTTGTACGAGTATTCAATCATTTTAAAGGCTCACAAAGTGCTAAATGTTATGACCATGTAAACCTTTAGTTTACAATTTAAAATATTAGTACTATCGACTTATATTTTTATATTACACTAGGTAGGATGTTAAAAGGTTTTTACAATTTTCATTAACAATTAGATCATATTTTTGACATTAAATTTTAACTAAGTTTTATATATTGGTATATAGATCTATGATTGAAACTAAAATATTCAATTAAAATAAATAATCACATTACTATAAAGTATTGGAGATTTTTTAAAAGAAACAAACAAATATATCACATTAAGTAATAAAAATAAAGCAATCTATGAATAGAAACAATGAGAATTTAGGGATGAAATAAAAAATTTAGCATGTTGATCAACAATTCATACTTAACAAATAAAAAATTAATGATCATATTTTTCATGAAGCCAAGACTTTTGAATTTTAGGAAAAATATGCAATCGTTTAATAAACTATTATTTCTCAAAAAATAACAAACGCATTTGAAGACTAAAAAATTCCAGTTGGATATCGCAAATTTCTACCAAATTAGAATCTTGATATCTTGTAAGGATTTTGATGAAGTTATATTATGTAAGTATTATTAAAAAATAAACAAAATCAAATTTACCACACACTTTTTTATATAAATCATATGTACACATAAAACTTAGCTAATTTTTGTTACATATTTTTTATTCTTAAATCACTAATTTAAAATAAAAAATTATTAAGTGATTGTGATCCTCTAAGTTTTGTTTCTATAATTTTTTGATAAATATTTATGGTATCATACTTGTATGGTCGACAAATTTATTTGTATTATGAAGCCCTTGACACTTAATTATCTAATTTTAATCAATTATCAAGGTAATAACTATACATACATATGTATGTACGGTATGGAAAAGAAATGTGAAGAGGGTGGATTTGGTTAACCATTATCATTAAATTAGTCTTCTAAAGATAAAAATTACAAAATTAAAAAATAGTTAGGAAAAAAATATTTAAAGCTATTTGCATCTATATCATTTTCCTAAAGTCACTTTTCCTATTGAGCTTCATTGTTCGAATAGCACTCATCATTTTCATCTAGAATTCTTAATTTCTAGAAAACTTATCTTCTAAAAATTTAGAAAAAAACGTTGTAAAACTATATAAATTTTTAGAGAATTTTTTAGATTAAAAAGACCAAAAGATCGAGTTTTTGTTACTTCAATTCAAAAAAATATATTGTGGTGTGATTAACTTTTAATATTATCTCAACAAAATTGTTTCTTACTCATCACATTTTAAATAGTGATAATTCATTATTTACTTTAAATAGTTTATGATTCTTTATTTGAGTTCAATGATTTCATAAGTTATAATATAAAATAAGACTTACTGTAATATCCATCTTGTAAAAAAAATTTTACAAAATTCTACTCTAAAGAATCTGAGAGAGAGTGCAGAAGTGAAAATAGAGTGTGAATCGGGAGGAACAGAGTGATAAGCTGTGAGGGTACAGAGGTGTGCAAACATGTCCTTTTGAGAGGTAAGTCATTTTTTGTGATTTTTCTAATGACGTTTAGGTTCCTTTTAAGCTGTTCACTTATCCCCAACTCCCTTTCCAAAAGAGAAACAAACAGGCTCTATTTTTGCTGTAGCTTCAAACAGTGCAGGTATGTTAGCCTTCTTTTCCGTTTTTTGATTTTGATTCTGAAATTTATTATGTTTTTAAGGTTCATTTAGGTTTTTATAAGGGTCTACCTTCATTTAATCTAAAATTCAGTGACAATTCTACTTTTAGAAATCACTGGTTTGACAAAAATAAACTGTAACCCACTGTTGACAGTGTAGGCAACGTCTGTGTTTTCTGGTCATCTGAAGTTGATTTGTTCATGCGTGTAGATTGTTTTGGAATTCTTTAGGAAGGTGATACCTTTAGTAATATATTTTATGCATGCAATGGTGTTTTATAGACGCATTATGAATAATTTAATTTTCAAATCTGATCTCTATTGTCGCTTTAGGATTTAATGAATGTGTGTGTTTGTGTCATGTGTCCATTTGGTTTAAAATTTGTAAATTTGATGGATTTTTGTGTATACATGCATTTGATAAGCTGTTTATCAAAAGGATGGTAAGATGGAAAACATAAACAAGGAAGGTATGGGTTTGGAAAAGAATATATATATATATCTCCTTGCGGGTTAGTTTTCTGCAAAGAGCAAAATTGGAAAAATAAATAAATTTCAATTAAATTAAATCTATAAAATGAATGAAATATACTAGTTTTAAAATAATTAAAAATTCAATCAAGAAAAGTAGAATAAAGTAAATAAAAGAAGTAAATTATCAAACCAAAATTAAAAATATATATATAAAATAATAAAAATTAATAAAAGAAATAAATTATCAAAATGAAATAAAATAAATAAAGCTATAGAAAAAAAAAAGTTAATTGAGGGAATTATGGATAAAAGATGGAGTCTAGATGAATAATTAAGAAAGAATAAAACAAACTAATAAAAAATTTAATAACTAAAATATTTAGTAAATACTTTTATTCGGTACTCAGGTGGGGTATTACCGGAGTTATTGTTATGACTGTTGTCACTACTTACTTTTTACTGATAGGAACCCTACTCTTAGATTGGGTAGATACTAAAGTGCTTACCATTTATCGTTTACTGATATAACTGTAATTCCCTTTTCTTAGAGGTAGTGGTGTCCTCACTACCTCCTTGGTATCAGTTTAGGCGTCTACATGCAATAGGGTTCGAATTATTAAAATAATAAAATTTTATAATAAAACTTCAAATATAAGTTCAAACTTATGTGTGTGTGCATTGGAGGATCGAGTACGGTATTAAACGCACTATTTATCTGTCAGTGATAACTGAGATTATTGAATGATTGGTGAAAGTGCTGAAATTGGTATAAATTAAACTGTAATTTTATAAAATGCATTTATTGGTTTTGGAAACATTGTTTGTGTAAATCTATTACTACTGGTCTTATTGAGTTATTGGAACTCACTCCTAATCCAATTTCCCATATTATAATGAAGATATGCCTATGAATGCCTGTTTGGATCCATTTCACAAGGATTAAGATAAGATGACTTTTGTATATTTTGAATAAAGGCAAAATAATTGTATTTTGTTAGTTAACTTAAACTAATATATATATCTAGATTGTTAACTTGTGCCTCAGAATACTAAATGTATGTTTGTAAGGGATGGAATGTTCTGCGGTAGTATATTTAAAAAAAATTATTTAATAGATAGATTTGACATTGTTGGTCTCAGGCATTGAAACGTCACATTTACGTTTTTTCACACACGACACAAAATAATCAACCCTGCACATTTATTCTATTCTTACATTGTAATTGTTCTTCAATAATTAGTTAGTCCCCTTGATTGAAAAAAAAAGAAGTACTGTGGAAAGTTAGTTACCTTCTCTATGTATTTTATATCGTTATCATTATCGACTTATATTTTTATATTACACTCTATGCTTTATATATTGGTATATAAATACATGATTTAAAGTAGAGATATTCTATTAAAATAGCTAATCACATTATTGTAAAGTACAGTCGACGTTTTTGTATAACGTGACTTTTTACATTAAGTGTGGTGATAAACTTCTATCATTACCTCAATAGAATTGTCTTTTTTCTTTTTTTAAAAAATAAATAATGAATAAGTTCTTTAGCGCATGGATTAAATTCAAAAGTTAATTTTGATATAGGTGGTGACCATAGAATTAATCAGATTAATTTTTTAATTAATTTTATATTTATTAAGTAAGATATGACATGAATATAATAAAATCACGTCTCGGTAAGATTTCAAATAGCAATGGATTATTCATTTAAGTTGAAGATTTCAAAAAATGAAAAAACTTTCCAAATCGTCGTAGATTCTTTATTTAGGTCCAAAGATTTTATAAGTTTAAGTATAATAAAATCTACAATTTTCACGGCCTATATAAAATACTCAATCATATATTATTTAACGTCCCATCTATTTTTTAATTAAACTTAGTCTTCTTGGTTGGTACAACAAACGCACCACAATAGCAAGAAGCACTTTTGATGAGAGCATCCAATGTATGGCCACAACAAAACCTGAACAAAAAACAAATAATTAGAGAGCCTTGTCGTCCACTACCTCCATGCCTAGAGCCTCTTTAGATTCTGCTGCTAGCACTGTAGTGATTTTTGTACTATGCTGTGGAAGATGACACATGCATCTAGATTCCAATTGAGCGTGATGATCAAGCTCGAGTCGTTAATAAAAAACACGATCATGCAGTCTTGATTTTACATATAGTAGACATAAAATCTGAAAGATAAAACTTCCAATTTGTGTAATGATTAAGCCGAAGTGATGATTAGGGGAGATTAGGGCTGTGCATTATGTATATAATAAATGCATGTATGGTACTAAGAGTCCTTAAAATGACACTTGTAGCCTCCGATGAGGCCCTTCCTGATTTTTGTTCGATGTGATTTTTCCACCGTTGTGATCACCGTTTCCTTCTCTACAAGTTGACCGAAGCAAAACACCCAACCGCAGCGTGAGCCGGAGGAACCGCCGCACCGGAGAGCCCCGCCGCCGGTGAGTTTTGATTTTTTACATTTTTTCGACCAACCAAGGGCCCTAAGTGTGTTTTCTCATAGGAACTGATGTAAATTTGGCTGAATTCAGCCTAAAACAGCCAAAACTAGCCAACTCGAGATGGATTGCCGCCGTCGTCGTCGGAGCACGGTGTAGCCGTCGTGCCAGATTTTTAAAATTGGCCGAGTAGGCCCTGGGATTGATTTTTGGGTTATTTGTGACATTTGTAGGTACCGTAAGCGCGTTTCAATTCCTGAAAAAAAATTCAGGAAAACTAGGGACCGCCTATAGGCGCAGTAAATCGTTTAGATTTTCGGTATCAAATCAAGTAAGGATCTCTCACCCTATTCCCTATCATAGAATTGAAGTTTAAATAAATAATAATATGGTCTTTTGTACAAATTAAATAGATGTGCTTAATTAATTACGGATTGCTAATGGAGCCCAAATTGGATATTATTTTCTGTTGATTTATTTTACACTCTAAAAGCATGATGGTATCTAGTTTCTATATATTGTGTCGTTTAAATGCATATATTACTGCCTTACTTGACCACTGTTTGATCTTGGGATCTAAGATATGATTGCATTGTCGGATGCATATTTACTTGTTTATGTATTTATGTTTGATTTGGTAACAGGGACTAAGAAAAAACAAGAAAGGGGTGTGATCTAATAAATAGATAAGATGACAGCCTCACTAGATATCCTGGGAGATGGTAGACGGATCGGGGTCATAGGGAACCCTACCGTGAACGTTGTCCCATACTAGACGGGGTATGGAGACTTGGTCATTTGGCACTCATACCGGACGAGGTATGGGGACGGCCACTTCACTCTCATATCGAACGGGGTATTGAGGTTTAAATCTCTTGGCGCTCATACCGGACGGGGTATGGGGATGACTTTGTAATTAAGATTGTTAAGGGAAAGGATTCACGTGTAGCGGGGACACCTCTATGGATCCCCATGGATACTAGTAGGCTGGTGAAATGAGAAATGGTTATGATTTAGTTTATTGTTAATAAATGTGAGGAAAATTCTTCATTTCATTTAGGAATTTTAGTAAAATTCTCTTAAACAAATGGATTATGATAAATAAAAAAATAAATTCAAGGATACCTCACACTTCTTTTAAATATAATTTATATGTATATATTTTACAAATATAAATATGTTTACTTAAATGTGAAGATGGTAGACTTGGTTAACTATTATTATTAAATTTGTCTTCTAAAGACAAAAAGTTATGAAATAAAAAAAATAGTTAGTAGAAAATATTCAAAGCTATTCCATCTGCCTCATTTCCTTAGTTTACTTTTCCTTTTGAGTTTCATTAGTCTAATGGCACTCACCATCTTCATCCAGAATTCCCAATTCCCATAAAACTCATCTTCTAAAAATTAAAAAAAATGTTGTAATACTAAATAATTTGTTATGGGATTTTTTATATTAAGAAAACCCGAAGGTCAAGTTTTTGTTACTTATAATTGAAAAAAATATATTGCAACGTGATAAACTTTTAACTTATCTCAAAAAAATTGTTTCTTACTTTTCAAAGTAAATGGCTAATGAGTTCTTCTGCACAAAAATTAAATTTAAAAGTAAATTTTATTTGAAGTTACTCATTTTGTTCTATAACAGAAGCCACATAACTAATAAAACCAATGTTCATAAGCATTTTATATAAATTAAGTATAATATCTAATAAGTACAAGAAAATAACATCCTAAATAGCCATAGATTCTTTATTTAAGAAATCACATTTTAAATAGGGATTATTCTTTAGTTACTTTAAATAGTTTATGATTCTTTATTTTAATTCAATGATTTCATAAGTTATAGTATAAAATAAGACTTACTGTAATATCCGTCTTATAAAAAAAATTATAAAATTCTACTCTAAGGAAATTGAGAGAGAGTGTAGAATTGAAAACAAAGTTTGAATCAAGAGGAAGGGAGTGACAAGCGTGAGGGTGCAGAGGTGTGCAGACCTTTCCTTTCGAGAGGTAAGCCCTTTTTGGCAATTTTTCTAATTATGTTTAGGTTCCTCCTAAGCTATTTACTTATCACTAACTCCCTTTCCGAAGCAGAAACAAATCGAGTTCAGCCAGGCTTTGTTTCTGCTGCACCTTCGAATAGTGTAGGTATGTTAGCCTTCCTTTCCCTTTTCTGATTTTTATTTTTAAATTTATTCAATTTTCAATGTTCATTTAGGTTTTTATAAGGGTCTAGCTTCATTTAGTCCAAAGTTCAATGACAAATCTACTTGTAGAAATCACTGGTTTGACAAAAATAAATCGTAACCCACTGTTGACAGTGCAAGCAACCCGTCTATGTTTTTTGGTCATTTGAAATTGATTTGTTCACGTTTGTAGGTTATTTTTGAATTCTTTAGGAAGATAAGACCTATAGTAATATATTTTATGCATGCAATGGTGTTTTATAGATGCATTATGAAGAAATTTAGTTTTAAAATCTTATCTCTATTGCAGTTTTAGGATTGAATGAATGTTGTGTGTGTCATGTGTCCATTTGGTTTAAAATCTATAAAGTGGATGGATTTTTTTTTATACTTGCATTTGATAAACTATTCATTGAAGGATGGTAAGATGGAAAAACATAAACGAACAGGGAAGGTACGGGTTTGGAAAAGAAAATATATATATATCTTCTTGGGGGTTAGTCTTCCGCAAAAAGAAAAATTAGAATAAAAAAAGAAATTTAAAATAAATAAAATCTAGAAAATGAACGAAATATACTAGTTTTAAAATAATTAGAAAAATCAATCAGAAAAGTAGAATAAAGTAAATAAAAGAAGTAAATTATTAAAATAAAATTAATATATATATATAATAATAATAAAAATAAAAGAAATAAAATATCAAAATGAAAAAAAAGTTAATTAAGCGAATTATGGATAAAAGATAGAGTCTCGATGAATAATTAAGAACGAATAAAAAAACTAATAAAAAATTTAATAACTAAAATAGCTAGTAAATATGTCTATTCAGTACTCGGGAGAGGTATTACCGAAATTACTGTTATGACTATTATAATTGCTTACTTTTTACTGATAGCAATCTTACTCTTAGATTGGGTGGATACTGATGAATTTCATAGGAATTCATAATTCTAGATGAAGATGGTGAGTGCTATTGGAACAATGAAGCTCAAAAGGAAAAGTGAGTTAAGGAAAATGAGATAGATGGAAATAGCTTTGAATATTTTCTGCTGACTAGTTTTTAATTTTGTAATTTTTTCCTTTAGAAAACCATTTAATGATAACAGTTAACCAAATCCACCCTCTACACATTTGTTTACCATCCGTACATAAATATGTATGTATCATTATTACCTTGATAACTGATTAAAATTAGATAATTAAGTATTAAGTACTTCAGAATATAAATAAATTTGTCGACCATGCAAGTATAAAATCATAAATTTTTATAAGAAAATAATATAAACAAACTTAGAGGATCACAATCACTTAATAATTTTTCGTTTCAAATTAGTGATTCAAGAATAAAAAATACATAACAAAATTTAGCTAAGTTTTTATATACACATATGATTTATATAAAAGAAGTGTGTGGTAAAGTTGAATTTATTTTTTTGATTTTGTCATAATACTATTATATAAGAGAACTTCATCAAAATCCTTACAAGATATCAAGATTCTAATCTGGTAGAAATTTGGGATATCCGACTAAACTTTTTTTGTCTTCAAATGAGTTTGTTATTTCCTGAGAAACAATATTTTTCCCAATATTCAAAAGTCTTGACTTCATGAAAAATATTATCATTAATTTTTTGCTTGTTAAGTATGAATTGTTGATCAACATGATGAATTTTTTATTTCATACCTAAATTCTCATTGTTTCTTTTCATAGAATCGTTTATTTTAATTACTTAATGTGATACATTTGTTTGTTTCTTTTAAAAAATCTCCTATACTTTATAATAATGTGATTCGTTATTTTAATTCAATATTTTAGTTTAAATTATATATTTATATACCAATATATAAAAATTAGTTAAAATTTAATATCAGAAACATGATCTAATTGTTAATGAAAATTATAAAATACCTTTTAACATCCTACTTAGTGTAATGTAAAAAATATAAGTCAATAATGATAATATTTTAAACTGTAAACTAAAGGTTTACATGGTCACAACATTTAGCACCTTGTGATCCTTTAAAATGATTGAATGCTCGTACAAACATTACTTTGTAATTTTAACTTAATTTATTAATGATCTTGTAAGTTTAATATTGACTGTACATGAAATCCAACACATCACTAACCTCCTGTAATCATCACTCTAGTTTAATGATTATGTAGATGGGAAGTTTCATCTTTCATAGTATATATCGACTATACATAAAATTCAGACTGCATGATTATGTTTTTTGATTAACAGCTCGAGCTTGATCACCACTTTCAATTAGAATCTTGATGCATGTGCCATCTTCCACACATACTACACAAATCCTTACAGTGCTAGTGGTAGCATCTATAGAGGCTCTAGTTGCGAAGGTGGTGGATGACAAGCCTATCTAACTAGTTGTCATTTGCTTAGGTTTTGTGGTGGCCATGCATTGGATGCTCTTATCAAAACTGCTTATTGCTATATGATGGGTGATGATTAGACTTGAAAATTTGTGTTTGGATTTTCGATTTTGGAGAAGAGAAAGAAAACTCTTTGGAATTAATGAAAGAAGAACTAGGACAACTGATATGAGTTCTTATGTAGCCATCTAAGAAAAACGCATCTACAATGGAAAAGGATGTTGGTATGAATTGCACAAGTGAAGCCTTACGGAGCAAGAAGGAATGCAACATGATTTCACTATACATCTTTGGTGCTGTTAAGAAGACTAAACTTAATTAAAGAAAATTTGAGTTGTGATGGACGGATAAATGACATACGGTTGAGTATTTTATATAGGTTGTGGAAAATGTAGGTCTTATTATACTATAACTTATAAAATCTTTGAACTTAAATGAAGAATCCATTGCTATTTGAGACGCAATTTTATTATATTTATATGATCTCTTACTTAATATATATATATAATAATTAAAATTATTGATTTGATTAATTCTATGGTCGCCAACTTTATTAAAATTAACTTTTGAATTTTAATCCATGCACTAAAAATCTTATTCATAATTTAGTTTTTTAAACACTCAAAAAGATAATTTTTTTGAGATAATGATAGAACTTTATACCCATGCATAAGGTAAAAAGGCACGTTACACAAAAATGTCGATTGTTCTTTAAAATAATATGATTAGTTATTTTAATGCAATATCTCTATTTTAAATATTGTATTTATATACCAATATATAAATATTGGTTAGTAATTAACCTTAAAAACATAATATAATTAAAAGATATTTTGAAATACCCTTTAACATCCTACTCAAAATATAGTGTAATATAAAAACATAAGTTGATAACGATAACATTGTAAAATACACAGAGAAGGTAACCAACTTTCCACAATACTTTTGCTTTACATCAATCAATAATTATTGAAGAACACTTACAAAGTGAGAGGAGAATAAATGTGTAGGGTTGATTATTTTGTGCACGCAGTGAAAAACGTATGTCTTATTTTATACTATAACTTATGAACTCTTTGAACTCAAATAAAAAATCATAAACTATATAAGGTAGATAAAGAATTGTGGCTATTTAAAATATTATTTCCTAAATAAAGAATTCATAGTTATTTGAGACTTGATTTTATTATACTTATTAGATATTTTACTTAATTTATATAAAATTTTTATAAACATTGGTTTTATTAGTTCTATGGCTGCCTTTATAGTACAAAACTTCAAATAAAATTACCTTTAAATTTAATTTTTGTGCTGAAGAATTCATTAGCCATCTACTTTGAAAAGTAAGAAAAAATTTTATTGAGATAATGTTAAAAATTTTGATGAGTGACAAATCCACCAAAAATAAATTCCTAATTAACCAATAAAACAATATTATAGTAGTGGTAAGAAGAATCGAATCCACAGAAAATTGGAAAGCAATTATCTTTCTTGACCAACGAGTAAAAAGCATACAAGGGGAGATTTTGTAGAATCCAATACGCAAAATATAAATTAAACCATGAGCAAAATAATATTAAACAAACTCTTGGCTGCAAATTAAAAACTAAAACAATTATAAGAAGAACTCTTAGTCAACGAAATAGCTTGCTTCGGTAATAAAATTGATCGTAGATGTAAGGGTTCGTTTTACAAAAATACGACAAATCAGTTATAGTTGTCGGAACATTTCCGACAACCAATCCTTACTTATTCCTATACCCACCAAGAAAGTTTGTTAGTTGGTTATTCGCTGCCAAGTAGAAACAAAGGATTTAACTTGTCAACGACCTTGAGAGCTAGAAGGATGTGATTCAAGTTGCTGGATTCATCTGCGTGAACTGATCAACTAGACTACTTATCACCTCAGTGCGGCACTGATCGCTACTTGGTTCTAGAATCAATCAAACAATTATGGATTTAAGGGGTTCGGCTAGTTGCTAGTAATTTCTCTTCTTATATGACAGACCTTGTTTAAACGGATTCAAAACAACAAATATATATAAGTGCAAGAAGAAAATAAATAGCAGCTTTAAAGTTAGACTTAAATTAATTTGATTAGATCTCACAAATACATTGTTGGAGTTTTCTAGACTATCAACTAGGAAAATAAAAATAAATCAACCACTCGTTGTGAGTTTTTTAACAAAAATGAGTTTTTAGAGAGTAGAAAAAAGAATAAAGATGAAGAAAAAATTATAGAAGCAGTAGAAGCTGCTATGTGTAGCGCTAGGAAGAAGAGAGATGATGATTCTGCTTTAATAGCCACCCTCTTTGTAGAACAGGAGTTAAAGTTTTCTTTTTTTGTTGATTAAGATCTTTTTAATTGATTTTTGGCTTATCCCAAGCCTTCTAGAATATTTTTCCCTTGATTTTTATCCCCAGATCTTGTCTTTGAATGATATCTTTTTTACAAATTTGAAAAACACATGTTTTAATTTAAATCTGCTACTATGCATGACTCTTAGCATTGCCCATGGCTTAGTGTCTGAGACAGGACCCAAGCTTTGCCCAAGGCTTATTTCTAGGCCTATGAATCTTTTCACGAACTCTTCCTCTTTTCATGCTATTTTTTCTCATTTTGTCCTTATATCTTGTATTACAACAAAACATAAAAAATAACTCGGATTAGATAACATATATCAAGTTTAACAACTTAAAAATGGGTGATAATGATGTTTTTTTTAGGCACTATCAAACTCCCCAACACTTATCTTGTGCTTGCCCTTAAGCACTACACAATGCACTCCATCAGTCCCCATATCTTTACCTTCAACTCACTTACGCCCAATCATTTCATCACAACCCACATGTTACAACTCAACCCTCAAGTTGCAAGAGTAACCATCAACTAGTAATTTATAGGCTTGATTTTCATGGAACCATACCAAGGAATAACCATTTTGACAACATCCAAACACGACTTGAGAGAGTTTTGCAAATTTAGCACACAAAAATTTCATTGAGTGGAATAGCCAATAACTAGTAGAACAGCCACCAAACTTGTCTAGATAAAAGGATTCATGTAGTTGGTTCATGCCAAAAAATAAAAAAGCTTGAGCACTTTACTTGCTTGAAATGTCACCAACCTTTTGACACGAGGGTAAACATTTGTGATGAATGCACCTGGTTACTCAGTTGGTCACCAATTTTAAATGGCTACTAACACTATTTGTAGTCATTTGACTAGAGGAGTAGATTATTATTTGTGTTCCTTTTTTTCCTTTCATTGTGAATGCGTTTTACGCTCCATCTCACACTTTTACCTAACTGTTTTTAAAAGTGAGTACGTTTTAAGCTCAATCTCACACTTTTACTCTAATTATTTTTGAAAGTGGGCATTTTATGCTCAATCTCACTCATCACATGATAGATAATTTGATTTATTCATTTAAAGCATACAATTCTAGACAAATTTTAGAGGAGTTCTTTCTGAGTATTAATATTCACCAAGAAATAAGAGAAAATTAATTAATTTTTTTGAATAGGCAACTCTCAAACAAGTCATGTTCAATATATAATCAAAGATAAAATTATAAATTAATATTAAGTAAGTTGGATTGGTGGCATAGAGTTGCAATTATCAATAAAATGTGTACTATTCAAAAACGTGAAGTCTTATGATAAAATAAACTACTATTATGATATTAATTACTTTTATAACATTGTGACTTAGTTTACTAGTTTAAGTATTTGTCATTTGTCACATGATTTTTATAGGTACAAGGAATACATAAAGATGTCCTATTTGTATAGAAGTAAAAGATCGTTAAATTTTTTATTTGTTCCCACGACTTTTTTGGGAAGAAAGAAAGCCTACAAGATCTCCTATTTGTTTATAAGTAGAAAATTAAATACTACAAGCTTATTGTAAACCTAAACAACAGATCAAGGCTCATTGGTGAAAAGCAACAGTTCCATCAGGGTGAGTTCATGACCTGCACAAGGTGTTAAAAGGACCAACGAGTATAGCTCTGCACTACTAGGGATTATAGGCTCTACCGTGATGTTTTGGCTAATAAAATGTGGAGGTGCCCTGACTGGCATTATGAGAGGTAATCTATATGTTATGTAGAGTAATGTGTATATATATATTTCTAAAAGATAAACTTTGATGCTGATTAAGAGAGGGCAAGTCGCAAAACTTACAGAGGGTGTACAAGAGATCCAAAATGTAGAATGCACCTCTTAGCTTAATGTTTATGCATATTAGAAGTGACATCTTTCAAACTTTATGTCGACTATACGTAAACTCTAGACTGCATGATCATATTTTTTAATTAACAGCTCGAGCTCGATCACTACTTTTAACTGGAATCTGGATGCACCTACCCTCTTCGACCGCACAGTACATAAATTCCTACAGTGCTGGCGGTAGCATCTGTAAAGGCTCTGGGCATGGAGGTGGTGGATGAGAAGGCTCTCTAACTAGCTATAATTTGTTCAAGTTCTTTGGTGGCCATACATTGGATGCTCTTATAAAAACTGCTTGTTGTTGTATGATGGGTGATGATTAGTCTTTAAAATTTGTGTTTGGAATTTGGGTTTTGGAGAAAAGAAAGAAAACTCTTTGGAATTAATGAGAGAATAACTAAAGGAGAATAGATGATATATATAAATATGTATATATGTATTTTTTTTCTATCTCAAATATTCTCTAACAATAATGCTACATCTTGTTTAAGTATGCATATTTATATTTATAAAATATGTACATATAAAGTATATTTAAAAAAATTGTGAGGTATCATTAAATTTATTTTTTTATTTATCATAATCCTATTATTTAAGAGAATTTTAATAAAATCCCTAAATGAAATAAATAATTTGATTTAATAGAAACTAGTGATATGCTATTGGCTTTCTCTTAAATATATGCAGATATTATTTACTTAAAAATAATGGTTTATTAAAAAATTAGATACTTTTTCTAATACTCAAAAGTCTTGGGTTCAACAAAAATGAGATCATTAAAATATTTTTAGAGATAAAAGATAAAATGATTAAATAGATTAGTAGTAAGCCACCACCGAAGAATGGTACATAGTCAGAGATCATCTCAGCCTAAAAAATTGGTATATCCTATATAACTTGTAAAACAAGCAAAAACAAATTTCTCAAAATTCTATTGAAGTAACTATAAAGTCGTAGCTATCACTAAAAATTATCTCTGTTATACAACATCTTATCACTCTTTTTTAAAAAAACTCTTTCTTTTGATTGGACGACTAATATTATAGTAATATATTTCATTAGTAATTCAATCTAATGTGCTTAAACTAAGCACATTGGATTCATTTATCATAGTTCGTTAAAAAAATAGTAAATGCACAATTTCATGCTCCTCAAACTTGTAACCTGATATCTTGCAAGATTAGGAACTAACATATCAAATCTGTTCTTCTAGTGAAGCTCCTAGTGTAATGTGTGAAGGAAATTGTAGCCATTCAGTTGTAGTAATAATTTTAATTTCATCCATATAGTTAGTTATTCATCGTAAAGAAAACCATCTAAGGAAAACACATACAATAAAATTAATGGAAAAGGATTTTGGTATTAATGGCACAAGTGAAGCCTTACCGAGTGTAACATGGTCTTGGGTCCCATAAGATTTTGCTGGTACAGACCTTCTCCGAAGAATTCTCCCTTAAAACTTATTACTTGAGATTTAGATTGTAGAAAATACTAATATCAAACATCTAAATTTTATATTTGTGCCTGAAGATTAAGAATGGAAAGAAACTTATTTTTTTTTCTTTTTTCCAATGAACGGAGGTTAAGTACGTACCCTTGAGTTTAATATATAATAAATAACTTGAGAGGTTATGTAGACTTTAGAAAACCAACTTTTTGCTATAACTCTTTGCTGCACCAATCAAGAAGACTAAGTTTAATTGAAGAAGAATTGAATTGTGATGGGAGGATAAATGACATACGATTAATTGTTTTATATAGGTCGTGAAAATTGTAGATTTTATTATACTTTACTTATAAAATATTTGAAATTAAATAAATAATCTATGGCTATTTGGAAAGTGGTTTCATTTTTTCAAATCTTTAACTTAAATGAATAATCAATCGCTATTTTAGACGCGATTTTATTATATTTATGTGATATCTTACTTAATATATATAAAATAATTAAAAATATTAATTTAATCAATTTTATAGTCGCTAACTATATTAAATTTAATATTTGAATTTTAATCCATACCTTAAAAAATTTATTCGTCATTTAGTTTTTTAAAAGTTAAAAAAGATAATTTTATAAAGATAATGATAGAAGTTTATCACCACACATAAAGTAAAAGCTGCATTACACAAAAACGTTGACTGTACTTTAAAATAATGTGATTAATTATTTAATAATATATCTCTACTTTAAATCATGTATTTATATATCAATATATAAATTTTTGTTAGTAATTAACCTTAGAAACAAGATCTAATTGTTAATAAAAATTTTGAAATATACTTTAACTTCCTACTCAAAGTATAGTGTAATATAAAAACATAAATCAATAATGATAACAATATAAAATACATAGAGAAGGTAACTAACTTTCCACGATACTTCTTCTTTGCATCAATCAAGAGAACTAACTTATTATTGAAGAAATATTATAATGTGAGAAGAGAATAAATGTATAGGGTTGATTATTTTATGCAGGTTATGAAAAATATAAGTCTTATTTTATACTATAACTTATGAAATCTTTGAACTCAAATAAAGAATCATAAACTATTTAAAGTAAATAGAGAATTGTGGGTATTTAAAATTTTATTTCTCAAATAAAGAATCCATGGCTATTTAGGACACGATTTTATTATTTTATTAGATATTTTACTTAATTTATATAGAATGTTTATAAACGTTGACTTTATTAGTTTTATGACTTTCATTATAGTACAAAATTAGCCATTTCAAATAAAATTTACTTTTGAATTTAATCTTTTTGCGGAATAAATCATTAGCTATTTACTTTGAAAAGTAATAAATAATTTTGTTTAGATAATGTTAAAAGTTTATCACGCTGTAATATTTTTTTTGAATTATAAGCAACAAAAACTCAATCCCTAAATTCTCATTGTTTATTTTTATAAAATGCGTTGTTTTTATTAGTTAATGTGAGACATTTATTTGTTTCTTTTAAAAAATCTACAATACTTTACAATAATGTGATTAGTTATTTTAATGTAATATTTTAATATAAATCATATATTTATATACTGATATATAAAAATCAGTTAAATATTTAATATTGAAAACAAGATCTAATTGTTAATAAAAATTCAAAAATACATTTTAACATCCTACATAGTATAATATAAAAAATATAAGTTGATAATGATAACATTTTTAACTGAAAACTAAAGGTTTACATGGTCACAACATTAGCACCTTGTGAGCCTTTAAAATAATTGAATACTCATAAAAACTTTACTTTGTAATATTAACTTAACTTATTACTAATCTTGCAAGTTTAATTAATGTGATACATTTGTACGTTTGTTGAGTTAGCTTTAATTTATTACTAGCCTCGTACAAAATTTTAAAAGATAATTATATATAAAAAAATTATTCTACCATATGGTCTGTTAGAGAGTAAAAATAAAGAATTCATCTTTCTTAGAAACTTTTCTATTCAAGTAATCAATTTGTTCTCTCTTTCCCTTACCTTAGAGTCAATATTATTTTTCCTCACATTCTGTTGTCTCTTCATTTTCACCCGAATTTTTAGCCATAAAACTAATTTTTAGCCTCAATATTTTCCTCACATTATGTGTAAATAGATGTGTATAAATATATATATATATATAAAAGATGGAATTATCAATTAATATTAAGTAGGTTGGATTGGTGTCATAGAGATGCAATTAGGAATTTAATGTGTACTATTGCAAAACCTTTAATCTTGTGATAAAATAAATTGCCATCAAGATATTGATTACTTATATAATTTTGTGACTTAGTTTACTTGTTTAAGTATCTGTCGTTTGTCACACGACTCTTATAGGTGTAACGGCCCTGGAATTTAAATGAAGATTTATGTATTAAAAATCTTAAATGCGGAAGCGTAATAAAAATTTTGATTAACATCCCTTACACAATAACCAAAAACGTATTCAAGATATGAAAGAATAAGCTAATTAAAAGTGATACTCGAAATAAAAACTATAAATAGAGTTATAAGGTCCTTAGGCGTCTAACTAGCCGTCTTCCTGCGGAACGGGCTCGGGAACCACGTCTTCCTGATCTAAAATGGTTAAGTAAGGAATGAGCTACACTAGCCCAGTAAAGACATCACACTATCTCACTGCCACAGAAGTAAAGGCCGGTAGAAAACGAAAACGACCAATGGAGCATAATTTATAACAAACTCATTTATTAACATAAAACCCTTTACTGTCCACTTACCTCGGTGAGATTCATGAAAATAACCTATGAAAACAATAACATGATAATAATCATAAAATCATATACACTTTGTAACAAAACACATGTCCTACTTTTGCACTTCAATAATCAGACAATAAATTTTCTCTTTTACCAGCCTACTAGTATCCATGGGGATCCATAGGGGGTCCCCGCTACACTTGAACCATTAACATTAATAACCTGATTCCAGGGCTGTCCCCATACCAAGTCCGGTATGGGCGCCAAGACCATAAACCTCAATACCCCGTCCGGTATGAGGGTGAAACGGACCGTCCCCATATCCTGTCCGGTATGGGTGCCAAAACACATAAGGTCTCCATGCCCCGTCCGGTATGAGAGACCACGTTCCCAATAGGGTTCCCTACGGACCCAGTCCGTCCACCATCTCCCAGGATATCTAGTCAGGTTGTCCAAATTATCCACTTATCAATTCACATAATCTTTTTGCCCTTTTCCTTGGTCTCAATCATCCAATCATACACAAATATGTAAACCAATAATTGACACCAAACAAGACAACACAGTATCGAGTTCACCATAATACAAACCATAATAAAAGAAACCATGATTCATGCATACGAGACCATAAAATAATTACATCAAATATCATACTGCCTTTAATACTGAAAAATAGATCAAACGACAACTGACCAACAATGTATCAGATTCGGGCTCCATTAGCAACCTTAATCAATTATACATCTATAAAGTCACAAAATACCGTTTAATTATTTATTAAGCTTTAATACCATGGTAGGAAATAGGGTGAGGGGTCCTTACTTGTTTCGGGGTTTGAAATCGGCTCTACAGTGCGCCTACAGGCTGTCCCTAATTTCCCTAAATTTTTTCTGGAAAACTGAAACGCACTACCGGTACCTGCACGTGTCCCAAAAAATCTCACATTAGACCTAGGGCCCCTTTCGGCCAATATCGACATTCCGGCACGGCGGCTCCGCTGTGCTCTGGCGAAGGCGTTGCCGCCTGCGGTGGCGATCCACCTCGGGTTGGCCATTTTCGGCTGTTTTTGACTGAATTCGGCCAAACTTGCATTGGTCCCTGCAATAAAACAACCCTAGGGCCCTCGGTGGGCCAAAAAATCACGAAAAATCGAGACTTATCGGTAGCAGTGCTCTCGTGTACGGTGACTTCTCCGGCGTGAGTCACGTTTTGATATTTTGCTCCGGTCAACCTGTAGAGAAAAGAACGGTGATCATAATGGTATAAAAATTGCATTGAACGGAGACCAGGAAGGGCCTCATCGAAGGCAAAAACAGAGGGAAGCCGCGACGAGGCCGCCGAACTTCGGCCTGGTTTTCTGACCGATTAGCCGATGGTTTGGCTCCAGTTTGGCCATAGGCGGATTAGCATCGAAAAATGAGCCTGGGGGAGAATATTGACCTCGATTAGCGGTCGGAAAATTCTCTGGTGTGGCGGTGGGTGGCGGCGGCCGGCTCCTCTGGCGTCTGGTTCTTCTTCTCCGGCGAGGCACTAGCGGCTAGGGTTTTGTGGTCAGGTGTGGGTGGGGTTATTTATACCCTTCGCCTTTTAATCTCAACCGTCCATCAAGATTAAATCTGGACCATCTGATCGCGATTTATTTAGTATTAAATCTGGGCCATCCATCGCGATGCGATCTGGGCCGTCCATGCCTAATTGAATCTGGGCCGTCCATACGCATGAAATCTTGGCCGTCCGTGAGTACATTTGATCTGGGCCATCCGTGCGCGCAGGAACGGATCTGGGCCATCCGATCGCGCACACACGGATCGCCCACGTGGCCCGTCCCGTGTCAGCGTTTCCTTGCCACGCGGCGTGTCCTAGTTGGCCGGGGCTGCTGACCGGGCTGCTGACGTGGCTGCTGACATGGCACAACTTTTCCAAATTGTGTTTTGACCCCTGGTTTCCGATTTTCTTTTCAAAAACACCCCTAGAATCAAAATTTTCACCCCTTTTTCCCAAAATCAATTTCAATTAAATCCAAATAATAATTTTACCTAATTTTATCATTATTATTATTTTTATTTTCATTAAATTAAAATCTAAAAAATTCAAATACAAAAAATAAAAATAAAAATAATATAAAACAAAAATAATTTGGGTGTTACAATAGGTAGAAGGAATACCTACAAGATCTCCTATTTGTAAAAAAGTAAAAAAATAATTCAATTTTTCATTTTTTTTCACAACTTTTATGGACATAATGAATATCTTCAAGATCTCCTATTTGTATAGAATTACAAAATCAAATACTATAAGCTTGTTGTAAATCTAAACAATAGATCAAGACTCATTCATGAAAAGCAACAGTTCCATCGAGGTGAGTTCATTACCTGCACAAGATGTAAAAAGGACTTATACTTACGCCTTCACACTACTAGGGATTACAGGCTCTACCATGATGCTTTGGATAATAAAGGTGGAGGTGCCCCAACAGGCCTTATGAGAGGTAAATCTTTATCATTATTTTGGTTGTGTATGTATATATTCATGTGGAAATCCACTATATGTTATATTGAGTAAAGTGCATAAATGTGTTTCTAAAAGATAAAGTGTGATGCTGATAAAGAAAGGGTAAGTTACAAAAGTTGCAAAGGGTGTACAAGAGGTAAAAAATGCATAATGCACCACGTGTTTATGCTTTTATTGCTACAAGAGTCGCTTTAGGGATTGTGAGTGTGCACTTGCATTTATTATATGCAGAATGCAATACCCTAATCTCCCCTAATCATCACCCTACCATAATGATTACACAAATTAGTAGTTTCATCTGTCAGACTTTATGTTGACTATAATTAAAATCTAGATTGCATGATCTTGTTTTTTGATTAACGACCCGATCTTGATCACCACTTTCAATTAGAATCTGGATGCACGTGCCATCTTCCATCGCGTAGTACACAAATCCCTACAGTGCTTGCAGCCGCATCTACAGAGGCTTTAAGCGTGGAGGTCGGGGATGACAAGACTCTCTAACTAGTCATCTTTTTTTCACGTTCTGTGGTGGCCATGCATTAGAAGCTCTCATCAAAAGTGCTTACTGCTGTATGTTGGGTGATGATTAGACTTGAAAATTTGTTTTTAAAATTTGGGTTTTTGAGAAGCAAAAAAAACTCTTTGGAATTAATGAGAGAAGAACTAAAAGACAATAGAGGATATATATTTATATCTATATATGTGTATATTCTTTTTTCTAACTTAAAAATTTTCTAACAATAATGCTACATGTTGTTTAAGTAAGCATATTTATATTTGCAAAAAATGTACAAGTAAAGTATATTTAAAAGAAATTTGAGATATCCTTTAATTTATTTTTTTATTTACCATAATCCTATTATTTAAGAGAATTTTACTAAAATTCCTAAATAAAATAAAGAATCTGATTTAGTGGAAATTTTCTCAAAGTTTTATTAAATTGACTATAAAGTCTTAACTATCACTAAAAACTATCTCTGTTATATAACATTTGATCACTCTTTAAAAAAATATTTCTTTTGATGGGACAACTAACATTGAAGTAATATATCTCATTAGTATTCAATCTTATATGCTTAAACTAAGCGTATTGGATTCATTTATCATAATTTATTAAAAAAATAGTAAATGGACAATCATATGTCAAATATAAATCAACGGATGATCAATATTGTTGGAAGGCTCATACATAGATATTCGAGCTTGTTTTGATACTCTCAAGGAATAGAAAAGCTTGCAATAATAATATACAACATTATGATCAATTTTAAGAGCATTTTTCCTAGGAGTTATAAGAACCAAATTTCGAAGTTGACTATTTTCCTCATAAAAAACTTCACTAGCTCTATTTGACGCTCCTCAAACTTGTAACCTAATATCTTGTTAAGCTTAATCTTGTATGGATCAGGAACAAACATGTCAATTTCGTTCTTCTAGTGAAGCTCCTAGTGAGATGTGTGAAGGAAATTGAATCCACTCAGCTATAGTAATAATTTTAATTTTATTTTTATAGTTAGTTATTTATCATAAAAAAAGCATCTATGAAAAATACATCTACAATAAAATTAATGGAAAAGGATTTTGGTATGAATGATACAAGTGAAGCCTTATCGAGTGGGAACGAGTGCAACATGGTCTTGGGAGCCATATGATTTTATTGGTATAGATCTTCTCTAAAAAATATTAACATCGAATATCTAGATTTTATATTTGTACCTGAAGATTAAGAAGAGTGGAAGGAAACTTATATTTTTTTCTTTCTTCGAATGAATGGAGGTTAAGAGCGTACCCTAGAGTTTAATCTATAATAAATAACTTGAGAGGTTATGTAGGCTTTGAAAATTGAATTTTTGCTACACTTCTTTGTTGCACAAGTCAAGAAAACTAAGTTTAATTGAAGAACAATTAAATTGTGATGGGAGGATAAATGACATACAATTGAGTATTTTATATATGCCGTGAAAAATGTATATTTTATTGTACATAAACTTATAAAATCTTTGAACTTAAATAAAGAATCTATGGCTATTTGGAAAGTTGCTTTAATATTTTGAAATCTTTAGTTTAAATGAATAATCCATCACTATTTAAAACATGATTTTATTACATTTATGTGATATCTTACATAATATACATAAAATAATTAAAAACATTGATTTAATTAATTTTACGGTCGCTAAATGTATTAAAATTAACTTTTAAATTTTAATCCATGCACTAAAGAACGTATTCGTCATTTATTTTTTAAAAGTTAAAAAAGGCTATTTTATTGAGATAATTATAGAAGTTTATCACCATGCACAAAGTAAAAAGCCATGTTACATAAAAACATCGACTGTACTTTACAATAATGTGATTAGTTATTTTAATGCAATATCTCTACGTTAAATCACGTATTTATATACCGATATATAAAGATTAGTTAGTAATTAACCTCAAAAACTTGATCTAATTGTTAATAAAAATTTTAATATAGTTGGCGACCATAAAATTAATCAAATCATTATTTTTAATTAATTTTTTATATATTAAGTAAGATATACATTAATATAATAAAATTGCGTCTCAAATAGTGATGGATTCTTCATTTAAGTTCAAGATTTGAAAAAATATAACCACTTTGCAAATAGCCATAGATTCTTCATTTAATTCAAAGATTTTATAAATTGTAGTATAATAAAACTTTATTTTCCATGGCCTATATAAAATACTCAACTGTATGTCATTTATCCCTCCATCATAATTCAATTGTTCTTCAATTAAACTCAGTCTTCTTAACTGGTGCAACAAAAAAGTATAGTGAAAAGTTGATTTTCCAAAGCCTACATAACATCTGAAGTTATTTCTTATCGATTAAACTCAAAGGTATGCACTTAACCTCCACTCATTCGAAGAAAAAAAACAAGTTTCTTCCCATTTTTCTTAATCTTTAGCACATATAAAATCTAAATATTCGATGTTAATACTTTCTACAGTCTAAATCTCAGGTCATAAGGTTTAAAGGAGGAAGCTTTCGAAAAAATCTATATTAGAAAAATCATACAGGACCCAAGACCATGTTGCACTCGTTTCCACTAGGTAAGGCTTCGCTCGTGCCATCCACACCAACATCCTTTTCCATTGTAGATGTGTTTTTATTGGATGGTTTTCTTTATGAAAAATTACTAACTATATGGATGAAATTTAAATTACTACTATAGGTGAATGGCTTCAATTTTCCTCATGCATCTCACTAAGAGCTTCACTAGAAGAACGAACTTGATATATTTCTTTCTGATCTATACAAGATTAAGTTTAGCAAGATATCAAGTTACAAGTTGATGACATCAAATAGAGCTAGTGAAGTTTTTTATGAGGAAAACAATCAACTTGAGAATTTAATTCTTGTAACTCCTAAGAAAAATGCTATTAAAATTGATCGTAATGTTACAAATTATTATTGCAAGCTTTTGTATTCCTTAAGAGTATCGCGGCAAGCTCGAATATCTATTTATGAGCCTTCCAACAATACTGAATATCTGTTTATTTAAATTTGACGTATAATTGTTCATTTATAATTTTTTTAATCAAGTATGATAAATGAATCCAAAACGGTTAGCTTAAGCATATTAGATTGAATAATAATGAGATATATTACTACAATATTAGTCGTCCCATAAAAAAAAAAATTAATGAGTGATAAGATGTTATATAATAGAGATAGTTTTTAGTGATAGTTAAGACTTTATAGCTACTTCAATAGAAAGTTGAGAAAAATTCTTCTGTTTATTTTACTATTTATATAGGATACACGAATTTTTTAGGCTGAAAGAATCTTCGACCATGCACCATTCTGTGGTGGTGGCTTACTATAAATTTATTTAATAATTTTATATTTTATATCTCAAAAAGAATATAAGTATCTCATTTTGTAGAACTCAAGAATTTTGTGTATTAGGAAAAACATCAAATTCTTTAATAAACTATTATTTTTTAGGAAATAATACCTGCATATATTTAAAAGAAAGCTAATAGTATATCACTAGTTTGTACTAAATCAAATTTTTTATTTTATTTAGGAATTTTAGTAAAATTTTCTTTAATAATAGGATTATGATACATCAAAAAATAAATTCAAGGATATCGCACACTTCTTTTAAATATACTTTACATATACATATTTTACAAATATAAATATGCTTACATAAACAACATGTAGCATTATTATTAGAGAATTTTTGAGATAGAAAAAGAATGTACATATATATATATATCCTCTATTCTCCTTTAATTCTTCTCTCGCTAATTTCAAAGAGTTTTCTTTCTCTTCTCTAAAACCCAAATACCAAACACAAATTTTCAGATCTAATCATCACCCATCATACAGCAAGAAGCAGTTTTGATAAGATCTTCTAATGCATGGTGCGTCCTGATTCGTCGGGGCTACTGACCGGGCATCCTACGTGGCAAAACTTCTCTAAATTGTATTTTGACTGCCAATTTCTGATTTTTCTTTCAAAAATACCCCCAGAATCCAAAGTTTTACTCATTTTCCCTAAAATTGTTTTCAATTTAATCCTCCATCAGTTTTACTTTATTTTTACTTTAAATTAAAATTAAGAAATTAAGAAATTATATTTATAAATAAATCTTAAATTATATTAAAAATCAATTTAGGGTATTACAAAATGGCTAATGAATTTTTCCGCATAAAAATTAAATTTAAAAGTAAATTTTATGTGAAGTGACTCATTTTGTACTATAAAGGCAACCATTGAACTAATAAAATTAATGTTCATAATAATTTTATATAAATTAAGTAAAATATCTAATAAGTATAATAAAATTAAGTCCCAAATAGCCATGGATTCTTTATTTAAGAAATAACGTTTTAAATGGCCACAATTCTTTATTTAATTTAAATAGTTTATGATTCTTTATTTGAGTTCAAAGATTTCATAAGTTATAGTATGGAATAAGACTTAAGTTTTTCACAGCTTGCACAAAATAATCAACCCTACACATTTATTCTCCTCTCACATTATAATTGTTCTTTAATAATTAGTTAGTCCTCTTGATTGCTGCAAAGCAAAAGTATCATAGAAAGTGGGTTACCTTCTTTACACATTGTTATCGTTATCAACTTATATTTTTATATTACACTATACTTCGAGTAAGATGTTAAAGGGTATTTCAAAATTTTTATTAATAATTAGATCATGTTTCTAAGGTTAATTACTAACCAATATTTACATATAGTTATATAAATAAATGATTTAAAATGGAGATGTTGCATTAAAATAACTAATCATATTATTTTAAAGTACAGTAGACATTTTTGTGTAACGTGACTTTTTACCTAATTAGTGGTTATTGTAATGCCCAAATTAATTTAATTTTAAATTAAATTAATTATAAATATAATCTTTTAATTTTTTAATTTTAATTTAGTGTAAAAATGAAGAAAATATGATGGAGGATGAAATTGAAAACAATTTTGAGAAAAAGGGGTGAAAATTTGGGTTCTGGGGGTATTTTTGAAAGAAAAATCAGAAACCCGGGATGGTCAACATACAATTTAAAAAAGTTTTACCACGTAGGATGCCCAGTCAGTAGCCCCGACGAACTAGGACTCGCCATGTGGCAACAAACGCTGATGCAGTGCCACGCGGACGATCTGCATGCCAACGATCGAATGGCCCAGATCTGTTCCCATGCGCACGGACGGCCTAGATGCATTGCCTCCCCAAACATGATCGGACGATCAGATTTAAATACAATTAGACTGTCCAGATTAGATCGCGATGAACAGCTCATATTAGATACCGTTGAATGGTCCAAATTCACTCCCTATTTAATCGCAATCGGATGGTTCAGATCAAACGCGATGGATAGCCTAGATTAAATGGAGACGGATATAAATAATCCTCTTCACACCAAACCCTAACCCTAGCCACCGGACGCCCTCACCGGAGAAGAAGACCCAGCTGCTGCCACCCACCGCCGCACCAGAGCCCTTTTTGACCGCCAAAAGAGGTAAAAAAATTTCCCTTTGCCCGGAATTCCATTTTAACACCCTCATGGCTAAATCAGAATAAAAGGACTGGCCGATTGGCTAGAAACCGTGGGCAAAGCCTGACGGCATCATCGCAGGGAAATTCCCAAAATGCCTCCGATAAGACCCTTCCCAATTTCTGTTCGGCATAATTTTTCCACCATTGTGATCATCGTTTCCTTCTCTACAGGTTGACCGGAGCAAAACACCTAGCCGCAACGTGAGCCAGAGGAGCTGCCGCACCAGAGAGCCCCACTGCTGGTGAGTTTCGATTTTTTGTGTTTTTCGACCAATCGAGGCCCCTTAAACGTATTTTCTAATGAGGATCAATGCAAAATCAGCTGAATTTGACTGAAAATGGCCGAAAACAGTCAACCTGAGGTGGACCACTGTCGCGAGCAGTGGTGCCGTCGTGTGATAATTCTAGAATTGGCCAAAATTAGACCCTGATGTTGATTTGGATTTTTGGGGACATTTATAGGTACATATAGCGCGCTTTGATTCCCGAAGAAAAATTCAGGGAACCCAGGGACTGCCAGTAAGCGTCAACAGTTTATCCTTTCAGGCATCAAATTGAGTAAGAATCTCTCACCCTATCCTCTGTTATTGAATTGAAGTTTAATTTTAAATAATATGGTATTTCGTAAAAATTAGAAAATATCTATAATTAATTACAAATTACTAATGGAGGCAGAAGCGAAAATTGATTTCTGTTGATTTATTTTACAGTTTAAATGCATGTATTGCTGCTTTACGTAACTATTGTTAAATTGGAAAACTGAGATATGATTACATTCCCTGATGCATGTTTGTTTTGTTTATGTGATTATGGTTGATTTGGGAAATGGAGACTAAAGGAAAATGGAAAATTGTGTGATTAAGTGAATGGATGAAACAACAGTCTTATTAGATATCTTGAGAGATGGTGGACGGACCGGGTACAATAGGGAACCCTACTGTCAACATTGTCTCATCCCAGATGGGGTATCGAGACTTGGTAATTTGGCACTCATACCAAACGGGGTATGGGGACGACCATTTCACCCTCATACCAGATAGGGTATTGAGGTTTAGTGGTTTGGTGCTCATACTGGATGGGGTATGAGAATGACCCTTTAATTGAGAATGTTGAAGGAAAGGGTTCACGTGTAGCGGGGACATCCCTATGAACTCCTATGGACACTAGTAGGCCAATAAAAGGAAAGGTTGTTATTTGATTTATTGAATATGAATTTATAATGTGTGCCTGTTACCAATTGCATATGGAATCATGATAAGTGCTATGTTGCTGTCTCTATAGGTTGCTTTTATAAATCTCATTGCAGTAAATGGTTTTATTATTAATAAATGTAATTGTTTAATTAAGTGATCCATTAGTTGTTTTGATTTTCTACCAACCTTTATTTCTATGTCTGTGAGTAGTGTGATATTCTTATTGGGCTAGTGTAGCTCATTTCTTATTTAACCATTTCAAATCAATAGGACTAGGATCGAGAGCCTGATCTACAAGAGGATTGCGAGTAGGATACCAGTTGTATTTATTTTCTGTTTATTTCCTTAATTTTTTTATACTTCCTTCAAAAAGTTAATTCCTGTAGTATTATTTGGAACTTTAAGTTTATGTGTAAGGAATGTAAACCTTAGGTATTTATTTTGCCTCTGCACTAAATTCATAATTTATTTCCTTTAGAATTTTTAGGGTCATTATTAGTTGGTATCAGAGCCCCGTCTCTCAGACCCATTCCTTACAAAAAACCCTTTGGAAACACCAAAAATAATGAATTATCACTCAACCATTTCTTGTGAAATGTAGGTACAGATAGATGAGGAGAGGAAGACCCCCACTAAACCGTGCAGCCCGGGAGGGTTCACTTAAAGAGGATGTTGACTGGTTATTTGAGATGGTGGAGAGACTCATTGTTGCCCAGCAAGCCCGGGAGGAAATGAGGGAGTTACCTGACCCTCCTCCGTGCCACAAGCTGAGCCACCCCTGCAGCGGGAGGATCACGAGCCACTCCAATATGACCCTGCTCCTCCACAGTATTACCCAACACCACCACAGTATGATCCGGTGCTCCAGCCACTGCATCACCCAGCACCACCACTGTACAATCCGGTGCCTCCACCGTATCATCAAGTACCACTGCAGGGCCATCCAGTCTATCCTCAATACAGTCAAGTCCCTCATCTACAGGACCCAGCTCCTTTCATGATGGACTCAGGCTACATAGAAAGGTATAAAAGACTGAATTCATCTACTTGTACAGGGGGATCCTCCTTTGAAGAGGCCAAGTTCTGGTTAGCTGAGACAGAGAAGGCCTTTAAGATCCTTAGGGTGATTCCCGAACTGAAGGTCATCCTTGCTACCTACATGCTAGTGGGAGAAGCAGACCGCTGGTGGCAACTTAAGCAGACCACTTTGCCCTTTCTAGTCACTTGGGAATAGTTCTTGATGGCCTTTCATGCAGAGTACCTCCCAGAGCATCTCTGACATGTGAAGGAGATGAAGTTTGCATATTTTATCTAGGGGGACATGATTGTATCAGAATATGCTCGCAAGTTCCTAGAGTTGGGTCGATAGTCTCCTGAGAGCATGATGGATGAAGGCAAGAAGGCTAGAAGGTTCAAGTGGGGTCTTCGTCCTGAGATCAGACAATAGTTGTTTGTGCTCAAACTCAATACTTATTCGGCTGTTCTGGCCAAGGCACAGTTAGTGGAGAGAAGCCTTCGCACCTTCCCTCAAGCAGCAGGGAACCTCAAGTCCTCAGCCCCACACCACAGACCAGCACCTACTGCACCTGTTCAATAGAACAAGAGACCCAGGCCGATTACTCAGGCTCCCCTTTAGGTTCCAGTAGTAGGACATGGCAAGATCTATTAGCCTTGTGACAAGGATCCTGGGGACCAACCCTGCTATCGCCTCAACAACACCTGTCGCATATGTGCTAGTGCCTAACATTATGCAAGGGAGTGCCCGAGGAACCAGAACCAGGCCAGACTTCCTATCTAGGGCAAGGCTTACAATCTTACTTAGGAGGATGCAGAAGCCAACCTGGACATGGTACAGGGTATGTACACTATCTCTAACCATCTTGCTCCTGTCTTGATTGAAACTGGTGAATTGCATTCATTTGTTTCATATGTTTTTGCATCAAAATTAAGTGTATTACTTGAAAAACTTGATTATGTGTTGTTTGTGTCTGCTCTTGGGAGTAGGACACTACTGGGGGAGGTTGTATACAGGGCATGTGTCATAGATATAGCAGATAGGAAATTAAGTATGGACCTAATAAAAATTGACACAAGGGACTTTGATGTAATTTTAGAAATGAACTAGCTAGCGGCGTATCACGTCACTGTAGATTATTTTAGCAAAAAGGTTGTATTCAACCCTCCTAATGAGAAGTCATTTATAAATTAATAAAATCGTTTAACATTTGTTCCCTCATGGCAAATTTTCTTATTATCAAGTACTTTAAACCAGCTGTTTTCTCTAACTAGGCAAACCCAAGAAAGAAATTTATATTCAATAGATTCTGGTAGTCTGAGACTTTTCAGATATGTTTCAAGATGAACTACCTGGACTACCAGTGGACAGAGAAGTCGAATTCACCTAGACTTTCAGCCAGGCACCTAGCCTATTTCGGTTGCTCCTTACCGTATGAGCCATGTAGAGATGGAAGAACTGAGGAAACAGATCACAGAATTACAAGACAGTAGATTCATCCGACATACTGTGTCCCCTTGGGGTGCTAGAGTCACATTTGCAAGAAAGGGAGATGGGATGTTGAGGTTATGTATTGATTACAGAGGTCTGAACAGGGACACGATCAAGAACAAGTATCCCCTCTCTAGGATCGATGACCTCTTTGATCAGTTGCAGGGTGCCCAGGTCTTCTCCAAGATAGACCTGCATTCAGGTTACTATCAGGTAAAAATCAGGGCAGAAGACATTTCCAAAACAGTCTTTCGAACCAAGTACGGATACTATGAGTTCCTAGTCATGCCATTTGGACTAACTAACGCTCGAGCCATCTTCATGGACTTGATAAACAGGATTTTCAGATAATTCTTGGATTAGTTTGTCATTGTGTTCACCGATGATATCTTAGTCTATTCAAAGAGCAGAGAGGAACACACTCACCATCTGACTTAGGTTTTACAGGTTCTTAAGGAAAAAAAGCTGTCTGCAAAGTTGAGTAAGTGTGGGTTCTTACTTGAGTAGACTACCTTTTTATGACAAATCATATCAAATGATGGAGTTCATTGACTGTTTAACCAGAGTTAATCCAGAGAATAAAGGAAGCTAAGTCCGTCGATTCCACCCTAGCAGCCTCAAGAAAGATGCAGAACAAGGAGTTAACTAAAAATTCCGAGTCTCTGCTGATGGGTTGCTTAGATTTCAGGACAACATGTGTGTTTTAGATGACAGTGAGTTGAAAAGGGACATCATGATAGAGGCCCATAGCTCAATGTTTACCATCATCCTGAAAGCACTAAAACATATCAAAGTAGGTGACCCCGATTTTGGTGGAACAGGATGAAAAGAGATATAGTTTACTTTATTTCCAAGTGTTTGGTATATCAGTAGGTCAAGGCAGAGCATCAACGCTCAGCTGGGCTACTTTAGCCATTACCAATTCCATAGTGGAAGTGGGAACATATCACCATAGATTTTGTGACAAGATTGCCTAAGGCACGTTCAGGACATGATGCCATCTGGGTAATTATTGACTGCCTTACCAAGTCTTCCCACTTCTTAGCGATCAAGATGACCGATCTGTTGGACAAGTTGCAAAGAATGTACATCCAGGAAATAGTCAGATTACATGGAGTGCCAAAGACAGTAGTGTCCGACAGGGACCCCAGGTTCACTTCTTTGTTTTGGTCTAGTTTCTAACAAGCCATGGCAACGAAACTATCCTTTAGTACTACTTTCCACCCTTATACCAATGGATAGTCAGAAAGGATGATCCGCACACTTGAGGACATGCTCTGAGCTTGTGTTCTTGACCTTGGGGACCATTAGGATGACCATCTACCCCTGATAGAGTTCGCCTACAACAATAGCTACCAAGCAAGTATTGGCATGGCTCTATATGAGGCATTGTATGGCCACCCATGCAGATCGCTGATCTATTGGGAAGAAGTGGATGATAGAAAACTGTTCGGCCTAGACCTTGTAGAGGAGACTACAACCAAAATAGTTAAGATCAGGAAGAACATTCAGACGGCTCACAGCAGGCAGAAGAGTTATGCTGACACCTGGAGGAGGGTTTTGGAATTTGAGAAAGATGATCGAGTGTTCCTTAAGGTCACCCCTTTCAAGAGAATCAGTAGGTTTGGCAAGACAGGGAAACTAAGCCCCGCTTAATTGGGCCATTTGAGATCTTAGACAGAATTGGTACCGCCGTCTACAGACTTCCCTGCCTCCAGAACTTTTCAGGGTCCATAATGTGTTTCATGTGTCTACGCTACGCAAGTACAACAAAGACCCCTCTCACGTCTTGGCCCACGAGCCTCTTTCACTCTAGGAGGATCTATCCTATAAGGAAGTACCAGTTGGTATTGTGGACCGAAAGAGCAGATTACTCTGCAAATAGAAAATTCCCTTCGTTAAGGTCATCTGGTAGAATCACACACTGAGAGAGGCCACATGGGAGTTAGAATCAGACTTCAGAGCCAATATCCCTAGCTGTTTGATTGAGAGTGAGAGAGACAAATTTGAGGGACCAAATTTCTTTTAAGGCGGAGAGAGTTGTAATGCCCAAATTAATTTAAATTTAAATTAAATTAATTATAAATATGATTTTTTAATGTTTTAATTTTAGTGTAAAAATGAAAGAAATATGGAGGATGAAATTGAAAACAATTTTGGAAAAAAGGGGTGAAAATTTGGGTTATGGGGGTATTTTTGAAAGAAAAATTAGAAACCTGGGGTCAAAATATAATTTAAAAATTTTTTACCATGTAGGATGCCCGGTCAGCAGCCCCGACGAACTAAGTTGCATCACATGGCAATGGATGCTGACGTGGTGCCACGCGAGAGGCCATACGGGCGATTCACTTGCCCACAATTGAATGGCCCAGATTCGTTCCCGCACGCACGGACGACCTGGATGCGTTCCCTCCCCAAACGCAATCGAACAACCAGATTTAAATGTTATCAGACGGTCCAGATCAGATCGCGATGAACGGTTCAGATTCACTCCCTATTTAATCGTGATCAGACGGTCCAGATCAAACGCGATAGAAGGCCCAGATTAAATAGAGATGGATATAAATAACCCTTTTCACACCAAACCCTAACCCTAGTCGTCGGATGCCCTCGCCGGCGAAGAAGACTTAGCAGCCGAGAATGAGAGCCGCCGCCACCCGCTGCCGCACTAGAGCCCTTTCCGACCGCTAAAAGAGGTAAAATTTCCCCCTTTGCTCAGAATTCAATTTTAACACCCCCATGGCCAAATTAGAGCAAAAGAACCGACTGATTGGTGAGAAATCACATTAATTAAACTTTGCCCCCGGTCAGAAATCAGAGCAAAAGACCTGTGTTGGTCTTGCCGAGCGGGTCGGGTGGATATACAGTTTACAGTGATGCCTCTTACTTAGGGTTGAGTTAGGTTGTGTTTTGATGCAGTATTGGAAGGTCATAGCCTATGGGTCTAGATAGTTGAAGAATCATGAGGAAAACTACCCCACCCATGACTTAGAACTTGCCACAATTATCCACACCTTGAAGACTTAGCACCGTTATTTGTATGGGGAGACCTTTCAGATCTATACTGATTATAAGAGCTTGAAACACATATTCACTCAAAAAAATCTCAACATGCGTAAGAGAAGGTGGATAGAACTCCTCAAAGACTATGACTGTGACATCATGTATCAGCCGAGTAAGGGCAACGTGGTAGCCGATGCACTCAGCAGGAAAAACACAGGTATATTAACTCATTTGATGGTTTCAAAATATAGGTAGATAGGGACTGCACAACAAGTACAACTTCAGGAACTGAAGAGAGTCACATGTTTGGGCCACCTGACTGCCAGAGTTAATCCAGAGAATAAAGGAAGCTCAATCCGTCGATTCCACCCTAGCAACCTCAAGAAAGATGCAGAACAAGGAGTTAACTAAAAATTCCGAGTCTCTACTGATGGGTTGCTTAGATTTCAGGACAGCGTGTGTGTTTTAGGTGACAGTGAGTTGAAAAGGGACATCATGATAGAGGCCCATAGCTCAATGTTTACCATCATCCCGAAAGCACTAAAATGCATCAAAGTAGGTGACCCCAATTTTGGTGGAACGGGATGAAAAGAGATATAGTTGACTTTGTTTCCAAGTGTTTGGTATATCAGTAAGTAAAGGCTGAGCATCAATGCTCAGGTGGGCTACTTCAGCCAATATCAATTTCATAGTGGAAGTGGGAACATATCACCATAGATTTTGTGACAATATTGCCTAAGGCACGTTTAGGACATGATGCCATTTGGGTAATTATTGACTGCTTTACCAAGTCTTCCCACTTCTTAGCGATCAAGATCTCTTGGACAAGTTGCAAAGAATGTACATCCAGGAAATAGTCAGATTACATGGAGTGCAGTGATAGTAGTGTCCGACTGGGACCCTAGGTTCACTTCTTTATTCTGGTCTAGTTTCTAGCAAACCACGGGAACGAAACTATCCCTTAGTATTACATTCCACCCTTATATCAATGGATAGTCAGAAAGGATGATCCGCACACTTGAGGATCTGCTCTGACCTTGTGTTCTTGACCTTGGGGACCATTAGGATGACCATCTACCCCTGATAGAGTTCGCCTACAACAATAGCTACCAAGCAAGTATTGGCATGGCTCTATATGAGGCATTGTATGGCCGCCCATGCAGATCGCTGATCTGTTGGGAAGAAGTGGGTGATAGAAAACTGGTAAGCCTAGACCTTGTAGAGGAGACTACAACCAAATTAGTTAAGATCAGGAAGAACATTCAGACGGCTCAGAGCAGGCAGAAGAGTTATGCGGACACCTGGAGGAGGGTTTTGGAATTTGAGAAAGATGATCGAGTGTTCCTTAAGGTCACCCCTTTCAAGAGAATCAGTAGGTTTGGCAAGACGGGAAAACTAAGCCCCGCTTAATTGGGCCATTTGAGATCTTAGACAGAATTGGTACCGCCGCCTACAGACTTCCTTGCCTCCAGAACTTTTCAGGGTCCATAATGTGTTTCATGTGTCCACGCTACGCAAGTACAACAAGGACTCCTCTCACGTCTTGGCCCACGAGCCTCTTTCACTATAGGAGGATCTGTCCTATGAGGAAGTAGCAGTCGGTATTGTGGACCGAAAGAGCAGATTACTCTGCAAATAGGAAATTCCCTTCGTTAAGGTCATCTGGCAGAATCACACACCTAGAGAGGCCACATTGGAGTTAGAATCAGACTTCGGAGCCTAATATCCCTAGCTGTTTGATTGAGAGTGAGAGAGACAAATTTGAGGGACCAAATTTCTTTTAAGTGGGGGAGAGTTGTAATGCCCAAATTAATTTAAATCTAAATTAAATTAATTATAAATATGATTTTTTAATGTTTTAATTTTAGTGTAAAAATGAAAGAAATATGGAGGATAAAATTGAAAATAATTTTGGAAAAAAGGGGTGAAAATTTGGGTTCTGGGGATATTTTTGAAAGAAAAATCAGAAATCCGGGGTCAAAATATAATTTAAAATTTTTTTACCATGTAGGATGCCCGGTCAGCAGCCCCGACAAACCAAGTCGCATCACATGGCAATGGACGCGGTGCCACGCGGGAGGCCATGCAGGCGATTCACTTGCCTGCAATTGAATGGCCCAGATTCCTTCCCGCACGCACGGATGACCTGGATGCGGTCCCTCCCCAAATGCGATCGAACAACCAGATTTAAATGTTATCAGATGGTCCAGATCAGATCGCGATGAACGGTCCAAATTCACTTCCTATTTAATCGTGATCAGACGGTCCAGATCAAACACGATAGAAGGCCCAGATTAAATGGAGATGGATATAAATAATCCTCTTCACACCAAACCCTAACCCTAGCCGCCAGACGGCCTCGCCGGAGAAGAAGACTTAGCAGCCGAGAAGGAGAGCCGCCGCCACCCGCTGCCGCACCAGAGCACTTTCCGACCGCCAAAAGAGGTAAAAATTTCCCCCTTTTCTCAGAATTTAATTTTAACACCCCCATGGCCAAATCAGAGCAAAAGAACCGGCCTTTTAAATGTTTGTACGAGTATTCAATCATTTTAAAGGCTCACAAGGTACTAAATGTTATGACCATGTAAACTTTTAGTTTACAATTTAAAATATTTGCATTATCGACTTATATTTTTTATATTACACTAAGTAGGATGTTAAAAGGTTTTTACAATTTTCATTAACAATTAGATCATATTTTTGACATTAAATTTTAACTAAGTTTTATATATTGGTATGTAGATCTATGATTGAAACTAAAATATTCAATTAAAATAAATAATCACATTATTATAAAGTATAGGAGATTTTTTAAAAGAAACAAACAAATATATCACATTAAGTAATAAAAACAAAGCAATCTATGAATAGAAACAATGAGAATTTAGGGATGAAATAAAAAATTTAGTTTGTTGATCAACAATTCATACTTAACAAACAAAAAATTAATGATCATATTTTTCATGAAGCCAAGACTTTTGAATTTTAGGAAAATATGCAATCGTTTAATAAACTATTGTTTCTCAGAAAATAACAAACCCATTTGAAGACTAAAAAATTCCAGTTGGATATCACAAATTTCTACCATATTAGAATCTTGATATCTTGTAAGGATTTTGATGAATTTATATTATATAAGTATTATTACAAAATAAAAAAAATCAAGTTTACCACACACTTTTTTATATAAATGATATGCATACATAAAAACTTAGCTAATTTTTGTTACGTATTTTTTATTCTTAAATCACTAATTTAAAATAAAAAATTATTAAGTGATTGTAATCCTCTAAGTTTTGTTTCTATAATTTTTTGACAAATATTTATAGTATCATACTTGTATGGTCGATAAATTTATTTGTATTATGAAGCCCTTGACACTTAATTATCTAATTTTAATCAATTATCAAGCTAAAAACTATACATACATATGTATGTACGGTATGGAAAAGAAATGTGAAGAGGGTGGACTTGGTTAACCATTATCATTAAATTAGTCTTCTAAAGATAAAAATTAAAAAATAGTTAGGAAAAAAATATTTAAAGCTATTTCCATCTATATCATTTTCCTAAAGTCACTTTTCCTATTGAGCTTCATTGTTCGAATAGCACTCACCATTTTTGTCTAGAATTCTAAATTTCTAGAAAACTTGTCTTCTAAAAATTAAAAAAAAAAGTTGTAAAACTATATAAATTTTTAGAGAATTTTTTAGACTAAAAAGACCAAAAGATCGAGTTTTTGTTACTTACAATTCAAAAAAATATATTGTGGTGTGATTAACTTTTAATATTATCTCAACAAAATTGTTTCTTACTCATCACATTTTAAATAGCAATAATTTATTATTTACTTTAAATAATTTATGATTCTTTATTTGAGTTCAATAATTTCATAAGTTATAATATAAAATAAGACTTACTGTAATATCCATCTTGTAAAAAAAAATTTACAAAATTCTACTCTAAAGAATCTGAGAGAGAGTGCAGAAGTGAAAATAAAGTGTGAATCGGGAGGAACGAAGTGATAAGCTGTGAGGGTACAGAGGTGTGCAAACATGTCCTTCTGAGAGGTAAGTCATTTTTTGTGATTTTTCTAATGATGTTTAGGTTCCTTTTAAGCTGTTCACTTATTCCCAACTCCCTTTCCAAAATAGAAACAAATCGAGCTCAAACAGGCTCTATTTTTGCTGCACCTTCAAACAGTGCAGGTATGTTAGCCTTCCTTCCCCTTTTCTGATTTTGATTCTTAAATTGATTATGTTTCTAAGGTTCATTTAGGTTTTTATAAGGGTCTACCTTCATTTAATCTAAACTTTAGTGACAATTCTACTTTTAGAAATCGCTAGTTTCATAAAAACAAACTGTAACCCACTATTGACAGTGTAGGCAACCCGTCTGTGTTTTCTAGTCATTGGAAGTTGATTTGTTCATGCGTGTAGATTATTTTTGAATTCTTTAGGAAGGTGATACCTTTAGTAATATATTTTATGCATGCAATGGTATTTTATAGACGCATTATGAACAATTTAGTTTTCAAATCTGATCTCTATTGTGGCTTTAGGATTGAATGGATGTGTGTGTTTGTGTCATGTGTCCATTTGGTTTAAAATTTATAAATTTGATGGATTTTTGTGTATACATGCATTTGATAAACTGTTTATTAAAGGATGGTAAGATGAAAAATATAAACAGGGAAGGTATGGGTTTGGAAAAGAATATATATATATTTCTCTCCTTGCGGGTTAGTTTTCTGCAAAGAGCAAAATTGGAAAAATAAATAAATTTCAAATAAATTAAATCTATAAAATGAATGAAATATACTAGTTTTAAAATAATTAAAAAATCAATCAAGAAAAGTAGAATAAAGTAAATAAAAGAAGTAAATTATCAAACCAAAATTAAAAAAATATATATAAAATAATAAAAATAAATAAAAGAAATAAATTATCAAAATGAAATAAAATAAATAAAGCTATAGAAAAAAAAAGTTAATTGAGGGAATTATTGATAAAAGATGGAGTCTAGATGAATAATTAAGAAAGAACAAAACAAACTAATCAAAAATTTAATAACTAAAATATTTAGTAAATACTTTTATTCGGTACTCAGGTGGGGTATTACTGGAGTTACTGTTATGACTGTTGTCACTACTTACTTTTTACTTATAGGAACCCTACTCTTAGATTGGGTAGATACTAAAGTGCTTACCATTTATCGTTTATTGATATAACTGTAATTCCCCTTTCTTAGAGGTAGTGGTGTCCTCACTACCTCCTTGGTATCAGTTTAGGTGTTTACATGCAATAGGGTTAGAATTATTACAATAATAAAATTTTATAATGAAACTTCAAATATAAGTTCAAACTTATGTGTGTGTGCATTGGAGGATCGAGTACGGTCTTGAATGCACTATTTATCTGTCAGTGATAACTAAGATTATTGAATGATTGGTGAAAATACTGAAATTGGTATAAATTAAACTGTAATTTTATAAGATGCATTTACTGGTTTTGAAAAAATTGTTTGTGTAAATCTATTACTACTGCTCTTATTGAGTTATTGGAACTCACTCCTAATCCAATTTCCTATATTATAATGAAGATATGCCTCTGAACACCTGTTTGGATCTGTTCTACAAGGATTAAGATAAGATGACTTTTGTATATTTTGAATAAAGGCAAAATAATTGTATTTTGTTAGTAACTTAAACTGATATATATATCTAGATAGTTAACTTGTGCCTCAGAATACTGAATGTATGTTTATAAAGGATGGAATGTTCTACGGTAGTATACTTAAAAAAAATTATTTAATAGATAAATTTGACATTGTTGCTCTCAGGCATCAGAACGTCATATTTACGTTTTTTCACACACAACACAAAATAATCAACCCTACATATTTATTCTATTCTCACATTGTAATTGTTCTTCAATAATTAGTTAGTCCCCTTGATTGAAAACAAGAAGTATTATGGAAAGTTAGTTACCTTCTCTATGTATTTTATATCGTTATCATTATCAACTTATACTTTTACATTACACTCTATGCTTTATATATTGGTATATAAATACATGATTTAAAGTAGAGATATTCCATTAAAATAGCTAATCACATTATTGTAAAGTACAGTCGACATTTTTGTATAACGTGGCTTTTTACATTAAGCATGGTGATAAACTTCTATCATTACCTCAATAGAATTGTCTTTTTTCTGTTTTAAAAAAATAAATAATGAATAAGTTCTTTGCGCATGGATTAAATTCAAAAGTTAATTTCGATACAGGTGGTGACCATAGAATTAATCAGATTAATTTTTTAATTAATTTTATATTTATTAAGTAAGATATGACATGAATATAATAAAATTACGTCTCAATAAGATTTCAAATAGTGATGGATTATTCATTTAAGTTGAAGATTTCAAAAAATGAAACAACTTTCCAAATAGCCATAGATTCTTTATTTAGGTCCAAAGATTTTATAAGTTTAAGTATAATAAAATCTACATTTTCCATGGCCTATATAAAATACTCAATCATATGTTATTTATCCTCCCATCTGTTCTTTAATTAAACTCAGTCTTTTTGATTGGTGCAACAAATGCATGGCCACAACAGCAAGAAGCACTTTTGATGAGAGCATCCAATGTATGGCCACAACAGAACCTGAACAAACAACAAATAATTAGAGAGCCTTGTCGTCCACCACCTCCATACCTAGAGCCTCTTTAGATTCTGCTGCCAGCATTGTAGTGATTTTTGTACTATGTTGTAGAAGATGGCACGTGCATCTAGATTCCAATTGAGCGTGGTGATCAAGCTCGAGCCGTTAATAAAAAAACATGATCATGCGGTCTTGATTTTACATATAGTAGACATAAAATCTGAAAGATAAAACTTTCAATCTGTGTAATGATTAAGCCGAAGTGATGATTAGGGGAGATTAGGGCTGTGCATTATGTATATAATAAATGCATGTATGGTACTAAGAGTCCTTAAAACAACACTTGCAGCAACCAAAGTAGACACAAGAAGTGCATTCTGCATTTTGGATCTCTTGTATACCCTTCGCATATTTTGAAACTTGCCCTTTCTTTATTAGCATCATAGTTTATCTTTTAGAAACACATATATACGCATTACTAAGCATAATATGTAATGGATTTACGCATTAATTTAGACATATAAAACCAAAATAATGATAAAGATTCACCTCTCATGAGGCCAGTTAGGGCACCACCTGTAACGGCCCCATAAATTTAAATGAAATATATGTATTAAAAATGTCAAATGCGGAAGAGTAATAAAAATTTTGATTAACATCCCTTGCACAATAACCAAAACGTAATCAAAATATGAAGGAACAAACTGACTAAGAGAGGTACTCGAAATAAAAACTATAAATATAACTATAAAGTCTTTAGGCGTCCCCTTCGCCGTCTTCCTGCAGAACGGGCTCGGGAACAACGTCTTCTTGACCTGAAATGTTTAAATAAGGGATGAGCTACACCAGCCCAGTAAAGACATCACACTATCTCACCGCCACGGAAGTAAAGGTGGGTAGAAAACAAAAATGACCAATAGAGCATAATTTATAACAAATTCATTTATTAGTAATAAAATCCTTTACTATCCACTTACCTCGGCGATATCCATGAAAACAACATATGAAAACAATAACCTTATAATATCATGAAATCATACACACTTTATAACATAACATATATCACACTTTTACGTTTCAATCATCAGGAAACAGATTTCCTCTTTTACCAGCCTACTAGTATCCCTGGGGATCCATAGGGGGGGTCCCCTCTATACGTGAACCATTAACGTTTACAACCTGATTCCAGGGCCGTCCCCATACCCCGTCCGGTATGGGCGCCAAAACCATGAACCTTAATACCCCGTCCGGTATGAGGGTGAAACGGGCTGTCCCCATACCCTGTCCAGTATGGGCGCCAAAACACATAAGGTCTCCATACCCCTTCCGGTATGAGAGACCACGTTCCCGGTAGGGTTCCCTTCGGACCCGATCCGTCCACCATCTCCCAGGATATCTAGTCAGGCTGTCCACATTATCCACTTATCAATTCACATAACCTTTTTGCCCGTTTTCTTGGTTTCAATAATCCAAACACACACAACATATAAACCAGTAATGGATACCAACAAGACAACACAGTATCGGGTTCATCATAATATAAACCATAATAAAAGAAACCATGATTCATGCATACGAGACCATAACGTAATTACATCAAACATCATGCTGCATTTAATACTGGAAATTAAATCAAACAATAACAGACCAACACTGCATAAAACTCGGGCTCCATTGGCAACCTTAATCAATTATACGTTTATAAAGTCACACAGTACAGTTTAATTATTTATTTAGCTTTAATACCGTGATAGGAAATAGGGTGAGAGGTCCTTACTTATTTCGGGGTCTGAATTCGACTCTACAGTGCGCCTACAGGCTGTCCCTAATTTTCCTAAATTTTTTTCAGGAAACTGAAATGCACTACTGGTACCTGTACGTGTCCCAAAAATCCCAAATCAGACCTAGGACCTCGGGTTGGCCGTTTTCGGTCGAATTCAGCCACACTTGCATCGGTCCCAACGATCAAACAACCCTAGGGCCCTCGTTGGGCCAAACAATCACGAAAAACTGAAACTTACCAGCGGCAGTGCTCTCGGGTGCGGCGGCTCCTCCGGCGTGAGTCGTGTTTTGATGTTTGGCTCTAATCAACTTGTAGAGAAAAGAACGGTGATCACAGTGGTATAAAATTTGCATTGAACGGAGGCCAGGAAGGGCCTCATCGGAGGCAAAAACCGAGGAGGGACGCAGTGGCACCACTGGGCTTCGGCTGGGTTTTCTGGCCGTTTGGCCAGTGGTTTGGCTCCGGTTTGGCCATAGGCGGACTCAACATCGAAAAATGAGCAAGGGGGAGAAAAATTACCTTGATCGGTGGTCGGAAACTTCCTCGATGCGGCGGTGGCCGGCTCCTCCAGCGTCTGGTTCTTATTCTCCGGCGAGGCACTGGCAGTTAGGGTTTTTGTGGTCAGGTGTGGGTGGGGTTATTTATACCCTTTGCCTTTTAATCTCAACCGTCCATCAAGATTAAATCTGGACCGTTCGATCGCGATTTAATTGGGATTAAATCTGGGCCGTCCATCGCGATGCAATCTGGACCGTCCGTGCCTGATTGAATCTGGGTCATCCGTGCGCGTGAATCTGGGCCGTCCGTGCGCACGTTTTATCTGAGCTGTCCATGCGCGCGGGAACGGATCTGGGCCGTCCGATCGCGCACACGCGGATCGCCTACATGGCCCGTTCCCTGGTCAGCGTTCCTTGCCACGCGGCGCATCCTGGTTGGCCGGGGTTACTGACTGGGCCGCTGACGTTGCTACTGACGTGGTGCTGATGTGGCACAACTTTTTTAAATTGCGTTTTGACCCCCGGTTTCTGATTTTCTTTTCAAAAACACCCCCAGAATCTAAATTTTCACCCATTTTTCCCAAAATCAATTTCAATTAAATCCAAATAATATTTTTACCCAATTTTATCATTATTATTATTTTTATTTTCATGAAATTAGATTAAATTAAATCAAATTAAATTAATTAAAAATAAATAAAAAAATTCAAATAATTACAAAATAAAATAAAATAAATAATAACACTCGGGGTGTTACACCCCCAACTTTTATTAGCCAAAGCATCATGGTAGAATCAACAATCCCTAGTAGTGCGAAGGTGGAAAATCAATCTTTTTTACACCTTGTGCAGGTAATGAACTTGCCTCAATGGAACTACTGCTTTCCACTAATGAGCCTTGATATGTTGTTTAGGTTTTTAGCAAGCTAGTAGTATTTTATTTTATACTTCTATAAAAATAGGAGATCTTGTAGATATTCCTTCTGCTCATTAAAGTCATGGAACAAATGAAAACTTGAATGATTTTTTACTTTTATATAAATAGGAGACCTTATACATATTCCTTCTGCCTATAAAAGTTGTGTGACAAATGATAGGCTTAAAAAAGTAAACTAAGTCACAAAGTTATAAAAGTAATTAGTATCTTAATAGCAATTTATTTTATCACAAAACTTAACATTTTGGAATAGTACATATTGAATTGTTAATTGCATTTTTATGCAATCAGTCCCCACTACTTAATATTAATTAATGATTTCATTTTTTAGATATATATATGTATATATTTATATATATCCATTTACACATAATGTGAGGAAAAATTTGATGCTAAAAATTATTTTTAAGGTTGAAAATTGAGATGAATGAAGAAACAACATAACGTGAGGAAAAAATAAATAGACTGTGAGCTAATAGGAAGAGAAAACAAATTGATTACTTGAATAGAAAAGCTTCCAAGGAGGATGAATTATTCATTTTTAAGCTCTAATAAATTATGTAGTGGAATAATTTTTTTATGTATAATTATTTTCTAAAATTTTATTTAAGGTCAGTAATAAATTAAAGTTAACTAAAAAAGCTTGCAAATATATCACATTAATTAAACTTACAAGATTAGTAATAAGTTATGTTAATATTACAAAATAAAGTTTACATGAGTATACAATCATTTAAAAGGCTCACAAGGTACTAAATATTGTGCCCATATAAACCTTTAGTTTATAGTTTAAAACTTTATCATTATCAACTTATATTTTTTATATTACGTGATTTAGATTGTTAAAAGTTATTTAGAATTTTCATTAACAATTAGATCGTATTTTCGATATTAAATTTTAACCGATTTTTATATATTGGTATCTAAATATATGATTAAAATAAAATATTGTATTAAAATAATTAATCACATTATTATAAAGTATAATAAATTTTTCAAAAGAAACAAAAAATATATCACATTAATTAATAAAAACCGCACAATCAATGAAAAGAATTAATGAGAATTTAGTGATAAAATAAAAAATTTAATATGTTCATCAAGCATTCGTACTTAACAAAAAAAAAAATTAATGATCACAATTTTCATCAAGCCAAGACTTTTTAGTATTAGGAAAAATATCCAATTGTTTAATAAACTATTAGTTCTTAGAAAATAACAAATGCATTTGAAAACAAAAAAAATTTAGTTACTTATCACAAATTTCTATCTAATCAGAATCATTATATCTTATAAAGATTTTGATGAAGTTCTCTTATATAATAATATTATATTAAAATTAAAAAAAATAAATTCAACTTTACTGCAAACTTTATCATAACATATGTGTACATAAAAAATGTGAAATATTTTTAACTTTAAATTTAAAAAATTAACTAATTTTTTTATGTATTTTTTATTCTTAAATCTTTAATTTGAAATAAAAAATTATTAACTGATTATGAACCTCTAAGTTTTGTTTCTATAATTTTTTAACAAAAGTTTATGGTGTCATACTTACATGATAGATAAATTTATTTATATTATGAAAGACTTAGCACTTAACTATCTAATTTTAATCTATCATCAAGGTAATAACTATACATACGAATGTATGTCTAGTATGGTAAAGAAATGTGAAGAGGATAGACTTGGTTAACATTCATCATTAAATTGGTTTTCTAAAGATAAAAATTACGAAATTAAAAAATAGTTAGCATAAAATATTGAAAGCTATCCCATCTATCTCATTTTCCTTCCTTCACTTTTCCTTTTGAGCTTCATAGTTCCAATAGCACTCACCATCTTTATCAAGAATTCTGAATTCCCATGAAACTCATCTTCTAAAAATTGAAAAAAATATTTTAAAACTATATACATTTTTAACATTATCTTAATAAAATTGTTTCCGACTTTTCAAAGTAAATGGCCAATTTGTTCTTCTGCATAAAGATTAAATTCAAAAGCAAATTTTATTTGAGGTGACTCATTTTGTACTATAATGACACTCACAAAACTAATAAAGTCAATATTCATAAGAATTTTATATAAATTTAGAAATATATCTAATAAGTACAATAATATCAAGTCCCAAATAGCTATGGATTTTTTTTTAAGAAATAACATTTTACACAGCCACAATTCTTTATTTGATTTCAAAGATTTCATAAGTTATAGTATAAAATAAGACTTACATTTTTGACAGCCCACACAAAATAATCAACCCTACACATTTATTCTCTTCTCACATTGTAATTTTTCTTCAATAATTAGTTAATCCCTTTGATTGATGTATAGAAGAAGTATCTTAAAAAGTTGGTTACCTTCTCTATATATTTTACATTGTTATCATTATCAACTTATGATTTTATATTACATTATACTTTGAGTAGGATGTTAAAAGGTATTTAAATTTTTTTCTTAACAATTAGATCAAGTTTTTAAGGTTAATTACTAAGAAATCTTTATATATTGGTATATGAATACATGATTTAAAGTAGAAATATTGCATTAAAATAACTAATCACATTATTGTAAAGTACAGTTGACATTTTTATGTAACATTGCTTTCTACATTAAATGTGGTGATAAACTTCTATCATTATCTCAATAGAATTATCTTTTTTAACTTTTAAAAAAATAAATGACAAATAAGTTCTTTAGCGCATGGATTAAAATTCAGAAGTTAATTTTAATATAGTTGGCGACCATAGAATTAATCAAATCATTGTTTTTAATTTATTTTATATATATTAAGTAAGATATCATATAAATATAATAAAATCACACGATTGATTCATTTAAGTTAAAAATTTCAAAAAATGAAACTACTTTTCAAATAGCCATAGATTCTTTATGTAATTTCAAAAATGTTATAAATTATAGTATAATAAAATCTACAATTTTCATGGCATATATAAATTAATTAATCGTATGTCATTTATCTTCCCATCATAATTCAATCATTCCTTAATTAAGCTTAGTCTTCTTGACTGGTGCAACAAAGAGGTATAGCAAAAAGTTAGTTTTCCAAAGTCTATGTAACCTCTCAAGTTATTTATTAGAGATTAAACTCAATGGTATGCACGTAACCTCTATTCATTCGAAGAAAGAAAAAAAAAGTTTCTTTCCATTCTTCTTAATCTTCAAGCACAAATATAAAATCTAAATCTTCAATGTTAGTATTTTCTACAATCTAAATCTTAGGTCATAAGGTTTAAAGGAGGATGCTTTGGAGAAGATCTGTGCCAGCAAAATCTTATTGGACCCAAGACCGTGTTGCACTCGTTCCCACTTGGTAAGGCTTCACTTGTGCCATCAATACCAAAATCCTTTTCCATTAATTTAATTGTAGATTTGTTTTTCTTGGATGGTTTTCTTTATGATAAATAACTAACTATATGGATAAAATTAAAATTATTACTGCAGTTGAAAGGCTTCAATTTCCTTCACACATCTCACTAGGAGCTTCACTCGAAGAACGAATTTGATATGTTGGTTCTTGATCTTGCAAGATATCAGGTTAGAAATTTAAGGAGCATGAAATTGTGCATTTACTATTTTTTTAATGAACTATGATAAATGAATCCGATATGCTTAGTTTAAGCATATTAGATTGAATTACTAATGAGATATATTACTACAATATTAGTCGTCTAATCAAAAGAAATATTTTTTTTAAAGAGTGATAAGATGTTGTGTAATAGAGATAGTTTTTAGTGATAGCTAAGACTTTATAGTGACTTCAATAGAACTTTGAGAAAATTTCTTCTGCTTTTTTTACCATTTATACAGGATATACTAATTTTTTAGGCTGAGACGATCTTTGACTATGTACCTTTCTTTAGTGGTGGCTTACTAACAATCTATTTAATCATTTTCTCTTTTATCTCTAAAAAAAATTTAATAATCTCATTTTTGTTGAACCCAAGAACTTTGAGTATTAAGAAAAATATCCAATTCTTTAATAAACCATTAGTTTTTAGAAAATAATATATATATATATGTTTAAAAGAAAGCTAATAATATATCACTAGTTTCTACTAAATCAGATTTTTTTATTTCATTTAGAGATTTTAGTAAAATTTTTTTAAATAATAATATTATGATAAATCAAAAAAATAAATTCAAGGAAGCTTGATAGAGAAGGGAGTAATAGGAAAATATATGGGGACTACATTATAAGGATTAAAAAGGGAAGAGAAACTTGGGAATTAAAAAAAAAGCTCTAAAATAATAATAATAATAATAATCAACTTTGTAGATCTATTGTGGGGATCAAACAACCCCATTACCCCATATAAATTGCTCTTTTTATTTTCGTCAAAGAAAAAAGGAACTCTAGAGAGAAGAAGGGCGGCGTGAAGGAGAGGGTAGCACGAAAGAAAGGCTGAGAGAGAGAATGAGAACAAAGAAGTTGAGTGAAGAAAAGATGGGTAGGACGATTCGAGGAAGATTAAAAGGAGGAATTCTCGTCAAAAATTGCGAGGATGAGAAGGACCCAACGAAGGACATTCATTTGGAAGCAAGAGCTAAGACAAATTTGAATTTTAAACACTGAATTTGAAATGTGTATTTCCATTCCTTGTTTTGGATGATGAATGCATGATGAGGAGTTGGGAAAGTGAGAGGATGAGGTGAAATATTATAGTAGGACTATGAATTATGCATCATATGATTTATTTACATACATTTACATGAATATTATTATGAAATAAGGAAGTTGTGTGTAAATACTGAATCAGTGGAGGCTATTGAAGGTAAGAATAATGTTAGTTAAATCAAATTTTGTGATCAGCTAAATATATTTTAGAAATGACCATATCTAAAGGGGTTGAGTTGGGCGAACTGAATAAGATAGTCGATTAAAGAGAGAGCATGAATGGATACTGAGAAGTGGAGAGGGAAGAGAATGAGTAGGCTATGATATGGAGAAATCGGGGAAAAGGGAAATTGTAGGCCTGGATCCAACATAGAGACAAAAGAGAAGACAAATCTCCTATCTTTATACAAAAACTGAGTAAGAGAAAAAGATAAAATAGAATAGAAAACCATGAACCCAAATAGAGGAAAATTGATGAAGAGGGATAGCAAATATGTAGAATGTATAAGAGTTTAGTGTGAGGAAATACGAGCGGGCATGCAGGGGAACTGAGCCTAAGTTAAGGAAATAGAACCTGAATAATTTGTTGGTTATTTCTAGTGTGCAAAATATCTGCGTGTGAGTGTGTGGTCGACTAGTAGATGGGATATGCTTGATAAATAAATGCATGTGGTGACACCTGATATACATGTTGCATGTTTTAATAAAATTGATGTGAGTGGCCCGGTAAGGGTCGTTTATTTTGCATTCTATTCTGATTCTGTAATGACATTTGATTGAGTAGTAATGTAAAGTTGGAAGGGGATTACCAAAAGGTCAGTAGGTCTAATGTAATATGTTATGGATGATACTCAATACTATTACCTTATCTACCAATCAATCTGCAGGTTATGAGCCAATTGAGTATGGGTTTACAGATGAGAAAGGGAAATTGATGTTTGGGATGGGTTGTTGTAGAAAAGTGGGGAAAATAAAAAAATTTAGAAAAGAAAATATAAAAACAAAATGGTAAAATAGCAGGGAAAAAGAGCAATGACTAGCGGGGGTGGTTTTTTTCTTAAAAAAATAAGAAAGTAGGAATAAATGTGTTGTCAAATATATATATACCCATTATATAACAGTAGCTCTGATATGGGCTATATATGTGGGTGTGCGTGCGTCCATAACTGAGGCCACAGAAGTGATCATAGTATGAGTTCAAAATTATTTTGTAGATTTATGCTCTATGTTTGTGTCAGTGGTAATCAGCTACTTGTCTGTGTGCCAAATGATGGAATAATGACTGCATGTGATAATTATTGATTATGTACTTATTGTGATGTCGTGCATGAATTTTTGTTAGACATATATTGGAAATGAAATTCCAATTGCTTTATGTTGAGAAGTGATGTTATAAAATTGATTAATATGACAGGTGTCATTGACACCTCATCCAAATTATTATGGGGCATTATAGTATGGATGTGAATGAGGTTATGTTTTCAAGTACACATTAGAACGAGATGTTGATTACCTTACGTTGAATGATTACATTTTTTAGATACAATATCAGAAGGTAGAGACAGGTTGTAGTAATGCCCTAAACATTTTGATTGTGGGGCGTTACAGGGAAGCTTTGGAGAAGATTTGTACCAGCAAAATCTTATGGGACCTAAGACCATATTGCACTTATTTTCACTCAATAAGGCTTCACTTGTGCCATCCATACCAACATCATTTTCCATTGTAGATGCATTTTTCTTTGATGGTTTTCTTTATGATAAATTACTAACTATATGGATAAAATTAAAACTATTATTGCAATCGAATGGCTTCAATTTCCTTCACACATCTTACTGGGAGCTTCACTAGAAGAATGAACTTTATAAGGTTGTTCCTGATCTATACAAGATTAAGTTTAACAAGATATCATATTATAAGTTTGATGAGCATGAAATAGAGCTGGTGAAGTTTTTTTTTTTTTCTTTTTTGAGGAAAACAATCAACTTGGAAAATTTGTTATTGTAACTCCTAAGAAAAATGCTCTTAAAATTGATCATAATGTTGCATATTATTATTGCAAGCTTTTCAATTCCTGGACAACCTTGAAACAAACTCGAATATCTATTTATGAGCCTTTCAATAATACTAATCATCTATTGATTTAAATTTGATATATAATTGTCCGTTTACTATTTTTTAACGAATTATGATAAATGAATCAAATACACTTAATTTAAGCATATTAGATTGAGTTACTTATGAGATATATTACTTTAATATTAGTCATCCCATCAAAAGAAAGATTTTTTTTAAAGAGTGATAAGATGTTATATAAAAAAGATAGACTTTAGGGATAGTTAAGAATTTATAGTCACTTCAATAAAACTTTGAGAAAATATTTTTTTCTTATTTTACCATTTATATAGGATACACTAATTTTTTAGGCTAAGACAATCTTTGACCATGCACCATTATTTGGTTGTGGCTTACTAACAATCTATTTAATAATTTTATATTTTATCTCTAAAAAAAAATTTAACTATCTCATTTTTCTAGAACCCAAGAATTTTGAGTACTAGAAAAAACATCAAATTCTTTTATAAACCATTATTTTTTAAGAAATAATATTTGCATACATTTAAAAGAAAGCCAATATCATATCACTAGTTTCTACTAAATCAGATTCTTCATTTCATTTAGCAATTTTAGTAAAATTCTCCTAAATATAAGGATTATGATAAATAAAAAAAAATAATTCAAGGATACCTCACATTTCTTTTATATATACATATTTTATAAATATAAATGTGCTTACTTAAATGTGGAGAGGGTAGACTTGATTAACTATTATCATTAAATTTGTCTTCTAAAGACAAAAATTACAAAATTAAAAAATAGTTAGCAGAAAATATTCAAAGCTATTCCATCTAAATCATTTTTCTTACTTTACTTTTCCTTTTAAGCTTCATTGTTCCAATAGCACTCACCATCTTCATCAAGAATTCCCAGTTCCCATAAAACTCATCTTCTAAAAATTGAAAAAAATGTTGTAGAACTAAATAATTTGTTAGAGGATTTTTTATATTAAGAAAACTAGAAGGTCGAATTTTTGTTACTTATAATTTTAAAAAAATATATTACAGCGTGATAAACTTTTAACATATCTTAACAAAATTGTTTCTTACTTTTCAAAGTAAATGGCTAATAAGTTCTTCCGCATAAAGATTAAATTCAAAAATAAATTTTATTTGAAGTGACAATAATGACAACCACAAAACTAATAAAATGAATGTTCATAAGCATTTTATATAAATTAAGTAAAATATTCAATAAGTATAATAAAAGCACATCCCAAATAGATATGGATTCTTTATTTAAGAAATCAAATTTTAAATAGCCACAATTCTCTATTTACTTTAAATAGTTTATAATTCTTTATTTGAGTTCAAAGATTTCATAAGTTATAATATAAAATAAGACTTACGTTTTTCACAACTTGCATAAAATAATCAACCATATACATTTATTCTCCTCTAACATTATAATTATCCTTCGATAATAAGTAAGTCCTCTTGATTGATGCAGGGAAGAAGTATCGTGGAAAGTTGGTTACCTTCTCTATATATTTTATATTATTATCATTATTGACTTATGTTTTTATATTACACCATACTTTGAGTAGGATGTTGAAGGATATTTCAAAATTTTTATTGACAGTTAGATCTTGTTTCTAAGTGTTAATTACTAACAAAACTTTATATATTGGTATATAAATACTTGATTTAAAGTAGATATATATTATTAAAATAAGTAATCACATTATTGTAAAGTACAGTTGATGTTTTTGTGTAACGTGAGTTTTTACCTTATGCATAGTGATAAACTTCTGTCATTATCTCAATAGAATTGCTTGTTTTAATTTTTAAAAAAATAAATGACGAATAAGTTCTTTAGTGCATGGAGTAAAATTCAAAAATTAAATTTAATACAGTTGGTGACAGTAGAGTTAATCAAATAAATATTTTTTATTATTTTATATATATTAAATAAGATATCACATAAATATAATAAAATCGCATCTCAAATAGTGATATATTCTATATTTAAGTTCAAGATTTCAAAAAATAAAACAACTTTCCAAATACCCATAGATTCTTAATATTAGTTCAAAGATTTTATAAGTTATAGTATAATAAAATCGAGATTTTCCATGACCTATATAATATACTCAATTGTATGTCATTTATCTTGCCATCACAATTCAATTGTTCTTTAATTTAACTCAGTCTTCTTGACTGGTGCAACAAAGAAGTATAGTAAAATGTTGGTTGTCCAAAGCCTACATAATCTCTCAAGTCATTTATTATATATTAATATAAAATACATAAGGAAGGTAAACAATTCTACCACACACTTTTTTTATGTACACCATGTGTGTACATAAAAAATTATTAAGTGATTGTGATCCTTTAAGTTTTGTTTTCCTAGTTTTTTGACAAAAATTTAAGGTGTCATACTTGTAAGGTTGACGAATTTATTTATATTTTGAAGCACTTAACACTTAATTATCTAATTTCAATCAATTATTAAGGTAATAACTTTACATACATATGTATGTATGGTATGCTAAAGAAATGTGAAGAGGGTAGACTTGATTAAGTGTTATCATTAAATTTGATTTCTAAAGATAAAAATTACGAAATTAAAAAATAGATAATACAAAATATTCAAAGCTATTTCCATCTATCTTATTTTCCTTCTGTTACTTTTTGTTTTGAGCTTCATTTTTCCAATAACACTCACCATCTGCATTCAGAATTTTAAATTCCCATAAATATCATCTTCTAAAAATTGAAAAAAAGTTGTAAAACTATATAAAATGTTAGAGGATATTTTTGGATTAAAAAGGCCAAGAAGGTTGAGTTTTTATTGCTTATAATTCAAAAAAATATATTGCGGCATGATAAAATTTTAATATTATCTCAACAAAATTATTTTTTACTTTTCAAAGTAAATGGCTAATAAGTTCTTCTGCACAAAAATTAAATTTAAAAGTAAATTTTATTTGAAGTTACTCATCTTATATTATAATTATAGCCATATAACTAATAAAATCAATGTTCATAAGAATTTTATATAAATTAAGTAAAATATCTAATAAGTATAATAAAATAACGTCCTACATAGTCATGGATTCTTTATTTAAGAAATCACATTTTAAATACGGATAATTCTTTATTTATTTTAAATAGTTTATGATTCTTTATTTGAGATTTCATAAGTTATAGTATAAAATAAGACTTACTGTAACATCTATCTTGTAAAAAAATTATAAAATTCTACTCTAAAGAATTTGAGAGAGAGTGTAGAATTGAAAACCAAGTGTGAATCAGGAAGAAGGGAGTGATAGGCTGTGAGGGTGCAGAGGTGTGCAGATCTCTCCTTCCGATAGGTAAGAAATTTTTGGTGATTTTTCTAATGACGTTTAGGTTCCTCTTAAGATATTTACTTATCCCTAAATCCCTTTCCAAAGTAGAAACAAATTGCGCTCAACCAGGCTTTGTTTCTACTGCACCTTCGAACAGTGCAGATATGTTAGCCTTCGTTTTCCTTTTCTGATTTTGATTTTTACATTTATTCTATTTTTAATGTTCATTTAGGTTCTTATAAGGGTCTAGCTTCATTTAGTCCAAACTTCAGTGACAAAGTTACTTCCAGAAATCACTAGTTTGACAAAAACAAATTGTAACTCACTATTGACAGTGCAGGAAACCCGTCTGCATTTTCTGGTCATCTGAACTTGATTTATTCGCGTGTGTAGGTTGTTTTTGAATTCTTCAGGAAGGTAAGACCTATAGTAATATATTTTATGCATGCAATGGTGTTTTATAGACGCATTATAAATAAATTTAGTTTTAAAATCTAATCTCTGTTGCAATTTTAGGATTGAATGAATTTGTGTGTGTGTCATGTGTCCATTTGGTTTAAAATCTATAAAGAGGATGGATTTTTGTGTATACTTGCATTTGATAAACTTTTCTTTAAAGGATGGAAAGATGGAAAAACATAAACGAGCTGGGAAGGTACGGGTTTGGAAAACCAAAAATATATATATCTCTTTGTGCGTTAGTTTTTTGCGAAGAGAAAAATTAGAAAAAAAAATTTAAAATAAATTAAATCTAGAAAATGAACGAGATATACCGGTTTTAAAATAATTAAAAAAATCAATTAGCAAAGTAGAATAAAGTAAATAAAAGAACTAAATTATCAAAACAAAATTAAAAAATATATATAATAATAAAAAAGAAATAAAATAAATGAAACTCTAGAAATTTTAATTAAGTGAATTATGGATAAAAGATAGAGTCTAGATGAATAATTAAGAAAGAATAAAAAAACTAGTTAAAATTTTAATAACTAAAATAGCTAGTAAATACGTCTATTTGGTACTTTGGAGACGTATTGCCGGAATTACTATTTGACTATTATCACTGCTTACTGTTTTCTGATAGGAACCTTGCTATTAGATTGGGTAGATCTTACTCTTAGATTGGGTAGATACTGATGAGTTTTATGAGAATTCAGAATTATTGATGAAGATAGTGAGTGCTATTGGAATAATGAAGCTCAAAAAGAAAAGTGACATAAGGAAAATGACATAGATGGAAATAACTTTGAATATTTTCTGCTAACTATTTTTTAATTTCATAATTTTTGTCTTTAGAAGACCAGTTTAATGATATTGGTTAACCAAGTCCACCCTCTACACATTTCTTTACCATCCGTACATAAATATGTATCTTGATAACTGATTAAAATTAGATAAATAAGTATTAAGTACTTCAAAATATAAATAAACTTCTCAACCATACAAATATGAAACAGCAAAATTTTATCAAAAAATAATAGAAACAAACTTAGAGGATCACAATCACTTAATAATTTTTTATTTCAAATTAGTAATTTAAGAATAAAAAATACATAACAAAATTTAGCTAAGTTTTTATGGACACATGATTCATATAAAAGAAATGTGTGGCTCAATTTATTTTTTCAATTTTTTCATAATACTATTATATAAGAGAACTTCATCCAAATCCTTACAAGATATCAAGATTCTAATTTGGTAGAAATTTGGGATATCCAACTAGACTTTTTTCGTCTTCAAATGGGTTTGTTATTTTTTGAGAAACAACAATTTATTAAATATATGATTTAAACTAAAATATTGCATTAAAATAACTAATAACATTATTGTAAAATATAGTTAATTTTTAAAAGAAACAAATAAATATGTGACATTAATTAATAAAAATAACGCAATCAATGAAAAGAAACAATGAGAATTTAGGGATAAAATGAAAAAATTTAACATGTTGATAAAGTATTCATACTTAACAAAAAAAAGTTAATGATCATATTTCCCATGAAGCCAAGAATTTTGGATATTAAGAAAAATATCCTATTCTCTAATAAACTATTGTTTCTCATAAAATAACAAAGGCATTTTAAGACAAAAAAACTTCAGTTGGATATCAAAAATTATATTGAATCAAAATATTGACATTTTGTAAGGATTTTAATGAAGTTTTCTTATATAATAGCGATATGACAAAATTGAAAAAATAAATTCAACCTTGCCACAGACTTGTATATATATATATACCATATGTGTACATAAAAAATTAATTAATTTTTGTTACGTATTTTTTATTCTTAAATCACTAATTAGAAATAAAAAATTATTTCGGCTAGATCAAAAGCATCGGACGGTCCAGATTAAAAGTAATGGACATCCCAGATGAAAAGTGGATGGGTATGAATAACTCCATCCGCACCCAAACCCTAACCCTAGCCGCCAGAGCCCCTCGCCGGAGAAGATAGACCAGTCGTTGGGAAGCCGACCGCTGCCACCCCTTGCCACACCAGAGCAATTTTCGACTGCCAAATGAGGTAAAAATTTCACCCTTTGCTCAGAATTTAATTTTAAACACACCCATGACAAAATTGGAGTAAAAGGACTGGCCGATTGGTAGAAAAATGCTGGCAAACCCCGGCGACACCGCTGCAGGGTATTTTAGAAAATGCCTCTGATGAGGCCCTTCCCGATTCCCGTTCGATGTGATTTTTCCACCCTTGTGATCACCGTTTTCTTCTCTACAGATTGACCGGAGTAAAACACCACACCATAGCGTGAGCCGGAAGAGCCGCCACACTGGAGAGCCCCACCACCAGTGAGTTTCAATTTTCTACATTTTTTCGGCCAACCGAGGGCCCTAAGTGTGTTTTCTCACAGGAACTGATGCGAATTTAGCTAAATTCAGCCGAAAACGGCCAAAAATAGCCAACTCGAGGTGGATCACCGCTGTCATCGTCGGAGTATGGCACAGCCGCCGTGCCAGATTTCTAAAATTGGCCGAGTAGGCCCTGGGACGGATTTTTGGGTTATTTATGATATTTGTAGGTACCGTAAGCACGTTTCAGTTCCCGAAGAAAGGGAACCCAAGGACTGCCCATAGGCACAGTAAATCATTTAGTTTTTTAGCATCAAATTAAGTAAGGACCCCTCACCCTATTCCCTATCATATAATTGAAGTTTAAATAAATAATAATACAGTCTTTTGTACAAATTAAATAGATGTGCTTAATTAATTACGGATTGCTAATGGAGCCCAAATTGGACATTATTTTCTGTTGACTTCTGTTGATTTATTTTACAATCTAAAAGCATGATGGCATCTAGTTTCTATATATTGTATGGTTTAAATGCATGTATTACTACCTTGCTTGACCATTGTTTGATTTTGGGATCTAAGATATGATTGCGTTGTCGGATGCATGTTTACTTGTTTATGTATTTATGTTTGATTTGGTAACGGAGACTAAGAAAAAATAGGAAAGGGGTGTGATCTAATAAATAGATAAGATGACAGCCTCACTAGATATCCTAGAAGATGGTGGACGGACCGGGTTCATAGGGAACCCTACCGTGACGTTGTCTCATACCAGACGGGGTATGGAGACTTGGTCATTTGGCGCTCATACCAGACGGGCTATGGGGATGGCTGCTTCACCCTTATATCGGACGGGGTATTGAGGTTTTAATGTCATGGCGCTCATACTGGACAGGGTATGGGGACGGCTCTGTAATTAAGATTGTTAAGGGAAAGGATTCACGTGTAGCGGAGACACCCCTATGGATCCCCATGGATACTAGTAGGCTGGTGAAACGAGAAACGGTTATGATTTAGTTTATTGTTAATAAATGTGAATTTATGATCTGTTTTATGTTGCTGATCGTACATGAAATTGTGATCTGTATGATATTATTGCTTCTATAATTTGTTTTTATAAATTCTCCAATGGTAAGTAAAAGGTTAAATGGTTTTACTTTTAATGAATGTATTGGTTTAAATTTAGTGCTCCATTGGTTGTTTTTGATTTTCTATCAACCTTTACTTCTGTGCTGGTGATATAGTGTGATGTCCTTACTGGGCTAGTGTAGCTCACCTCTTATTTAACCATTTTAGATCAAGAGAACCTCGTTCCCGAGCTCGATCTGCAAGAAGACTGCGAGTAGATGCTAGATACTTTATATTTTCCTTTACTTTTCTCATTTCTCCTATTTCTTTCAGAGAATTTATTCTGTGATGGTTGTTTAGTACTTTTAAGTTATCGTGTAAGAGATGTAAACCTTAACCTTTTATTTCACATTCGCACTTAAATTATTATATATTTCCTTTTGGATTTCCAGGGTCGTTACATTTTATCTCTCAAAAAAATTTAATGATCTCATTTTTCCTAACCCTAAGAATTTTTACTACTAGAAAAAACAACAAATTCTTTAGTAAACCATTATTTTTAAGGAAATAATAACTCCATATATTTAAAAGAAAGCCAATAACATATCACTAGTTTCTATTAAATTATATTCTTTATTTCATTTAAGAATTTTAGTAAAATTTTCTTAAATAATAGGATTAAGATAAATCAAAACATAAATTAAAAAATATCTTACACTTTACATGGAAATATTTTACAAATATAAACATGTCTACTTAAACAATATGTAGCATTATTGTTAGAGAATTTTTGAAATAGAAAAATAATATACATATATACATATGTATAGATCCTCTACTGTCCATTAGTTCTCCTTTAATTAATTCAAAAGAGTTTTCTTTCTCTTCTCTAAAACTCAAATTCCAAACACAAATTTTCACTCTAATCATCACCCATCATATAGCAACAAGAACTTTTGGTAAGAGCTTCCAATGCATGGCCACCACAGAACCTGAACAATTGACAACTAGCTAGAGAGCCTTGTTGCTCACCACCTCTACACCCAAAGCCTTTGCAGATGCTACCACCAGCACTGTAGGGATTTGTGTACTATGTGATGGAAGATGATACGTGCATGCAGATTCCAATTAAAAGTGCTAATCAATCTCAAGTTGTTAATCACAAAACATCATCATGTAGTTTGGATATTATGTATAGTCAATGAAAGATGAAACTTTCCATCTACGTAATCTTTAAGCCAAAGTGATGATTATCGAAGATTAGAGTTGTGTATTCTGCATAAAATTAATACAAGTGGGCACTCATAGTCTCTAAAGCGATACTTGTAGCAACTACAGCAAACACAATAATTAATGCAGGTGGGCACTCATAGTCTCTAAAGCGATACTTGTAGCAACTATAGCAAACACAAGAGGTGCATTCTGCATTTTGGATCTCTTGTACATAATTTCCAAATTTTGGACTTATCCTTTCTTCATTAGCATCACATTTTATCTTTTAGAACACATATATACACATTACTCTGCATAACATGTAGTAAATTTGCACACAAAAATATACATATACAACCGTAATAATGATAAAGATATACCTCTCGTAAGGCCAATCGAGGCACCTGGACTTTTTATCGGCCAAAACATCATGGTGGAGTATCTAATCCCTAGTAGTTCAGGGGTAGAAGTGTTGGTCTTTTTTACACCTTGTGCAGATAATCAACTCGCCCTAATGGAACAGTTACTTTCCATCGATGAGCCTTGATCTATTGTTTAGATTCATAACGAGCTTCTAGTATTTGATTTTTTAGTTCTATAAAAATAGGAGATCTTGTAGGTATTCCTTCTGCCCATAAAAATTGTGGGACAAATGAAAAATTGAATGATATTTTAATTCTCTACAAATAGGAGATCTTGTAGGTCTACTTATAAAAGTCATGTGACAAATGAAAGATACTCAAACAAGTAAACTAAATCACAAAGTTATATAAGTAATCAATATCTTAATAGCAATTTATTTTATCACAAGTTTTAATGTGTTGTAATAGTACACATTGAATTGCTAATTGCATCTCTATGACACCAATCCCACTACTTAATATTTATTGATAATTCTATCTTATATATATACTTTTATATATGTATCCATTTATAAAAAATGTGAGGAAAATATTGTGGCTGAAAATTAGTTTTAAGGCTTAAAATTAAGGTGAAAATGAAGAGACAACATAATATGAGGAAAAACAAATGTTGACTGTGAGCTAAGAGAAAGAGAGAACAAATTAATTACTTGAACAGAAAAGCTTTCAAGGAGGATGAATTTTTCATTTTTAAGCTCTAATAGATCATGTGGTGGAATTATTTTTTTATGTGTAATTATCTTTTAAAATTTCGTACGAGGTCAATAACAAGTTAAGGCTAACTGATGTATGACATTAATTAAACTTACAAGATTAGAAATAAGTTAAGTTAATATTACAAAATAAAGTTTGTACGAGTATATAATAATTTAAAAAGCTCAAAACATGTTAAATATTGTGGCCATAAAAACCTTTAGTTTATAGTTTTAAATGTTTTCATTATCGACTTATATTTATTATATTACATGATGTAGATTGTTAAAATGTACTTAGAATTCTCATTAACAATTAGATCATATTTACAATATTAAATTTTAACTAATTTTTGTATATTGGTATATAAATGTATAATTTAAACTAAAATATTGCATTAAAATAACTAATCACATTATTGTAAAGTATAGTAAATTTATGACATTAATTAATAAAAACCACGCAATCAATGAAAAGAAACAATGAAAATTTAGGGATGAAATGAAAAAATTTGACATGTTCATAAAGTATTCATACTTAACAAAAACAAATTACTGATCACATTTGTCATGAAGCCATGAATTTTGAATATTAGGAAAAATATCCAATTATCTAATGAACTATTGTTTCTCATAAAATAACGAAGGCATTTGAAGACAAAAAAATATTCAGTTGGATATAACAAATTTCGACCAAATCAGAATCTTGATATCTTGTAAGGATTTTGATGAAGTTCTCTTATATAATAGTGTTATGACAAAATCAAAAAAATAAATTAAACTTTTCCACTCATTTTTTTTATATATACCATATGCATACATACAAAATTAGCTAATTTTTGTTACATATTTTTTATTCTTAAATCATTAATTTGAAATAAAAAATTATCAAGTGATTGTGATCCTCTAAGTTTTGTTTTTATAGTTTTTTGACAAAAATTTAAGGTGTCATACTTTTATGGTCGACAAATTTATTTATATTCTGAACCATTTAACAATTAATTATCTAATTTTAATAAATTATCAAGGTAATAACTTTACATACATATATATTTTTGGTATAGTAAAGAAATGTGAAGAGGGTAGACTTGGTTAACTGTTATAATTAAATTACTTTTCTAAAGATAAAAATTACGAAATTAAAAAATATTTAAAACTATTTCCATCTATCTCATTTTCCTTTCTTCACTTTTTCTTTTCAGCTTCATTGTTCCAATAACACTCGCCATCTTCATTTAAAATTCTAAATTCTCATAAATCTCATCTTCTAAAAATTTAAAAAAAAATTGTAAAACTATATAAATTGTTAGAGGATATTTTTGGATTAAAAAGGCCAAGAAGGTTGAGTTTTTGTTGCTTATAATTTAAAAAAATATATTGCAGCGTGATAAACTTTTGACATTATCTCAATAAAATTATTTCTTACTTTTCAAAGTAAATGGCTAATTAATTTTTCGGCACAAAAATTAAATTTAAAAATAAATTTTATTTGAAGTTACTCATTTTGTACTATAATGGTAGCCATATAACTAAAAAACTCAATGTTCATAAGTATTTTATATAAATTAAGTAAAATATCTAATAAGTATAATAAAATAACGTGCCAACTAGCCATAGATTCTTTACTTAAGAAATCTTATTTTAAATAGCTATAATTCTTTATTTACTTTAAATAATTTTTTATTCTTTATTTGAGTTCAATGATTTCATAAGTTATAGTACAAAATAATACTTACTGTCATATCCATCTTGTAAAAAAAATTGTAAAATTCTACTCAAAAGAATTTGAGGGATAGTATAGAAGTGAAAATAAAGTGTGAATTAGTAGAAAAGAAGTGACATGTTGTGAGGGTGAAGAGGTGTTCAGACCTCTCCTTCTGAGAGGTAAACCATTTTTGGTCATTTTTCTAATGATGTTTAGGTTCCTCTTAAGCTATTCACTTATCCCCAACTCCCTTTCAAAAATAGAAACAAATCGAGCTCAACCAGGCTCTGTTTTTGCTTCCCCTTCGAATAATACATGTATGTTAGCCTTCTTTTCCCTTTTTTGATTTTGATCTTTAAATTTATTCTATTTTGAATGTTCATTTAGATTTATTATAAGGTTCTAGCTTCATTTAATCCAAACTTCAGGGAGAAATCTACTTCTAGAATTCACTGGTTTGACAAAAACAAATCGTAACCGACTGTTAATAGTGCAGGCAACCCATTTGTGTTTTCTAGTCATCGGAACTTGATTTATTTATGTGTTAGGTTCTTTTTTGAATTCTTCATGAAGGTAAGACCTATAGTAATATATTTTATGCATGCAATGGTATTTTATAGACACATTATGAATAAATTTAGTTTTAAAATCTGATCTCTGTTGTAGTTTTAGGATTGAATGATTGTGTGTGTGTATCATGTGTCCATTTGGTTTAAAATCTATAAATTGGATGGATTTTTGCATATAATTCCATTTGATAAACTATTTATTGAAGGATGGTAAGATGGAAAAACATAAACGAGCAGGCAAGGTGCGAGTTTGGAAAATTTATATATATATATATATCCCCTTGCGGGTTAGATTTCTACAAAGAGAAAAATTAGAAACTCTAAATAAATTAAATCTAGAAAATGAATGAAATATACTTGTTTTAAAATAATTAAAAATAATCAATCAAGAAAAGTATAATAAAGTAAATAAAAGAAGTAAATTATCAAAATAAAATTAAAAAATATATATAATAATAAAAATAAATAAAGCTCTAGAAAAAAAAAAAGTTAATTGAGGAAATTTTGGATAAAAGATAGAGTCTAGATGAATAACTAATAAAGAACAAAAAAAACTAATCAAAAATTTAATAACTAAAGTATTTAGTAAATACGTCTATTTGGTACTTAGGAGGGGTATTACCGGAATTATTTTGATGACTATTATCGCTGCTTACTTTTTATTGAACTATTTACCATTTTATTGTTCACTGATATAACTGTAATTCCCCTTTCATAGAGATAGTGGTGTCCTCACGGCCTCCTTGGCATCGATTTAGGTGTCTGCATGCAGTAAGGTTATAATTATTACAATAACAAAATTTTATTGTAAAACATCAAATATAAGTTCAAATTTATGTGTGTGTGCATTGGATGATTGAGTACGGTATTGAGCGCAGTATTGATCTGACAATGATAACTAAGATTATTGAATGATTGGTGAAAGTACTAAAATTGGTATAAATTAAACTGTAATTATAAAAGCTGCATTTATTGGTTTTCAAAACATTGTTTGTGTAAATCTATTACTGCTGGTCTTATTGAGTTATTGGAACTCACCCTTAATCCAATTATCCATATTATAATGAAGATCTAACTCTAAATGCCTGTTTGGATTCGTTCCATAAGGATTAGGATAAGATGACTATTGTATATTTTGAATAGAGACAAAAGAATTGTATTTTGTTAGTTAACTTAAACTGATGTACATATCTAGATAGTTAACTTGTGCCTCAGAATACTGAATGTATGTTTGTAAGGTATGAAATATTCCGCAGTAGTATATTTAAAAAAAAATTGTTAAATAGATAGATTTGACATTGCTGCTCTCGGACATCGGGACGTCACACTTATGTTTTTCACAGACTGCACAAAATAATTAACTCTACACATTTATTCTCTTCTCAATAATTGTTCTTCAATAATTAGTTAGTCCTCTTGATTGATGTAAAGAAGAAATGTCATGGAAAGTTAGTTACCTTCTCTATGTATTTTATATTTTTATTATTATCAAGTTATATTTTTATATAACACTATACTTTGAGTAGGATGTTAAAGGGTATTTCAAAATTTTCATTAATAATTAGATCATATTTCTAAGGTTAATTACTAAGCAATCTTTATATATTGGTATATAAATACATGAGTTAAAGTAGAGATATTGCATTAAAATAACTAATCACATTATTGTAAAGTACAGTCAACGTTTTTGTGCAGTGTGGTTTTTACCTTATCCATAGTTATAAATATCTATCATTATCTCAATAGAATTGTCTTTTTTAACTTTTAAAAAAGTAAATGACGAATAAGTTCTTTAGTGCATGGATTAAAATTTAAAAGTTAATTTTAACATAGTTGGCGACCATAGAATTAATAAATCTTTTTACTTATTTTATGTATATTAAGTAAGATATTACATGAATATAATAAAATTGCGTCTCAAATAGCTATGGATTCTTTATTTAAGTTCAAGATTTCAAAAAATAAAACTACTTTGCAAATAGCCATATATTTTTTATTTAAATTTAAAGATTTTATAAATTGTAGTATAATAATATTTACATTTTTCACGATCTATATAAAATACTCAACCATATGTCATTTATCCTCCCATCAAAATTCAATTGTTCTTCAATTAAACTCAATCTTCTTAACTGGTGCAACAAAAAAGTAAAGCGAAAAATTGGTTTTTCAAAGCCTACATAACCTCCAAAGTTATTTATTACACTTTAAACACAAAGTTACGCGCTAAACCTCCATTCATTGGAAGAAGTATACCAATTTTAAAATAACTAAAAAAAATCAATCAGAAAAGTAGAATAAAGTAAATAAAAGAAGTAAATTATCAAAACAAAATTAAAAATAATAATATAATAATAAAAAAATAAAAGAAATAAAATACCAAAATTAAATAAAATAAATAAAGCTCTAGAAAAAAAAGGTTAATTAAGTGAATTATGAATAAAAGATTGAGTCTAGATGAATAATTAAGAAAGAATAAAAAAACTAATAAAAAATTTAATGACTAAAATAGCTAGTAAATATGTCTATTCGGTACTCGAGAGAGGTATTACCGAAATTACTGTTATGACTGTTATCACTATTACTGTTTACTGATAGGAACCTTATTCTTAGATTGGGTGGACACTAATGAGTTTTATGGGAATTCAGAATTCTAGATGAAGATGGTGTGTGCTATTGGAACAATCAAACTCAAAAGGAAAAGTGACATAAGGAAAATGAGATAGATGGAAATATCTTTAAATATTTTCTGTTAACTATTTTTTAATTTAATAATTTTTGTCTTTAGAAGACCAATTTAATGATAATGGTTAACCGAGTCCACCCTTTACACATTTCTTTACCATCTGTACATAAATATATATGTATCATTATTACCTTGATAATTGATTGAAATTAGATAATTAAGTGTTAAGTACTTCAGAATATAAATAAATTTGTTGACCATACAAATATGAAACCATAAATTTTTATCAAAAAATAATAGAAACAAACTTAGAGGATCACAATCACTTAATAGTTTTTTATTTCAAATTAGTAATTTGAGAATAAAAAATACATAAAAAAATTTAGCTAAGTTTTTATGGACACATATGATTTATATAAAAGAAGTGTGTGGTAAAGTTGAATTTATTTTTTTGATTTTGTCATAATACTATTATATAAGAGAACTTCATCCAAATCCTTACAAGATATCAAGATTCTAATTTGGTAGAAATTTGTGATATCCAACTAGACTTTTTTGTCTTCAAATGGATTTGTTATTTTCTGATAAACAATAGTTTATTAAACAAAAAGATATTTTTTCTAATATTCAAAAGTCTTGGCTTCATGAAAAATATGGTCATTAATTTTTTGTTTGTTAAGTATGAATTGTTGATCAACATGTTAAATTTTTTATTTTATACCTAAATTCTCATTGTTTCTTTTCATAGATTGCTTTATTTTAATTACTTAATGTGATACATTTGTTTGTTTCTTTTTAAAAATCTTCTATACTTTATAATAATGTGATTACTTATTTTAATCTAATATTTTAGTTCAAATCATATATTTATATACCAATATATAAAAATTGGTTAAAATTTAATATCGAAAAATTGATCTAATTGTTAATGAAAATCTAAAATACCTTTTAACATCCTACTTAGTGTAATATAAAAAATATAAGTCAATAATGATAATATTTTAAACTATAAACTAAAGGTTTATATGGTCACAACATTTAGTGGCTTGTGACCTTTTAAAATGATTGAATACTCATACAAACACTACTTTATAATTTTACTTAATTTATTACTGATCTTGTAAGTTTAATATTGACTATACATGAAATTCAATACAACCCTAACCTCCCGTAATCATCACTCTAGCTTAATGAATAAGGAAAGTTTCATCTTTCATAGTATATATCGACTATATATAAAATTCAGACTGCATGATTATGTTTTTTGATTAACGGCCCGAGCTTGATCACTACTTTCAATTGCAATCTTGATGCACGTGCCATCTTCTATCGCATAGTACACAAATCCTTCCGCTGCTAGTGGCAGCATCTGTAGAGGCTATGGGTGTGGAGGTGATGGATGAAAAGGCTCTCTAATTAGTTATCGTTTGCTCAGGTTCTCTAGTGGCCATGCATTGGATGCTCTTATCAAAACTACTTGTTGTTATATGATGGATGATGATTAGACTTGAAAATTTGTGTTTGGAATTTGGGTTTTGGAGAAAAGAAAGAAAAATATTTGGAATTAATGATAGAAGAACTAAAGGACAACTGATATGAGTTCTTATGTAGCCATCTAAGAAAAACACATCTACAATGGAATAGGATGTTGGTATGAATTACACAATTGAAGCCTTAAGGAGTGGGAAGGAGTACAACATGGTATTGGGTCCCGTAAGATTATGCTAGTACAGATCTTCTCCAAAGCATTCTCCTTTAAACCTTATGACCTGAGATTTAGACCGTCGAAAATATTAACATCGAACATCTAAATTTTATATTTGCGCATGAAGATTAAGAAGAATGGAAAAAAAAATTTCTTTCTTTGAATGAATGGAGGCTAAGTGCAAACCCTTGAGTTTAATATATAATAAATAACTTAAGAGGTTATGTAGAATTTAGAAAATCAACTTTTCACTATACGTCTTTATTGCACCAGTCAAGAAGACTAAGCTTAATTGAAGAACAATTGAGTTATGATGGACGCATAAATGACATACAGTTGAGTATTTTATATAGGCCGTGGAAAATGTAGGTTTTAATATCCTTTAACTTATAAAGAAGAATTCATTGCTCTTTCAGACGCGATTTTACTATATTTATGTGATATCATACTTAATATATATATATAGTAATTAAAAATATTGATTTGATTAATTCTATGGTCACCAAGATTATTAAAATTAACTTTTGAATTTTAATCCATGCACTAAAGAACTTATTCATAATTTATTTTATTTAAATACTAAAAAATGTAATTTTATTGAGATAATGATAGAACTTTATACCCATAGATAAGGTAAAAAGCCACGTTACACAAAAACGTCAACTATTCTTTAAAATAATGTGATTAGTTATTTTAATACAATATCTCTACTTTAAATCATGTATTTATATATCAATATATAAATATTGATTAGTAATTAACCTTAAAAACATAATCTAATTGTTAAAAGATAGTTTGAAATACCCTTTAACATCCTACTCAAAGTATGGTATAATATAAAAACATAAGTCGATAATGATAACAATGTAAAATACACATAGAAGGTAACCAACTTTCCACGATACTTTTACTTTACATCAATCAAGAGGACTAACTAATTATTAAAGAACAATTACAATGTGAGAGGAGAATAAATATGTAGGGTTGATTATTTTGTGCATGTGGTGAAAAATATACATCTTATTTTATACTATAACTTAGAAAATCTTTAAACACAAATAAAGAATCATAAACTATATAAAGTAAATAAAGAATTATGGGTATTTAAAATATTATTTCTTAAATAAAGAATCCAAGGCTATTTGAGACTTGATTTTATTATACTTATTAGATATTTTAATAGTGGTAAGAAGGATCAAATCCACAAGGAATTGGAAAGTGGTTTCATTTTTTGAAATTTTTAACTTAAATGAATAATCAATTGTTATTGGAGATGCGATTTTATTATATTTATGTAATATCTTACTTGATATATATAAAATAATTAAAAATATTAATTTAATTAATTTTATGGTCGCTAACTATATTAAAATTAAAATTTGAATTTTAATCCATGCCCTAAAAAACTTATTTATCATTTATTTTTAAAAAAATTAAAAACGACAATTTTATTGAGATAATAATAGAAGTTTATCACCATGCATAAGGTAAAAGCCGCATTACACAAAAATGTTGACTATACTCTAAAATAATGTGATTAATTATTAAATAATATATCTCTACTTTAAATCATGTATTTATATATCAATATATAAAGTTTTGTTAGTAATTAACCTTAGAAATAAGATTTAATTGTTAATAAAAATTTTGAAATACCCTTTAATATCCTACTAAGAGTATAGTGTAATATAAAAACATAAGTCAATAACAATAACAATATAAAATACATAGAGAAGGTAACCAACTTTCCACGATACTTCTTCTTTGCATCAATCAAAGGGACCAACTTATTATTGAAGGATAATTATAATGTGAGAAGAGAATAAATGTATAGGGTTGATTATTTTATACAAGTTATGAAAAATGTAAGTCTTATTTTATACTATAACTTACGAAATTTTGAACTCAAATAAAGAATCATAAACTATTTAAAATAAATAGAGAATTGTGGGTATTTAAAATTTGATTTCCTAAATAAAGAATCCATGGCTATTTGGGACATGATTCTATTATATTTATTGGATATTTTACTTAATTTATATAAAATATTTATGAACATTGATTTTATTAGTTTTATGGCTTTCATTATAGTAAATAATGAGTCATTTCAAATAAAATTTATTTTTGAATTTAATCTTTTTGCAGAAGAACTCATTAGCTATTTACTTTGAAAAGTAAGAAACAATTTTGTTTAGATAATGTTAAAAGTTTATCATGCTGCAATCTTTTTTTTTTTATTATAGCAACAAAAACTCGTTCTCCAAATTCTTATTGTTTATTTTCATAGAATGCTTCTTTTTTATTAGTTAATGTGAGACGTTTGTTTGTTTCTTTTAAAAAATCTACAATATTTTACATTAATGTGATTAGTTATTTTAATATCATATTTTAGTATAAATCATATATATTATATACTAATATATAAAAATTGGTTCAATTTAATATTTGAAACATGATCTAATTGTTAATGAAAATTCTAAAATACCTTTTAACATCCTACATAGTGTAATATAAAAAATATAAATCGATAATGATAATATTTTTAACTGTAAACTAAAAGTTTACTTGGTCACAACATTAGCACCTTGTGACCCTTTAAAATGATTGAATACTCATACAAACTTTACTTTGTAATATTAACTTAACTTATTACTGATCTTGTAAGTTTAATTAATGTAATACATTTATAAATTTTTTGAGTTAGCTTTAACTTATTACTGACCTCATACGAAAATTTAAAAGATAATTATAGATAAAAAAATTATTCTACCATATGATCTATTAGAGCTTAAAAATAAAAAATTCATCCTTCTTGGAAGCTTTTCTATTCAAGTAATCAATTTTTCTCTCTTCCTCTTACCTCACAGTCAATATTTTTTTTCTTAACATTTTGTTGTCTCTTCATTTTCACCTCAATTTTTAGCCATAAAACTAATTTTAGCCTTAATATTTTCCTCACATTATGTATAAATGGATGTGTATAAATATATATATACAAAAGATGGAATTATCAATTAATATTAAGTTGGCTTGATTGGTGTCATAAAGGTGCAATTAGCAATTCAATGTTACTATTGTAAAACCTTTAATCTTGTGATAAAATAAATTGTCATTAAGATATTGATTACTTATATAATTTTGTGACTTAGTTTACTTGTTTGAGTATCTGTCATTTGTCACACGACATTCATAGGTAGAAGGAATACATACAAGATCTCCTATTTGTAAAAAAGTAAAAAAATAATTCAATTTTTTCATTTTTCTCGTGACTTTTATGAACATAATGAATACCTTCAAGATCTCTTGTTTGTATAGAATTACAAAATCAAATACTATAAGCTTGCTTTAAACCCTAACAACAGATCAAGACTTCTTCATGAAAAGCAGCAGTTCAATTAGGGTGAGTTCATTACCTGCATAAGATGTAAAAAGGACTGACACTTCCACCTTTCACTACTAGGGATTACAGGCTCTACCATGATGTTTTGGCTAATAAAAGGTAGAGGTGCCCCAACTGGCCTTATGAGAGGTAAATCTTTATCGTTAGTTTGGTTGTGTATGTATATATTCATGTGAAAATCCACTACATGTTATACTGAGTAAAGTGCATAAATGTGTTTCTAAAAGATAAACTGTGATGCTCATAAAGAAAGAGCAAGTTGCAAAAGTTGTAAAGGGTATACAAGAGGTAAAAAATGCATAATGCACCACTTGCGACTTCTTTTATTGCTACAAGAGTCAGTTTGGGGATTGTAAGTGTGCACTTACATTTATTATATGTAGAATGCACAACCCTAATCTCCCTTAATCATCACTCTAGCTTAATGATTACGCAGATTGGAAGTTTTATCTTTCAAACTTTATGTCAACTATAATTAAAATCCAGACTACATGATCTTGATTATTGACTAACGACCCGATCATGATCACCACTTTTAATTAGAATCTGGATGCACGTGCCATCTTTCACTGCGTAGTACACAAATCCCTACAGCGCTGACAGCAGCATCTGCAGAGGCTCTGAGCGTGGAGGTGGTTGATGATAAAACTCTCTAACTAGTCATCATTTGTTAGGTTCTGTGGGGACCATGCATTAGAAGCTCTCACAAAAGTGCTTGCTGTTGTATGATGGGTGATGATTAGACTTGAAAATTTGTTTTTAGAATTTGGGTTTTGGAGAAGCAAAAAAAAACTTTTTAGAATTAATGAGAGAAGAAGTAAAACACAATAGAGGATATATATATATATATATGTATATATGTCTATTCTTTTTCTACCTTAAAAAGTTTCTAACAATAATGCTACACGTTGTTTAAGTAAGCATATTTATATTTGTAAAAAATGTACAAGTAAAGTATATTTAAAAGAAATCTAAGGTATCCTTTAATTTATTTTTTGATTTACCATAATCCTATTATTTAAGAGAATTTTAAAAAAATTCCTAAATGAAATAAAGAATTTGGTTTAGTATAAATGAGTGATATGTTATTGCCTTCCATTAAATATATGCAAGTATTATTTCCTAAAAAATAACGGTTTATTAAAGAATGTGATGTTTATCCTAATACTAAAAATTCTTGAGTTTTAGAAAAATGAGATCATTAAATTTTTTTGAGAGATAAAAGATAAAATTATTAAATAGATGTGTAGTAAGCGACCACCAAAGTATGGTACATAATCAAAGATTGTCTAAACCTAAGAAATTAGTATATCCTATATAAATGGTAAAGTAAACAGAAAAAATTTTCTCAAAGTTCTATTAAAATGACTAAAAAGTCTTAACTATCACTAAAAATTATCGTTGTTATATAATATCTAATCACTCTTTAAAAAAAATATTTCTTTTGATGGGATGACTGAATTGAAGTAATATATCTCATTAGTAATTCAATCTAATAGGCTTAAACTAAGCGTATTAGATTCATTTATCATAGTTCGTTAGAAAAATTGTAAATACATAGTTATATGTCAATTTTAAATCAACAGATGATCAGTATTGTTGGATGGTCCTAAAAAGATATTTGAGTTTGTCTCGATACTCTCTAGGAATAGAAAAGCTTGCAATAATAATATACAACATTATGATCAATTTTAAGAGCATTTTTTTAGGAGTTACAAGAACCAAATTTTCAAGTTTATTCTTTTTCTTAGATGAAACTTCACTAGCTCTATTTCATGATCATCAAAATTTTAACTTGATATCTTATTAAACTAAATCTTGTATGGATTAGGAATAAACATATCATGTTTGTTCTTCTAATGAAGCTCCCAGTGAGATGTTTGAAGGAAATTAAAGCCATTTAACTGTAGTAATAATTTTAATTTTATTCATATAGTTAGTAATTGATCATAGAGAAAATGATTCGAGAAAAACACATCTACAATGGAAAAGGATGTTGACATGGATGGCACAAGGGAAGCCTTATTGAGTGGAAACAAGTGCAACCTTGTCTTAGGTCCCTTAAGATTTTATTGGTATGGATCTTCACCAAAGCTTCTTCCTTTAAACCTTATGACACTAGATTTAGACTGTAAAAAATATTAACATCGAACATCTACATTTTATATTTATGCCTGAAGATTAAAAAGAATACAAAGAAACTTGTTTTTTATTTCTTTCTTCGAATGAATGGAGGTTACTTACATATCTTTAAGCTTAATATATAATCAATAACTTGAGAGCTTATGTAGGCTTTGGACAACCAACATTTCACTATACTTCTTTGTTGCACCAGTCAAGAAGACTGAGTTCAATTAAGGAACAACTGAATTGTGATGGGAAGATAAATGACATACAGTTGAGTATATTATATAGGTCGCAGAAAATCTAGATTTTATTGCACTATAACTTATAAAATCTTTTAACTTATATGAAGAATCTATGGCTATTTGGAAAGTTATTTTATTTTTTGAAATCTTGAACTTAAATAAAGAATCCATCACTATTTGAGATGCAATTTTATTATATGTATATGATATCTTATTTAATATATATAAAATAATTAAAAAAATTTATTTGATTAACTCTATTGTCGTCAACTGTATTAAAATTAATTTTTGAATTTTACTTCATGCGTTAAAAAACTTATTCATCATTTATTTTTAAAAAAATTAAAACAAGCAATTTTATTGAGATAATGATAGTACTTTATCACCACACATAAGGCAAAAAGCCACGTTACACAAAAACATAGACTGTACTTTACAATAATATGATTAGTCATTTTAATAATATATCTCTACTTTAAATCATGTATTTATATACCAATATATAATGTTTTGTTAGTAATTAACATTAGAAATAAAATCTAATTGTTAATAAAATTTTTGAAATACCCTTTAATATCCTACTCAAAGTATAATGTAATATAAAAATATAAAATACATAAAGACGATAGCCAACTTTCCACGATACTTCTTCCTTGCATCAATCAAGAGGACTAACTTATCATTGAAGAACAATTAAAATGTGAGAGGAGAATAAATGTATATGGTTGATTATTTTATGCAGGTTGTGAAAAACGTAAGTCTTATTTTATACTATAACTTATAAAATTTTTTGACTCAAATAAAGAATCATAAAATATTTAAAATAAATAAAGAGTTGTGACTAGTTAAAATTTGATTTTTTAAATAAAAAATCCATAACTATTTGGGACGTGATTTTATTATACTTATTAGATATTTTATTTAATTTATATAACATGCTTATGAATATTGATTTTATCACTTTTATGGTTATCATTGTAGTACAAATTGAGCTACTTCAAATAAAATTTACTTTTGAATTTAATCTTTGTGCGGAAGAACTTATTAGCCATTTATTTTGAAAAGTAAGAAAAAATTTTGTTGAGATATGTTAAAATTTTATCACGCTGCAATACATTTTTTCAAATTATAAGTAACAAAAACTCGACCTTCTGGTCTTTTTAATCTAAAAAATCTTCTAATAAATTATTTAGTTTTATAATTTTTTTTTTAATTTTAGAAGATGAGTTTTATGGGAATTGGGAATTCTGGATGAAGGTGGTGAGGTCTGTTGGAACAATGAAGCTCAAATGAAAAAGTAAAGGAACGAAAATGAGATGGACGGAATAGATTTGAATATTTTCTGCAAATTATTTTTTAATTTCATAATTTTTATCTTTAGCAGACCAATTTAATTATAATAGGTAACGAAGTCTACCATCTTCACATTTAAGTAAGCATATTTATATTTGTAAATTATTTACATATATATAAAGTATATTTAAAAGAAGTGTGAGATATCCTTAAATTTATTTTTTTATTTATCATAATCATTTTATTTAAGAAAATTTTACTAAAATCTCTAAATGAATTGAGGAATCTGATTTAGTAAAAACTAGTGATATAATATTGGTTTTCTTTTAAATATATACAAATATTTTTTCCTAAAATAATAATGGTTTAGTAAAGATTTTGTTGTTTTTCCTAATAGTCAAAATTTTTGGGTTCTAGAAAAATAAGATACTTAAATTCTTTTTGAGAGATAAAATATAAAATTAGTAAATAGATTAGTAGTACGCCACAACCAAAAATGGTGCGTGGTCAAAGATCTTCTCAGGCTAAAAAATTAGTATATGCCAGATAAAATACCTTTTAACATCCCACGGTAATAAGTGGACAATGGTAACATTTTAAACTATAAACTAAAGGTTTACATGGTCACAACATTTAGCACCTTTTGAGCCTTTAAAATAATTGAATACTCGTACAAATTTTACTTTGGAATATTAACTTAATTTATTACTGATCTTGTAAGTTTAATTAATGTGATACATTTATAAGTTTTTTGAATACCTTTAACCTATTACCGACCTCGTAAGAAATTTTAAAAGATAATTATACATAAAAAAAATTATTCCACCATATGGTCTATTAGAGCTTAAAGATGAAAAATTCATCCTCCTTAGAAGCTTTTCGATTCAAGTAGTCAATTTGTTCTCTCTTCCTCTTAGCTCATAGTAAACATTTTTTTTCTCACATTATGTTGTTTCTTCATTTTCACCTCAATTTTTAGCCTCAATATTTTTCTCGTATTATATATAAATGGATGTATATAAATATATATATATATAAAAGAGGGAATTATAAATTAATATTAAGTAGGTGGGATTAGTGTTATAGAGATGCAATTAGCAATTCAATGTGTACTATTTTAAAACATTAAATCTTGTGATAAAATAAATTGCTATTAAGATATTGATTACTTATATAACTTTGTGACTTAGTTTACTTGTTTTAGTAAATGTCATTTGTCACATGACTGTTATGGGTAGAAAGAATACCTATAAGATCTCCTATTTGTATAAAAGTGAAAAATAATTCAAATTTTCATTTTTCCCACGACTTTGATGGACATAATGAATACCTACAAGAACTCTTATTTGTATAGAAAAAAAAATCAAATACTACAAACTTCCTATAAAACTAAACAATAGATCAAGGCTAATTGGTGAAAAGCAGTAGTTCCATTGCGGCGAGTTCATTACCTACACAAGGTGTTAAAAAGACCAACGCTTCTACCTCCGCACTACTAGGGATTAGAGGGTCTACCATGATGCTTTGGCTAATAAAAGGTGGAGGTGCCCCAACTAGCCTTATAAGAGATATATTTTTATCATTATTTTGGTTGTATATATATATATTCATGTGCAAATCCACTACATGTTATGCTGAGTAATGTATATATAGGTGTTTCTAAAAGATAAAATGTGATGGTGATGAAGAAAGGGCAAGTCGCAAAATTTGTAGAGGGTGTACAAGTGATCCTAAATGTAGAATACTCCTCTTGTGTCTACTTTTATTGCTACAAGAGTCGCTTTAAGGACTGTCAGGGCTGCACCTACATTAATTATATGCAGAATACACAACCTTAATCTCTCCTAATCATCAATTTGGCTTAATGATTTGGTATATTAGAAGTTTTATCTTTTAGACTTTATGTCGACTATACGTAAAATTCAAACTGCATGATCATGCTTTTTGATTAATGGTCTGAGTTTAATCACGACTTTCAATTAGAATCTGGATGCACGTGCCATCTTCCATCGTGTAGTACACGAATTCCTATAGTGCTAGTGGCGGCATCTATAGAGACTTTAGGCATGGAGGTGGTGGACAACAAGGCTCTCTAACTAGTCATCATTTGTTCAGGAGCTGTGGTGGCCATGCATTAGAAGATCTTATCAAAACTGCTTCTCACTGTATGATGGGTGATGATTAGATTTAAAAATTTGTGTTTGGTATTTGGGTTTTAGAGAAGAGAAAGAAAACTCTTTGGAATTAGCGAGAGAAGAATTAAAGGAGAATAGAGGATATATATATGTATATTCTTTTTCTATCTCAAAAATTCTCAAATAATAATGCTACATGTTGTTTATGTAAGCATATTTATATTTGTAAAATATGTGCATGTAAAGTATATTTAAAAGAAGTGTGCGATATCCTTGAATTTATTTTTTGATTTATCATAATCCTATTATTGAAGAAAATTTTACTAAAATCCCTAAATGAAATAAAAAAATCTGATTTAGTATAAACTAGTGATATGCTATTAGTTTTCTTTTAAATATATGCAGGTATTATTTCTTGAAAAATAATAGTTTATTAAAGAATTTGAAGTTTTTCGTAATACGCACAATTTTTGAGTTCTAAAAAATGAGATACTTATATTCTTTTTGAGATATAAAATATAAAATTATTAAATAAATTTGTAGTAAGCCACCACCACAGAATGGTGCCTGGTCAAAGATTGTTTCAGCCTAAAAAATTAGTGCATCCTATATAAATTGTAAAATAAGCAAAAGAATTTTTCTCAACTTTCTATTGAAGTAGCTATAAAGTCTTAACTATCACTAAAAACTATCTCTATTATATAACATCTTATTACTCTTTAAAAAAAAAATTTTATGGGACGACTAATATTATAGTAATATATCTCATTGTTATTCAATCTAATATATTTAAGCTAACCGTATTGGATTCATTTATCATACTTGATTAAAAAAATTATAAATGCACAATTATACGTCAAATTTAAATTAATAGATATTTAGTATTGTTGGAAGGCTCATAAATAGATATTCGAGCTTGTCGCGATACTCTCAAGGAATAAAAAAGCTTGCAATAATAATTTATAATATTATGATCAATTTTAATAGCATTTTTCTTAGGAGTTACAAGAACTAAATTCCCAAGTTGATTGTTTTCCTCAGAAAAAACTTTACTAGCTCTATTTCATGTCATCAACTTGTAATTTGATATCTTGCTAAAATTAATCTTGTACGGATCAGAAAGAAATATATCCAATTCGTTCTTCTAGTGAAGCTCTTAGTGAGATGCATGAGAAAAATTGAAGCCATTCACCTACAGTAGTAATTTAAATTTCATCCATATAGTTAGTAATTATTCATAAAGAAAACCATCCAATAAAAACACATCTACAATGGAAAAGGATATTAGTATGGATGGCACGAGTGAAGCCTTACCTAGTGGAAATGAGTGCAACATGGTCTTGGGTCCTGTATGATTTTCCTAATATAGATCTTTTCCAAAGCTTCCTCCTTTAAACCTTATGGCCTGAGATTTAGACTGTAAAAAGTATTAACATTGAATATCTAGATTTTATATGTGCTTGAAGATTAAGAAAAATGGGAAGAAACTTGTATTTTTTTTCTTCAAATGAGTGGAGGTTAAGTGCATACCTTTGAGTTTAATCAATAATAAATAACTTCATATGTTATGTAGGCTTTGGAAAATCAACTTTTCGCTATACTTTTTTGTTGCACCAGTTAAGAAGACTGAGTTTAATTGAAGAACAATTGAATTATAATGGAGGGATAAATGACATACGGTTAAGTATTTTATATAGGCCATGGAAAATATAGATTTTCTTATACTACAATTTATAAAATCTTTGAATTAAATGGAGAATCTATGGCTATTTGCAAAGTGGTTATATTTGTTCAAATCTTGAACTTAAATGAAGAATCCATCACTATTGAGGACGCGATTTTATTATATTCATGTAATATCTTACTTAATATATACAAAATTTATTAAAAATAATAATTTGATTAATTCTATGGTCGCCAACTATATTAAAATTTTTATTAACAATTAGATCAAGTTTTTGAGGTTAATTACTAATCAATCTTTATATATCGGTATATAAATACGTGATTTAACGTAGAGATATTGCATTAAAATAACTAATCACATTATTGTAAAGTACAGTCGATGTTTTTATGTAACGTAGCTTTTTACCTTGTGCATGGTGATAAAATTCTATAAAAATCTCAATAAAATTGCCTTTGTTAACTTTTAAAAAATAAATGACGAATATATTCTTTAGTGCATGGATTAAAATTTAAAAATTAATTTTAATACATTTAGCGACCATAAAATTAATTAAATCAATATTTTTAATTATTTTATGTATATTATGTGAGATATCACATAAATGTAATAAAATCACGTTTTAAATAGTGATGGATTATTCATTTAAGTTAAAGATTTCAAAATATTAAAACAACTTTCCAAATAGCCATAGATTCTTTATTTAAGTTCAAAGATTTTATAAGTTTATGTACAATAAAATATACTTTGTCTACGGCCTATATAAAATACTCAATCCTATATCATTTATCCTCCCATCACAATTTAATTGTTCTTCAATTAAACTTAGTCTTCTTGACTTGTGCAATAAAGAAGCATAGTAAAAAGTTAGTTTTCAAAGCCTATATAACCTCTCAAGTTATTTTTTATAGATTACTCTAGGGTATGCTCTTAACCTCCATTCATTCGAAGAAAGAAAAAATATAAGTTTCCTTCAATTCTTCTTAATCTTCAGGTACAAATATAAAATCTAGATATTCGATGTTAATATTTTTTATAGCCTAGATCTCAAGTCATGATGTTTAAAGGAGGAAGCTTTAGAGAAGATCTGTTGTAACGGCCCCGGAAATTTAAATGAAATATATGTATTAAAAATGTCAAATGCGGAAGCGTAATAAAAATTTTGATTAACATCCCTTACACAATAACCAAAACGTACTCAAAACATGAAAGAACAAACTAACTAAAAGAGATACTCGAGATAAGAACTATAAATATAACTATGAAGTCTTTAGGCGTCTCCTTCACCGTCTTCCTGCGGAACGGGCTCGGGAACAATGTCTTCCTGATCTGAAATGGTTAAATAAGGAATGAGCTACATCAGCCCAGTAAAGACATCACACTATCTCACCGTCACGGAAGTAAAGGTGGGTAGAAAACAAAAATGACCAATGGAGCATAATTTATAACGAACTCGTTTATTAACATAAAAACCTTTACTGTCCACTCACCTCGGTGAGATCCATGAAAACAACACATGAAAGCAATAACGTTATCATCATCATGAAATCATATAAACTTTATAACATAACACAAATCATACCTTTACATTTCAATCATCAGAAAACATATTTCCTCTTTTACCAACCTACTAGTATCCCTGGGGATCCATAGGGGGTCCCCGCTACACGTGAACCATTAACATTTACAACCTGATTCCAGGGCCGCCCCCATACCCCGTCCGATATGGGCGCCAAAACCATGAACCTCAATACCCTGTCCGGTATGAAGGTGAAACGGGCCGTCCCCATACCCCGTCCGGTATGGGCCCAAACACATAAGGTCTCTATACCCCGTCCGGTATGAGAGACCATATTCCCGGTAGGGTTCCCTACGGACCCGGTCCGTACACCATCTCCCAGGATATCTAGTCAGGCTGTCCACATTATCCACTTATCAATTCACATAACCTTTTTGCCCTTTTTCTTGGTTTCAATCATCCAAACACACACACATGTAAACCAGTAATGGACACCAAACAAGACAACACAGTATCGGGTTAAGGATAATACCAACTATAATAAAAGAAACCATGATTCATGCATACGAGACCATAATATAATTACATCAAACATCATGCTGCATTTAATACTGGAAATTAAATCAAACAATAACAGACCAACCCAGTATCAGACTCGGGCTCCATTGGCAACCTCAATCAATTATACATCTATAAAGTCACACAGTACAGTTTAATTATTTATTTAGCTTCAATACTGTGATAGGAAATAGGGTGAGGGGTCCTTACTTGTTTCGGGGTCTGAATTCGACTCTACAGTGCGCCTACAGGCTGTCCCTAATTTTTCCTGAATGATTCCTGAGAAACTAAAACGCACTACTGGTACCTGCACATGTCCCAAAAAATCTAAATTAGACCTAGGGCCCCTTTCGGCCAATATCACAATTTTGGCACGGTGGCTCCGCCGTGCTTCGGTGACGGATCGCCTCGAGTTGGCTGTTTTCGGCCGAATTCGGCCACGCTTGCATCGGTCCCTACAATAAAACAACCCTAGGGCCCTCGGTGGGCCAAAAAATCACGAAAAACTGAAACTTACCGGTGGCAGTGCTCTCGGGTACGGCGGCTCCTCCTACGTGAGTCGCGTTTTGATGTTTGGCTCCGATCAACCTGTAGAGAAAAGAACGGTGATCACAGTGGTATAAAATTTGCATCAAATGGAGGCCGGGAAGGGCCTCATTGGCGGCGCTGCTGGGTTTCAGCTGGGTTTTCTGGCCGTTTGGCCGGTGGTTTGGCTCCAGTTTGGCCATAGGCAGACTCAGCATCGAAAATGAGCAGGGAGGAGAAAATTTACCTCGATCGACGGTCGGAAACTTCCCCGGTGTGGTGGCGGGTGGCGGCGGCCGGCTCCTTCGGCGTCTGGTTCTTCTTCTCCGACGAGGCACTGGCGGCTAGGGTTTTTTGGTCAGGTGTGGGTGGGGTTATTTATACTCTTTTCCTTTTAATCTCAGCCGTTCGTCAAGATTAAATCTGGACCGTTCGATCGCGATTTAATTAAGATTAAATCTGGGCCGTCCATTGCGATGCAATTTGGGCCGTCCGTGCCTGATTGAATCTGGGCTGTCCGTGCGCGTGAATCTGGGCCGTCCGTACACACGTTTGATCTGGGCCGTCCATGCGCGCGGGAATGGATCTGAGCCGTTCGATCGCGCTCACGCGGATCGCCCATGTGGCCCGTCCCCTGGTCAGCGTTTCCTTGCCACGCGGCGCATCCTGGTTGGCCGGAGCTGCTGACCGGGCCACTGGCATGGCTGCTGACGTGGTGCTGACGTGGCACAACTTTTTTAAATTGAGTTTTGACCCCCGATTTCTGATTTTCTTTTCAAAAAACCCCCAGAATTCAAATTTTCACCCCTTTTTCCCAAAATCAATTTCAATTAAATCCAAATAATATTTTTACCCAATTTTATCATTATTATTATTTTTATTTTCATAAAATTAGGCTAAATTAAATCAAATTAAATTAATTACAAAATAAAAAAATAAAAAAAATAATAATAACACTTGGGGTGTTACATCTGTACCAACAAAATCATATGGCTCCCAAGACAATGTTGCACTCATTCCCACTCGGTAAGGCTTCACTTGTATCATTCATATTAAAATCCTTTTCCATTAATTTTATTGTAGATGTATTTTTCATAGATGGTTTTTTTTATGATAAATAGCTAACTATAAAGATAAAATTAAAATTATTACTGTAACTGAGTGGATTCAATTTCCTTCACACATCTCACTAGGAGCTTCACTAGAAGAACGAACTTGATATGTTTGTTCCTGATCCATACAAGATTAAGCTTAACAAGATATTAAGTTACAAGTTTGAGGAGCGTCAAATAGAGCTGGTGAAGTTTTTTATGAGGAAAATAGTCAACTTAGAAATTTGGTTCTTATAACTCCTAAGAAAAATGCTCTTAAAATTGATCATAATGTTGTATATTATTATTGCAAGCTTTTCTATTCCTTAAGAGTATCAAAACAAGCTCGAATATCTGTGTATGAGCCTTCCAACAATATTGATCATCTGTTGATTTAAATTTGACATATGATTTTCCATTTACTATTTTTTTTTAACGAATTATGATAAATGAATCCAATACGCTTAGTTTAAGCATATAAGATTGAATTACTAATGAGATATATTACTTCAATGTTAGTTGTCCCATCAAAAGAAAGGTGTTTTTAAAGAGTGATAAAATATTATATAACAGAGATAGTTTTTAGTGATAGTTAAGACTTCATATTCAGTCAATTCAATAAAACTTTGAGAAAATTTCTTCTGTTTGTTTTATCATTTATATAGGATATACTAATGTTTTAAGGTTGAGACGATCTTTGACCATGCACCATTATTTGGTGGTGGCTTACCCCGAATCTATTTAATAATTTTCTCAAAAAGAATTGAAGTATCTCATTTTTCTAGAACCTAAGAAATTTGAGTATTAGGATAAGCATCAAATTCTTTAATAAATCATTACTTTTTAGGAAATAATACCTGTATATATTTAAAAGAAAGTCAATAACATATCACTCATTTCTACTAAATCAGATTCTTTATTTTATTTAGGAATTTTAGTAAAATTCTCTTAAATAATAGGATTATGGTAAATAAAAAAATAAATTAAAGGATACCTCAAATTTCTTTTAAATATACTTTACTTGTACATTTTTTACATATATAAATATGCTTACTTAAACAACATGTAGCATTATTGTTAGAAAATTTTTAAGGTAGAAAAAAGAATAGACACATATATAGATATATATATATCCTCTATTGTCTTTTAGTTCTTCTCTCATTAATTCCAAATAGTTTTTTTTGCTTCTCCAAAACCAAAATTCCAAAAACAAATTTTCAAGTCTAATCATCACCCATCATACAGCAGTAAGCCCTTTTGATGAGAGCTTCTAATGCATGGCCACTACAGAACCTGAAAAAAAGATGACTAATTAGAGAGTCTTGTCATCCCCGACCTCCATGCTTAAAGCCTCTGTAGATGCTGTTGCAACAACTGTAGGGATTTGTGTACTACGCGATGGAAGATGGCACATGCATCCAGATTCTAATTGAAAGTGGTGATCAAGATTGGGTTGTTAATCAAAAAACAAGATCATGCCGTCTAGATTTTAATTATAGTCGACATAAAGTCTGATAGATGAAACTGCTAATTTGTGTAATCATTAAGGTAGAGTGATGATTAGGGGAGATTAGGGTTGTACATTCTGCATATAATAAATGCAAGTGCACACTCACAGTCCCTAAAGCGACTCTTGTAGCAACAAAAACAGAAACATGTGGTGCATTATGCATTTTTGACCTCTTGTACACCCTTTGCAACTTTTGTAACTTACCCTTTCTCTATCAGCATCACACTTTATCTTTTAGAAACATATTTATGCACTTTACTCAATATAACATGTAGTGGATTTCCACATGAATATATACATACACAACCAAAATAATGATAAAGATTTAGCTCTGATAAGGCCAGTTGGGGCACCTCCATCTTTATTAGCCAAAGCAGCATGGTAGAGCCTGTAATCCCTAGTAGTGCGAAGGCGGAATTGTCAGTCCTTTTAACATCTTGTGCAGGTAATGAACTCACCTCGATGGAACTGCTGCTTTTCACGAATGAGTCTTGGTCTATTGTTTAGGTTTACAACAAGCTTATAGTACTTATGCTGCTTTTCACAAATATGAGATCTTGAAGATATTCATTATGTCCATAAAAGTCGCGAGAAAAAATGAAAAATTGAATTATTTTTTACTTTTTTATAAATAGGAGATCTTGTAGGTATTCCTTCTACCTATAAAAGTCGTGTGACAAATGACCGATACTTAAACAAGTAAACTAAGTCACAAAATTATATAAGTAATCAATATCATGATGGCAATTTATTTTATCACAAGATTAAAGGTTTTGCAATAGTACACATTGAATTGCTAATTGCATCTCTATGACACCAATCCAACCTACTTAATATTAATTGATAATTCCATCTTTTATATATATATATTTATGCACATCCATTTACATATAATGTGAGGAAAATATTGAGGCTAAAAATTAGTTTTATGGCTAAAAATTGAGGTGAAAATGAAGAGACAATAGAATGTGAGGAAAAAAAATGTTGACTCTGAGGTAAGAGGAAGAGAGAACAAATTGATTACTTGAATAGAAAAGCTTCTAAGAAAGATGAATTCTTTATTTTTATGCTCTAATAGACCATATAGTATAATAATTTTTTTATGTATAATTATCTTTTAAAATTTTGTACGAGGCTAGTAATAAATTAAAGCTAACTCAACAAGCGTACAAATGTATCACATTAATTAAACTTACAAGATTAGTAATAAGTTAAGTTAATATTACAAAGTAAAGTTTGTATGAGTATTCAATCATTTTAAAGGCCCACAAGGTGCTAATGTTGTGACCATGTAAACCTTTAGTTTACAGTTAAAAATGTTATCATTATCAACTTATATTTTTTATATTACACTATGTAGGATGTTAAAAGGTATTTTAGAATTTTCATTAACAATTAGATAATGTTTCCAATATTAAGGTTTAATCGATTTTTGTATATCAGTATATAAATATATGATTCATACTAAAATGTTACATTAAAATAACTAATCACATTATTATAAAGTATTGTAGATTTTTTAAAAGAAACAAATAAATTTCTCAAATTAACTAATAAAAACAAAAAATGAGAATTTAGGGATCGAGTTTTTGTTGCTTATAATTCAAAAAAAATATTACAGCGTGATAAACTTTTAACATTATCTAAACAAAACTGTTTGTTACTTTTCAAAGTAAATAGCTAATGAGTTCTTCCGCAAAAAGATTAAATTCAAAAGTAAATTTTATTTGAAATGACTAATTTTGTACTATAATGAAAGCCATAAAACTAATAAAGTCAATGTTCATAAACATTTTATATAAATTAAGTAAAATATCCAATAAAATAATAAAATCGTGTCCCAAATAGCCATGGATTCTTTATTTAAGAAATAAAATTTTAAATACCCACAATTTTCTATTTACTTTAAATAGTTTATGATTCTTTATTTGAGTTCAAAGATTTCATAAGTTATAGTATAAAATAAGACTTATATTTTTCATAACCTGCATAAAATAATCAACCCTATACATTTATTCTTTTCTCACATTATAATTGTTCTTCAATAATAAGTTAGTTCTCTTGATTGATGCAAGAAAGAAGTATTGTGGAAAGTTAGTTATCTTCTCTATGTATTTTATGTTGTTATCGTTATTGACTTATGTTTTTATATTACACTATACTTTGAGTAGGATGTTAAAGGATATTTCAAAATTTTTATTAACAATTAGATCTGATTTCTAAGGTTAATTACTAACAAAATTTTATATATTGATATATAAATATATGATTTAAAGTAGAGGTATATTATTAAATAATTAATCACATTATTTTAAAGTACAATCAACTTTTTTGTGTAATGCGACTTTTCCCTTATGGGTGGTGATAAACTTCTAACTTTATCTTTATAAAATTGTTTTTTAAACTTTTAAAAACTAAATGACGAATAAGTTTTTTAGGGTATGGATTAAAATTCAAATATTAAATTTAATATAGTTAGCGACTATAAAATTGGTTAAATTAATATTTTTAATTATTTTATATATATTAAGTAAGATATCACATAAATATAATAAAATCGCGTCTCAAATAGCGATTGATTATTCATTTAAGTTAAAGATTTCAAAAAATGAAATCACTTTCCAAATAGCCATAGATTATTTATTTAATTTCAAATATTTTATAAGTACAGTATAATAAAATCTACAATTTCCACGACCTATATAAAACAATCAATTGTATGTCATTTATCCTCCCATCACAATTCAATTCTTCTTCAATTAAACTTAGTCTTCATGACTGGTGCTGCAAAGAGTTATAGCAAAAAGTTGGTTTTCTAAAGTCTACATAACCTCTCAAGTTATTTATTATATATTAAACTCAAGGGTACGTACTTAACCTCCATTCATTCGAAAAAAGAAAAAAAATAAGTTTCTTTCCATTCTTAATCTTCAGGCACAAATATAAAATTTAGATGTTCGATATTAGTATTTTCTACAATCTAAATCTCAGGTAATAAGTTTTAAAGAAGAATTCTTCAGAGAAGGTCTGTACCAGCAAAATCTTATGGGACCCAAGACCATGATACACTCATTCCCATTCGGTAAGGCTTCACTTGTGCCATCAATTCCAAAATCATTTTCCATTAATTTTATTGTATGTGTTTTCCTTAGATGGTTTTCTTTACGATGAATAACTAACTATATGGATGAAATTAAAATTATTACTACAACTGAATGGCTACAATCTCCTTCACACATCACACTAGGAGCTTCACTAGAAGAATGGATTTGATATGTTGGTTCCTAATCTTGCAAGATATCAGGTTTCAAGTTTGAGGATCATGAAATTGTGTATTTACTATTTTTTTAATGAACTATGATAAATGATTCCAATATGCTTAGTTTAAACATATTAGATTGAATTACTAATGACATATATTACTATAATATTAGTCGTCCAATCAAAAGAAAGAATTTTTTTAAAAAGAGTGATAAGATGTTGTATAACAGAGATACTTTTTAGTGATAGCTACGACTTTATAGTTACTTCAATAGAATTTTGAGAATTTTTTTTTTCTTGTTTTACAAGTTATATAGGATATACCAATTTTTTAGGCTGAAATGATCTTTGACTATGTATCATTCTTTGGTGGTGGTTTACTACTAATCTATTTAATCATTTTATCTTTTATCTCTAAAAACATTTTAATGATCTCATTTTTGTTGAACCCAAGAATATTGAGTATTAGAAAAAATATCCAATTTTTTAATAAACCATGATTTTTAAGGAAATAATATCTGCATATATTTAAGAGAAAGCCAATCGCATATCACTAGTTTCTATTAAATCAAATTATTTATTTCATTTAGGAATTTTAGTAAAATTTTCTTAAATAATAGGATTATGATAAATAAAAAAATAAATTCAAGGATACCTCACAATTTTTTTAAATATGCTTTATATGTACATATTTTACAAGCATAAATATGCATATTTAAACAAGATGTAGCATTATTGTTAGAGAATTTTGAGATGGAAAAAAAATATATATATACATATTTATATATATCATCTATTCTCCTTTAGTTATTCTCTCATTAATTCTAAAGAGTTTTCTTTCTTTTCTCCAAAACCCAAATTCTAAACACAAATTTTAAAGACTAATCATTATCCATCATACAACAACAAGCAGTTTTTATAAGAGAATCCAATGTATGGCCACTAAAGAACCTGAACAAATGACGACTAGTTAGAGAGCCTTCTTGTCCACCACCTCCATGCCCAGAGCCTTTACAGATGCTACCACCAACACTGTAGGAATTTATGTACTGTGCGGTCAAAGAGGGTATGTGCATCCAGATTCCAATTAAAAGTAGTGATCGAGCTCGGGCTGTTAATCAAAAAACATGATCGTGCAGTCTAGAGTTTATGTATAGTCGACATAAAGTTTGAAAGATGACACTTCTAATATGCATAATCATTAAGCTAGTGTGATGATTAAGGCAGATTAGGACAGTGCATTATGCATATAATAAATACAGGTGTGGCACTAACTGTCCCTAAAGCGACTCTTGTAGCAACCAAAGGAGAGACAAGAGGTGCATTCTGCATTTTGGATCTCTTGTACACCCTCTGTAAGTTTTGCAACTTGCCTTCTCTTAATCAGCATCACAGTTTATCTTTTAGAAACATATATATACATATTACTCTACATAACATATAGATTTACCTCTCATAATGCCAGTCAGGGCACCTCCACATTTTATTAGCCAAAACATCATGGTAGAGCTTGTAATCCCTAGTAGTGCGGAGGCATAATCGTTGGTCCTTTTAACACTTTGTGCAGGCCATGAACTTACCTCGATGGAACTGATGCTTTCCACCAATGAGCCTTGATATGTTGTTTAGGTTTACAATAAGCTTGTAATATTTAATTTTCTACTTATAAACAAATAGAAGATCTTGTAGGCTTTTTTTCTTCCCATAAAAGTTGTGGGAACAAATTAAAACTTTAACGATCTTTTACTTCTATACAAATAGGACATTGTATCTATAAAAGTCATGTGACAAATGACAGATACTTAAACTAGTAAACTAAGTTACAATGTTATAAAAGTAATCAATATCATAATAGTAGTTTATTTTATCATAAGACTTCACGTTTTGGAATAGTACACATTTTATTGATAATTGCAACTCTATGCCACCAATCCAACTTACTTAATATTAATTTATAATTTTATCTTTGATTACATATTGAACATGACTTGTTTGAGAGTTGCCTATTCAAAAAAATTAATTAATTTTCTTTTATTTTTTGGTGAATATTAATACTCAGACAGAACTCCTCTAAAATTTGTCCAGAATTGTATGCTTTAAATGAATAAATCAAATTATCTATCATGTGATGAGTGAGATTGAGAATAAAATGCACCCACTTTCAAAAACAATTAGAGTAAAAGTGTGAGATTGAGCTTAAAACGTACTCACTTTTAAAAACAGTTGGGGTAAAAGTGTGAGATGGAGTGTAAAACACATTCACAATGAAAGGAAAAAAAAACGCAAATAATAATCTACTCCTCTAGTCAAATGACTATGAATAGTGTTAGTAGCCATTTAAAATTGGTGACCAACTGAGTAACGAGGTGCATTCATCACAAATGTCTACCCTCGTGTCAAAAGGTTGGCAACATTTCAAGCAAGTAAAGTGCTTAAGCTTTTTTTTTTTTGGCATGAACCAATTGCATGAATCCTTTTATCTGGACAAGTTTGGTGGCTGTTCTACTAGTTATTGGCTATTTCCACTCAATGAAATTTTTGTGTGCTAAATTTACAAAACTCTCTCAAGTCATGTTTGGATGTTGTCAAAATGGTTATTCATTGGTATGGTTCCATGAAAATGAAGCTTATAAATTACTAGTTGATGGTATTCTTGCGACTTGAGGGTTGAGGTGTAACATGTGGGTTGTGATGAAATGATTGGGAGTAAGTGAGTTGAAGGTGAAGAGATGGGGACTGATGGAGTGCATTGTGTAGTGCTTGAGGGCAAGCACAAGATAAGTGTTGGGGAGTTTGATAGTGCCTAAAAAAAACATCATTATCGCCCACTTTTAGGTTGTTAAACTTGATGGTATGTTATCTAGTCCGAGTTATTTTTTATATTTTGTTGTAATACAAGATATAAGGACAAAATGAGAAAAAATAGCATGAAAAGAGGATGAGTTCGTGAAAAGATTCATAGGCCTAGAAATAAGCCTTGGGTAAAGCTTCGGTCCTGTCTCAGACACTAAGCTGTGGGCAACGCTAAGAGTCACGCATAGTAGCAGATTTAAATTAAAACATGTGTTTTTCAAATTTGTGAAAAAGATATTATTCAAGCTAAGATCTGGGGCTGAAAATCAAGGAGAAAATATTCTAAAAGACTTGGGATAAGCTAAAAATCAATTAAAAAGATCTTAATCAACAAAAAAAGGAAACCTTAACTCCTGTTCTATAAAGAGGGTGGCTATTAAAGCAAAATAATCATATCTCTTCTTCCTAGCACTACATATAGCAGCTTCTACTGCTTCTACAATTTTTTCTTCATCTTTATTCTTTTTTCTACTCTCTAAGAACTCATTTGTGTTAAAAAGCTCACAATGAGTGGCTGATATATTTTTATTTTCCTAGTTCAAAGATCTAGAAAACTCCAACAATGTATTTGTGAGATCTAATCAAATTAATTTAAGTCTGACTTTAAAGCTGCTATTATTTTCTCCCTGCACCTATATATATTTATTGTTTTGAATCTGTTTAAACAGGATCTGTCATATAAGAAGAGAAATTATAAGCAACTAGCTGAACTCCTTAAATCCATAATTGTTTGAGTGATTCCAGCACCAAGTAGCGATCAATGCCGCATTGAGGTGATAAGTAGTCTAGTTGACCGGTTCACGCAGATGAATCCAGAAACTTGAATCACATCCTTCTAGCTCTCAAGGCCGTTGACAAGTTAAATCCTTTGTTACTTCTTGGTAGCGAATAACCTACTAACAAACTTTTCTTGGTTGGTATAGGAATAAGGAAGGATTGGTTGTCGGAAAATTTCTGATAACTATGATTTGCCATATTTTGGTAAAACGAACCCTTCGTCTATGATCAATTTTATTACCGGAGCAACCTATTTCGTTGACTAAGAGTTCTTTTTATAACTGTTTTACTTTTTAATTTGCAGCCAAGAGTTTGTTTAATATTATTTTGCTCATGGTTTAATTTATATTTTGCATATTGGATTCTACAAAATCTCCCCTTGAATGCTTTTTACTCGTTGGTCAAGAAAGATAATTGCTTTCCAATTTCCTGTGGATTCGATTCTTCTTACCACTACTATAATATTGTTTTATTGGTTAATTAGGAATTTATTTTAGGTGGATTTGTCACTCATCAAAATTTTTAACATTATCTCAAAAAAATTATTTCTTACTTTCGAAAGTAAATAACTAATAAGTTCTTCCGCACAAAGATTAAATTCAAAAGTAAATTTTATTTGAAGTGACTCATTTTGTACTATAAAGGCAGCTATAGAACTAATAAAACCAATGTTCATAAAAATTTTATTTAAATTAAGTAAAATATCTAATAAGTATAATAAAATCAAGTCTCAAATAACTATGGATTCTTTATTTAGGAAATAATATTTTAAATAGCCACAATTCTTTATTTACTTTATGTACATATTTAACAAATATTAATATGCCTACTTAAAAAATATATAACATTATTGTTAGAGAATTTTTCAAAAAGAAAAAGAATATACATATTTGTCATGGACCACACCCCATCTTATAGAGTAATGATTGGAACATACTTCCTTAAATCATATAAACTCAAGTTTAAGTAAAATAACTTAACTTTATTAATAATAAAAGAGTCGTAGAAGTCTTACATCCCTTAAATATAAAATATAAACATATGCACAAAGCTCTAAATTTTCCTACTTACATTATTAAGCATATAAACTTGATATCTTGTAAGGATTTTGATGAAGTTCTCTTATATAATAGTGTTATGACAAAATCAAAAAAATAATTCAACTTTACCACATACTTTTTTTTAATACACCATGTGTGTACATAAAAAATTAGTCAATTTTTGTTATGTATTTTTTATTCTTAAATCACTAATTTGAAATAAAAAATTATTAAGTGATTATGATCCTTTAAGTTTTGTTTCTATAGTTTTTGGATAAAAATTTAAGGTGTCATACTTGTATGGTTGACGAATTTATTTATTATGACTTACTTAACACTTAATTATTTAATTTCAATCAATTATCAAGGTAATAACTTTACATACATATGTATGTATGGTATGGTAAAGAAATATGAAGAGGGTAGACTTGGTTAACCATTATCATTAAATTTGTTTTCTAAAGAAAAAAATTATGAAATTAAAAAATGGGTAACAGAAAATATTCAAAGTTATTTCCATCTATCCCATTTTTCTTCTGTCACTTTTTCTTTTAAGCTTCATTGTTCCAATAACACTCACCATCTTCATTCAGAATTCTAAATTCCCATAAAGGAATAACTGGTTTGAAAAAACAAACTATAACCCACTGTTGACAATGTAGGCAACCTGTCTATGTTTTCTAGTCATCTGAAGTTGATTTGTTCATGTGTGTAGATTGTTTTTGAATTCTTTAGGAAGGTGAGACCTTTAGTAATATATTTTATGCATGCAATGGTGTTTTATAGATGTATTATGAATAAATTTAGTTTTCAAATCTGATCTCTATTGTAGTTTTAGGATTGAATGAATGTGTGTGTTTGTGTCATGTCTCCATTTGGTTTAAAATTTGTGAATTGGATGGAGTTTTGTATATACATGCATTTGATAAAATTTTTATTAAAGGATGGTAAGATGGAAAAACATAAACAGTGAAGGTATGGGTTTGGAAAAGAAAATATATTTATCTCCTTGTGGGATAGTTTTCTGCAAAGAGCAAAATTGGAAAAATAAATAAATTTCAAATAAATTAAATCTATAAAATGAATGAAATATACCAATTTTAAAATAATTAAAAAATCAATCAAGAAAAGTAGAATAAAGTAAATAAAAGAAGTAAATTATCAAACCAAAATTAAAAATATATATGTAAAATAATAAAAATAAATAAAGGAAATAAATTATTAAAATGAAATAAAATAAATAAAGCTATAGAAAAAAAAATGTTAATTGAGCGAATTATGGATAAAAGATGGAGTTTAGATGAATAATTAAGAAAGAATAAAACAAACTAATCAAAAATTTAATAACTAAAATATTTAGTAAATACTTTTATTCGGTACTCAGGTGGGGTATTACCGGAGTTACTGTTATGACTGTTGTCACTACTTACTTTTTACTGATAGGAACCCTACTCTTAGATTGGGTAGATACTAAAGTGCTTACCATTTATCGTTTACTGATATAATTGTAATTCCCCTTTCTTAGAGGTAGTGGTGTCCTCACTACCTCCTTGGTATCAGTTTAGGCGTATACATGCAATAGGGTTAGAATTATTAAAATAATAAAACTTTAAATATAAGTTTAGACTTTTGTGTGTGTGCATTAAAGGATCGAGTACGATATTGAGCGCACTATTGATCTGTCAATGATAACTGAGATTATTGAATGATTTGTGAAAGTGCTGAAATTGGTATAAATTGAACTATAATTTTATAAGATGCATTTATTAGTTTTGAAGACATTGTTTGTGTAAATCAATTACTACTGCCCTTATTGAGTTATTGGAACTCACTCCTAACCCAATTTCCCATATTATAATGAAGATATGCTTCTAAACGCCTGTTTGGATATGTTCCACAAGGATTAAGATAAGATGACTTTTGTATATTTTGAATAAAGGAAAAATAATTGTATTTTGTTAGTTAACTTAAACTGATATATATATATATCTAGATAGTTAACTTGTGCCTCAGAATACTGAATGTATGTTTGTAACGGATGGAATGTTATGCAGTAGTATATTTAAAAAAAATTATTTAATAGATAGATTGGACGTTGTTGTTCTTGAGCATTAGGACGTCACACTTACATTTTTTCACAGACAGCACAAAATAATCAACCCTACACATTTATTCTATTCTCACATTGTAATTGTTCTTCAATAATTAGTTAGTCTTCTTGATTGAAAAAAAAAAAGAAGTACCGTGGAAAGTTAGTTACCTTCTCTATGTATTTTATATCGTTATCATTATCGACTTATATTTTTATATTACACTCTATGCCTTATATATTGGTATATAAATACATGATTTAAAGTAGAGATATTGCATTAAAATAACTAATCACATTATTATAAAGTACAGTTGACGTTTTTGTGTAACGTAGTTTTTACCTTATCCGTAGTGATAAACTTCTATCATTATCTCAATAGAATTATCTTTTTTAACTTTTAAAAAAGTAAATGACGAATAAGTTTTTTAGCGCATGGATTAAAATTTAAAAGTTAATTTTAATACAGTTGGCGAACATAGAATTAATCAAATTAATAGTTTTAATTAATTTGTATATATTAACTAAGATATGACATGAATATAATAAAATCACGTCTCAATAAGATTTCAAATAGCAATGGATTATTCATTTAAGTTAAAGATTTTAAAAAATAAAACAACTTTCCAAATCGTCATAGATTCTTTATTTAAATCCAAAGATTTTATAAGTTTAAGTATAATAAAATCTAAATTTTTCACGGCCTATAAAAATACTTAATCATATGTTATTTATCCTCCCATCTGTTCTTTAATTAAACTCAGACTTCTTGATTGGTGCAACAAATGCATGGCCACAACAGCAAGAAGCACTTTTGATGAGAGCATCCAATGTATGGCCACAACAGAACCTTAACAAACAACAAATAATTAGAGAGCCTTGTCGTCCACCACCTCCATGCCTATAGCCTCTTCAGATTCTGCTGCCAGCACTGTAGTATTTTTGTACTATGCTGTGGAAGATGGCACGTGCATCTATATTCTAATTGAAAGTGGTGATCAAGCTCGAGCCGTTAATATAAAAACATGATCATGCAGTCTTGATTTTACATATAGTAGACATAAAATCTGAAAGATAAAACTTCCAATCTGTGTAATGATTAAGCCAGAGTGATGATTAGGGGAGATTAGGGCTGTGCATTCTGTATATAATAAATGCATGTATGGCACTAAGAGTCCTTAAAACGACACTTGTAGCAACCAAAGTAGACCAAAGAGGTGCATTCTGCATTTTGGATCTCTTGTACACCCTCTGTAAATTTTACAACTTGCCCTTTCTTTATCAGCATCATAGTTTATCTTTTAGAAGCACATATATACACATTACTAAGCATAATATGTAGTGGATTTAGACATGAATATATAGATATTAAACCAAAATAATGATAAAGATTTACCTCTCATAAGGCCAGTAAGGGGCACCCCCAACTTTTATTAGCTAAAGCATCATGGCAGAATTAGCAATCCCTAGTAGTGCGAAGGTGGAACATCGATCCTCTTTACACCTTGTGCAGGTAATGAACATGCCTCGATGGAACTGCTGCTTTCCACTAATGAGCCTTGATATGTTGTTTAGGTTTTTAGCAAGCTTGTAGTATTTGATTTTGTACTTCTATACAAATAGGAGATCTTGTAGATATTCCTTATGCTCATAAAAGTCATGGAACAAATGAAAACTTTAATGATTTTTTACTTTTATACAAATAAGAGACCTTGTATGTAACGGCCCCAGAAATTTAAATGAAATGTATGTATTAAAAATCTCAAATGCGGAAGCGTAATAAAATTTTGATTAACATCCCTTACACAATAACCAAAATGTACTCAAAACATAAAAGAACAAACTAACTAAAACAGATACTCGAAATAAGAACTATAAATATAACTATGAAGTCTTTAGGCGTCCCCTTCGCCGTCTTCCTACAGAACGGGCTAGGAAACAACGTCTTCCTGATCTGAAATGGTTAAATAAAGAATGAGCTACACCAGCCCAGTAAAGACATCACACTATCTCACCGCCACGGAAGTAAAGGTGGGTAGAAAATAAAAATGACCGATGGAGCATAATTTATAACAAACTCGTTTAATAACATAAAAACCTTTACTGTCCACTTACCTCGGTGAGATCCATGAAAACAACATATGAAAGCAATAACATTATCATCGTCATGAAATCATATAGACTTTATAACATAACATTTACCACGCCTTTGCATTTCAATCATTAAACAATATATTTTTCTCTTTTACCAGCCTACTAGTATCCATGGGGATCCATAGGGGGTCCCGCCTACCCGTGAACCATTAACATTACAACCTGATTCCAGGGCTGTCCTCATACCCCGTCCGGTATGAGAGACTACGTTCCCGGTAGAGTTCCCTACGGACCCGGTCCGTCCACCATCTCCCAAGATATCTAGTCAGGCTGTCCACATTTTTCACTTATCAATTCACATAACCGTTTTGCATTTTTTCTTAATCTCAATCATCCAATCATACACGACATGTAAATCAATAATTGACATCAAACAAGACAACACAGTATTGGGTTCACCATAATACAAACCATAATAAAAGAAACCATGATTCATGCATACGAGACCATAACATAATTATATCAAACATCATACTGCATTTAATACTGAAAATTAGATCAAACAATAATAGACTAACACTGTATCAGACTCGGGCTCCATCGGTCACACTTTCATCGGTCCCTGCGATAAAACAACCCTAGGGCCCTCGGTGGGCCAAAAAATCACGAAAAACTAAAACTTAACGGTGGCGATGCTCTCTTGTGCAGCGGCTCCTCCGACGTGAGTCGCATTTTGATGTTTGGCTCCGATCAACCTGTAGAGAAAAGAACAGTGATCACAGTGGTATAAAATTTGTATCGAACGGAGGCCGGGAAGGGCCTCATCGGAGGCAAAAATAGAGGGGGGTCGCGGCGGCGCCATTGGACTTTGGCTGGGTTTTTCGGCCGTTTGGCTGGTGGTTTGGCTCCGATTTGGCCATAGGCGGACTCAGCATCAAAAAACGAGGCAGGGAGAGAAAATTTACCTCGATTGGCGGTCGAAAACTTCCCTGGTGCGGCGGCGGGTTGCGGCGGCCGGCTCCTCCGGCATCTGGTTCTTCTTCTCCGGTGAGGCACTGGCGGCTAGGGTTTTGTGGTCAGGTGTGGGTGGGGTTATTTATACCCTTTGACTTTTAATCTCAACCGTTCATCAAGATTAAATCTGGACCGTTCGATCACGATTTAATTGGGATTAAATCTGGGCCATCCATCGCGATGCAATCTGGACCGTCCATGCCTGATTGAATCTGAGTCGTCCGTACGCGTGAATCTGGGCCGTCCGTGTGCACGTTTGATCTGGGCTGTCTGTGTGCGCGGGAACGGATCTGGGCCATCCGATCACGCGCACGCGGATCGCCCACGTGGCCCGTCCCATGTCAGCGTTTCCTTGCCACGCGACATGTCCTGGTTGGCCAGGGCTGCTGACCGGGCCACTGACGTGGCTGCTGACATGGGTGCTGATGTGGTACAACTTTTTTAAATTACGTTTTAACCCCCGGTTTTTGATTTTCTTTTCAAAAATACCCCCATAATCTAAATTTTCACCCCTTTTTCCCAAAATTAATTTCAATTAAATCCAAATAATATTTTTACCCAATTTTATCATTATTATTATTTTTATTTTTATTAAATTAAATTAAATTAAAATCTAAAAAATTCAAATAAATAAAAATAAAAATAAAAATAATAAAAAAAAAAGAAAAAAAACACTTGGGTGTTACATTGTACGTATTCCTTCTACCTATAAAAGTCCTGTGACAAATGATAGGCTCAAAAAAGTAAACTAAGTCACAAAGTTATAAAAGTAATTAGTATCTTAATAGCAATTTATTTTATCAGACTTAATATTTTGGAATTGTACATATTGAATTGTTAATTGCATTTTTATGAAATCAGTCCCTGCTACTTAATATTAATTAATAATTCCATCTTTTAGATATATATATATGTATATATTTATATATATCCATTTATACATAATGTGAGGAAAAATTTGATGCTAAAAATTAGTTTTAAGGCTAAAAATTGAGATGAATGAAGAGACAACATAACGTGAGGAAAAAATAAATGGACTGTGAGCTAAGAGGGAAAGAAAACAAATTGATTACTTGAAAAGAAAAGCTTCCAAGGAGGATGAATTATTCATTTTTAAACTCTAATAAATTATGTAGTGGAATAATTTTTTTATGTATAATTATTTTCTAAAATTTCGTATGAGGTCAGTAATAAATTAAAGTAAACTAAAAAAAACTTGCAAATATATCACATTAATTAAACTTATAAGATCAGTAATAAGTTAAGTTAATATTAAAAAGTAAAATTTATATGAGTACACAATCATTTAAAAGACTCACAAGGTGCTAAATATTGTGATCATATATAAATCTTTAGTTTATAGTTTAAAAAGTTATCATTATCAACTTATATTTTTTATATTACATGATTTAGATCATTAAAAAACTTATTCGTCAATTATTTTTTAAAAAGTTAAAAAAGACAATTTTATTGAGATAATGATAGAAGTTTATCACCATGCATAAGGTAAAAGGCACTTTACACAAAAACATCGACTGCACTTTAAAATAATGTGATTAGTTATTTAATAATATATCTCTACTTTAAATCATGTATTTATATATCAATATATAAAGTTTAGTTAGTAATTAACCTTAAAAACAAGATCTAATTGTTAATAAAAATTTTGAAATATCCTTTAACATATTACTCAAAGTATAGTATAGTATAAAAACATAAGTCAATAACGATAACAATATAAAATACATCGAGAAGGTAACCAACTTTCCATGATACTTCTTTCTTGCATCAATCAAGAGGACTAACTTATTGTTGAAGAACAATTATAATGTGAGAAGAGAATAAATGTATAAGGTTGATTATTTTATGCAGATTATGAAAAATTTAAGTCTTATTTTATACTATAACTTATGAAATCTTTGAACTCAAATAAAAAATTATAAACTATTTAAAGTAAATAGAGAATTGCGGGTATTTAAAATTTAATTTCTTAAATAAAGAATCCATCACTATTTGGGACGTAATTTTATTATATCTATCGAATATTGTACTTAATTTATATAAAATGTTTATGAACATTAATTTTATTAGTTTTATGGCTGTCACTATAAGCAATAAAAACTGAATCACAAAAGTTCTCATTATTTATTTTCATAGAATGCGTTGTTTTTATTAGTTAATGTGAAACATTTGTTTGTTTCTTTTAAAAAATGTACAATACTTTACAATAATGTGACTAGTTATTTTAATGTAATATTTTAGTATAAATTATATATTTATATACTGATATATAAAAATCAGTTAAAATTTAATATTGGAAACATGATCTAATTGTTAATGAAAATTCTAAAATACCTTTTAACATCCTACACAGTGTAATATAAAAAATATAAGTCAATAATGATAACATTTTTTACAGTAAACTAAAGGTTTACATGGTCACAATATTAGCACTTTATGAGTCTTTAAAATGATTGAATACTCATACAAACTTTACTTCATAATATTAACTTAACTTATTACTTATCTTGTAAGTTTAATTAATGTGATACATTTGTAAGTTTGTTGAGTTAGCTTTAATTTATTACTTACTTCGTACAAAATTTTAAAAGAAATTATACATAAAAAAATAATTCCACCACATGATCTATTAGAGTTTTAAAATGAAAATTTCATCCTCCTTGGAAGTTTTTTTATTCCAGTAATTAATTTGTTCTCTCTTCCTCTTTGCTCACAGTCAACATTATTTTTCCTCACATTATATTGTCTCTTCATTTTCACCTCAATTTTTTTTTCATATTATGTATAAATGGATGTATATAAATATATATATAGATAAGATAAAATTATCGATTAATATTAAGTAAGTGGGATTTGTGGCATAGAGCTGCAATTATCAATTCAATGTATACTATTCTAAAACATTAAGTCTCGTGATAAAATAAATTGTTATTAAGATACTGATTACTTTTATAACATTCTGACTTATTTTGCTTGTTTGAGTATCTATCATTTGTCACACGACTTTCATAGGTACAAGGAATACATATAAGATCTCCTATTTATATAGAAGTAAAAAAAATCATTCAATTTTTCATTTGTCCCACGACTTTTATGGGAAGAAATAATACCTACAAGATCTCCTATTTGCATAGAATTACAAAATCAAATACTACAAGCTTGCTGTAAACGTAAACAATATATCAAGGCTCATTGGTGGAAAACAATAATTCCATTAGGCGAATTGATTACCTGCACAAGGTATAAAAAGGACCAACAATTCTACCTCTGCACTACTAGGGATTACAGGCTCTACCATGATACTTTGGCTAATAAAAGGTGGAGGTGCTTCGACTGGCATTATGAGAGGTAAACCTTTGTCATTATTTTGTTATATATGTATATATTAATGTGCAAATCCACTACATGTTATGTAGAGTAATGTGTATATATGTGTTTTTAAAAGATGAATTGCGATGCTGACTAAGAAAGGGCAAATCACAAAACTTGCAGAGGGTGTACAAGAGATCCAAATTGCATAATGCACCTCTTGTATCTCCTTTGGTTGCTACAAGTTTCGCTTTAGGGACTGCCAGAGCCACACCTGCATTTATTATATGGAGAATGCAAAGACCTAATCTCTCCTAATCATCACTATGGCTTAATGATTACGTAGGTTAGAAGTTTCTTTTTTAAAAATTTATGTAAACTATACATAAACTCCAGACTGCATGATCATGTTTGGTTATTAACAGCCAGAGCTTGATCACCACTTTTAATTGGAATCTGGATGCACGTGCTATCTTCCACTACGTAGTACACAAATCCCTATAGTGCTTGCCATGCATTGGATACTCTTATCAAAAGTGCTTGTTACTATATGATGGGTGATGATTAGACTTGAAAATTTTTGTTTGGAATTTGGGTTTTGGAGAAGAGAAAAAAAACTCTTTGAAATTAATAAGAGAAGAACAAAAGGATAATAGAGGATATATATATATGTATATATGTATATCCTTTTTCTACTTCAAAAATTCTCTAACAATAATGCTACATATTGTTAAAGTAGGCATATTTATATTTGTAAAATATGTACATATAAAGTATATTTTTTTGAGAGATCATTAAACTTTTTTGAGAGATAAAAAATAAAATGATTAAATAGATTTGTAGTAAGCCACCATCAAAGAATGGTATATGGTCAAAGATCGTCTCAGCCTAAAAAATTAGTATATCCTATATAAATGGTAAAATAAGCAGAAGAAATTTTCTCAAAGTCTATTGAAGTGACTATAAAGTCTTAGCTATCACTAAAAATATCTCTATTATATAACATCTTATCACTCTTTAAACAAAATCTTTTTTTTGATGGGATGACTAATATTGAAGTAATCTATCTCATTAGTAATTCAATCTAGTATGCTTAAACTAAGCATATTGGATTCATTTATCATAGTTCATTAAAAAATAGTAAATAGACAATTATATATCAAATTTAAATCAACAGATGATCAGTATTATTGGAAGGCTCATTTAAGAGCATTTTTCTTAGGAGTTACAAAAACCGAATTCCCAAGTTAATTGTTTTCCTCATAGAAAACATCACTGGCTCTATTTCATTCTCATCAAACTTCTAACCTGATATCTTGTTAAACTTAATCTTGTATGGATCAGGAACAAACATATCAAGCTCATTTTTTTAGTGAAGCTCCTAGTGAGATGTGTGAAGGAAATTGAAGCCATTTAGCTAGAGTAATAATTTTAAATGTATCCATATCATTAGTAATTTGTCATAAAGAAAATTATCCAAGAAAAACATATCTACAATGGAAAAGGATGTTGGTATTGATGGCATAAGGGAAGCCTTATTGAGTGGAAACGAGTGCAACATAGTCTTGGGACCTGTAAGATTTTGCTGGTACAGATCTTTTCCAAAGCTTCGTCCTTTAAACCTTATGACTTGAGATTTACATTGTAGAAAATATTAACATCCAACATCTAGATATTATATTTGTGCCTGAAGATTAAGAAAAATAGAAAGAAACTTGTTTTTTTTTCTTTTTTTGAATGAATGGAGGTTAAGTGCATAACTTTGAGCTTTATTATAATAAATAACTTGAGAGGTTACGTAGTCTTTGGAAAAAAAACTTTTTTCTATACTTTTTTGTTGCATAAGTCAAGAACGCTGAGTTTAATTAAAGAACAATTAAATTGTTATGGGAGGATAAATGACATACGGTTGAGTATTTTATATAGGCCGTCGAAAATATAGATTTTATTATACTATAACTTATAAATCTTTGAACTTAAATGAAAAATCTTTGGCTACATCGAAAGTAGTTTCATTTTTTAAATCTTGAACTTAAATGGAGAATCCATCACTATTTAAGATACGATTTTATTATATTAATGTGATATCTTATTTAATGTATATAGAATAATTTAAAATATTTATTTGATTAACTCTATTGTCGCCAACTATATTAAAATTAACTTTTTTAACTTTACTCCATGTGCTAAAGAACTTATTTATCATTTATTTTTTTAAAAAAATTAAAACAAACAATTCTATTGATATAATGATAGAAGTTTATCACCACACATAAGGTAAAAAGTCACGTTATACAAAAATATCAATTGTCCTTTACAATAATATGATTAGTTATTTTAATGCAATATCTCTACTGTAAATCATGTATTTATACACCAATATATAAAGATTGGTTCGTAATTAACCTTAGAAACACGATCTAATTGTTAACAAAAATTTTGAAATAGCCTTTAACATCCTTCTCAAAGTATAGTGAAATATAAAAACATAAATTGATAATGATAACAATATAAAATACATAGAGAAGGTAACAAACTTTCCACAATACTTCTTTTTGGCATCAATCAAGATGACTAACTAATTATTAAAGAACAATTACAATATAAGAAGAGAATAAATGTGTAGGATTGATTATTTTATGCAGGCTGTAAAAAACATAAGTCTTATTTTAAACTATAATTATGAAATTTTTGAACTCAAATATAGAGTGAGAAACTTTTTAAAGTAAATAAAGAATTGTGATTATTTAAAATATGATTTCTTAAATAAAGATCCATGACTATTTAGAATGTGATTTTATTATCCTTATTAAATATTTTACTTAATTTATATAAAATGCTTATAAACATTGATTTTATTAGTTCTACAGCTGCCATTATAGTACAAAATGAGTTATTTCAAATAAAATTTATATTAGAATTTAATCTTTGTGTAGAATAACATATTAGCCATTTACTTCGGAAAAAAAAAATAATTTTGTTGAGATATGTTAAAAGTTTATCACGCTGAAATATATTTTTTTGAATTTAAGCAACAAAAACTCAACCTTCTGGTCTTTTTAATCTAAAAATTTCTCTAACAATTTATGTAATTTTACAATTTTTTTCAACTTTTAGAAGATAATTTTTATGGGCATTAGAAATTCTGAATGAAGATGGTGAGTACTATTGGAACAATGAAGCTCAAAAGGAAAAGTGAAAGAAGGAAAATGAGATAGATGGAATAGCTTCGAATATTTTTTGCTAACTATTTTTTAATTTCGTAATTGTTGTATTTAGAAGACAAATTTAATGATAACGGTTAACCAAGTCTACCCTCTTTATATTTCTTTACCATATTGTACATACATTTGTATGTATAGTTATTACATTGATAATTGATTAAAATTAGATTAGTTAAGTACTTCAAAATATAAAAAAATTTGTCAGCCATACAATTATGACACCACAAATTTTTGTTAAAAAATTATAGAAACAAAACTTAAAGTATCACAATCACTTAATAATTTTTTATTTCAAATAAATGATTTAAGAAGAAAAATTGTGTACTAAAAATTAGCTAATTTTTTAAATTTAAAGCTACAAATGTTTCATACTGTTTATGTACACATATAGTGTACATAAAAAAAGTGTGTGGTAAAGTTGAATTTATTTTTTTTATTTTGTCATAATATTATTGTACAAGAGAAGTTCATCAAAATCCTTAGAAGATATTAAGATTCTAATTTAGTATAGATTTTTGATATGCAACTGGATTTCTTTTGTCTTCAAATGCATTTGTTATTTTATGAGAAACAAAAGTTTATTAAACAATTAGATTTTTTCCAAATATTCAAAAGCCTTGGCTTCATGAAACATATGATCATTAATTCTTTTTTTTTTTGTTAAGTATGAATGCTTGATCAACGTGCTAAATGTTTTACTTCATCCTCAAATTCCCATTGCTTCTCTTTAATTAATGTGATGCAACTGTTTGTTTCTTTTGAAAAATTTACTTTACTTTACAATAATGTGATTAGTTATTTTAATACAAGATTTTAGTTTAAATCATATATTTTTATATCAATATATAAAAAATTAGTTAAAATTTGACATCAGAAATATGATCTAATTGTTAATGAAAGTTCTAAAATGCATTATAACATTCTTCATAGTGTAACATAAAAAATATAAGTCGATAATGATACCATTTTAAACTGTATACTAAATATTTATATGGTCACAACATTTAGCACCTTGTGAGCCTTTTAAATGATTGTATACTCCTACAAACTTTACTTTTTATATTAACTTAACTTATTACTGATCTTGTAAGTTTAATTAATATGATACATTTGTAAGTTTTTAGAGTTAGCTTTAACATATTATAGACCTTGTAAGAAACTTTAAAAGATAATTATACATTAAAAAAATTATTCCATCACATGGTCTATTAGAGCATAAAAATAAAAAATTCAATCTCCTTGGAAGCTTTTCTATTCAAGTAGTCAATTTGTTCTCTCCTCCACTCAACTCACAATTAACTTTTTTTGTCTCACATTATGTTGTTTCTTTATTTTTACCTTAATTTTTTTCTCACATTATGTATAAATAGATACAAATAAATAAATATATATATAAAAGATGGAATTATCAATTAATATTAAGTAGGTGGGATTGGTGGCTTAGAGATGCAATTAGCAATTCAATATGTACTATTCCGAAACGTAAAGTCTTGTGATAAAATAAATTGCTATTAATATGTTGATTACTTTATAACTTTAAGACGTAGTTACTTTTTTGCATATCTATCATTTGTCAGATGACCTTTATAGGTAGAAGGAATACCTACAAGATCTCCTATTTGTATAGAACTGAAGAATCATCCAATTTTTTATTTGTGCCACGACTTTTATGGGCAAAAGAAATACCTACAAGATCTACTATTTGTATAGAAATACAAAATCAAATACTACAACTTGCTGTAGACCTAAACAACATATCAAGACTCGTTGGTGAAAAGCAGTAATTCCATCTAGGCGAGTTCATTACCAACATAAGTTGTAAAAAGGACTGACGCTTCTACCTCTGCCCAACTAGCGATTACAGGCTCTACCATGATGCTTTGGTTAATAAAAGTTAGAGGTTCCCTGACTAACCTTATGCGAGGTAAACCTTTATTATTATTTTAGTTGTATAAGTATATATTCATGTGCAAACCCACTACATGTTATGCTGAGTAATGTGTATATATGTGTTTCTAAAAGATAAATTGTGATCCTGATGAAGAAAGAGCAAGTCGCAAAAATTGAAGAGGGTGTAAAAGAGATCCAAAATGCAGAATGCACCTCTTGTGTCTGCTTTGATTGCTACAAGTGTCACTTTAGGGATTGTCAGTGTTGCACCTACATTTATTATATGTAGAATGCATAGCCCTAATCTCCCCAAATCATCACTATGAGTTAATGATTATACAGATTGAAAGTTTCATTTTTCAGACTTTATGTCTAATATATGTAAAATCGAAACTGCATGATCATGTTTTTTATTAACGGCCTGAGTTTTATCACGACTTTTGATTGGAATCTAGATGCCCATGCCATCTTCGACCACATAGGTCATAAATTCCTGTAGTGCTGGCGGTAGCATTTGTAGAGGCTCTGGGCCTGAAGGTGGTGGACAACAAGGCTCTCTAACTAGTTATCGTTTGTTCAGGTTCTGTCGTGGCCATGCATTGGATGCTTTTATCAAAATTGTTTGTTACTGCATGATCTTTATTATATTATGGATAATTGGATTAGGGGTGAGTTCCAATAATTTAATAAAATGAGCAGTAATAGATTTACACAAACAGTATTTTGAAAACTAATGAATGCAGCTTATAAAATTATAGTTTATTTTATACCAATTTTAGTACTTTCACCAATCACTCAATAATCTCAATAATCACTGTCAGATCAATATTGCACTCAATACCGTACTCGATATTTAATGCACACACACATAAGTTTGAACTTATACTTGAAGTTTTATTATAAAATTTTATTATTTTAATAATCATAACTCTATTGCATGCAAATGCATAAAACCGATACTAAGGAGGCAGTAAGGACACCACTACCTCTAAGAAAGGGGAATTACAGTTATATCAGTAAATAATAAAGGGTAAACAGTTCAGTATCCACCCAATTTAAGAGTAAGGTTCCTATCAGTAAATAGTAAGCAGTAATAACTGTCATAAAAGTAATTTCAGCAATTCCCCTCCCCAGTACAAAATAGACATATTTACTAACTATTTTAGTTATTAAATTTTTGATTAGTTTTTTTATTCTTTCTTAATTATTCATCTAGACTCTATCTTTTATCCAAACCCGTACCTTCCTTACTTGTTTATGTTTTTCCATCTTAACATCCTTTAATAAATAGTTTATCAAATGCAAGTATACACAAAAATCCATCCAAGTTATAGATTTTAAACCAAATGGACACATGACACACACACACACATTCATTCAATCCTAAAACTGCAACAGAGATAAGATTTTAAAACTAAATTTATTCCTAATGCATCTATAAAATATCGTTGCTTGCATAAAATATATTACTGTAGGTCTTACCTTCCTGAAGAATTTAAAAACAACTTACACACGTGACCAAATCAAGTTCAGATGACCAGAAAACATAAACGAGTTGCCTGAACTATCAACAGTGGGTTACGATTTATTTTTGTCAAATGGGTGATTTCTAGAAGTAGATTTGTCACTGAAGTTTGATTAAATGAAGCTAGACCCTTATAAGAACTAAATGAACACTAAAAATAGAATAAATTTAAAATTGAAATCAAAAAAGGGAAAAGAAGACTAACATACCTGTACTATTCGAAGGTGCAGTAGAAACAGAGCCTAGTTGAGCTCGATTTGTTTATGTTTTGGAAAGGGAGTTGGGGATGTGTGAATAGCTTAACAGGAACCTAGACATCATTAGAAAAATCACCAAAAAGACCTAAGACCATGTTGAACTCGTTCCCAATTGGTAAGGCTTCACTTGAGCCATCCATACCAAAATCCTTTTCCATTAATTTTATTTGAGATGTGTTTTTCATGGATAGTTTTCGTTATGTTAAATAACTAACTATATGGATAAAATTAAAATTATTACTACAGCTAAATGGCTCCAATTTCCTTCACAAATCTCACTAGGAGCTTCATTAGAAGAACGAACTTGATATGTTTGTTCCTGATCCATACAAGATTAAGTTTAAGAAGATATTAGGGTACAAGTTTGAGGAGAATGAAGTAGAGTTGGTGAAGTTTTTTGTGAGGAAAACAATCAACTTTGGAATTTGGTTCTTATAACTCTTAAGAACATAACTCTTAAGAAAAATGCTCTTAAAATTGATCGTAATGTTGCATATTATTATTGCAAGTTTTTCTATTCCTCGAGAGCATCAAAACAAACTCAAATATATGTTTATGAGTTTTCTAACAATACTGATCATCTGTTGATTTATATTTGACATATAATTGTCCATTTACTATTTTTTAACGAATTATGATAAATGAATCCAATACGCTTTGTTTAAGCATATAAGATTGAATTACTAATGAGATATATTACTTTAATGTTATTCGTCCCATTAAAAGAAATTTTTTTTTAAAGAGTGATAAGATATTATATAACAGAGATGATTTTTGTTGGTAGTGAAGACTTTATAGTCACTTCAATAAAACTTTGAGAAACTCTCTTTTGCTTGTTTTACCATTTTTATAGGATATACTAATTTTTTAAGGCTGAGACAATATTTAACCTTGCACCATTCATTGGTGGTGGCTTACTATGAATCTATTTAATAAGTTTATACTTTTTCTCTAGACAAGAATTTAAGTATCTCATTTTTTTAGAACCCAAGAATTTTGAGTATTAGGATAAACATCTAATTCCTTAATAAACTATTATTTTTCAGGAAATAATATCTTCATATATTTAAAAGAAAGCCAATAGCATATCACTAGTTTCTAGTAAATTAGATTCTTTATTTCATTTAGGAATTTTAGTCAAATTCTCTTTAATAATAAGATTATGATAAACCAAAAAATAAATTCAAGGATACCTTAGATTTCTTTTAAATGTACTATATATGTAAATTTTTTACAAATATAAATATGCTTACTTAAACAATATGTATCATTATTGTTAGAGAACTTTTGAGGTAGAAAAAGAATATACATATATACATATATATATCCTCTATTGTCTTCTAGTTCTTCTCTCATTAATTCCAAAGAGTTTTTTTTTTCTTTAAAACACAATTTCTAGGCACAAATTTTGAAGTTTAATCATCACCTGTCATATAGCAACAAGCACTTTTGAAAAGAGCTTCCAATGCATGGGCACCACAAAACCTGAACAAAGGATGACTAGTTAGATAGTCTTGTCATCCACCACCTCCATGCTCAGAGCCTCTGTAGATGCTATTGCCAACACTGTAGGGATTTGTGTACTGCGGGTGAAAGATGGCAAGTGCATCGAGATTCTAATTGAAAGAAGTGATCAAGCTCGCGCCTTTAATAAAAAAAACATGATCATGCAGTCTAGATTTATGTAGAGTCAACATAAAGTCAAAAAGATGAAACTTTCAATCTGTTTAATCATTAAACTAGAATGATGATTGGAGATTAGGGCTATGCATTCGGCATATAATAAATCCATGTGCCACTCACAGTCCTTAAAGCGACTCTTGCTACAACAAAAGTAGGCACAAGAGATGCTTTATGCATTTTTAACCTCTTGTACACCCTCTGCAACTTTTGTGACTTGACTTTTCCTCATCAACATCACAGTCTATCTTTTAGAAACACATATATACACTTTACTCAGCATAACATGTAGTAGATTTTCACATGAATATATACATATACAATAAAAATAATGATAAAGATTTACCTCTCATAAGGTCAATTGGGGCACCTCCATCTTTTAATACAGTTGGCAGTCATGTAATTAATCAAATCAATGTTTTTAATTACTTTATATATATTAAGTAAGATATCATACAAATATAATAAAATCGTATCTCAAATAGCGTTTGATTCTTCATTTAAGTTCAAGATTTCAAAAAATGAAATCACTTTCAAAATATGCATAGATTTTTCTTTTAAGTTCAAAGATTTTTTAAGTTATAGTATAATAAATCTATATTTTCTACGGTCTATATAAAATACTCAACCGTATGTCATTTATCCTCCCATAACAATTTAATTGTTCTTTATTTAAACTCAGTGTTCTTGACTGATACAACAAAAAGGTAAAGCAAAAAGTTTGTTTTCCAAAGACTATATAACCTCTCAAGTTATTTATTATAATAAAGCTCAAAGTTATGCACTTAACCTCCATTCATTCGAAGAAAAAAAAAACAAGTTTCTTTCTATTTTTCTTAATCTTCAGGCACAAATATAATATCTAGATGTTGGACGTTAATATTTTCTACAGTGTAAATCTTAGGTCATAAGGTTTAAATGAGGAAGCTTTGGAGAAGATTTGTACCAATAAAATCTTACGGGTCCCAAGACCATGTTGCACTCGTTTCCACTCGGTAAGGATTCCCTTGTGCCATCAATACCAACATCCTTTTCTATTGTTGATGTTTTTTTCTTGGAATAATTTTTTTTATGATAAATTACTAATGATATGGATACATTTAAAGTTCTTACTCCAGCTAAATGGCTTCACACACATCTCACTAGGAACTTCACTAGAAGAACGAACTTGATATGTTTGTTCCTGATCCATACAAGATTAAGTTTAACAAGATATCAAGTTACAAGTTTGACGAGAATGAAGTAGAGCTAGTGAAGTTTTTTATGAGGAAAACAATTAACTTGGAAATTCGGTTCTTGTAACTCCTAAGAAAAATGCTCTTAAAATTGATTGTAATATTGCATATTATTATTGCAAGCTTTCTTATTTCTCGAGAGTATCGAAACAAGCTTGAATATCTGTGTATGATCCTTCCAACAATATTGATCATCTGTTGATTTAAATTTGACATATGTTTGTCCATTTACTATTTTTTTAATGAATTATGAGAAATGAATCCAACACGCTTAGTTTAAGCATATAAGATTGAATTACTAATGAGATATAGTACTTCAATGCTATTCATCCCATCAGAAGAAAGATTTTTTTAAAGAGTGATAAGATGTTATATAATAGAGATTATTTCTTCTACTTATTTTACCATTTATATAGGATATATTAATGTTTTAGGTTGAGACGATCTTTAACCATGTATCATTATTTTGTGGTGGCTTACTACCAATCTATTTAATCATTTTATCTTTTATCTCTGAAAAAATTTAATGATCTCATTTTTGTAGAACCCAAGAATCTTGAGTATTAAGAAAAACATTCAATTCTTTAATAAGCCATTATTTTTAGGAATAATATCTACATATATTTAAAAGTAAACTAATAGCATGTCACTAGTTTTTACTAAATCAAATGTAACACCCCAGCCCAGAGAAACAAGGATAAGCCCATGCCTAAAATGATGTCATTTTAAAGTTGGACATCAGTAGTGAGAAGGGCCAAAATGTCGTCATTTTGAAAAACTCTAAATTAATGTTGTTTTGAAGAAAGAAATAGGAAAAAAAAGAAGACAACTAGAGGCGTGTATGCCTCAGGCAACTGAAGAAGAAGAAGAAAAAGCCTGGACCTACACGCCTAAGAAGAAGAAAAAAGAGGCATGCAGGGCTCTCTGTCGTTTCACCTATTAAAAAAAAGAGAAGAAATTGAGAAGAAGAGACATAGAGTCAAATTAGTAGAGAGAGAGTGAGTCATGAAGAGAGAGAAAGGAGCTTGGGGAGAGAGAGAGATAGTAGGAGGGAACAAACCAGACCGGTGGTGAGGCGAGTTTGGTGCGTGTGGTGTGCGGTACGACAGAAAGGCTCATAACCAGAAGGTTGGAGAGGGAACACATAACGGTACTACCAGAGAAGAAGGAGAACCACGATGTTGGCCAGGCATGGTTCCATGCATCCACACCTTTTTCCAGCACGATTCTGACATTTTCGAGCTGGATCTACATGCATGGCTTGTTCTGTGATGATTTCTAGCACAAACATTTTGGTGCGTGGGGTGGTTTTGTTGGCATGTGCTGGTTCTAACAGCCAAGTGTGAGGTGGCATGCGATGCTCTAATGGCAGCGTGTGGTGAACCAAGGACACGTGTATGGTGGTGTGTGGTAATTTCAGTGACTGAAATTGTGATACGATAAAATTCGACCCCACTTTTGTATTCTAATTATTTCCACAAGTTTCCATCATTTAACCTATGCATTTTCTATTTGTAAATGAGGGAATTATCTAAAAAATGTTGGATTTAGAGGAGAGCGTCGACCTGAGCTAATAAGGATTTTGACACTTTTTTTTTATTCAATTGTAGGTAAGGGATTAGATTAGTCTCATCAAGAGATGCTCATATTTTTATAAAACTTTTATTTTCTTTTAAATAATTATTTCATAGATTTTATAAATTGTTTAAGTTTCTAACATGTTTTTAGTAAACTCGTCGTGTGTATGTATGTTATCGTGTGTGGGTGCTTCAAGAATATATGTAATTAAATGTGATGATATGATATGTGTAAACCTATATAAACATGATTTCTGTCTATGCATAACGAGTGTATGAGCAATAAAATATGTGCAAATGAATGATTCATGAATCAGAGTAAATGAAAGAGGCGTAGTACACAAGTAAAAATGTATAGATGTTGCGGTTATAGGGATTATCCTTTAGATTCCAATAAACTAGTAAGGCTATGTATATAAATATATGTAAACCTGTACATGTATGTGTATGTATAAAACTGTTGGTATAAATGGTGTGCATATGTGTATTAGTTAATGGTTGAATAGTCGTGAAGTTAAACTGTGCATCGGAGTATATGTAAACTATGTATACTTGTTATGAGTGAAAATATGTAAACATCTAATTTTTATAGGCACGTGTGTTAGAGTGATGGGATTAAGTTACAAAATAATAAAATAAGAACATTTAAAATACGTGGAAATCCGTTTAATAGGTATCAACGAGGGGAGTGTGTGTGTGTGTTGCCATTTTGGCAAGTGAAGTGTGGTGAACCTTACCTGTAGATACGACCTCAGCTAGAAATGGCTGAAAAGTCCCATACATAACCGTTCTGTATTCAGGTCTATGTGAAAAGTGATAAGTGATACACAATGCATAATTGTTCTGTGTTTGGGTGAATTGAGAGAGTGATAAGTGATAAATAACAAGTGATAAGTGACAAGTGATAAGTGATAAGTGATAAATGATGTACCCACATAGTAGAGGGAATCCTTAGTGCTCTCGTTTATGCCCGCAAAAGTGACATCATGCAGCGAAACTCTTAAAAGATGAAAAAATAGAAATTATAAACCTTCATAAAAATGTGACTGAGAATGCAAGTGCAATGGAAAAGTGATAAGTGAACAATGTAAAGTTAAAGCGATATTGACATAAGCGATGATAAGTAATTCAGTGACAAGTGCAAGTGTTATGAAACCAGTGAACAATATTATTTGTTTATGTAAATTTGATGTTAGAGTATTTGTGATATCTATGAAATCATACATGAAAGAATGAATCATTGAGATATGTGAAATTATGGTTATTTTATTGATTAGGAATTTGTTTTAAAGAAGATATGCATTTGTTTTATGAATCTTGTGTGATTGAGTGTGTGTATGTCTTTGTTTTGGGCACTACCCCTCTTCCTTACTGAGTCCATGAAGCTCACCCCGATTCACATCCCCCAGTGTAAATTAGTCAAGATCAAGAGCAAGTTCAAAGTCAAATCGAGACTTTAAAAAACCTTTAGTGATCTTGAGAGTTTTATCTTGTAAAGTCAGTTTAATTCTATTATAACGATACAATGTTAAGAATTTTGTAAGCATCATGACTTATAATTCCGTATAGGGGATGATTGAATCTTAAGTTTTCGCTTATTGCTGCATAAAATTACAAGGTTGTGCGTAGAATAGGGTTCCCTCCTCAATAGAAAAGGTTGGCTGTTACATCAGATTCTTTATTTCATTTAAGGATTTTAGTAAAATTCTCTTAAATAATAAGATTATGATAAAAACAAATTCAAGGATTCCTCACACTTCTTTTAAATATACTTTATATGTACATTATTTACAAATATAAATATGCCTACTTTAAAAATACGTAGCATTATTGTTAAAGAATTTTTGAAATAGAAAAAGAATATATATATATGTACATCCTCTATTATCCTTTTGTTCTTCTCTTATTAATTCCAATGAGTTTTCTTTCTCTTATCCAAAACCTAAATACCAAACACAAATTTTTAAGTCTAATCATCACCCATCATACAGTAGCAAGTAGTTTTGATAAGAGCGTCCAATGCACGGCCATCACAGAACCTGAACAAATGACGACTAGTTAGAGAGCCTTGTCGTCCACCGCCTCCACACCTAGAGCCTATGCAAATGCTACCACCAGCACTTTAGGGATTTGTGTTCTACGCAGTGGAAGATGGCACGTGCATCCAAATTTCAATTAAAAGTGGTGATCAAGCTTTGGCCATTACTAAAAATACATGATCATGCAATCTGGAGTTTACGTATAGTTTACATAAAGTCTGAAAGATGAAACTTCTAATCTACGTAATCATTAATACAAAGTGATGATTAAGAGAGATTAGGGCTTTGCATTCTCCATATAATAAATGCAGGTGCGACACTTGTAGTCCCTAAAGCGACACTTATAGTAACCAAAGGTGACACAAGAGGTGCATTCTGCATTTTTGGATCTCTTGTACACCCTCTGCAAGTTTTACGACTTGCCCTTTTTTAGTTAGCATCACAAGTTCATCTTTTAGAAACACATAGATACAAATAAATCTACATAACATGTAGTGGATTTGTACATTAATATACACATATACAATAAAAATAATGATAAGAGGTTTACCTCTCATAATGCCAGTTGGGGCACCTCCACCATTTATTAGCCAAAGTATCATGGTAGAGCTTGTAATCCCTACTAGTGCAGAGGCAGAATCATTAGTCCTTTTTATACCTTGTGCAAGTAATGAACTCGCCCTAACGGAATTTTTGGTTTCCACCAATGAGCCTTGATATGTTGTTTAGGTTTAAAACAAGCTTGTAGTATTTGATTTTGTACTTCTATACAAATAGGAGATCTTGTGGGTATTCTTTATTTCAATAAAAGTCATGGGACAAAAGAAAAATTGAATGGTTTTTTACTTCTATACAAATAGGAGATCTTATATGTATTAATTGTACCTATCAAAGTCGTGTGATAAATGATAGATACTCAAACAAGCAAAGTAAGTCAGAATATTATAAAAGTAAATAGTATCTTAATAGTAATTTATTTTATCACAAGACTTAACGTTTTAGAATAGTAGACATTGAATTGATAATTGCAGCTCTATGCCACCAATCCCACTTACATAATATTAATTGATAATTTCATCTTATATATATTTATAAACTTTGATTTATACATAATGTGAAAAAAAAATTGAGGCTAAAAATTGAGGTGAAAATGAAGAGACAATATAATGTGAGGAAAAAAAATGTTGACAGTGAGCTAAGAGGAAGAGAGAACAAACTGATTACTTAAATAGAAAAGCTTCCAAGTAGGATGAATTTTTTATTTTTAAGCTGTAATAGACCAAATGGTAGAATAATTATTTTATGTATAATTATCTTTTAAAATTTCGTACAAGGTCAGTAATAAGTTAAAGCAACTCAAAAAACTTACAAATGTATCACATTAATTAAACTTACAAGATCAGTAATAAGTTAAGTTAATATTACAAAGTAAAGTTTGTACGAGTATTCAATCATTTTAAAGGATCACAAGGTGCTAATGTTTTGACCATGTAAACCTTTAGTTTACAGTTAAAAATATTATCATTATCAATTTATATTTTTTATATTACACTATGTACGATGTTAAACGGTATTTTAGAATTTTCATTAACAAATAGATCATGTTTCCAATATTAGATTTTAACCAATTTTTATATATCAGTATATAAATATATGTTTTATGCTAAAATGTTATATTAAAATAACTAATCACATTATTGTGAAGTATTATAGATTTTTTAAAAGAAAAAAACAAATGTCTCACATTAACTAATAAAAACAACACATTCTATGAAATAAACAATGGGAATTTAGGGATCGAGTTTTTATTGCTTATAATTCAAAAAAATTATTGCGGTGTTTTAAACTTTTAACATTATCTAAATAAAATTATTTCTTACTTTTCAAAGTAAATAGCTAATGAGTTCTTCCGCAAAAAGATCAAATTTAGAAGTAAATTTTAGTTGAAATGACTCATTTTGTATTATAATGACAACCACAAAACAAATAAAATCAATTTTTATAATTATTTTATATAAATTAAGTAAAATATCCAATAAATATACAAAATCACGTCCCAAATAGCCATGGACTTTTTATTTAAGAAATTAAAATTTAAATATCCACAATTCTCTATTTACTTTAAATAGTTTATAATTCTTATTTGAGTTCAAAGATTTCATAAGTTATAGTATAAAATAAGACTTATATTTTTCATAACTTACAAAAATAATCAACACTATACATTTATTCTCTTCTCACATTATAATTGTTCTTCAATAATAAGTTAGTCCTCTTGATTGATGCAAGAAAAAAGTATTTTGGAAAGTTAGTTGCCTTCTTTATCTAGTTTATATTGTTATTGTTATTGACTTATGTTTTTATATTACACTATACTTTGAGTAGGATATTAAAGGGTATTTCAAAATTTTGATTAACAAGTAGATCTTCTTTCTAAGGTTAATTACTAAGAAAACTTTATATATTGATATATAAATACATTATTTAAAGTAGAAATATATTATTAAATAATTAATCATATTATTTTAAAGTACAGTTGACGTTTTTGTATAATATGGCTTTTACCTTATGCGTAATGATAAACTTCTATCATTATCTTAATAAAATTATCTTTTTTAACTTTAAAAAAAATAAATGATGAATAAGTTTTTTAGGACATGGATTAAAATTCAAATTTTAATTTTAATATAATTAGCAACCATAAAATTAATTAAATTAATATTTTTAATTATTTTATATATATTAAGTAAGATATCACATAAATATAATAAAATTACATGTCAAATAACAATTGATTATTCATTTAAGTTAAAGATTTATAAAAAATGAAACCACTTTCCAAATAGCCATAGATTCTTTATTTAATTTCAAAGATTTTATAAGTTATAGTATAATAAAATCTACAATTTCCACGACCTATATAAAATAATCAATCGTATGTCATTTATCCTCCCATCACAATTCAATTATTCTTCAATTAAACTTAGTCTTCTTGGTGCAACAAAGAGGTATAGCAAAAAGTTAGTTTTCTAAAGTCTACATAACCTCTCAAGCTATTTATTATTAGATTAAACTCAAGGATACGCACTTAATCTCCATTCATTCAAAGAAAGAAAAAAAAAATTTATCCATTCTTAATCTTCTGGCACCAATATAAAATCTAGATATTCGATATTAAAAATTTCTACAATCTAAATCTTAGGTCATAAGGTTTAAGGGAGAATTCTTTGGAGAAGGTCTGTACCAGCAAAATCTTACGGGACCCAAGACTATGTTACACTTGTTCCCACTCGGTAAGGCTTCACTTGTGAAATCAATACCAAAATCCTTTTCCATTAATTTTATTATAGATCAGTTTTTCTTAGATGATTTTCTTTATGATGAATAACTAACTGTATGAATAAAATTTAAATTATTACTACAGCTCAATGGCTTCAATTTCCTTCACACATCACACTAGGAGCTTCATGAAGAATGAATTTGATATGTTGTTCCTGATCTTGCAAGATAACAGGTTACAAGTTAGAGGAGCATGAAATTGTGCATTTACTATTCTTTTAACGAACTATGATAAATGAATCCAATATGCATAGTTTAAGCATATTAGATTGAATTACTAATGAGATATATTACTACAATATTACTAGTCCAATCAAAAGAAAGATTTTTTCATAAAAATAGTGATAAGATGTTGTATAAGGGAGATGGTTTTTAGTGATAGCTAAGACTTTATAGCCACTTCAATAGAATTTTGAGAAAATTTCTTCTACTTGTTTTACAAGTTATATAAGATATACTAATTTTTTAGGCTAAGATGATCTTTGACTATGTACTATTCTTTGGTGGTGGCTTACTACCAATCTATTTAATCATTTTATCTTTTATCTCAAGAAAAAATTTAATGATCTCGTTTTTGTTGAACCTAAGAATTTTGAGTATTCGAAAAAATATCCAATTCTTTAATGAATTATTATTTTTAAGAAAATAATATCTGCATATATTTAAAGAAATCCAATAGTGTATAACTAGTTTATATTAAATTAGATTATTTACTTCATTTAGGGATTTTAGAAAAATTCTCTTAAATAATAGAATTATGATAAATAAAAAAATAAATTTAAGGATACCTCATAGTTCTTTTAAATATACTTTACATGTATATATTTTACAACTATAAATATGCATACTTAAATAAGATGTAGCATTATTGTTAGACAAATTTTGAGATAAAAAAAAAATACATATATGCATATTTATATATATTCTCTATTGTCCTTTAGTTATTCTCTCGTTAATTCCAAAGAGTTTTTTTTCTTTCTTCGAAACCCAAATTCCAAAATAAAATTTTAAGTCTCATCATCACCCATCATACAACAACAAACAATTTTGATAAGAGCATCCAATGTATGGCCACCAATGAACCTGAATAAACGATGACTAGTTGGAGAGCCTTGTCGTCCACCACCTCCATGCCCAGAGCCTTTGTAGATGTATGTACTGTGTGGTCGAAGATGGCTCATGCATCTAGATTCCAATTAAAAGTGGTGATTGAGCTAAGGCCGTTAATCAAAAAACATGTTCATGCAGTATGGAGTATACGTATTGTCGACATAAAGTTTCAAAGATGACACTTCTAATATCCGTAACCATTCAGCTAGAGTGATGAGTAGGGGAGATTATGGTTGTGCATTCTGCATATAATAAATGCAGGTGCGACACTAAGTGTCCCTAAAACAACGCTTGTAGAAATCAAAGGAGACAAAAGAGGTGCATTATGCATTTTGGATCTCATGTACACCCTTTACAAGTTTTGTGACTTGCCCGTTCTTAATCAGCATCACAGTTTATCTTTTAGAAACATATATACACACATTACTCTACATAACATGTAGTGAATTTGCACATAAATATATATGTATACAATAAAAATAATGATAAATATTTACATGTCATAATACCAGTCAAGGAACCTCCACCGTTTATTAGCCAAAACATCATGGTAGAGACTATAATCCCTAGTAGTGTGGAGGCATAATCGTTGTTCCTTTTTACACCTTGTGCAGGTCATGAAATCACCCTGATGGAACTGTTGGTTTCCAAAAATGAGTCTTGATTCTTTGTTTAGGTTTACAATAAGCTTGTAGCATTTAATTTTCTACTTATATACAGATAGGAGATCTTGTAGGTTTTCCTTCTTCCCATAAAGTCGTGGGAATAAATGAAAAATCGAATGATCTTTTACTTCTATACAAATAGGAGATCTTATATTATTCTTTGTACCTATAAAAGTCATGTGAAAAATGGCAGATACTTAAACAAGTAAACTAAGTCACAATGTTATAAAAGTAATCAGTGTCATAATAGTAGTTTATTTTATTATAAGACTTCACGTTTTGGAATAGTACATATTTTATTGATAATTACAATTCTCTGCTACCAATCCTTCTTACTTAATATTAATTTATAATTTTATCTTTGATTACATACTGAATATGACTTGTTTGAGAGTTACCTATTCAAAAACAAAATTAATTAATTTCCTCTTATTTTTGGGTGAATATTAATACTCAGAAAGAGCTCCTCTATAATTTGTCTGGAATTGTATGCTTTAAATGAATAAATCAAATTATCTATTATGTGATGAGTGAGATGGAGCATAAGACGCACCCACTTTCAAAAATAGTTGGAGTAAAAGTGTGAAATTAAGGTTAAAATGTACTTACTTTCAAAAATAGTTGGAGTAAAAGTGTGAGATGGAGCGTAAAACGCACTCACAATGAAAGGAAAAAAATGAATAATAATCTACTCTTCTAATCAAATGACTATGAGTAGGGTTAGTAGCCATTTAAAACTTGTGACCAACTGAGTAACCAGATGCATTCATCACAAATGTTTACCCCTACGTCAAAAGGTTGGTGACATTTTAAGCAAGCATAGTGCTCAAGCTTTTCTGTTTTTAGCATGAACCAATTGCATGAATCCTTTTATTTAGACAGGTTTGGTGGTTGTTCTACTAGGTATTGGCTATTCCATTCAATGAAATTTTTGTCTGCTAAATTTGCAAAACTCTCTCATGTCATGTTTTGATGTTGTCAAAGTGGTTATTCATTGGCATGGTTCCATGAAACTCAAGCCTATAAAGAACTAGTTGATGGTTATTCTTGCGACATGAAGGTTGAGGTGTAACATGTGGGTTGTGATGAAATGATTGGGAGTAAGTGAGTTGAAGGTGAAGAGATGGTGATTGATGGAGTGTATTGTGTAATGCTTGAGGGCAAGCATAAGATAAGTGTGGGGTAGTTTGATAGTGCCTAAAAATGACATCATTATCACCCACTTTTGGGTTGTTAACTATGGTATGTTATCTAATCTGAGTTAATTTTTTATATTTTGTTGTAGTACAAGATATAAGGAAGAAACAAGAAAAATAGCATGAAAAGAGGAAGAGTTCGTCAAAAGATTCAGAAGCCCAGAAACAAGCCTTGGGTAATGTTAAGAGTCGTGCACAGTAGCAAATTTAAATTAAAACGTGTGTTTTTTAAATTTGTAAAAAAATATTATTCAAGCCAAGATCTGGGGCTGAAAATCAAGGGGAAAATATTCTAAAAGGCTTGGGATAAGCCAAAAGTCAAGAAAAACGATTTTAATCAACAAAAGAAGAAAACCCTAGCTCCTTTTCTACAAAGAGGGTGGTTATCAAAGTAGAATCATCATCTCTTTACTTCCCGGCACTACACATAGCAACTTATGCTGCTTCAGTAATTTTTTCTTCATTTTTATTCTTTTTTCTACTCTCTAAGAACTTATTTGTGTTAAGAAGCCCACAATGAGTGGCTAATTTTTTTTTTCCTAGTTGATAAATCTAGCAAACTGCAACAATGTATTTATGCAATCTAATCGAATTAATTTAAGTCTGACTTTAGAGCTGCTATTTATTTACTTGCTGATTTTATATATTTTTGCTGTTTTGAATATGTTTGAATAGGGCCCATCATACAAGAAGAAAAATCGCAAGCAGCTAGCTGAACCCCTTAAATTTGTAATTGTCTAAGTGATTCTAGCACCAAGTAGCGATTAGTGTCGCATTGAGGTGGTAAGTAGTATAGTTGACCAGTTCATGCGGATGAATCAAGCAACTTGAATCACGTCCTTCTAGCTCTCAAGGTTGTTGACAAGTTAAATCCTTTGTATGTTCCCAGGACTACTTCACAGCGAATAATAAATTACAAAACTTTTCTTGGTTGGCTTAGGAATAAGGAAGGATTGGTTGTCAAAACATTTTCGACAACCATAACTGATTTGCGTTATTTTTGGTAAAATGAACTATTACGTCTATGATCAATTTTATTACTGGAGCAAGCTATTTCGTTGACTAAGAGTTCATTTCATAATTGTTTGAGTTTATAATTTGTAGCCAAGAGTTTGTTTAATATTATTTTACTCATTGTTTAATTTATATTTTGCGTATTGGATTCTTTAAAACCCCCCTTGTATGTTTTTTACTTGTTGGTTAAGAAAGATAATTGCTTTCCAATTTCATGTGGATTCGATCCTTCTTAACATTACTACAATATTGTTTATTGGTTAATTAGAAATTTATTTTTTGTGGATTCGTCACTCATCAAAATTTTTAACATTACCTCAACAAAATTATTTCTTACCTTCCAAAGTAAATGACTAATAAGTTCTTCCACACAAAGATTAAATTCAAAAGTAAATTTTATTTGAAGTGCTCATTTTGCACTATAAAGGCAGCCATAGAACTAATAAAATCAATGTTTATAAGAATTTTATATAAATTAAGTAAAATATCTAATAAGTACAATAAAATCAAGTCTCAAATAGCCATGGATTCTTTATTTAATAAATAATATTTTAAATAGCCTCAATTTTTTATTTACTTTATATAGTTTATAATTTTTTATTTGAGTTCAAAGATTTCATAAGTTATAGTATAAAATAAGACTTAAATTTTTCACCGCCTGCACAAAATAATCAACCCTACACATTTATTCTCCTCTCACATTGTAATTGTTCTTTAATAATTAATTAGTCCTCTTGATTGATGCAAAGCAAAAGTATTGTGGAAAGTTGGTTACCTTCTCTATGTATTTTACATTGTTATCATTATCGACTTATATTTTTATATTACACTATATTTTGAGTAGGATGTTAAAGGGTATTTTAAAATATTTTTTAACAATTAGATCATGTTTTTAAGGTTAATTACCAACTAATATTTATATATTGGTATATAAATACATGATTTAAAGTAGAGATATTGCATTAAAATAACTAATCACATTATTTTAAAGAACAGTCGATGTTTTTGCATAACATGGCTTTTTACCTTATCCATGGGTATAAAGTTCTATTATTATCTTAATAAAATTGCCTTTTTTAGTGTTTTAAAAAATCAGTTATGAATAAGTTGTTTAGCACATGGATTAAAATTGAAAAATTAATTTTAGTAAAGTTAGCTACCATAAAATTAATCAAATTAATATTTTTAATTATTATATATATATTAAGTAAGATATCACATAAATATAATAAAATCGCATCTCAAATAGCAATGAATTCTTCATTTAAGTTCAAAGATTTTATAAGTTATAGTATAATAAAACCTATATTTTCCACAACCTATATAAAATAGTCAACCGTATGTCATTTCTGCGTCCATCATAATTCAATTGTTCTTCAATTAAGGTTAGTCTTCTTGACTGGTGCAACAAAGAACTACAGTGAAAAGTTGGTTTTCCAAATTCTTCATAACCTCTCAAGTTATTTATTATATATTAAACTCAAGGGTACACACTTAACCTCCATTCATCCGAAGAAAAAAAAAATATTTCTTTCCATTCTTCTTAATCATCAGGTACAGATATAAAATTTAGATGTTCGATGTTAATATTTTTGACAGTCTAAATCGAGGTCATAAGGTTTAAAGGATGATACTTTGGAGAAGATCTGTACCAGGATAATCTTATAGGAACCAAGACCATGTTGCACTCCTTCCCGCTCTTTAAGCCTTCACTTGTGCAATTGATACCAACATCCTTTAGTTCTTCTATCATTAATTCTAAAGAGTTTTCTTTCTCTTCTCTAAAACCCAAATTATGAACACAAATTTTCAAGTCTAATCATCACCCATCATACCAAAATAAAAAGTTTTGATAAGAGCATCCAATGCATGGCCACCACAAAACCTGAACAAACAACGACTAGTTACAGAGCCTTGTCATCCACCTCTTCCACACCTAGAGCCTCTACAGATGCTGCCGCTAGCACTATAAGGATTTATGCACTATGCAACTGAAGATGGCACGTGCATCAAGATTCTAATTGAAAGTGGTGATCAAGCTCATGCTGTTAATCAAAAAACATGATCATGCAGTCTAAATTTTATGTCTAGTCGATATATACTATGAAAGATGAAACTTCCCATCTACATAATCATTAAGCTAGAGTGATTATTACGGGAGGTTAGGGTTGTTTTCAATTTCATATATAGTCAATATTAAACTTACAAGATCAGTAATAAATTAAATTAATATTACAAAGTAACATTTGTACGAGTATTCACTCATTTTAAAGGGTCACAAGGTGCTAAATGTTGTGACCATGTAAGCCTTTAGTTTACAGTTTTTATATTACACTTAGTAGGATGTTAAAAGGTATTTTAAAATTTTCATTAACAATTAGATCATGTTTCCAATATTAAATTTTAACCAGTTTTTATATATTGATATATAGATATATGATTTAAACTAAAATATTAAATTAAAATAACTAATCACATTATTATAAAGTATAGGAGATTTTTTAAAAGAAACAAAGAAATTATCACATTAAGTAATAAAAATAAAGCAATCTATGAAAATAAATAATGAGAATTTAGATATGAAATAAAAAATTTAGCATGTTGATCAACAATTCATACTTAACAAACAAAAAATTAATGATCATAGTTTTCATGAAGCCAAGACTTTTGAATATTAAGAAAATATCCGATTGTTTAATGAACTATGGTTTCTCGAAAAATAACAAACCCATTTGAAGACAAAAAAAATCTAGTTGGATATTACAAATTTCTACCAAATTAGAATCTTGATATCTTGTAAGGGTTTTGATGAAGTTCTCTCGTATAATAGTATTATGACAAAATCAAAACAAAAATTCAACCTTACCACACACTTCTTTTATATAAATCATATGTGTACATAAAAACTTAGCTAAATTTTGTTACGTATTTTTTATTCTTAAATCATTAATTTGAAATAAAAAATTATTAAATTATTGTGATTCTCTAATTTTTGTTCCATAATTTTTTGATAAAAAGTTGTGGCTTCATACTTGTACGGTCAACAAATTTATTTATATTCTGAAGTACTTAACATTTAATTATCTAATTTTAATCAATTATCAAGGTAATAATTATACATACATATTTATGTACGGATGGCAAAGAAATGTGAAGAGGATGGACTTAGTTAACCGTTATCATTAAATTGGTAAAAGTTGACTATGAGGTAAGAGGAAGAGAGAACAAAATGACTACTTGAATGGAAAAGCTTCCAAGAATTTTGAGTATTAGGAAAAATATATAATTCTTTAATAAATCATTAATTTTAAGGAAATAATATCTACATATATTTAAAAGAAAGTCAATAACATATCACTAGTTTTTACTAAATCAAATTATTTATTTCATTTAAGGATTTTAGTAGAATTATCTTCAATAATAGGATTATGATAAATCAAAAAACAAATTCGAGGATACCTCACAGTTCTTTTAAATATACTTTCTATGTACATATTTTACAAATATAAATATGCATACTTAAAAAAGATGTAGCATTATTGTTAGAGAATTTTTTAGATAGAAAAGAAAATATACATATATACATATTTATATTATCCTCTATTGTCCTTTAGTTATTCTCTTATTAATTTCAAAGAGTTTTTTTTCTTTTCCCCAAAACCCAAATTCCAAACAAAAATTTTCAAGTCTAATCATCTCCCATCATACAACAAGCAGTCTTGATAAGAGCATCCAATGTATGGCCACAAAAGAACCTGAACAAATGATGACTAGTTAGAGAGCCTTATCGTCCACCACCTCCATGCCCAGAGCCTTTGCAAATGCTGTCGCCAGTAATGTATGAATTTATGTACTGTGCAATTGAAGAGGGCACATGCATCCAGATTCTAATTAAAACTGTTGATTGAGCTTGGGCCGTTGATTAAAAAACATGATAATGCGGTCTGGAGTTTATAAACAATCGACATAAAGTTTGAAAGATGACACTTCTAATACGTGCAATCATTAAGCTAGAGTGATGATTAGGGGAGATTAGGATTGTGCACTCTGCATATAATAAATGCAAGTGCAGCATTGATTGTCCCTAAAGCGACTCTTATAGCAACCAAAGGAGACATAAGAGGTGTATTCTGTATTTTGGATCTCTTGTAAACCCTCTGCAAGTTTTGCAACTGCCCTTTCTTAATCAGAATCATAGTTTATCTTTTAGAAACATATATGCACACATTACTCTACAAAACATGTAGTGAACTTGCACATAAATATATGCATATACAACCAAAAGAATGATAAAGTTTTATCTCTCATAATGCCGGTCAGGGCACCTCCACCGTTTATTAGCCAAAATATCATGGTAGAGCCTGTAATCCCTAGTAGTGCGAAGGCATAATCGTTGGTCCTTTTTACACCTTGCGCAGGTCATGAACTCGAACCAATGGAACTACTGTTTTCCACTAATGAGCCTTGATATGTTGTTTAGGTTTACAATAAGCTTGTAGTATATAATTTTTTGCTTATATACAAATAGGAGAGCTTGTAAGTTTTCCTTCTTCCCATAAAAGTCGTGGGAACAAATGAAAAATTGAATGATCTTTTACTTTTATACAAATAGGAGATCTTATATGTATTATTTGTACCTAGAAAAGTCATGTGACAAATGACAGATACTTAAACAAGTAAACTAAGTCTCAATGTTATAATAATAATCGGTATCATAATAATAGTTTATTTTATCATAAGACTTCACGTTTCGTAATACTATACATTTTATTGATAATTGCAACTCTATGCCACAAATCAAACTTACTTAATATTAATTTATAATTTTAACTTTGATTACATATTAAACATGACTTGTTTGAGAGTTGCCTATTAAAAAAAAATTAATTAATTTTTTTTATTTTTGGGTAAATATTAATACTCAAAAAGAATTCCTCTATAATTTGTCCAGAATTGTATGCTTTAAATGGATAAATCAAATTATCTATCATGTGATGAGTGAGATAGAGCATAAAATGCACCCACTTTTGAAAATAGTTAGAGTAAAAATGTGAGATTAAGCTTAAAATGTACTAACTTTAAAAAACAGTTGGAGTAAAAATGTGAGATAGAGCGTAAAATGCACTCACAATGAAAGGGAAAAAAAAGAACACGAATAATAATCTACTCCTCTAGTCAAATGACTATGAGTAGCATTAGTAGCCATTTAAAATTAGGGACCAACTGAGTAACCAGGCACATTCATCACAAATTTTTACCTTCGTGTCAAAAGGTTAGTGTCATTTCAAGCAAGCAAAGTGCTCAAGCTTTTCTGTTTTTGGCATGAACCAACTACATGAATCCTTTCATCTAGACAGGTTTGGTGGCTGTTCTACTAGGTATTGGCTATTCCACTCAATGAAATTTTTGAGTGCTAAAATTACAAAACTCTCTCATATCGTGTTTGGATGTTGTCAAAGTGGTTATTCTTTGGTATGGTTCCATGAAACTCAAGCCTATAAATTACTAGTTGATAGTTATTCTTGCGACTTGAGGGCTGAGGTGTAACATGTGGGTTGTGATGAAATTATTAGGAGTAAGTGAGTTGAAGGTGAAGAGATGGGGATTGATAGAGTGCATTGTGTACTGCTTGAGGGCAAGCACAAGATAAGTGTGGGGGAGTTTGATAGTGCCTAAAAACGACATCATTATCACCCACTTTTGGGTTGCTAAACTTGATGAACCAAATTCCTAAGTTGATTGTTTTCCTCACAAAAAACTTCGCCAACTCTACTTTATGCTCCTCAAACATGTAACCTAATATCTTGTTAAACTCAATTTTGTATGGATTAGGAACAAACATATCATGTTCGTTCTTCTAATGAAGCTCTTAGTGAGATGTGTGAAGGAAATTAAAGCCATTCAGCTGTAGTGATAATTTTAATTTTATCCATATAGTTAGCTATTTATCATAACAAAAACAATCCATGAAAAACACATCTTAAATAAAATTAATGGAGAAGGATTTTGGTATGGATGGCTCAAGGGAAGCCTTACCAAGTGGGAATGAGTTCAACATGGTCTTAGGTCCCGTAAGATTTTGCTGTTACATACCTTTTTCAAAGCTTTCTCATTTAAACCTTATGACCTGAGATTTATACAGTAGAAAATATTAACATCAAACATCTAGATTTTATATTTTTTTTTTTCAAATGAATGGACGTTAAGTGCGTACCCTTGAGTTTAATATATAATAAATAACTTGAGAGATTATGCAGGCTTTAGAAAACCAACTTTTCGCTGTACTTCTTTGTTGCACCAGTCAAGAAGACTAAGTTTAATTGGAGAACAACTGAATTGTGAGAGGATGATAAATGCAATTGAGTATTTTTTATAGGCCATGGAAAATGCAAATTTTATTATACTTAAACTTATAAAATTTTTGAACTTAAATAAAGAATCTATGGCTATTTGAAAATTGGCTTTAATTTTTTTAAATCTTTAATTTAAATGAACAATTCGTTGCTATTTAAGACAAAATTTTATTATATTTATGTGATATCTAACTTAATATACATAAAATAATTAAAAATATTAATTTTATTAATTTTATTGTCGCCAACTGTATTAAAATTAAAATTTGAATTTGAATCCATACACTAAAGAACTTATTCGTCATTTATTTTTTAAAAGTTTAAAAATACAATTTTATTGAAATAATAATAGAAGTTTATCACCACACATAAGGTAAAAAGCCACATTACACAAAAATATCGATTGTACTTTACAATAATGAGATTAGTTATTTTAATGCACTATCTCTACTTTAAATCACATATTTATATAATAATATATAAAGATTGGTTAGTAATTGACCTCAAAGACTTGATCTAATTGGTAATGAAAATTTTGAAATACCCTTTAATATCCTACTCAAAGTCTAGTGTAATATAAAATTATAATTTGATAACGATAACAATGTAAAATGCATAGAGAAGGTAACCAACTTGACACGATACTTCTTATTTACATCAATCAAGGTGATTAACTAATTATTGAAGAACAATTACAATGTGAGAAGAGAATAAATGTGTAGGGTTGATTATTTTGTGTAGACAGTTAAAAACCTAAGTCTGATTTTATACTATAACTTATAAAATTTTTGAACTTAAATAAAGAATCATAAACTATTTAAATAAAGTAGATAAAGATTTATGGCTATTTAAAATGTTATTTTTTGAATGAAGAATCAATGGCTATTTGAGACTTGATATTATTATATTTATTAGATATTTTACAAGATTTATATAAAATTCTTATGAACATTGATTTTATTAGTTCAATGTCTACCATTATAGTACAAATGAGTCACTTCAAAATTAAATTTTTCTTTGAATTTAATTTTTGTATCGAAGAACTTATTAGCCATTTCTTTGAAAAATAGGAAATAATTTTGTTAAAATAATGTTAAAAATTTATATAGTTTTAAAAATTTTTTTTTTCAATTTTTAGAAGATGACTTTTATGGGAATTTAGAATTCTGGATTAAGATGGTGAGTGTTATTGGCACAATGAAGCTAAAAAGTTAAAGTGAATGAAGAAAAATGAGATAGATGGAAATAGCTTTGAATATTTTCTGCTTACTACTTTTTAATTTCATAATTTTTATCTTTAGAAGACCAATTTAATGATAACGGTTAACCAAGTTTATTCTCTTCGTATTTCTTTATCATACTAAACATAAATATGTATATATAGTTATTACCTTATTAAAATTAGATAATTAAGTGTTAAGTGCTTCATAATATAAATAAATTTATTGATCATAGAAGTATGATACCATAGAGTTTTGTTAAAAAATTATACAAATAAAACTAAGAGGATCACAATAACTTAATAATTGTTTTATTTCAAATTAGTGATTTAAGAATAAAAAGTACATAAAAAAAATTAGCTAATTTTTGAAATTTAAAGCTATATATATTTCACATTTTTTATTTACACATATGTGTGGTAAAGTTGAATTTATTTTTTCGATTTTGTCATAATATTATTGTATAAGAGAACTTAATCAAAATCCTTACAAGATATTAAGATTCTAATTTGGTAGAAATTTGTGATATGCAACTAGATTTTTTTGAGTTTTCAAATGCATTTGTTATTTTCTAAGAAATAATAGTTTATTAAACAATTGGATTTTTTTTCTAATATTTAAAAGTCTTCGCTTCACGAAAAATATTATCATTAATTCTTTTGTTTTGTTAATTACAAATGCTTGATGAACATACTAAATTTTTTATTTCATCCCTAAATTCTCATTATTCTTTTTATTGATTATGTGGTTTTTTATCAATTAATGTGATATATTTTTTGTTTCTTTTAAAAAATTTACCATACTTTACAATAATGTGATTAGTTATTTTTTATCCAATATATAAAAATCGATTAAAATTTAATATCAGAAACATGATCTAATTGTTAATAAAAATTATAAAATACCATTAACATCCTACACAGTGTAATATAAAAAATATAAGTCGACAGTGATAACATTTTAAACTATAAACTAAAGGTTTATATGGTCACAACATTTACAACCTTGTGAGTATTTTAAATAATTGTATACTCATACAAACTTTACTTTGTAATATTAACTTAACGTATTACTGATTTTACAAGTTCAGTTAATGTTATACATTTGTAAGTTTTTTGATTACTTTTAACTTATTACTGACCTTTTATGAAATTTTAAAAGCTAATTATCCATTAAAAATCATTCCTCCACATGATCTATTAGAACTTAAAAATAAAAATTTAATCATCCTTGGAAGTTTTTCTATTCAAGTAATAAATTTGTTCTCTTTTCCTCTTAGCTCACAATCAACATTTTTTTATACATTTAGTTGTCTCTTCATTTTCACCTTACGTTTTAGCCTTAAAACTAATTTTTAGCCTCAATTGTTTTCCTCACATTATGTATAAATGGATGTATAAATATATATACATATAAGATGAAATTATCAATTAATATCAAGTAAGTGGGATTAGTGGCACAAAGGTGCAATTATCAATTCAATGTGTATTATTCCAAAACGTTAAGTCTTGTGATAAAATAAACTGTTATTAAGATACTAATTACTTTTATAACATTGTGACTTACTTTGCTTGTTTGAGTATCTATCATTTTTCACATGTCCGTTAAAGATACCAGAAATATGTATAAGATCTCTTATTTGTAGAGAAGTAAAAAATAATTAAAATTTTTATTTGTCCCACGACTTTGATGGGAAGAAGGAATACCTATAAGATCTCCTATTTTTATAGAAGTATAAAATCAAATACTACAAGGTAACTGTAAACCGAAACAACAAATCAAGGCTCATTGGTGGAAAGCAGCAATTCCATCAAGGCGACTTCATTACCTTTATCATTATTTTTATTGTATATGAATATATTTATGCAGAATGCACCTCTTGTGTCTCCTTTGGTTTCTACAAGTGTCTCTTTAAGGACTTTCAGTGATGCACCTGTATTTATTATATGGAGAATCCATAGCCCTAATCTCCCGTAATCATCACTCCGGCTTAATGATTACGTAGATTATAAGTTTAATTTTTCAGACTTTATGTAAACTATACGTACACTCCAGACTTGATGATCATATTTTTGATTATCAGCACGAGCTTCATCACCACTTTTAATTGGAATCTAGATCCACATGCCATCTTCCATCACATAGTACACAAATCCCTACGGTGCTAGCCATGGCATTTGCAAAGGCTCTAGGTGTGGAGGTGGTGGACGAAAAGGCTCTCTAACTAGTCATCATTTGTTTAGCTTCTGTGGTGGCCACGCATTGGATGCACTTATTAAAAGTTATATGATGGGCGATGATTAGACTCGAAAATTTGTATTTAATTTGGTTTTAAAGAAGAGAGAAAACTCTTGGGAATTAATGTGTGAAGAACTAAAGGACAATAGAGGATATATATATATGTATATATGTGTATTCTTTTTTTATTTTAAAAATTCTCTAACAATAATACTACATATTGTTAAAGTAGGCATATTTATATTTGTAAAATATGTACATATAAAGTATATTTAAAAGAAGAGTGAGAAATCCTTGAATTTATTTTTTGATTTATCATAATCCTATTATTTAAGAGAATTTAACTAAAATTTTTAAATAAAATAAAGAATATGATGTAACAGGCCGCCTTCTCTATTGAGGAGGGAGCGCGATTATATACACATAACCTTGTAATTTTATGCATCAATAAGCGAAAACTTAAGATTCATTTATCCCCTATACGCAATTACAAGTCATGAGGCTTACAAAATTCTTAACATTGCATCACTATAATATAATTAAACCACTTCACAAGACAAAACTCTCAAGATCACTAAAGGTTCTTCAAAGTCTTTCTTCGACCTTGAACTTGCTCTTGATCTGGACTAATTGGCATTGGGGGTGTGAATTAGGGTGAGCTTCATGAACTCAGTAAGGAAGAGAGGCAGTGCCCAAAACAAAGATATGCACACACTCAATCACACAAGATTCATAAAACAAATGCATATGTTCTTTAAAACCAATTCCCAATCAATATAGTAACTATAATTTCACATATCTCAATAATTCACTCTTTCACATATGATTTCATATGTATCATGAATACTCTAACATCACATTTACATAAACAAATAATATTGTTCACTAGTTTCATAACATTTGCACTTACACTTCCTAACAATCACTTGCCATTGTGACTAAATTACTTATCATAACATATGTCAATGTTGCTTTCACTTTATATTGTTAACTTATCACTTTTCAGATGCACTTGCATTCTCAGTCACATTTTTATTAAGGTTTATAATTTTTATTTTTAGTCTGTTAAGAGTTTTATTGCACGATACCATTTCCACGAGCATCAACGAGGGCACTAAGGATTCCCTCTACCATGTGGGTACATCACTTATCACTTATCACTTATCATTTGTCATTTATCACTTGTCATTTATCACTTATCACTTCCTCAATGCACCCAAACATGGAACAGTTATGCATTGGGTATCACTTATCACTTTTCACATAGACACAAACACAGAACGGTTATATATGGGACTTCCCAACCACGTATGTCTGAGGTCGTATCCACAAGTAGGGTTGACCACACTTCATTTGCCATAATGGCCACACACACACACACTTCTCACGTTGATACCTATTAAACAGATTACCACGCCTTTTAAATGTTTTTATTTTATAATTTTACAACTCAATCCCTTCACTCTAACATAGCTACCTACACAACTTAGATGGTGACATATTTTCACTCATAACAAGTATACACTATATACATATACTTCGATACATAGTTTAACCTTCACGACTATTCAACCATCAACAAATACACATATGCACACTATTTATACTAATAGTTTTATGCATTCACATGCATGTATAGTTTTACATATTTATATACATAGCTTTACTAATTTACTGGAATCTAAAGGATAATCTCTATAACCACAATACCTATACTTTTTTACCTATATATAGTACGCCTCTTTCATTTACATTGATTCACGAGTCAATCATTTGCACATATTCTAATGCTAATATACTCATTATGCATACATAGAAATCATGTTTATATAGGTTTACACATACCATATCATACACATAGACTCGTTTTACACATTTAATTACATATATTATTGAAGCACCCACACACGATAACATACATACACATGATGTGTTTACTACAAGCATGTTAGAAACTTAAATAATTTATAAAATTTGTAAAATATTTATTTCAAAAAAAAATTAAATTCTTATAAAACTAAGAGCGTCTCTAAATGAGACTAACCCAATTCCTTACACATAGTTGAATCAGAAATAATGTTAGAATCCTTATTGGCTTCGGTCTATGCTCTCCTCTAAATCCAGTATTGTTTAGATAATTTTCTTGTTCATAAACAGAAAATATATAGATTAAATGACAGATACTTATGGAAATAATTAGAATACAAAAGCGGATCAAGTTTTACCACAGCATTATTTCGATCACTGAAATTGCCACACGCCACCATACACATGTCCCTAGTTCACCACATGCTGCCACTGGAGAATTACATGTCACCTCATGCTCAGTTGTCAGAACTAGCACGGGCCACAAGAACCACCCCTGCGCTGCCATGCTTGTGCCAGAAATCATTATAGGATGAGTCGCGCACGTAAATCTCGCTCAGATATGGGCAAATCGTGCAAGAGAAAGGTATGGGTACATGAACCCGCACCTAGCCAATGATGCGTTTCTCTTTCTTCTCTTCACACACCATCACGTGTTCTCTCTCTCTGACCTTCTAGTTATGGGCCTCTTTGTCGTATCCCATGCCACACACACTAAATCGGTCTTGCCATCGGTCTGGTCTGTTCACTCCCACTCTCTCTCTCTCTACTCATTTGACTCTATTTTTCTTCCTTCTTCCTGATTTCTTCTTTTTATTTTTAATGGACAGGAGGACAGAGAACCCTGTATGCCTCTTCTTCCTTCTTCTTTTGCTACCAGAGGCATACACGCCTCTGGTTGCCCTTTTTTATATCTTTTTCTTTCATCAAAACGGGGTTGTTTTGGAGTTTTCCAAAATGATGTCTTCTTGGCCCTTCTTACTCTTGATGCCTAGCTTTGAAATGACATCATTTGAAGTATGGACTTATCCCTATTTCTCTTGGCCGAGGTGTTATATCTAATTTAGTAAAAACTAGTGATATACTATTAGCTTTCTTTTAAATATATGCAGATATTATTTTGTAAAAAATAATAGTTTACTAAATAATTGGATGTTTTTCTTAATACTCAAAATGCTCAAATTCTACAAAAATGAGATCATTAAATTTTTTGAGAGAGAAAAGATAAAATGATTAAATATATTGGTAGTAAGCCACCACCAAAGAATGATGCATGGTCAAAGATTGTCTCAGCCTAAAACATTTATTGTATCCTATATAAATGGTATAAAAAGCATAAGAAATTTTTTAAAGTCTTATTGAAGTGATTATGAAGTCTTAACTATCAATAAAAAGTATCTATGTTATATAACATCTCATCGCTCTTTAAAAAAATATTTTTTTTATGGGATGAATAATATTATAGCAATATATCACATTAGTAATTCAATCTAATTTGCTTAAACTAAGCATATTTTACTCATTTATCATAGTTCATTAAAAAATAGTAAATGCATAATTATACGTCAAATTTAAAGCAACATATGATCAGTATTGTTGGAAGGGTCATAAAGAGATACTCAATCTTATCTCAATGCTCTCGAGGAATAGAAAAGCTTGCAATAATAATATGGAACACTTTGATCAATTTTAAGAGCATTTTTCTTAAGAGTTATAAGAACCATATTCCTAAATTGATTGTTTTCCTCAGAAAGAAGTTCACCAGCTCTATTTCATGCTTATTAAACTTGCACCCTGATATCTTATTAAACTTAATCTTGTATGGATCAGGAACAAACATATCAAGTTCGTTCTTCTAGCGAAGCTCCTAGTGAGATGTGTGAAGGAAATTAAAGTCATTCAGTTGTAGTAATAATTTTAAATGTATCCATATCGTTAGTAGTTTATCATAAAAAAAATCATATAAGAAAAACACATGTAAAATGGAGAAGGATATTGGTATGGATGGCTTAAAGGAAGCCTTACCAAGTGAAACGAGTGCAACATGGTCTTGAGACCCGTAAGATTTTACTAGTACAGATCTTCTCCAAAGCTTACTCCTTCAAACCTTAGTGACCTGAGATTTAGACTGTAGAAAATATTAACATCGAACATCTACATTTTATATTTATGCCTGAAGATTAAAAAGAATAGAAAGAAACTTTTTTTTTTCGTTCTTCGAATAAATGGAGGTTTAGTGTGTAACTTTAAGTTTAAGCTGTAATAAATAACTTTAGAGGTTATGTAGGCTTTGAAAAACAAACTTTTCACTATACTTCTTTGTTGCACCAGTTAAGAATACTGAGTTTAATTGAAGAACAGTTGAATTGTGAGGGGAGGATAAATGACATATGGTTCAATATTTTATATAAGTCGTGAAAAATATAGATATTTTTATACTACAATTTATTAAATCTTTGAATTTAAATGAAGAATCCATGGGTATTTGCAAAGTGGTTTTATTTTTTGAAATCTTGAACATAAATGAAGAATTCATCGCTATTTGAGACGCGATTTTATTATATTCATGTTATATCTTAATATATATAAAATTAATTAAAAATATTGGTTTAATTAATTCTATGGTTACCAATTGTATTAAAGTAAACTTTTGAATTTTAATCCATGTGGTAAAGAACTTATTCATCATTTATTTTTTTAAAAGTGAAAAAAGATAGTTCTATTGAGGTATTGATAGAAGTTTATCACCACGCCTAATGTAAAGAGCCACATTACACAAAAATGTCGATTGTACTTTACAATAATATGATTAGTTATTTTAATGTAATATCTCTACTTTAAATCAAGTATTTATATACCAATATATAAAGATTGGTTACTAATTAACCTTAGAAACATGATCTAATTGTTAATAAAAATTTTGAAATACCTTTTAACATCCTAGTCAAAGTATAGTGTAATATAAAAACATAAGTCGATGATGATAACAATATAAAATAAATAGAGAAGGTAACTAACTTTCCACGATGCTTTTTCTTTGCAACAATCAAGAGGACTAACTAATTATTAAAGAATAATTACAATGTGAGAAGAGAATAAAAGTGTAGGGTTGATTTTTTTGTCTAGTTTATGAAAAAACATAAGTGTGACGTCACAATGCCTGAAAGCATCAACGTCAAATCTATCTATTAAAGATTTTTTTTTTTAAATATACTACTGTGGTATATTCCATCCCTTACAAACATACATTCAGTATTCTGAGGCACAAGTTAACTATTTGGATATATATATCAGTTTAAGTTAACTAACAAAATATAATTATTTTGCCTCTATTCAAAATATACAAAAGTCATCTTATCCCAATCATTGTGGAATAGATCCAAACAGGTGTTCAAAGTCATATCTTCATCATAATATGGGGAATTGGGTTGGGGTGAGTTCTAATAACTCAATAAGACTATCAGTAATAGATTTACACAAACAATGTTTTACAAACCAATAAATGCAGCTTATAAAGTTACAGTTTATTTTATACCACTTTCAGTACTTTCACCAATCATTCAATAATCTCACTTATCACTGTTAGATCAATAGTGCGCTCAGTACCATACTCGATCCTCCAATGCACACACACGTAAGTTTGAACCTATATTTGAAGTTTTACTATAAAATTTTATCATCTTAATAATTATAACCCTACTGCATGCAGACACCTAAATCAATACCAAGGAGGCAGGGAAGACACCACCACCTCTAAGAAATGAGAATTATAGGCATATCAATAAATGGTAAATAGTTCAGTATCTACCCAATCTAAGAGTAGGGTTCCTATCAATAAACAGTAAGTAATGACAACAGTCATAATAGTAATTTTGGTAATATCTCTCCTGAGTACCGAATAGACATATTTATTAAACATTTTAGTTACTAAATTTTTGATTAGTTTTTTTATTCTTTCTTAATTATTCATCTAGACTCCATCTTTTATCCATAATTCCCTCAATTAACTTTTTTTTATAGAGCTTTATTTATATTATTTCATTTTGATTATTTATTTGTTTTATTTATTTTTATTATTTTATATTTTTTTTTAATTTCGTTTTGATAATTTACTTCTTTTATTTACTTTATTCTACCTTTATTGATTTATTTTTTAAAATTATTTTAAAACTAGTATATTTCATTCATTTTCTAGAGTTAATTTATTTACTTTATTTTTTTTGTTCCAATTTTGCTCTTTATAGAAAACTAACTCGCAAAGATATCTATATATATTTCTTTTCCAACCCCATACCTTCCCTGCTCATTTATGTATTTCCATCTTATCATCCTTCAATAAATAGTTTATCAAATGCAATTATATATAAAAATCCATCAAATTTATTGATTATAAACCAAATGGATGCATTACACACACACATTCATCCAATCCTAAAACCACAACAGACATCATATTTGAAAACTAAATTTATTTATAATGCATATATAAAACACCATTGCATGCATAAAATATACTACTATATGTAACACCCCGCCTATCACTGTACTAAAATGCTTTAGAAACTCTATTTATTTGGCCTTTTGGTTGCTTTAAACTTAAATTGATTTACGTTGTTTAACATTTTTTTAGATTTGTAATTTTGATCAATTTTTATTTTTATTTTAAAATATTTATTTTATTTCAAAGGGAAAATTTAGAAAAAAATTAGAAAATGGCGAAACAGGAGAAAACCTGCCTAGGGGAAAAATCCCGCGAGAAAGCAGTTTATTCGCGTGGGTGCTAGGCACTGAGCGTGCATGCGTGCGTGTACAGTGGCCGCAAGGCATGCGCACAACATGCACATCCCATCCGCATGCATGCACGCACGTCCCATCCGCTGCCTTGGTCTGCGCACCGCCATTGCCAGTAGAGGAAATTTTCCTCCCTTGTTTTTTGTGCCAAGAATCTTTTCTCCTTTCTCTTCAACAGATTTCGCCACTTGGCACGAATCCAACAGTTTTGAAATTCTATAAATTTCCCTTCTCCTTCCCTTCCTCTCTACACTTCCATTTCTTCTATTTCTCAAAGGCTTAGAGAGAGAGAGAGAGTAAATTAGTGAGTGAAGAAGAGAAAGAAAGGAAAATGGTGAAAAAGATAACACCAAGGTTTTGGTAAGGAATCTAGTATTACTTTCGACATTTTAAGGAGTATTTTTAGATAAAAAAATTTAATATGATTATTTTTTGGTCTATTTTGCATGCCTCTGTGTTCAAATGAGTCCAATTGTTCTTATTTTCAAGCATGCTATGTGAATCGCTGACACTTGATGAATTTCTATGTAATATATGTAATATGTAGTCCTTAATAAAAAAAAGTAAAAAGAAAAGAAAAAGAAAAAACTGGAATGAAGCCTATATGGTCCGAAATGTATCTGTATTTACATACATATTGCATCAAGTATCTCGTTAGACCTTTTATCTTTGAGGGGTATCTGTTCCCCTTACCCTTCAGGGTATCTATTTTTTCCTTCCCTATTTGGTCTAGAAAGACATAAGAGGATTGCTCCCAGTCAATAATGACAACAATATAAAATACATAAAGAAGGTAACAACCTTTCCATAATACTTCTTCCTTGCATCAATCAAGAGGACTAATTTATTATTGAAGAACAATTATAATGTGAGAGGAGAATAAATGTATACGGTTGATTATTTTATACTATAACTTATGAAATCTTTGAACTCAAATAAAGAATCATAAACTATTAGTACCGCATCTGCATTTATTATATGAATAATATAACCCTAATCTTCAGTTTGGCTTAACGATTATGTATATTTAAAGCTTCATCTTTTAGACTTTATGTCGACTTTACATAAAATCCAGACTACATGATCATATTTTTTGATTAATAGCCCAAGTTTGATCACAACTTTTAATTGGAATCTAGATGCACGTGCCATCTTCCATCGTGTAGTACATAAATCCCTATAGTGCTGGTGGCAGGATCTATAGAGTCTCTAGGCATGGAGGTGATGGAATACAAGGCTCTCTAATGAGTCATTGTTTGTTCAAGTTTTGTGGTGGCCATGCATTGGACGCTCTTATCAAAATGCTTCTTGTTATATGATGGGTGATGATCAAACTTGAAACTTTGATTTTGGAATTTGGGTTTTAGAGAAGAAAAAGAAAACTCTTTAGAATTAGTGAGAGAATAACTAAAGGAGAATAGATGATATATGTATATATGTATATTCCTTTTCTATCTCAAAAATTCTCTAACAATAATGCTTCATATTATTTATGTAAGCATATTTATACTTGTAAAATATGTACATATAAAGTATATTTAAAAGAAGTGTGAGGTATCGTTGAAGAAAATTTTACTAAAATTCCTAAATGAAATAAAGAATCTGATTTACTAGAAACTAATGATATGTTATTATCTTTCTTTTAAATATACACAGGTATTATTTCTTGAAAAATAATGGTTTATTAAAGAATTTGGAGTTTTTCATAATACACAAAATTCTTTGGTTCTAGAAAAATGAGATACTTATATTCTTTTTGAGATATAAAATATAAAATTATTAAATAAATTTGTAGTAAGCCACCACCAAAGAGTGGTGCATGGTCAAAGATCGTCTCAGCCTAAAAAATTAGTGTATCCTATATAAAAGGTTAAACAAACAGAATAAATTTTATCAAAATTCTATTAAAGTGACTATAAAGTCTTTACTATCACTAAAATTTATTTCTGTTATATAACATCTTATCACTCTTTTTTTTTAAATCTTTCTTTTGATTGGACGACTAATATGTAGTAATATATCTCATTAGTAATTCAATCTAATATGCTTAAATTAAGCATATTGGATTCATTTATCATAGTTCGTTAAAAAACTAGTAAATGCACAATTTCATGCTCCTCAAACTTGTAACCTAATATCTTGCAAGATCAAGAACTAACATATCAAATTCATTCTTCTAGTAAAGCTCCTAATGTGATGTGTGAAGAAAATTAAAGCCATTCAGCTGTAGTAATAATTTTAATTTTATCAATATAGTTAATTATTCATCATAAAGAAAACCATCTAAGAAAAACACATCTATAATAAAATTAATGGAAAAGGATTTTTGTATTGATGACACAAGTGAAGCCTTACCGAGTGGGAAGGAGTGTAACATGGTCTTGGGTCCCGTAAGATTTTGCTGGTACAGACCTTCTCCAAAGAATTCTCCCTTAAACCTTATGACCTGAGATTTAGATTGTAGAAAATACTAATATTGAACATCTATATTTTATTTTTGTGCCTAAAGATTAAGAATGGAAAGAAAATTTTTTTTTTCATCGAATGAATGGAAGTTAAGTGCGTACCCTCTAGTTTAATCTATAGTAAATAACTTGAGAGGTAATGTAGACTTTAGAAAACCAACTTTTTGCTCTACCTCTTTGTTTCACCAGTAAAGAAGATTAAGTTTAATTGAAGAATAATTGATTTGTGATGGAAAGATAATTGACATACGATTGATTATTTTATATAGGTCGTGGAAATCGTAGATTTTATTATACTATAACTTATAAAATCTTTAAAATTAAATAAAGAATCTATGGCTATTTGAAAAGTGGTTTCATTTTTTAAAATCTTTAACTTAAATGAATAATCAATCGATATTTGAGATGCGATTTTTTTATATTTATTTGATATCTAACTTAATATATAAAATAATTAAAAATATTAATTTAATCAATTTTATGGCCGCTAACTATATTAACATTAAATTTTTAATTTTAATCCATGCCTTCAAAAATTTATTCGTCATTTATTTTTTTAAAAGTTAAAAAAAAATAATTTTATTGAGATAATGATAGAAGTTTATCATCAGGAATAAGGTAAAAGCTGCATTACCTAAAAATATTGACTGTACTTTAAAATAATGTGATTAATTATTTAATAATATATCTTTACTTTAAATCATGTATTTATATATCAATATATAATATTTTGTTAGTAATTAACTTAGAAACAAGATCTGATTGTTAATAAAAATTTTGAAATACCCTTTAAAATCCTACTCACTACTCAAAGTATAGTGTAATATAAAAAACATAAGTCAATAATGATAACAATATAAAATACATAGAGAAGATAACCAACTTTCTACAATACTTCTTCCTTGCATCAATCAAGAAGACTAAGTTATTATTGAAGAACAATTATAATGTGAGAAGAGAATAAATATATAGGGTTGATTATTTTATGCAAGTTGTAAAAAATGTAAGTCTTGTTTTAATGTTATATTTTAGTATAAATCATATATTTATATACCGATATATAAAAATCAGTTAAAATTTAATATTGAAAACAAGATATAGATGTTAATGAAAATTTTAAAATACCTTTTAACATCCTACATAGTGTAATATAAAAAATCTAAGTCGATAATGATAACATTTTTAACTGTAAACTAAAGGTTTACATGGTCACAACATTAGCACCTTGTGAGCCTTTAAAATAATTGAATACTCATACAAACTTTACTTTGTAATATTAACTTAACTTACTACTGATCTTATAAGTTTAATTAATATGATACATTTGTAAGTTTTATGAGTTAGCTACAACTTATTACCGATCTCGTATGAAATTTTAAAAGATAAATATACATAAAAAAATTATTCTACCATATGGTGTATAAGTGCTTAAAACTAAAAAATTCATCCTCCTTGGAAGCTTTTCTATTCAAGTAATCAATTTGTTTTCTCTTCCTCTTACCTCACAGTCAACATTATTTTTCCTCACATTCTGTTATCTCTTCATTTTCACCTTAAATTTTAGCCATAAAACTAATTTTTAGTGTCAATATATTCCTCACATTATGTATAAATGGACGTGTATAAATTATATAAATATAATAGAATTATCAATTAATATTAAGTAGGTTGGATTGGTGTCATAGAGATGCAATAAGCAATTCAATGTGTACTATTGGAAAATATTAAATCTTGTGATAAAATAAAATGCCATTAAAATATTGATTACTTATATAATTTTAAGACTTAGTTTACTTGTTTGAGTATCCGTCATTTGTCACACGACTTTTCTAGGTATAAGGAATACCTACAAATCTCCTATTTGTAAAAAAGTAAAAAAATAATTCAATTTTTCATTTTTCCTGCAACTTTTATGGACATAATGAATACCTACAAGATCTCCTATTTGTATAGAATTACAAAATCAAATACTACAAGCTTTTTGTAAACCTAAACAACAGATCAAGACTCATTCGTGAAAAACAGCAGTTCCATCAAGGTGAGTTCATTACCTGTACAAGATGTAAAAAGGACTGACACTTCTACCTCCACACTACTAGGGATTACAGGCTCTATCATGATGCTTTGGCTAATAGAAGATGTGGAGGTGCCCCAATTAGCCTTATGAGAGGCAAATCTTTATCTTTATTTTGGTTGTGTATGTATATATTCATGTGGAAATCCATTACATGTTATATTGAGTAAAATGCATATATATATTTCTAAAAGATAAACTGTGATGCTGATAAAGAAAGGGCAAGTTGTAAAAGTTGCAAAGTATGTACAAGAGGTCAAAAATGCATATTGCACCTCTTGTATATGTTTTTGTTGCTACAAGAGTCGCTTTAGGGACTGTAAGTATGCACTTACATTTAATATATACAGAACACACAGCCTTAATCTCCCCTAATCAGCACTCTAGCTTAATGATTACGCAGATTGGAAGTTTCATCTTTCAGACTCTATGACGAATATAACTAAAATAAAGACTGCATGATCTTGTTTTTTGATTAACGACCCGAGCTTGATCACCACTTTCAATTGGAATCTTGATGCACGTGCCATCTTTCACCGCATAGTATGCAAGTCCCTACAGTGCTGGCAGCAGTATCGGTAAAGGCTCTTAGCGTGGAGGTGGTGGATGACAAGACTCTCTAACTAGTCGTCATTTGTTCAGGGTTTATGGTGGTCGTGCATTAGAAGCTCTCATCAAAAGTTCTTGCTGCTGTATGACGGGTGATGATTAGACTTGAAATTTTCTTTTTGGAATTTGGGTTTTGGAGAAGAGATAAAAAACTCTTTCGAATTAATGAGAGAAGAAGTAAAAGACAATAGATGATATATATGTGTATATATGTATATTCTTTTTCTACCTCAAAAATTCTCTAACAATGATGCTACATGTTATTTAAGTAAGCATATTTATATTTGTAAAAAAGGTACAAGTAAAGTATATTTAAAAGAAATCTGAGGTATCTTTTTTTTTTTTGATTTACCATAATCTTATTATTTAAGACTAAAATTCCTAAATGAAATAAAGAATCTGATTTAGTAGAGACGAGTGATTTGTTATTGGCTTTCTTTTAAATATATACAGGTATTATTTTCTAAAAAATAATAGTTTATTAAAGAATTCGATGTTTATCCTAATACTCAAATTTCTTGAGTTCTAGAAAAATGAGATACTTAAATTCTTTTTTAGAGATAAAATATAAAATTATTAAATAGATTCGTAGTAAGCCGCCACAAAAAGAATGGTGCATGGTCAAAGATCATCTGAGCCTTAAAAAATTCGTATATCGTATATAAATGGTAAAAGAAGCAGAAGAAATTTTCTCAAAGTTTTATTGAAGTGACTATAAAGTCTTAACTATAACTAAAAACTATCTCTATTATATAACATCTCATCTCTCTTTAAAAAGATCTTTCTTTTGATATGACGAGTAACATTAAAGTAATATATCTCATTAGTAATTCAATATTATATGCTTAAACTAAGTGTATTGGATTCATTTATCATAATTCATTAAAAAAATAGTAAATGGACAGTCATATGTCAAATTTAAATCAACGGATGATCAATATTGTTGAAAGACTCATACACAGATATTCGAGCTTGTTTCAATACTCTCGAGGAATAGAAAAGCTTGCAATAATAATATACATCATTACGATCAATTTTAAGAGCATTTTTCTTATGAGTTATAAAAACCAAATCCCCAAGTTGACTGTTTTCTTCATAAAAAACTTCACCAACTCTATTTGATGCTCCTCAAACTTGTAACCTGATATCTTGTTGAACTTAATCTTGTATGTATCAGGAACAAACATATCAATTTTTTTCTTCTAGTGAAGCTCTTAGTGAGATATGTGAAAGAAATTGAAGTCATTCAGTTGCAGTAATAATTTTAATTTTATCTATATAGTTAGTTATTTATCATATAGAAAATTATCCATGAAAAATACATCTACAATAAAAATAATGGAAAAAGATTTTGGTATGAATGGTATAAGTGAAGCCTTATCGAGTGGGAACGAGTGCAACATGATATTGGGTCCTGTAAGATTTTGTTGGTACAGATCTTCTCTAAAGTTTCCTCCTTTAAACCTCATGACCCGAGATTTAGACTGTAAAAAATATTCACATTGAATATCTAAATTTTATATTTGTACCTCAAGATTAAAAAAATGAAAAAAAAACTAATATTTTTTTCTTTCTTCGAATGAATTGAGGTTAAGTGTGTACCCTTTGTTTAATCTATAATAAATAACACGAGAGGTTATGTAGGCTTTGAAAACTAACTTTTTGCTATACTTCTTTGTTGCACCAATCAATAAGACTAAATTTAATTGACGAACAATTAAATTGTGATGGGAGGATAAATGACATACAATTGAAGATTTTTCACTGCATATATAAAATACTCAATCGTATGTCATTTACCCTCCCATCAAAATTTTATTATTCTTCAATTAAACTTAGTCTTCTTGATTGGTGCAACAAAGAAATATAGAAAAAAGTTAGTTTTCAAAACCTACATAACCTCTCAAGTTATTTATTATAAATTAAACTCAAGGGTACGCAATTAATCTCCATTCATTCGAGTAAAGAAAAAAATATAAGTTTCCTTCCATTCTTCGTAATCTTCAGGTACAAATATAAAATCTACATATTCAATGTTAATAATTTTTACAATCTAAATCTCAGGTTATTAGGTTTAAAGAAGGAAGCTTTAGAGAAGATCTGTACCAACAAAATCTTATGGGACCCAAGACCTTTTCCATTAATTTTATTGTAGATGTATTTTTTATGGATGGTTTTTTCTATGATAAATAACTAACTATAAAGATAAAATTAAATTATTACTACAGCTGAATGGCTTTAATTTCCTTCACACATCTCACTAGGAGCTTCACTAAAAGAACAAACTTGATATGTTTGTTCTTGATCCATACAAGATTAAATTTAACAAGCTATTAGGTTACAAGTTTGAGGAGCGTCAAATAGAGCTGGTGAAGTTTTTTATGAGGAAAACAGTCAATTTGGGAATTTGGTTCTTATAACTCCTAAGAAAAATGCTTTAAAAATTGATCATAATGTTGCATATTATTATTGTAGCTTTTCTATTCCTTTAGAGTATCGAAACAAGCTCGAATATCTATGTATGAGCCTTCCAACAATATTGATCATCCGTTGATATAAATTTGTCATATGATTGTTCATTTACTATTTTTTAATGAATTATGATAAATGAATCTAATACTCTTAGTTTAAGCATATAAGATTGAATTACTATTGAGATATATTACTTTAATGTTAGTCGTCCCATCAAAAGAAAGATTTTTTTAAAGGGTGATAAGATCTTATATAACAGAGATAGTTTTTAGTAGTAGTTAAGACTTAATAGTCACTTCAATAAAACTTTGAGAAAGTTTCTTTTGCCTGTTTTACCATTTTTAAGGCTAAGACGATATTTGACCATGCACCATTCTTTGGTGGTGGCATACTACCAATCTGTATAATAATTTATATCTTATTTCTCAAAAAGAATTTAAGTATCTCATTTTTCTAGAACCCAATAAATTTGACTATTAGGATAAACATTAAATTCTTTAATAAACCATTATTTTTCAGGAAATAATACCTACATATATATAAAAGAAAGCCAATAACATATCACTCGTTTCTACTAATCAGATTCTTTATTTTATTTACAAATTTCAGTAAAATTTTCTTAAATAATAGGATTATGGTAAATTAAAAAATAAATTGAAGGATACCTCAGATTTCTTTTAAATATTCTTTATTTGTACATTTTTTTAAAATATAGATATGCTTACTTAAATAACATGTAGCATTATTGTTAGAGAATTTTTGAGGTAGAAAAAGAATATACATATATACATATATTTATATATATATCCTCTATTGTCTTTTAGTAGTTTTTTTTCTCTTCTCCAAAACCCAAATTCTAAAAATAAATTTTTAAGTCTAATCATCACCCATCATACAACAGCAAACACTTTTGATGAGAGCTTTTAATGCATGCCCACCACAGAACCTGAACAAACAACGACTAGTTAGAGAGTTTTGTCATCCACAACCTCCACACTCAGAGCCTCTGTAGATGCTGCCGCCAACACTGTAGGGATTTGTGTCCTACGTAGTGGAAGATGGCACGTGCATCTAGATTCCAATTGAAAGTGGTGATCAAGCTCAGGTCCTTAAGATCATGCAGTTTGGATTTTAATTATGGTTGACATAATCGTCCGAAAGATGAAACTTCCAATCTGTGTAATCATTAAGCTAGAGTGATGATTAGGGTAGATTAGGGCTATCCATTCTGCATATAATAAATGGAAGTGCACACTCACAGTCCCTAAAGCGACTCTTGTAGCAATAAAAGTAGACACAAGAGGTTCATTATCCATTTTTTACCTCTTGTACACCCTTTGCAACTTTTGCAACTTGCCCTTTCTTTATTAGCATCACAGTTTATCTTTTAGAAACATATATATGCACTTTACTCAGTATAACAAGTAGTGGATTTCCACATGAATATATACATGCACAACTAAAATAATGATAAAGATTCACCTCTCATAAGGCCATTTGGGGAACCTCCATCTTTTGTTAGCCAAAACATCATGGTAGAGCCTGTAATCCCTAGTAGTGCAGAGGTGGAAGTGTCAGCCCTTTTTACATCTTGTGCGAGAAATGAAGTCACCCCAATGGAACTGCTGCTTTTTACGAATGAGTCTTGATCTATTGTTTAGGTTTACAGCAAGCTTATAGTATTTGAGTTTGTAATTCTATACAAATAGGAGATCTTGTAGGTATTCATTATGTCCATAAAAGTTGCGAGAAAAATGAAATTTTGAATTATCTTTTTACTTTTTTACAAATAGGAAATCTTGTAGGTATTCCTTCTACCTATAAAAGTCATGTGAAAAATGACAGATACTCAAACAAATAAACTAAGTCACAAAATTATATAAGTAATCAATATCTTAATGCCAATTTATTTTATCACAAGATTTAATATTTTGCAATAGAACACATTGAATTGCTAATTGCATCTCTATGACACCAATCTGATCTACTTAATATTAATTGATAATTCCATCTTCTTTATATATATATATATATATTTATACACATCCGTTTATACATAATATGAGGAAAATATAGAGAGAAAAAATTAGTTTTATAGCTAAAAATTGAGGTGAAAATGAAGAGACAATAGAATGTGAGGAAAAAAAATATTGACTGTGAGGTAAGAGGAACAGAGAACAAATTGATTACTTGAATAGAAAAGCTTCCAAGGAGGATGAATTTTTTATTTTTAAGATGTAATAGACGATATGGTAGAATAATTTTTTTATGTAAAATTTCATACGAGGTCAGTAATAAGTTAAAGCAAACTCAAAAAACTTACAAATGTATCACATTAATTAAACTTACAAGATCAATAATAAGTTAAGTTAAGATTACAAAGTAAAGTTTGTATGAGTATTCAATTATTTTAAAGGCTCACAAGGTGCTAATGTTGTGACCATGTAAACCTTTAGTGTACAGTTAAAAATATTATCATTATCGACTTATATTTTTTATATTACACTGTGTAGGATGTTAAAAGATATTTTAGAATTTTTATTAACAAATAGATCGTGTTTCCAATATTAAATTTTAACTTATTTTTATATATCAGTATATAAATATATGTTTTATACTAAAATGTTACATTAAAATAACTAATCACATTATTGTAAAGTATTGTAGATTTTTCAAAAGATACAAACAAATGTCTCACATTATCATTGATCGTAATGTTGCATATTATTATTGCAAGCTTTTCTATTCCTCGAGAGCATCAAAACAAACTTGAATGTCTGTTTATGAGCCTTCCAACAATACTGATCATCTGTTGATTTATATTTGACATATAATTGTCTATTTACTATTTTTTTACCGAATTATGATAAAGGAATCCAATGCTCTTAGTTTAAGCATATAAGATTGAATTACTAATGAGATTTATTACTTCAATGTTAGTCGTCCCATCAAAAGAAATTTTTTTTAAAGAGTAATAAGATGTTATATAACAGAGATAGTTTTTAATGGTAGTTAAGACTTTATTATCACTTTAATAAAACTTTGAAAAAATTTCTTCTGCTTATTTTACCATTTATATAGGATATACTTAGTTTTTAAGGCTGAGACAATATTTGACCATGCACCATTCTTTGGTGGTGGCTTACTAAGAATCTATTTAATAATTTTATATTTTATCTCTAAAAAAGAATATAAGTATTTCATTTTTTTAGAACCTAAGAATTTTGAGTATTAGGATAAAGATCCAATTCTTTAATAAACTATTATTTTTCAGGAAATAATACCTTCATATATTTAAAAGAAAGCCAATAGCATATCACTAGTTTCTAGTAAATACAATTCTTTATTTCATTTAGGAATTTTAGTAAAATTCTCTTAAATAATAGGATTATGATAAACAAAAAAATAAATTCAAGGATACCTTAGATTTCTTTTAAATATACTGTATATGTATATTTTTTACAAATATAAATATGCTTACTTAAATAATATATAGCATTATTGTTAGAGAACTTTTGAGGTAGAAAAAGAATATATATATATACATATGTATATATCCTCTATTGTCTTCTAGCTCATTAATTTCAAAGAGTTTTTTTTTTTTCTTCTCTAAAACCCAAATTCCAAACACAAATTTTTAAGTCTAATCATCATCCGTCATATAGCAACAAGCACTTTTGATAAGAGCTTCCAATGCATGCGCACCACAAAACTTGAAAAAAGGATGACTAGTTAGAGAGTCTTATCGTCCACCACCTCCACGCTCAGAGCTTCTGCAAATGCTATTGCCAACATTGTAGGGATTTATGTACTATGGGTGAAAGATGGAACGTGCATTCAACTTCTAATTGAAAGAAGTGATCAAGCATGGGCCGTTAATAAAAAAATATGATCATGCAGTCTAGATTTTATGTAGAGTCAACATAAAGTCAGAAAGATAAAACTTTTAATCTGTTTAATCATTAAACTAAAATGATGATTGGAGATTTGGGCTATGCATTCGGAATATAATAAATGCAAGTGCCACTCACAGTCCTTAAAGCGACTCTTGTTGCAATAAAAGCAGGCACAAGATGTGTATTATGCGTTTTTAACCTCCTGTACACCCTCTATAACTTTTGTGACTTGACCTTTCCCCATTAGCATCACAGTCTATTTTTTAGAAACACATATATACACTTTACTCAGTATAACATGTAGTGGATTTTCACATGAATATATGCATATACAATAAAAATAATGATAAAGATTTACCTCTCATAAGGTCAGTTGGGGAACCTCCATCTTTTAATACAGTTGGCGGCCATGTAATTTATCAAATCAATGTTTTTAATTACTTTATATATATTAAGTAAGATATCATACAAATATAATAAAATCATATCTCAAATAGCGTTTGATTCTTCATTTAAGTTCAAGATCTCAAATAGCATTTGAATATATGCATATACAATAAAAATAATGATAAAGATTTACCTCTCATAAGGTCAGTTGGGGAACCTCCATCTTTTAATACAGTTGGCGTCCATGTAATTAATCAAATCAATATTTTTAATTACTTTATATATATTAAGTAAGATATCATACAAATATAATAAAATCGTATCTCAAATAGCGTTTGATTCTTCATTTAAGTTCAAGATTTCAAAAAATGAAATCACTTTCAAAATAACCATAGATTTTTCATTTAAGTTCAAAGATTTTTTAAGTTATAGTATAATAAAATCTATATTTTCCACGGCCTATATAAAATACTCAACCGTATGTTATTTATCCTCCCATAACAATTCAATTGTTCTTTAATTAAACTCAGTGTTCTTGATTGATGCAACAAAAAGGTATAGCAAAAAGTTTTTTTTGTAAAGACCAGATAACCTCTCAAGTTATTTATTATAATAAAGCTCAAAGTTATGCACTTAACCTCTATTCATTCGAAGAAAAAAAAATAAGTTTCTTTCTATTTTTCTTAATCTTTATGCAAAAATATAATATCTAGATATTGGATGTTAATATTTTCTACAGTGTAAATCATAGGTCATAAGGTTTAAATGAGGAAGCTTTAGAGAAGATCTTTATGAGTAAAATCTTATGGGTCCCAAGACCATGTTGCACTCGTTTCCATTCGGTAAGGATTCCCTTGTGCCATCAATACCAACATCCTTTTTCATTGTAGATGTATTTTTCTTGGATGATTTTCTTTATGACAAATTACTAATGATATGGATACATTTAAAGTTATTATTCCAGCTAAATGCTTCGAACACATCTCACTAAGAGCTTCACTAGAAGAATGAACTTGATATGTTTGTTCTTGATCCATACAAGATTAAGTTCAATAAGATATCAGGTTACAAGTTTGATGAGGATGAAGTAGAGCTAGTGAAGTTTTTTATGAGGAAAAGAATTAACTTGGGAATTCGATTTTTGTAACTCCTAAGAAAAATGCTCTTAAAATTGATCATAATGTTGCATATTATTATTGCAAGCTTTCATATTCCTCGAAAGTATTGAAACAAGCTCGAATATCTGTGTATGAGCCTTCCAACAATAGTGATCATCTGTTGATTTAAATTTGACATATGATTGTCCATTTATTATTTTTTAACGAATTATGATAAATGAATCCAATACGCTTAGTTTAAGCATATAAGATTGAATTACTAATGAGATATATTACTTTAATGTTAGTCGTCCCATCAAAAGAAAGATTTTTTTAAAGAGTGATTAGATGTTATATAACATTGATAGTTAAGACTTTATAGCCATTTCAATTAAACTTTGAGAAAATTTCTTCTAACTTTTTACCATTTATATAGGATATACTAATGTTTTAGGCTGAGACGATCTTTGACCATCTACATAATCATTAAGCTAGAGTGTTTATTACAGGAGGTTAGGGTTGTATTCGATTTCATGTATAGTCAATATTAAACTTACAAGATTAGTAATAAATTAAGTTAATATTACAAAGTAATGAGTATTCACTCATTTTAAAGCGTCACAAGATGCTAAATGTGACCATGTAAACCTTTAGTTTATAGTTTTTATATTATACTAAGCAGGATGTTAAAAGGTTTTTAAAATTTTCATTAATAATTTGATCATATTTTTGATATTAAATTTTAATCAATTTTTATATATTGGTATACAGATATATGATTTAAACTAAAATATTTAATTAAAATAACTAATCACATTATTATAAAGTATAGGAGATTTTTTAAAAGAAATAAACATATGTATAACATTAAGCAATAAAAATAAAGCAATCTATTAAAAGAAATAATGAGAATTTAGGTATGAAATAAAAAATTTAGCATGTTGATCAACAATTCATACTTAACAAACAAAAAATTAATGATCATAGTTTTCATGAAGCCAAGACTTTTGAATATTAGAAAAAATATTCAATTGTTTAATAAACTATGGTTTCTCAGAAAATATCAAACCGATTTGAAAACAAAAAAAATCTAGTTGGATATCACAAATTTCTACCAAATTAGAATCTTGATATCTTGTAAGAATTTTGATGAAGTTCTCTCATATAATAGCATTATGACAAAATCGAAACAAAAATTCAACTTTACCACACATTTCTTTTATATAAATCATATGTGTACATAAAAACTTAGCTAAATTTTGTGACGTATTTTTTATTCTTAAATTACTAATTTGAAATAAAAAATTATTAAGTTATTGTGATTCTCTAAATTTTGTTCCATAAATTTTTGATAAAAATTTATGGTTTCATACTTGTATGGTCAACAAATTTATTTATATTCTGAAGTATTTAACACTTAATTATCTAATTTTAATCAATTATCAAGGTAATAATTATACATACATATTTATGTATGGATTGCAAAGAAATGTGAAGAGGGTGGACTTGGTTAACTATTATCATTAAATTGGACTTCTAAAGACAAAAAATATGAAATTAAAAAATAATTAGCAGAAAATATTCAAAGCTATTTCCATCTATCTCATTTTCCTTAAGTCGTTTTTTCTTTTGAGATTCATTGTTCCAACAGCACTCACCCTCTTCATCCAGAATTTTGAATTCCCATAAAATTCATCTTCTAAAAATTAGAAAAAAGTTGTAAAACTATAAAATTTTTAGAGGATTTTTTAGATTAAAAAGACCAAAAGATCGAGTTCTTGTTACTTAAAATTCAAAAAAAAAATATTTTAGCGTGATTAACTTTTAACATTATCTCAATAACATTGTTTTTTTCTCATCACATTTTAAATAGCGATAATTCTTTATTTACTTTAAATAGTTTATGATTCTTTACTTGAGTTCAATGATTTCATAAGTTATAGTATAAAATAAGACTTATTGTAATATCCATCTTGTAAAAAAATTGTAAAATTCTACTCTAAAGAATTTGAGAGAGAGTGCAGAAGTGAAAACAGAGTGTAAATTAGGAGGAAGGGAGTGACTGATTGTGAGGGTGCAGAGGTGTTCAGACCTTTCCTTCTGAGAGGTAAGCAATTTTTGGTCATTGTTCTAATGATGTTTTCCTCTCAAGTTGTTCACTTCTCCCATACTCCCTGTCTAAAATAGAAACAAATCGAGCTCAACAAGGCTTTGTTTCTATTGCACATTCGAATAGTGCAGGTATGTTAGCCTTTCTTTCCCTTTTTTGATTTCGATTCTTAAATTTATTATGCTTTTAAGGTTCATTTAGTTTCTTATAAGGGTCTAGCTTCATTTAGTCCAAACTTTAGTGACAAATCTACTTCCAGAAATCATTGATTAGACAAAAATAAATTGTAACCCACTGTTGACAGTGCAGGCAACCCATCTGTGTTCTCTAGTCATCTGAAGTTGATTTGTTCCCGCATGTAGATTGTTTTTGAATTCTTCAGGAAGGTAGGACCTATAGTAATATATTTTATGCATGTAATGGTGCTTATAGAAGCATTATAAATAATGTTAGTTTTTAAATATGATATCTATTGTGGTTTTAAGATTGAATTAATGTATGTGTGCGCATCATGTTTTCATTTGGTTTAAAATCTATAAATTTGATGGATTTTTATGTATACTTGCATTTGATAAACTGTTTATTAAAGGATGGTAAGATGGAAAAACATAAACGAGATGGGAAGGTACTAGTTTGGAAAAGAAAATATATATATATCTCTCCTTGCAGATTAGTTTTCTACAAAGAGTAAAATTAGAAAAAAAAAAGAAATTTAAAATAACTTAAATTTAGAAAATGAACGAAATATACGAGTTTTAAAATAATTAAAATAATCAATCAAGAAAAATAGAATAAAGTAAATAAAAGAAGTAAATTATCAAAACAAAATAAAAAATATAGATATAATAATAAAAATAATTAAAAGAAATAAATTATCAAAATGAAATAAAATAAATAAAGCTCAAGAAAAAAAAAGTTAATTAAGGGAATTATGGATAAAAGATAAACTCTAGATGATTAATTAAGAAAGAATAAAAAGAACTAATCAAAATTTAATAACTAAAATATTTAGTACAAACGGTTATTCAGTACTCAGGAAGGGTATTACTGAAATTATTGTTATGATTGTTGTCACTACTTTACTGTTTACTGATAGGAACTCTACTATTTGATCGGATGGATACAGAATTGTTTACCGTTTATCATTTACTGATATAATGTAATTCCCCTTTCTTAAAGGTAGCAGTGTCCTCACTGCCTCCTTGGTATCGGTTTATGCACCTGCATGCAGTAGGGTTAAAATTATTAAAATAATAAAATTTTATAGTAAAACTTCAAATATAATAGATAGTATATTTAAAAAAGAAAATTTTGATTAATAGATAAACTTGACGTTGTTGCTCTTGGGCATCGAGATGTCACACTTACATTTTTCACAAATTGCATAAAATAATCAATTCTACACATTTATTCTCTTCTCACATTGTAATTGTTCTTCAATAATTAGTTAGTTCTCTTGATTGATGCAGAGAAGTATTGTGGAAAGTTAGTTACCTTCTCCATGTATTTTATATTGTTATCATTATCGACTTATTTTTTATATTACACTATACTTTGAGTAGGATGTTAAAGGGTATTTCAAAATTTTCATTTACAATTAGATCATGTTTCTAAGGTTAATTACAAACTAATTTTTATATATTGGTATATAAAAACATGATTTAAAGTAGAGATATTACATTAAAATAACTAATCACATTATTGTAAAGTACAATCGATATTTTTGTGCTACGTGACTTTTTACATTAAGTGTGGTGATAAACTTCTATCGATATCTCAATAAAATTGTCTTTTTTCACTTTTAAAAAAATAAATGATGAATAAGTTCTTTAGCCCATGGATTAAAATTCAAAAGTTAATTTTAATATATTTGGCGACAATAGAATTAATCAAATATTTATTTTTAATTAATTATATATATATTAAGTAAGATATTACATGAAGTTTGAATAAATAATAATACGGTTTTTTGTACAAATTAAATAGATGTGCATAATTAATTACAGATTTCTAATGGAGCCCAAACCGGACATTGTTCTCTATTGATTTCTGTTGATTTATTTTACAATCTAAAAGCATGATGGTATCTAGTTTATCTATTTTATGGTTTAAATGCATGTATTACTGCATTACCTGACCACTATTTGATTTTGGAATTTGAGACATGATTGCATTACTGGATGCATGTTTATTTGTTTATGTGATTATGTTTGATTTGGTAATGGAGACTAAGGAAAAACAGGAAAGGGGATCAAATAAACAGATAGAATGATAGCCTCACTAAATATCCTGGGAGATGGTGGACGGACCGGGTTCATAGGGAACCCTACCGTGAATGTTGTCTCATACCGGACGTGGTATGGGACGGCCCGCTTCACCCTCATACCGGATAAGGTATTGAGGTTTAATGTCTTGGGGCTTATACCGGACGGGGTATGGGGACGGCCCTGTAATTGAGATTGTTAAGGGAAAGGGTTCATGTGTTAGGGGGACACCCCTATGAACCCCCATGGATACTAGTAGATTGGTGAAATGAGAAACGATTATGATTTGGTTTATTGTTAATGGATATGAATTTATGATATGTTCTATATTGCTGATTGTTCATGAAGTTATGATCTGTATGGTATTATTGTCTCTATAGGTTGTTTTCATAAATTCCACAATGGTAAGTGAACGGTAAATAATTTTATGATTGATAAACGAATTTGCTAAATTTAGTGTTCCATTAGTTGTTTTGATTTTATACCAACCTTTGCTTCTGTGCCGGTGATATAGTGTGATATCCTTACTGGGCTAGTGTAGCTCATCCTTTATTTAACCATTTTAGATCAAGAGGACCTGGTTCCAGAGCCCAATATGCAAGAAGATTACAAGTAGATGCTAGATACTTTTTATTTTTTATTATTTTTTTTATTTCTCGTGTTTCTTTCAAAGAATTCATTCTGTAATGTTGTTCAATACTTTTAAGTTATTGTGTAAGGGATGTAAACCTTAACATTTTGTTTCGCTTCCGCACTTAAATTATTATATATTTCCTTTTGGATTTTCATGGTCGTTACAGTTAGTATCAGAGCCGCATTCCTCGGACCCGTTCCTTACACAATAATACTTAGAGAAACACCAAATCAATGAATTATCACTCAACCCTTCCTTATGCAATGTAGGTACAAAGAGATGAGGAGAGGAAGACCCCCACTAAACCGAGCAGCCCGGGATGGTTCACTTAGAGAAGATGTTGACCGGATATTTGAGATGCTGTAGAGACTCAATGCTGCCCAGCAGGACCAAGAGGAGAGGAGGGAGCTACCTGACCCTCCCTTGCTGCCACAGGTTCAGCCACAACTGCAGTGAGAGGATCCCGAGCCACCCCGATACAACCCTGTTCCTCCACAGTACCACCCGGCACCACCGCAGTATGATCCAGTGCCCCTACCACAATACCACCTACCACCACCACAGTACAATCCAGTGCCCCCACCGTATCAGCAAGTACCACCACAGGGCCCCCTAGTCTATCCTCAGCCTAGCCTAGTCCCTCTTCCACGAGACTCAGTTCCTCCCACGATTGACCCAGGCTACATAGAGAGGTATAAGAGATTAAACCCATATACTTTTATAGGGGGATTCTCTTTTGGAAAAGCCAAGTACTAGTTGGCAGAGAAAGAGAAGGCCTTCAAAACCCTAGGGGTGACTCCCGAGACCTACATGCTAGTGAGAGAAACAAACCACTAGTGGGAACTCAAATAGACCACCCTACCTGTTCCAGTTTCTTGGGAATAGTTCCTAGCAGCCTTTCATGCGGAGTACCTCCCAAAGCATCTCTGACATATTATGGAGATGAAGTTTGTCTAATTGGTCCAATGGAACATGACTATGTTATAATATGCTCATAAGTTCCTTGAGTTGGGCCGATACTCCCCTGAGACATTGTTGGATTAAGGTAAGAATGCTAGGAGGTTCGAGTGGGGCCTCTGTCCAGAGATCAGACAACATTTGTTTGTACCGGAGCTCAGGACTTATTTGGTCGTTCTGGCCAAGGCACAGCTAGTAGAGAGAAGCTTTCCCACCCTCTATCAGGCAGCAGGGAACCTCAGACCCTCATCTCCACCCCACAGACCAGCACCTACTGTGCTTGTTCAACAGAATAAGAGGCCTAGGCCGGTGATCCAGGCTCCCCCTCAGGCTCCAGTTGTAGGACATGGTAAAATATGTCAGCATTATGGCAGGGATCATGGGACCGACCCTACTACCATCTCAATAACACCTATCGCATATGTGATAGTGCCTAATATTATGCGAGAGAGTGCCCAAGGAACCAGAATCAAGGTAGACCTCTTATCTAGGGCAGGGCTTACAATCTCACCCAGCAGGATGCTGAAGCCAACCCGGACGTGGTACAGGGTATGTACACTATCTGTAACTATCTTACACATGTTTTGATTGACACTAGTGCATTGTATTCATTTGTTTCACCTATTTTTACATCAAAATTTAATGTATTACTTAATAAACTTGATTCTATGTTGTTTGTGTCTATTTCTGGGAGTATGACACTATTGGAAGAAGTTGTCTACAGAGCTTGTGTCGTAGAGATAGCAGATAAAAAATTTAGTGTAGACCTAATAGAATTAGACACGAGGGATTTTGATGTAATTTTAGGAATGAATTGGCTAGCAGCGTACCACGCCACCGTAGATTGTTTTAGCAAGAAGGTTGTATTCAATCCTCCTAATGAGGAGCCATTTACAAATTAATAAAATAATTTGGTACTTGTTCCTTGATGGCAAATTTTCTTATTTATCGAGTACTTTAACCTTATTGTTTTTTCTACCTAGGCAAACCCAAGAAAGAGAATTGTATTCAAAAGATTCTGGTAGTCCGAGACTTTTCAAATGTGTTTTCGGATGAATTCTCCGGACTGCCAGTGGACAAGAAAGTCGAATTTACCATAGACCTACAGCGAGACACCCAGCCTATTTTAGTTGCTCCTTACCGCATGAGCCACGTTGAGATGGAGGAACTGATGAAACAGATCACTGAATTGCAGGACAATTGTTTTATCAGACATAATGTGTCCCCTTCGGGTGCCAGAGTCACTTTTTCTAGAAAGGAAGATGGAACGTTGAGGTTATGTATTAATTATAGAGGATTGAATAGAGTTACAATCAAGAAAAAAAATCCCCTTCCTAAGATTGATGACCTCTTCGATAAGTTGCAGGGTGCGCAGGTCTTCTCCAAAATAGACATGTGTTCAGGTTACAATCAGATGAAAATTAGGACAGAAGACATCCCCAAGACAGCCTTTCGAACCAGGTACGGACACTATGAGTTCCTAGTCATGGCATTTGGGCTAACCAATGCCCCATCCATCTTTATGGATCTGATGAACAGGGTCTTCAGACAATTCTTGGATCAATTTATTATCGTGTTCATCGATGACATCCTGGTTTATTCATAAAGCAAAGAGGAACATGCTCACTATCTAGCTTAGGTTTTGCAGGTTCTTAGAGAAAAGAAGTTGTATGCAAAGTTGAGTATGTGTGGATTTTCGTTTGAGCATACCACCTTCTTGGGACACACCATATCAAAAGATGGAGTATCAGTGAACCTTGAAAAAGTTGAAGTAGTGCTCGGCTGGGAGAAATTGACATCAGTTAAGGAGATCCGCAGCTTTTTGGGAATGACGGGCTATTACCGCAGGTTTGTAGAAGGGTTTTCTAGTATAGCTGCTCCCTTGACCTGACTCACAAAGAAGAATGTCAAGTTTGAGTGGAATGAGGACTGTGAAAGAAATTTTTTAGAACTAAAGAAGCGGCTGACTACTGCACCTGGGCTGGCCTTACTAAGTGGATCGAGGGGATATACAGTTTATAGTGATGTTTCCTATCTAGTCGTGGGTTGTATTTTAATACAGTATGGGAAGGTCATAGCCTATGGGTCCAGACAGTTGAAGAGTCATGAGAAAAACTATCCGACCCATAACTTAGAGCTTGCCGCAATCATACACGCCATGATTTTGTTTCGCTTCCGCACTTAAATTATTATATATTTCCTTTTAGATTTTTGGGGTCGTTACACTCTAAGAACTCATCTGTTTAAAAAGTCCAAAATGAGTGGCTGATTTATTTTTCTTTTCCTAGTTGATAGATCTAGAAAACTCCAAAAATGTACTTGTGTGATCTAATTGAATTAATTTGAGTCTGACTTTAGAGCTGCGATTTATTTACTTCTTGCACCTATATATATTTGTTGTTTTGAATCCATTTAAATAGGGCCTGTCATACAAGAAGAGAAATCGCAAACAGCTAGCCGAACCCCTTAAATCAATAACTGTTTAAGTGATTCCAGCACTAAGTAGTGATCAGTGACGCATTGAGGCAGTAAGTAGTCTAGTTGACTGATTCACGCAGATGAATCCAGCAACTTGAATCATGTCCTTCTAGCTCTCAAGGTTGTTGACAAGTTAAATCCTTTGTACGTTCACAAGACTGCCTGCAAGTGAATAACCAACCACCAAACTTTCCTTGGTTGGTTTAGGAACAAGGAAGGATTGGTTGTTGGAACATTTCTGACAACTATAACTGATTTGCCATATTTTTGGTAAAATGAACCCTTACATCTATGACAAATTTTATTACTGGCGCAAGCTATTTCGTGACTAGGAGTTCTTCTTATAATTGTTTTAGTTTTTAATTTGCAGCCAAGAATTTGTGTAATATTATTTTGCTTGTTGTTTAATTTATATTTTGCGTATTGGATTCTACAAAACCCCCCCATATATGCTTTTTACTCGTTGGTCAAAAAAGATAATTTCTTTCCAATTCCCTGTGGATTCTATCCATCTTACCACTACTACAAAGTTATTTTATTCGATAATTAGGAATTTATTTTTGGTGGATTCGTCACTCATCAAAATTTTTAACATTACCACAACAAAATTATTTCTTACTTTTCAAAGTAAATGACTAATAAGTTCTTTCGCACAAAGATTAAATTCAAAAGTAAATTTTATTTCAAGTGACTTATTTTGTACTATAAAGGCAACCTTAGATCTAATAAAATCAACGTTCTTAAGAATTTTATATAAATTAGGTAAAATATCTAATAAGTATAATAAAATCAATGGATTCTTTATTTACTTTATATAGTTTATGATTCTTTATTTGAGTTCAAAGATTTCATAAGTTATAGTATAAAATAAGACTTATATTTTTCACTGCCTACACAAAATAATCAACCCTATCCATTTATTATCCTATCACATTGTAATTGTTCTTCAATAATTAGTTAGTCCTCTTGATTGATGCAAAGCAAAAGTATCGTGGAAAGTTGGTTACCTTCTCTGTATCTTTTACATTGTTATCGTTATCGACTTATGTTTTTATATTACACTATACTTGGAGTAGGATGTTAAGGCTATTTCAAAATATTTTTTAACAATTAAATCATGTTTTTATGATTAATTACTAACCAATGTTTATATATCGGTATCTATAATACATGATTTAAAGTAGAGATATTGAATTAAAATAAGTAATCAGATTATTTTAAAAAACATTCGATGTTTGTGTGTAACGTGATCTTTTACCTTATTCATGGGTATAAAATTCTATCATTATCTCAATAAAATTGTCTTTTTTAGCATTTTAAAAAATAAATTATGAATAAGTTCATTAGTGCATGGATTAAATTTCAAAAGTTAATTTTAATAAAGTTAGCGACCGTAGAATTAATAACATCAATATTTTTAATTATTATATATATATTAAGTAAGATATCACATAAATGTAATAAAATCGCGTCTTAAATAACAATGGATTCTTCATTTAAGTTGAAAGATTTTATAAGTTATAGTATAATAAAACCTACATTTTCTATGGCCTATATAAAATTCTCAACTATATGTCATTTATGCGTCCATCACAATTCAATTGTTCTTCAATTAAGCTTAGTCTTCTTGACTGGTGCAACAAAGAAGTATAGTGAAAAGTTGGTTTTCCAAATTCTACATAACATCTCAAGTTATTTATTTTATATTAAACTTAAGGGTATGCACTTAACTTCCATTCATTCGAAGAAAGAAAAAAAAAATTTTGTTCTTCTTAATCTTCAGGCACAAATATAAAATTTAGATATTCAATGTTAATATTTTCGATAGTCTACATCTCATGTCATAAAGTTTAAAGGAGGATGCTTTAGAAAAGATTTGTACCAGCATAATTGTAACACCCAAGCATTTTTAATTTTTTTTCTTATTATTTTTATTTTTCTTTTTTTTTTGTATTTGAATTTTTTAGATTTTAATTTAATTTAATTTAATTTAATGAAAATAAAAATAATAATAATGATAAAATTGGGTAAAAATATTATTTGGATTTAATTGAAATTAATTTTGGGAAAAAGGGGTGAAAAAATTTGGATTATGGAGGTGTTTTTGAAAAGAAAATCAGAAACCGGGGGTCAAAACGCAATTTAAAAAAGTTGTGCCACGTTAGCAGCCCCGGCCAACCAGGACATGCCGCATGGCAAGGAAGTGCTGACACAGGACGTGCCACGTGAGCGATCCTCGTGCGCGCGATCAGACGGCCCAGATCCGTTCCCGCACGCACGGACGACCCATATCAAACGTGTGCACGAACGGTCCAGATTCACGCGTACGGACGATCCAAATTCAATCAGGCACGGACGGTCCAGATTGCATCGCGATGGACGGCCCAGATTTAATCCCAATTAAATCGCGATCGGACAGTCCATATTTAATCTTGATGGACGATTGAGATTAAAAGGCAAAGGGTATAAATAACCCCACCCACACCTGACCACAAAACCCTAACCGCTAGTGCCTCCCCGGAGAAGAAGAACTAGATGCTGGAGGACCCGGCTGCTGCCACCTGCCGCCGCACCGGAGAGGTTTCTGACTGCCAATCGAGGTAAATTTTCTCCCCTTGGCTCGTTTTTTGATGCTAAGTCTGCCTATGGCAGAACTGAAGCCAAACCACCGGTCAAACGGCTAGAAAACCCAACCGAAGTCCGGTAGTGCCGCTGCGAATCCCCTCTGTTTTTGCCTCCGAAAAGGCCCTTTCCGACCTCCGTTCGATGCAAATTTTATACCACTGTGATCACTGTTCTTTTCTCTACAGGTTGATCAGAGCCAAACATCAAAACGCGACTCACGCTGGAGGAGCCGCCACATTCGAGAGTACCGCCGGCGGTAAGTCTCAGTCTTTCGTGATTTTTTAGCCTACCGAGGGCCCTAGGGTTGTTTTATCGCAGGGACTAATGCAAGCTTAGCCGAAAATAGCCAACCTGAGGCGGATCGCCGCCGCTTGGCCGGAGCACGGCGGAGCCGCCGTGCTGGAATTATGATATTGGCTAGTATTTGATTTTGTAATTATATACAAATAGAAGATCTTGTAGATATTCCTTCTGCCCATAAAAGTCATGGGACAAATGAAAAATTAAATGATATTTTACTTCTATACAAATAGGAGATCTTGTAGGTATTCCTTCTACCTATAAAAGTCGTGTGACAAATGACAAATACTCAAACAAGTAAATTAAGTCACAAAGTTATATAAGTAATCAATATTTTAATAGCAATGTATTTTATCACAAGATTTAATGTGTTGGAATAGTACACATTGAATTGGTAGATGCATCTCTATGATGCGAATCCCACTACTTAATATTTATTGATAATTCTATCTTATATATATATATTTATATACATCCATTTATACATAATGTCAGGAAAATATTGAGGCCAAAAATTAGTTTTAAGACTAAAAATTGAGATGAAAATTAAGAGACAACATAATATGAGGAAAAACAAATGTTGATTGTGAGCTAAAAGGAAGGGAGAAAAAATTAATTACTTGAATAGAAAAGCTTTCAAGAAGGATGAATTTTTCATTTTTAAGCTCTAATAAACCCTGTGGTAGAATTATTTTTTTATATGTAATTATCTTTTAAAATTTCATACGAGGTCAGTAATAAGTTAAGGCTAACTCCAAAAACTTACAAATGTATCACATGAATTCAACTTACAAGATCAGTAATAAGTTAAGTTAATATTGTTCTTCAATAATTAGTTAGTCCTCTTGATTGATACAAAGAGGAAGTATCATGGAAAGTTAGTTACCTTCTCTATGTATTTTATATTTTTATCATTATCAACTTATATTTTTATATTACACTATACTTTGAGTAGGATGTTAAAGGGTATTTCAAAATTTTCATTAACAATTAGATCATAGTTCTAAGGTTAATTACTAAGCAATCTTTATATATTGGTATATAAATACATGAGTTGCAGTAGACATATTACATTAAAATAACTAATCACATTATTGTAAAGTACAGTCGACGTTTTTGTGTAACGTGATTTTTTACCTTATCCATGGTGATAAACTTCTATCATTATCTCAATAGAATTGTCTTTTTTAACTTTTAAAAAGTAAATGATGACTAAGTTCTTTAACGCATGGATTAAAAGTTAAAAGTTAATTTTAATACAGTTGGCGAACATAGAATTAATCAAATCAATGTTTTTAATTATTTATTGTGTATTAAGTAAGATATTACATGAATATAATAAAATCGCATCTCAAATAGCGATGGATTTTTCATTTAATTTCATGATTTCAAAAAATAAAACAACTTTGCAAATAGCCATATATTCTTCATTTAAGTTGAAAGATTTTATAAATTGTAGTATAATAATATTTACATTTTCCATGACCTATATAAAATACTCAACCATATGTCATTTATCCTCCCATCACAATTCAATTGTTCTTCAATTAAACCCAGTCTTCTTAACTAGTGCAATAAAAAAGTATAGCAAAAAGTTGGTTTTTCGAAGCTTATATAACCTCTAAAGTTATTTATTATACCTTAAACCCAAAGTTACGCACTAAATCTCCGTTCATTCAAAGAACAAAAAAAGAACAAGTTTCTTTCCATTCTTCTTAATCTTTAGGCACAAATAAAAAATCTAGATGTTCGATGTTAATATTTCTTTCCGAGAGGTAAGCCATTTTTGGTGATTTTTCTAATGATGTTTAGGTTCCTCTTAAGATATTTACATATTCCCAACTCCTTTTCCAAAACAGAAACAAATTGAGCTCAATCAGGCTTTGTTTCTACTGCACCTTCGAACAGTGTAGGTATGTTACCCTTCCTTTCCCTTTTCTGATTTTGATTTTTAAATTTATTATGTTTTTAATGTTCATTTGGGTTCTTATAAGGGTCTAGCTTCATTTAGTCCAAACTTCAGTGACAAATCTACTTACAAAAATCACTAGTTTGACAAAAATAAATTGTAACCCATTGTTGACAGTACAGGCAACTCCTTGGTGCTTTCTGGTCATCTGAACTTGAGTTGTTCGCGTGTGTAGGTTGTTTTTGAATTCTTCAGGAAGGTAAGACCTATAGTAATATATTTTATGCATGCAATGGTGTTCTATAGATGCATTATGAATAAATTTAGTTTTAAAATCTGATATATATTGTAGTTTTAGGATTGAATGAATGTGTGTGTGTGTGTGTCATGTGTCCATTTGGTTTAAAATCTATAAAGCGGATGGATTTTTGTGTATACTTGCATTTGATAAGCTATTCATTGAAGGATGGTAAGATGGAAAAACATAAATGTGCATGGAAGGTATGAGTTTGGAAAAGAAAAAATATATATATCTCCTTGCCAGTTAGTTTTATGCAAAGAGAAAAATTAAAAAAAAAGAAATTTAAAATAAATTAAATCTAGAAAATGACCGAAATATACTAGTTTTAAAAAAATTTAAAAAAATCAATCAAGAAAAGTAGAATAAAGTAAATAAAAGAAGTAAATTATCAAAAAGAAATTAAAAAATATATATATGTAATAATAATAACATAAAAGAAATAAAATATCAAAATGAAATAAAATAAATAAAGCTCTAGAAAAAAAAGTTAATTGAGGGAATTATGGATAAGAGATAGAGTCTAGATGAATAATTAAGAAAGAATAAAGAAACTAATCTAAAATTTAATAACTAAAATAGTTAGTAAATACATCTATTCGGTACTCGGGAGGGGTATTACTAAAATTACTGTTATGATAGGAACCTTACTCTTAGATTGGGTGGATACTAAACTGTTTACAGTTTACTACTTATTGATATAACTGTAATTCCCTTTTCTTAGAGGTAGTGGGGTCCTCACTACCTCCTTGCTATCAATTCAGACATCTGCATGCAGTAGGGTTATAATTACTAAAATAATAAAATTTGATAGTAAAACTTCAAATATAAGTTCAAACTTATGTGTGTGTGTATTGGATGATCGAGTACAGTATTGAGTGTAGTATTGATCTGACAGTGATAACTAAGATTATTGAATGATTGGTGAAAGTACTGAAATTTGTATAAATTAAACTGTAATTTTATAACTTGCATTTTTTGGTTTTCAAAACATTGTTTGTGTAAATCTATTATTGCTAGTGTAATTGAGTTATTGGAACTCACCCCCAATCCAATTATCCATATTATAATGAAGATCATACAGCAATAACCACTTTTGATAAGAGCATCCAATGCATGGCCGTGACAAAGCCTGAACAAACGATGAGTAGTTAAAGAGCCTTATTGTCCACCACCTCCATGCCCAGAGCCTCTACAGATGTTGTCGCCAGCACTATAGGAATTTATGTACTATGCGATCGAAGATGGCACGAGCGTCTAGATACCAATTAAAAGTGGTGATCAAACTCAGGCCCTTAATCAATAACATAATCATGCAGTTTGGATTTTACATATAGTCGACATAAAGTCTGAAAGATGAAACTTCCAATCTGTATAGTCAATAAGCTAAAATAATGATTAGGGGAGATTAGGGTTGTGCATTCTGCATATAATAAATACAGGTACGACACTGAGAGTCCCTAAAGGGACACTTGTAGCAACCAAAGTAGACACAAGAGGTGCATTCTACATTTTGGATTTCTTGTACATCCTCTATAAATTTTTTGACTTGCCCTTTCTTTATCAGGATCACAATTTATCTTTTAAAAACACATATATACACATTACTCAGCATTTTATGTAGTGGATTTGCACATGAATATATACATATACAACCAAAATAATAATAAAGTTTTACCTCTCATAAGGCCAGTTGGGGCACCTCCAACTTTATTAACCAAAGCATCGTGGGAGAGCCTGTAATCCCTAGTTGTGTAGAGGCAGAAGCATTGGTCCTTTTTACACCTTATGCTAGTAATGAACTCACCTAGATGGAACTGTTGCTTTTTGCCAATGAGTCTTGATATGTTGTTTAGGTCGATAGTAAGTTATAGTATTTGATTTTGCATTTCTATACAAAAAGGAGATCTTGTAGATATTTTTTTTCCCCATAAAATTCGTGGCACAAATAAAAAATTGAATGATTTTTCAGTTCTATACAAATAGGAGATCTTGTAGATATTCCTTCTACCTATAAAAGTCATCTGACAAATAATAGATACTCAAACAAGTATACTATGTCACAAAGTTATAAAAGTAATCAGCATCTTAATAGCAGTTTATTTTATCACAAGATTTTATGCTTTGGAATAATACATATTGAATTGTTATTTTCATATCTATGCCACCAATCACACCTACTTAATATTAATTGATTATTCCATCTTTTATATATATTTATGTGAATCAATTTAAACATAATGTGAGAAAAAAATTGAGGCTAAAAATAAGTTTTAAGCCTAAAAATAAAGAGACAACATAATGTGAGGAAAAAAAAGTTAACTGTGAGATAAGAGGAAGAGAGAACAAATTGACTACTTGAATAGAACAGCTTCCAAGGAGATTGAATATTTCATTTTTAAGCTCTAATAGACCATGTGGTGGAATAGTTTTTTATGTATTATTATCTTTTAAAGTTTCTTACGAGGTTTGTAATAAGTTAAAGCTAACTCTAAAAAGTTGCAAATGTATCACATTAATTAAACTTACAAGATTAGTAATAAGTTAAGTTAATATAAAAAGTAAAGTTTGTAGTAGTATACAATCATTTAAAAGGCTCACAAGGTGCTAAATGCTGTTACCATATAAACATTTAGTATATAGTTTAAAATGGCATCATTAACGACTTATATTTTTTATATTACACTATGAACAATGTTACATTTTAGAACTTTCACTAACAATTAGATCATATTTCTGATGTTAAATTTTAACAAATATATTGATATATAAATATATGGTTTAAACTAAAATCTTGCATTAAAATAACTAATCGCATTAATGTAAAGTAAAGTAAATTTTTCAATGGAAACAAACAATTATATTACATTAATCAATAAAACCACGCAATAAATGAAGAGAAACAATGGAAATTTTAGGATGAAGTAAAAAATTTAGCATGTTGATCAAGCATTCATAGTTAACAAAAAAAATCAAGTTGCATATTGAAAATTAATACCGAATTAGAATCTTGATATCTTATAAGGATTTTGATGAACTTCTCTTACACAATAATATTATGACAAAATCAAAAAAATAAATTCAACTTTACCACATTTTTTTATGTATATTACATGTGTACATAAAAAATGTGAAACATTTGTAGCTTTAAATCTTAAAAATTAGCTAATTTTTATTACACATTTTTTCTTCTTAAATAATTAATTTGAAATAAAAAATTATTAAGTGATTGTGATACTTTAAGTTTTGTTTCTATAATTTTTTAACAAAAATTTATGGTGTCATATTTGTGTGGTCGACAAATATTTTTATATTTTAAACCACTTAACACTTAATTATATAATTTTAATGAATTATCAAGGTAATAACTGTACATACAAATGTATGTACAATATTGTAAAGAAATGTGAAGAGGGTAGACTTGGTTAACTGTTATCATTAAATTTATCTTTTAAATACAAAAACTACAAAATTAAAAAATAGTTAGCGAAAAATATTCGAAGCTATTCCATCTATTTCATTTTCCTTCTTTCACTTTTCCTTTTGAGCTTCATTGTTCCAATAGCACTCACCATCTTCATCCAGAATTTCTAATTCCCATAAAACTTATCTTCTAAAAGTTGAAAAAAATTGTAAAACTATATAAATTGTTAGAAGAATTTTTAGATTAAAAAGATCAGAAAGTCGAATTTTTGTTACTTATAATTCAAAAAAATATATTGCAGCGTGATAAACTTTTAACATATCTCAACAAAATTGTTTCTTACTTTTCAAAGTAAATGGCTAATAAGTTATTCTACACCAAGATTAAATTCAAATGTAAATTTTATTTGAAGTGACTCATTTTGTACTATAATGGCAGCCGTAGAATTAATAAAATCAAAATTTATAAGTATTTTATATAAATTAAGTAAAATATCTAATAAGTATAATAAAATCACATCCTAAATAGTCATGGATCTTTATTTAAAAAATTATATTTTAAATAACCACAATTCTTTATTTACTTTAAAAAGTTTTTGATTTTATATTTAAGTTCAAAGATATCATAATTATAGTATAAAATAAGACTTGCGTTTTTCACAGCCTGCACAAAATAATCAATCGTACATATTTATTCTCTTCTCACATTGTAATTATTCTTTAATAATTAATTAGTCCTCTTGATTGATGCAAAAAAGAAGTATTGTAGGAAGTTGGTTACTTTCATCTTATATTTTATATTGTTATCATTTTTTACTTATATTTTTATATTACATTATACATTGAGAAGAATGTTAAAGGGTACTTCAAAATTTTTATTAACAATCAAATCATGTTTCTAAGGTTAATTACTAACCAATCTTTATATATTGGTATCTAAATATATGATTTAAAGTAGAGATATTGCATTAAAATAACTAATCACATTATTGTAAAGTAGAGTTGACATTTTTATGAAACATGATTTTTTATCTTATGCATGGTGATAAATTTCTATTATTATCTCAATAGAATTACTTGTTTTAACTTTTAAAAAAATAAATGACGGATAAGTTCTTTAACACATGGATTAAAATTCAAACATTAATTTTAATATTGTTGGCAGCCATGTAATTAATCAAATCAATATTTTTAATTACTTTATATATATTACATAAGATATTATATAAATATAATAAAATCGCATCTCAAATAGCGTTCGATTCTTCATTTAAATTCAAGATTTTAAAAAATGAAACCACTTTCAAAATAGCCATAGATTTTTCATTTAAGTTCAAAAAGTTATAGTATAATAAGATCTATATTTTCCATGGCATATATAAAATACTCAACCGTATGTCATTTATCTTCGAATAACAATTCAACTGTTCTTTAATTAAACTCAGTGTTCTTGACTGATGCAACAAACAAGTGTAGTAAAAAGTTTGTTTTCCAAAGACTACATAACCTCTTAAGTTATTTATTATAATAAAAGTCAAAGTTATGCACTTTTCTTTTCATTTTTCTTAATCTTTAGGCACAAATATAATATCTAGATGTTGGATGTTAATATTTTCTAGAGTGTAAATCTCAGGTCATAAGGTTTAAAGGAGGAAGCTTTCGAGAAGATCTCTACCAATAAAATCTTACGAGTCCTAAGACCATGTTACACTCGTTTTCACTCGGTGAGGATTCCTTTTTGCCATTAATACCAACATCCGTTTCCATTGTAGATGTGTTTTTTTTGGATAATTTTCTTTATGATAAATTACTAATGATATGAATACATTTAAAATTATTACTCCAGTTAAATGGCTTTAATTTCCTTTATACATCTCACTAAGTGACAAGTGATAAGTGATAAGTGAGAAATGATCTACCCACATGATAGAGGTAATCTTTAGTGCCCTCATTGATGCCCACGGAAATGGCATCATGTAATGAAACACTTAAAAAATGAAAAAATAAAAATTATAAACCTTCATAAAAATGTGATTGAGAATACAAGTGCAACTGAAAAGTGATAAGTGAACAATGTAAAGTGAAAGTGATATTGACATATGCAATGATAAGTAATTCAGTGGCAAGTGCAAGTGTTTTGAAACCAATGAACAATATTATTTGTTTATGTAAATATGATGTTAGAGTATTTGTGATATTTATGAAATCATATGTAAAAGAGTGAATCGTTGAGATATATGAAATTATGGTTACTGTATTGATTGGGAATTGGTTTTAAAGAAGATATGCATTTGTTTTGAGAATCTTGTGTGATTGAGTGTGTGTATGTCTTTGTTTTGAGCACTACCCCTGTTCCTTACTTTGTATGTGAAGCTCACCCCAATTCACATCTCCCTGTGCAAATTAGTCAAGATCAAGAGTAAGTTCAAGGTCGAATAAAGACTTTAAAGAACTTTTAGTGATCTTGAGAGTTTTGTCTTGTAAAGTCGATTTAATTAGATTATAACGATGCAATGTAATGAGTTTTATAAGCTTCATGACTTATAATTCTATATAGAGGATGATTAATCTTAAGTTTTTGCTTATTGTTGCATAAAATTATCAGGTTATGTGCTTGGAATAACACTCCCTCCTCAATAGAGAAAGTGTGCTATTACATCAGATTCTTTATTTCATTTAAGGATTTTAGTAAAATTCTCTTAAATAATAGGATTATAATAAATCAAAAAATAAATTCAAAGATTACTCACACTTCTTTTAAATATACTTTATACGTACATATTTTATAAATATAAATATGCCTATTTTAACAATATATAGCATTATTGTTAGAGAATTTTTGAAATAAAAAAGAACATACATATATACATATATATATATCCTCTATTATCCTTTTGTTCTTCTCTTATTAATTCTAAAGAGTTTTCTTTCTCTTCTCCAAAACCCAAATTCCAAACACAAATTTTCAAGTTTAATCATCACCCATCATACAGCAATAAGTAGTTTCTATAAGAGCATCCAATGCATTGCCATCACAGAACCTAAGCAAACGACGACTAGTTAAAGAGCCTTGTCGTCCACCACCTCCACGCCTAGAGCCTCTGCAGATGCTGCCGCCAGCATTGTAGGGATTTGTGTACTACGCGGTGAAAAATGGCATGTGCAACCTGATTCCAATTAAAAGTGGTGATTAAGCTCCGACCTTTAATAAAAAAAAACATGATCATGAAGTCTGGGATTTACTTATAGTTTTCATAAAATCTTAAAGATGAAACTTCTAATTTATGTAATCATTAAGATAGAGTGATGATGAGGAGAGATTAGGGCTTTGCATTCTCCATATAATAGATACAGGTGTGGCACTAGTAGTCCCTAAAGTGACATTTGTAGCAACCAAGGATACACAAAAGGTGCATTCTACATTTTGGATCTCTTGTACACCCTCTGCAAGTTTTGTGACTTGCCCTTTTTAAGTCAGCGTCACAATTTATCTTTTAGAAACACATACATACACATTACTCTACATAACATATAGTGGATTTACACATTAATATACATATACAACAAAAATAATGATAAAGGTTTACCTCTCATAATGCCAGTCGGGGCACCTCCACCTTTTATTAGCCAAAGTATCACGGTAGAGCCTGTAATCCTTAATAGCGGAGGCAGAATTGTTGGTCCATTTTATACCTTGTGCAGGTAATGAACTCACCTTAATGGAATCGTTGTTTTCCACCAATGATCCTTGATTTGTTGTTTAGGTTTACAACAAGCTTATAGTATTTGATTTTGTACTTCCATACAAATAGGAGATCTTATACATATTCCTTGTACCTATAAAAGTCATGTGACAAATGATAAATACTCAAACAAGCAAAGTAAGTCAGAATGTTATAAAAGTAATCAGTATCTTAATAGCAATTTATTTTATCACAAGAGTTAACGTTTTGGAATAGTACACATTGAATTGCTAATTGTAGCTCTATGCCACTAATCCCACTTACTTAATATTAATTGATAATTTCATCTTTTATATATATATATATTTATACACATCCATTTATACATAATGTGAAAAACAAATTGAGGCTAAAAATTGAGGTGAAAACGAAGAGACAATATAATGTGAGGAAAAAAAATGTTGACTGTGAGCTAAGAGGAAGAGAGAACAAATTAACTACTGGTATAAAAAAACTTCCAAGGAGGATGAAATTTTCATTTTTAAGTTTTAATAGATCATGTGGTGGAATAATTTTTTTATGTATAATTATCTTTTAAAATTTCGTATAAGGTCACTAATAAGTTAAAGGTAACTCAAAAAACTTACAATTGTATCACATTAATTAAACTTATTAGATCAGTAATAAGTTAAGTTAATATTACAAAATAAAGTTTGTACGAGTATATAATTATTTAAAAGACTCACAAGGTGGTAAATATTGTGACCATATAAACCTTTAATTTATAGTTTAAAATGTTATTATTATTGACTGATATTTTTTATATTACACTATGTAGGATGTTAAAAGATATTTTATAATTTTTATTAAAAAATAGATCGTGTTTTCAATATTAAATTTTAGGCAATTTTTATATATTGGTATATAAATATATAATTTAAATTAAAATATTATATTAAAATAACTAATCACATTATTGTAAAGTATAGTAAATTTTTCAAAAGAAACAAAAAATATATCACATTAATTAATAAAAATTACACAATCAATGAAAAGAATTAATGAGAATTTAGGGATGAAATAAAAAAATTTAGTATGCCCTTCAAGAATTTATATTTAACCAAAAAAAGAATTAATGATTACATTTTTCTTGAAGCCAAGACTTTCGAATATTGATAAAAATATCCAATTTTTCATAAACTATTGTTTCTCAAAAAATAATAAATGCATTTGAAGATAAAAAAAATCCAGTTGCATATCACAAATTTCTGAAAAATTAGAATCGTGATATCTTGTAAGGATTTTGATTAAATTCTCTTATATAATAATATTATGACAAAATCAAAAAAATAAATTCAACTTTACCACACACATTACTCAGCAAAACATGTAGTTGATTTGCACATGAATATATACATATACAACAAAAATAATGATAAAAATTTATTTGCAAAAGTATCATGGTTGACCCTCTAATCCCTAGTAGTGCGGAGGCGAAAATGTTGGTCCTTTTTACAACTTGTGTAGGTAATGAACTCACTGGGATGGAACTACTGCTTTTAACTAATTAGCCTTAATATATTGTTTAGTTTTAAAGGAAGCTTTTAGTATTTGATTTTTTACTTCTATACAAATAGGAGTTCTTGTAGGTATTCATTTTGTCCATAAAAGTCATGAGAGAAATGAAAATTCGAATTATTTTTTACTTTTATACAAATATATTACAACGAGATAAACTTTTAACATATCTCAACAAAATTGTTTCTTATTTTTCGAAGTAAATGGCTAATAAGTTCTTCCGCACAAAGATTAAATTCAAAAGTAAATTTTATTTGAAATGACTCATTTTGTACCATAATAACAACAATAAAACTAATAAAAATAATGTTCATAAGCATGTTATATAAATTAAGTAAAATATCTAATAAGTATAATAAAATCACGTACCAAATAGTTATGGATTCTTTATTTAAGAAATCAAATTTTAACTAGCCACAATTCTCTATTTACTTTAAATAGTTTATGATTCTTTATTCGAGTTCAAAGATTTCATAAGTTATAGTATAAAATAAGACTTATATGTTTCACAATCTGCATAAAATAATCAACCGTATACATTTATTCTCCTCTCACATTATAATTGTTCTTCAATAATAAGTTAGTCCTTTTGATTGATGCAAGGAAGAAGTATTGTGGAAAGGTTGTTACCTTCTTTATGTATTTTATATTGTTGTCATTATTGACTGGGAGCATTCCTCTTACGTCTTTCTAGACCAGATAGGGGAGGAAAAAATAGATACCCCGAAGGGTAAGGAGAACAGATATCCCTCAGAGATAAAAAGTCTAACGAGATACTTGATGCAATATGCATTTCGATACAGATACGTGTCGGACCATATAGGCTTCATTCTAATTTTTTCTTTTTCTTTTCTTTTTAATTTTTTTATTAAGGACTACATATTACATATATTACATGCAAATTCATCAAGTGTTAATAATTCACATAGCATGCTTGAAAATCAGAAGAATTGGACTCATTTAAACACAGAGGCATGCAAAATAGACAAAATAACAATCATATTAAATTTTCTTATCTAAAAATACTCCTTAAAGTGTTGAAAGTAATACTAGATTCCTTACCAAAACCTTGGTGTTTTCTTTTTCACCATTTTCCTTTCTTTCTCTTCTTCTCTCACTAATTTACTATCTCTCTCTCTAAACCTTTGAGAATAGAAGAAATGGAAGTGTAAAGAGGAAGGGAAGGAGAAGGAAGATTTATAGAATTTTAGAATCGTTGAATTCGTGTCAAGTGGCAAAATTTGTTGAAGAAAAAGGAGAAAAGATTCTTGGCACAAAAAACAAGGGAGAAAAATTTCCTCCACCAATGGTAGCGATGCGCAGACTAAGGCGCGATGGGACGTGAGTGCATGCATGTGAATGGGATGTGCGTGTTAAGTGCATGCCTTGTGGCCACTGTACGCGCACGTGTGCGCACTCAGTTCCTAGCACCTGCGCGAATAAACTGCTTTCTCGCGGGATTTTTTCCGCATGCAGGTTTTCTCATGTTTTGCCATTTTTTGATTTTTTTCTAAATTTTTCCTTTGAAATAAAATAAAATATTTTAAAATAAAGTAAAATAAAAATAAAAATTGATCAAAATCACAAATCTAAAAAAAATGTTAAGCAACGTATATCAATTTAAGTTTAAAGCCACCAAAGGGCCAAATAAATAGAGTTTTAAAAGTATTTTAGTACAGTGATTGGCGGGGTGTTACATATAGTAGTATTTTTTATGCATGCATTGGTGTTTTATATATGCATTATGAATAAATTTAGTTTTCAAATATGATGTCTATTGTGCTTTTTGGATTGAATTAATGGTGCGTGTAATGCATCCATTTGGTTTAAAATCTATAAATTGGATGGATTTCTGTATATACTTGCATTTGATAAACTATTTATTGAAGGATGGTAAGATGGAAAAACATAAACGAGCAGGGAAGGTATGGGGTTGCAAAAAAAATATATATAGATATCCTTGCGAGTTAGTTTTCTACAAAGAGCAAAATTGGAAAAAAGAAATAAATTAAATCTAGAAAATGAATGAAGTATGCTAGTTTTAAAATAATTTAAAAAAATCAATCAATAAAGGTAGAATAAAGTAAATAAAAGAAGTAAATTATCAAAACGAAATTAAAAAATATATATATAATAATAAAAATAAATAAAACAAATAAATAAATCTCTATAAAAGAAAGTTAATTGAGGGAATTATGGATAAAAAATGGAGTCAAGATGAATAATTAAGAAAGAATAAAAAAACTAATCAAAAATTTAATAAATACGTCCATTCAGTACTCATGAGAGTTATTACTGAAATTACTGTTATGACTATTGTCACTACTTACTGTTTACTGATAGGAATCCTACTCTTAGATTGGGTAGATACTGAACTATTTACCATTTACTGATATAACTATAATTCTCCTTTCTTAGAGGTAGTGGTGTCTTCACTGCCTCCTTGGTATTGATTTAGGTGTCTGCATGCAATAGGGTTATAATTATTAAAATAATAAAATTTTATAGTAAAACTTCAATTATAGGTTAAAAATTACGTGTGTGTGCATTGGAGGATCGAGTACGGTACTGAGCGCCCTATTGATCTAACAGTGATAACTAAGATTATTGAATGATTGGTGAAAGTGCTGAAATTGGTATAAAATAAACTGTAACTTTATAAGCTGCATTTATTGGTTTGCAAAACATTGTTTGTATAAATCTATTACTCATAGTATTATTGAGTTATTAGAACTCACCCCAACCCAATTCCCAATATTATGATGAAGATATGCCTTTGAATGCCTGTTTGGATCTATTCCACAAGGATTGGGATAAGATGACTTTTGTATATTTTGAATACAGACAAAATAATTATCTTTTGTTAGTTAACTTAAACTAATATATATATCCACATAGTTAACTTGTGCTTTAGAATACTGAATGTATGTTTCTAAGGGATTGAATAGACCGCAGTAGTATATTTAAAAAAAAATTCTTTAATAGATAGATTTGACGTTGTTGCTCTCAGGCATCGTGACGTCACACTTATGTTTTTCATAGACTAGACAAAAAAATCAACCCTACACTTTTATTCTCTTCTCACATTATAATTATTCTTTAATAATTAGTTAATCCTCTTGATTGTTGCGAAGAAGAAATATCGTGAAAAGTTAGTTACCTTGTCTATTTATTTTATATTGTTACCATCATCGACTTATATTTTTATATTACACTATACTTTGAGTAAGATGTTAAAGGGTATTTCAGAATTTTTATTAACAATTAGATCATGTTTCTAAGGTTAATTACTAACCAATCTTTATATATTGGTATATAAATACTTGATTTAAAGTAGAGATATTGCATTAAAATAACTAATCACATTATTGTAAAGTATGATCGACATTTTTGTGTAATGTGGCTCCTTACATTAGGCGTGGTGATAAACTTATATCATTACCTCACTATCTTTTTTCACTTTTAAAAAACTAAATGATGAATAAGTTCTTTAGTGCATGGATTAAAATTTAAAAGTTTACTTTAATATAATTGGCAACCATAGAATTAATTAAATCAATATTTTTAATTAATTATATATATATATTAGATATTACATGAATATAATAAAATCGCATCTCAAATAGCGAGGAATTATTCATTTATGTTCAAGATTTCAAAAAATAAAACCACTTTGCAAATACCCATGGATTCTTCATTTAAGTTCAAAGATTTAATAAATTGTAGTATAAAAATATCTACATTTTTCATGACTTATATAAAATATTGAACCATATTCTATTTATCCTCTCCTCACAATTCCGATGTTCTTCAATTAAACTCAGTCTTCTTAACTGGTGCAACAAAGAAGTATAGTGAAAAGTTTGTTTTCCAAAGCCTACATAACCTCTAAAGTTATTTATTATAGCTTAAACTCAAAGTTACACATTAAACCTCCATTCATTTGAAGAACGAAAAAAAAAGAAACAATTTTTTTTCATTCTACTTAATCTTTAGGAACAAATATAAAATCTAGATGTTCCATGTTAATATTTTCTACAGTCTAAATCTCAGGTCACTAAGGTTTAAAGGAGTAATCTTTGGAGAAGGTCTGTACAAGTAAAATCTTACGGGTCCCATGACCATGTTGCACTCGTTTCACTCGGTAAGGCTTCCCTTATGTCATCCATACCAATATCCTTCTCCATTGTAGATGTGTTTTCCTTAGATGATATTTTTAATGATAAACTACTAACGATATGGATACATTTAAAATTATTACTACAACTGAATGACTTCAATTTCCTTCACACATCTCACTAGGAGCTTTGCTAGAAGAACGAACTTGATATATTTGTTTCTGATCCATACAAGATTAAGTTTAATAAGATGTCAGGTTGCAACTTTGATAAGCATGAAATAGAGCTGGTGAAGTTCTTTCTGAGGAAAACAATCAATTTAGGAATATGGTTCTTGTAACTCCTAAGAAAAATGCTCTTAAAATTGATCAAAATGTTTCGTATTATTATTGCAAGCTTTTCTATTCCTCGAGAGCATTGAGACAAGCTCGAGTATCTCTTTATGACCTTCCAACAATACTGATCATATGTTGCCTTAAATTTGACGTATAATTATACATTTATTATTTTTTAATGAACTAAGATAAATGAATCAAAATATGATTAGTTTAAGCAAATTAGATTGAATTACTAATGAGATATATTACTACAATATTATTCATCCCATAAAAAAAAGATTTTTTTAAAGAGCGATAAGATGTTATATAACATAGATAGTTTTTAGTGATAGTTAAGACTTTATAGTCACTTTAATAGGGCTTTAAAAAATTTCTTTTGTTTTTTATACCATTTATATAGGATTCAATAATTTTTTTTGGCTGAGACAATCTTTGACCATGCACCATTCTTTGGTGGTGGCTTACTACCAATATATTTAATCATTTTATCTTTTATCTCTCAAAAAATTTAATGATCTCATTTTTGTAGAATTTGAGCATTTTGAGTATTAAGAAAAACATCCAATTATTTAATAAACTATTATTTTCTAGAAAATAATATCTGCATAGATTTAAAAGAAAGGTAATAGCATATCACTAGTTTTTACTAAATTAGATATAACACCCCGGCCTAGAGAAATAGGGATAAGCCCATGCTGAAAATGATTTCATTTCAAAGCTAGTCATCAAGAGTAAGAAGGGCCAAGATGACATCATTTTGTAAAACTCCAAAACAACCCCGTTTAGATGAAAGAAAAAGAAAAAAAAAGGGCAACCAGAGGCGTGTATGCCTCTGGTAGCAAAAGAAGAAGAAGAAAAAGAAGCCTGGACCTACACACCAAAGAAGGAGAACCAAATCATTGGCTAGGTGCGGGTCCACTTATCCATACCTTTCTCTGGCACGATTTGCCCATATTCGAGCGAGATTTATGTGCGTGACTCAATTTGTGACGATTTCTGGCACAAGCATGGCAGTGCATGGGTGGTTCTTGTTGCCCATGCTAGTTCTGACAGTCGAGCATGAGGTGACAAATAATTCTCCAGTGGCAGCGTGTGGTGAACCAGGGACTTGTGTATGGTGGCGTGTGGTAATTTCAGTGATCGAAATCATGCTATGGTAAAACTTGATCCACTTTTGTATTATAATTATTTCCATAAGTATCTATCATTTAATCTATATATTTTTTGTTTATGAACGGGAAAATTATCTAAACAATACTGGATTTACAGGTGAGCATAGACCCAAGCCAATAAGGATTCTAACATTATTTTCGATTTGACTATGTGTAAGGAATTGGGTTAGTCTCATTTAGAGATGCTTTTATTTTTATAAAAATTTAATTTTCGTTGAAATAAATATTTTACAAATTTTATAAATTATTTAAGTTTCTAACATGCTTGTAATAAACTCATCATGTGTATGTATGTTATCGTATGCGGGTGCTTCAATAATATATGTAATTAAATGTGTAAAACGAGTCTATGTGTATGATATGATATGTGTAAACCTATATAAACATGATTTCTATGTATGCATAATGAGTGTATTAGCATTAGAATATGTGCAAATGATTGATTCGTGAATCAATGTAAATGAAAGAGGCGTACTGTATATAGGTAAAAAAGTATAGGTATTGTGGTTATAGAGATTATCCTTTAGATTCCAGTAAATTAGTAAGGCTATGTATATAAATATGTAAAACTATACATGCATGTGCATCCATAAAACTATTGGTATAAATAGTGTGCATATGTGCATTTGTTGATGGTTGAATAGTCATTAAGGTTAAACTATGTATGGAAGTATATGTATATAGTGTATACATGTTATGAGTGAAAATATGTAAGCATCTAAGTTGTATAGGTAGCTGTGTTGGGATTGAGTTGTAAGATTATAAAATAAGAACATTTAAAAGGCATGGTAATCTGTTTAATAGGTATCAACATGAGGAGTATGTGTGTGTGTTGTCATTTTGGCAAGTGAAGTGTGGTCAACCCTACTTGTGGATACAATCTCAGACATACGTGGTTAGGAAGTCCCATATATAACCGTTCTATGTTTGAGTCTATGTGAAAAGTGATAAGTGATACCTAATGCATAACTGTTCCATGTTTGGGTGCATTGAGGAAGTGATAAGTGATAAATGACAAGTGATAAATGACAAATGATAAGTGATAAGTGATAAGTGATGTACCCACATGATAGAGAGAATCCTTAGTGCCCTCGTTGATGCCCGTGGAAACAGTATCGTGCAATGAAACTCTTAACAGACTAAAAATAAAAATTATAAACCTTAATAAAAATGTGACTGAGAATGCAAGTGCATCTGAAAAGTGATAAGTGAACAATATATAGTGAAAGCAATATTGACATATGCTATGATAAGTAATTTAGTCACAAGGGCAAGTGATTGTTAGGAAGTGTAAGTGCAAGTGTTATGAAACTAGTGAATAATATTATTAATTTATGTAAATGTGATGATAGAGTATTCATGATATATATGAAATCATATGTAAAAGAGTGAATTATTGAGATATGTGAAATTATAGTTACTATATTGATTGGGAGTTAGTTTTAAAGAACATGTGCATTTGTTTTATGAATCTTGTGTGATTGCGTGTGTGCATATCTTTTTTTTGGGCATTGCCTCTCTTCCTTACTGAGTTCATAAAGCTCACCCTAATTCACACCCCCAATGCAAATTAGTCCAGATCAAGAGCAAGTTCAAGGTCAAAGAAAGACTTTGAAGAACCTTTAGTGATCTTGAGAGTTTTGTCTTGTGAAGTGGTTTAATTATATTATAGTGATGCAATGTCAAGAATTTTGTAAGCCTCATGACTTGTAATTGCGTATAGGGGATAATTGAATCTTAAGTTTTTGCTTATTGATGCATAAAATTACAAGGTTATGTTCATAGAATCGCACTCCCTCCTCAACAGAGAAGGCAGGCTGTTACATCATATTCTTTATTTTAGTAAAATTCTCTTAAATAATAGGATTATGATAAATCAAAAATAAATTCAAGAATTTTTCACTCTTCTTTTAAATATAATTTATATGTATATATTTTACAAATATAAATATGCCTACTTTAACAATATGTAGCATTATTGTTAGAGAATTTTTGAAATAAACAAGAATATACATATATACATAGATATATATCCTCTATTGTCCTTTAGTTCGTCACACATTAATTCCCAAGAGTTTTCTTTCTCTTCTTTAAAACCCAAATTAAACACAAATTTTCAAGTCTAATCATCCCCCATCATATAACTTTTAATAAGTGCATCCAATGCGTGGCCACTACAGAAGCTAAACAAATGACGACTAGTTAGAGAGCCTTGTCGTCCACCACCTCCACACCCAGAGCCTCTCCAAATACTACGGCTAGCACCGTAGGGATTTGTGTACTATGTGATAGAAGATGGCATGTGGATCTAGATTCCAATTAAAAGTGGTGATGAAGCTGGGGCTGATAATAAAAAATATGATCATCAAGTTTGGAGTGTAGGTATAGTTTACATAAAGTCTAAAAAATTAAACTTCTAATCTACGTAATCATTAAGCTAGAGTGATGATTACGGGAGATTAGGGCTATGGATTCTCCATATAATAAATACAGGTGCATCACTGACAGTCCCTAAAGCGACACTTGTAGAAACCAAAGAAGACACAAGAGGTGCATTCTGCATAAATATATTCATATACAATAAAAATAATGATAAAGGTAATGAAGTCACCCTGATTGAATTGCTGCTTTCCACCAATGACCTTGATTTGTTATTTAGGTTTACAATTAGCTTGTAGTATTTGATTTTGTACTTCTATAAAAATAAGAGATCTTGTAGGTATTCTTTCTTCCCATCAAAGTCATGGGACAAATGAAAATTTTAATGATTTTTTACTTCTATACAAATAAGAGATCTTATACATATTTCTTGTACCTTTAACGGACATGTGACAAATGATAGATACTCAGACAAGCAAAGTAAGTCACAATGTTATAAAAGGAATTAGTATCTTAATAGCAGTTTATTTTATCACAAGACTTAACGTTTTGGAATATACACATTGAATTGATATTTGCACCTTTATGCCACCAATCCCACTTACTTGATATTAATTGATAATTTCATCTTATATGTATATATATTTATATACATCCATTTATACATAATGTGAGGAAAACAATTGAGGCTAAAAATTAGTTTTAAGGCTAAAACATAAGGTGAAAATGAAGAGACAACAAAATGTAAAGAAAAAAAATGTTGACTGTGAGCTAAGAGGAAAAGAGAACAAATTAATTACTTGAATAGAAAAACTTCCAAGGATGATTAAATTTTTATTTTTAAGCTCTAATAGATCATGTGGAGGAATAATTTTTTAATGGATAATTAGCTTTTAAAATTTCATAAAAGGTCAGTAATAAGTTAAAAGTAATAAAAAAACTTACAAATGTAGGACATTAACTGAACTTGTAAAATCAGTAATAAGTTAAGTTATTATTACAAAGTAAAGTTTGTATGAGTATACAATTATTTAAAATACTCACAAGGTTGTAAATGTTGTGACCATATAAACCTTTAGTTTATAGTTTAAAATGTTATCATTGTCGACTTATATTTTTTATATTACACTGTGTAGGATGTTAATGGTATTTTATAATTTTCATTAACAATTAGATCATGTTTCCGATATTAAATTTTAATCAATTTTTATATATTGGTATATAAATATATGATTTAAATTAAAATGATGCATAAAAAATAACTAATCATATTATTGTAAAGTATGATAAATTTTTTAAAAGAAACAAAAAATATACCACATTAATTGATAAAAACCACACAATCAATGAAAAGAATAATGAGAATTTAGGGATGAAATAAAAAAATTAGTATTTTCATCAAGCATTTATACTTAACAAAAAAAAAAGAATTAATGATCACATTTTTCGTGAAGCCAAGACTTTTAAATATTAGAAAAAAAATCCAATTGTTTAATAAACTATTATTTCTCAGAAAATAACAAATATATTTGAAGACTAAAAAAATCTAGTTGCATGTCACAAATTTCTACCAAATTAGAATCTTAATATCTTGTAAGAATTTTGATTAAGTTTTCTTATATAATAATATTATGACAAAATCGAAAAAATAAATTCAACTTTACCACACATATGTGTAAATAAAAAATATGAAATATCTATAGCTTTAAATTTCAAAAATTAGCTAATTTTTTTATATACTTTTTATTCTTAAATCACTAATTTGAAATAAAACAATTATTAAGTTATTGTGATCCTCTTAGTTTTGTTTGTATAATTTTTTAACAAAACTCTATGGTATCATACTTCTATGATCAATAAATTTATTTATATTATGAAGCACTTAACACTTAATTATCTAATTTTAATAACGTAATAACTATATATACATATTTATGTATAGTATGATAAAGAAATACGAAGAGAATAAACTTGATTAACCGTTATTATTAAATTGGTCGTCTAAAAATAAAAATTATGAAATTAAAAAATAGTAGGCAGAAAATATTCAAAGCTATTTTCGTCTATCTCATTTTTCTTCATTCACTTTAACTTTTTAGCGTCATTGTGCCAATAGCACTCACCATCTTCATCCAGAATTCTAAATTCTCATAAAAGTCATCTTCTAAAAATTGAAAAAAAAAAGTTGTAAAACTATATAAATTTTTAACATTATTTTAACAAAATTGTTTCCTATTTTTCAAAGTAAATGACTAATAAGTTCTTCCATACAAAAATTAAATTCAAAGGAAAATTTTATTTTGAAGTGACTCATTGGTACTATAATGGTAGATATTGAACTAATAAAATCAATGTTCATAAGAATTTTATATAAATCGTGTAAAATATCTAATAAGTATAATAATATCAAGTCTCAAATAGCCATTGATTCTTCATTAAAAAAAAAACATTTTAAATAGCCACAAATCTTTATTTAATTAGTTTATGATTTTTTATTTAAGTTCAAAAATTTTATAAGTTATAGTAAAAAATCTGACTTACTTTTTTAACAGTCTACACAAAATAATCAACCCTGCACATTTATTCTCTTCTCACATTGCAATTGTTCTTCAATAATTAGTTAATCCCCTTGATTGATGCAAATGAGAAGTATGGTGTCAAGTTGGTTACCTTCTTTATGTATTTTACATTGTTATCGTTATCGAATTATAATTTTATATTACACTAGACTTTGAGTAGGATGTTAAAGGGTATTTCAAAATTTTCATTACCGATTAGATCAAGTTTTTGAAGTCAATTACTAACTAATCTTTATATATTATTATATAAATATGTAATTTAAAGCAGAGATAATGCATTAAAATAACTAATCACATTATTGTAAAGTACAGTTGATACTTTTGTGTAATGTGGCTTTTTACCTTATGTGTGGTGATAAACTTCTATTATTATCTCAATAAAATTGTATTTTTTAACTTTTAAAAAAATAAATGACGAATAAGTTCTTTAGCATATGGATTAAAATTCATATTTTAATTTTAATACAGTTGGCGACAATAAAATTAATTAAATCAATATTTTTAATTATTTTATGTATATTAAGTTAGATATCAGATAAATATAATAAAATTGTGTCCTAAATAGCAATTGATTGTTCATTTAAATTAAAGATTTAAAAAAATTAAAGTCACTTTTCAAATAGCCATAGATTTTTTATTTAAGTTCAAAAATTTTATAAGTTAAAGTATAATAAAATCTACATTTTCTACGGCCTATATAAAATACTCAATTGCATTTATCATCCCCTCACAATTAAATTGTTCTTCAATTAAACTTAGTCTTCTTGACTGATGCAACAAAAAAGTATAGCGACAAGTTGGTTTTCCAAAGCCTGCATAATCTCTCAAGTTATTTATTATATATTAAACTCAAGGGTACGCACTTAACGTCCATTCATTCGAAGAAAGAAAATATAAAATCTAGATGTTCGATGTTAATATTTTCTATAGTCTAAATCTCAGGTCATAAGGTTTAAAAGAGAAAGCTTTGGAAAAGATATGTACCAGCAAAATCTTACGGGACCTAAGACCATGTTGAACTTGTTCCCAATTGGTAAGGCTTCACTTGAGCCATCCATACCAAAATCCTTTTCCATTAATTTTATTTAAGATGTGTTTTTCATGGATGGTTTTCGTTATGATAATTAGTTAACTATATGGATAAAATTAAAATTATTACTACAGCTGAATGGCTTCAATTTCCTTCACACATCTCACTAGGAGCTTCATTAGAAGAACGAACTTGATATGTTTGTTCCTGATCCATACAAGATTAAATTTAACAAGATATTAGGGTACAAGTTTGAGGAGCATGAAGTAGAGTTGGTGAAGTTTTTTGTAAGGAAAACGATCAACTTAGGAATTTGGTTCTTGTAACTCTTTAAGAAAAATGCTCTTAAAATTGATCGTAATGTTGCATATTATTATTGCAAGCTTTTTTATTCCTCGAGACCACCGAAACAAACTCGAATATCTGTTTATGAGCATTCCAACAATACTATTTTTAACAAATTATGATAAATAAATCCAATACGCTTAGTTTAAGCATATAAGATTGAATTACTAATGAGATGTATTACTTCAATGTTATTCGTCTCATAAAAAAAATGTTTTTTAAAGAGTGATAAGATGTTATATAATAGAGATAGTTTTTAGTGGTAGTTAAAACTTTATAGTCACTTCATTAAAACTTTGAGAAAATTTCTTCTACTAGTTTTACCATTTATATAGAATATACTAATTTTTCAAGGCTGAGATGATATTTAACCATGCACCATTCTTTGGTGGTGGCTTACTACGAATCTATTTAATAATTTTATACTTTATCTCTAAAAAAGAATTTAAGTATCTCAGTTTTCTAGAACTCAAGAATTTTGAGTATTAGGATAAACATTCAATTCTTTGATAAACCATTATTTTTCAGGAAATAATATCTTTATATATTTAAAAGAAAGCCAATAGCATATCACTAGTTTCTAGTAAATCATATTCTTTATTTCATTTAGGGATTTTAGTAAAATTCTCTTAAATAATAGGATTATGATAAACCAAAAAATAAATTCAAGAATTTAAATATACTATATATGTACATTTTTTATAAATATAAATATCCTTACTTAAACAATATGTAGTATTATTGTTAGAGAACATTTGAGGTAGAAAAAGAATATACATATATACATATATATATATATCCTCAATTGTCTTCTAATTCTTCTCTCATTAGTTCCAAGGAGTTTTTTTTTTTTCTTCTCTAAAATCCAAATTCTAAACACAAATTTTGAAGTCTAATCATCACCTATCATATAGCAACAAGCACTTTTGGTAAGAGCTTTCAATACATGGGCACCACAAAACCTGAACAATGGATGACTAGTTAGAGAGTCTTGTCGTCCACCACCTCCATGCTGAGAGCCTCTGTAAATGCTATTGCCAACACTGTTGGGATTTGTGTACTACTGGTGAAAGATGGTACGTGCATCTAGATTCTAATTAAAAAAAGTGATCAAGCTCGGGCCGTTAATAAAAAAACATGATCATGCTATCTAGATTTTACATAAAGTCGACATAAAGTCAAAAAGATGAAACTTTCAATCTGTTTAATAATTAAACTAGAATGATAATTGGAGATTAGGGCTATGCATTCGACATATAATAAATGCCAGTGCCACTCACAGTCCTTAAAGCAACTCTTGTTGCAACAAAAACAGGCACAAGAGGTGGATTATGTGTTTTTAACCTCCTGTACACCCTTTACAACTTGTTGACTTGACCTTTCCTCAACAGCATCACAGTCTATCTTTTAGAAACACATATATACACTTTACTAAGTATAACATGTAGTGGATTTCCACATAAATATATACATATACAATAAAAATAATGATAAAGATTTACCTCTCATTAGGTCAGTTGGGGCACCTCCATCTTTCAATATAGTTTGTGACCATGTAATTAATCAAATCAATGTTTTTAATTACTTTATATATATTAAGTAAGATATCATATAAATATAATAAAATCGCATCTCAAATAACGTTTGATTCTTCATTTAAGTTCAAGATTGCAAAAAATGAAACCACTTTCAAAGTAGCCATAGATTTTTCATTTAAGTTCAAAAATTTTTTAAGTTATAGTATAATAAAATCTATATTTTTCACGACCTACATAAAATACTCAACCCTATTTCATTTATCATCCCCTAACAATTCAATTGTTCTTTAATTAAACTCAGTGTTCTTGACTGATGCAACAAAAAGGTAGAGCAAAAAGTTTGTTTTCTAAAGACTACATAACCTCTCAAGTTATTTATTATAATAAAGCTCAAAGTTATGCACTTAACCTCCATTCATTCGAAGAAAGAAAAAAAAACAAGTTTCTTTCTATTTTTCTTAATCTTTAGGCACAAATATAATTTCTAGATATTGGATGTTAATATTTTCTAAAGTGTAAATCTTAGGTCATAAGGTTTAAATGAGGAAGCTTTCAAGAAGATATGTACCAGTAAAATCTTATGGGTCCCAAGACCATGTTGCACTCGTTTCCACTCAGTAAGGATTCTCTTGTGCCATCAATACCGACATCTTCTTTCATTGTAGATGTGTTTTTCTTGGAATAATTTTCTTTATGATAAATTACTAATGATATGGATACATTTAAAGTTATTACTCCAGCTAAATGGCTTCACACACATCTCAATAAGAGCTTCACTAAAAAAACAAACTTGATATTTTTGTTCCTGATCCATACAAGATTAAGTTTAACAAGATATCAGGTTACAAGTTTGATGAGGATGAAGTAGAGCTAGTGAAGTTTTTTATGAGGAAAACAATTAACTTGGGAATTCAGTTCTTATAACTCCTAAGTGATCGTAATGTTGCATATTAATATTTCATGCTTTTCTATTCCTTGAGAGTATCAAAACAAGTTCGAATATCTATGATGATCCTTCCAACAATATTGATCATCTGTTGATTTAAATTTGACATACGATTGTCCATTTACTATTTTTTAACAAATTATGATAAATGAATCCAATACGCTTAGTTTAAACATATAAGATTGAATTACTAATGAGATATATTACTACAATGTTAGTCATCCCATGAAAAGAGTGATAAAATATTATATAACAGATATAGTTTTTAGTGATTGTTAAGAGTTTATAGTCACTTCAATAAAACTTTAAGAAAATTTCTCTTACTTGTTTTACCATTTATCTAGGATATACTAATGTTTTAGGCTGAGACAATCTTTGATCATGTACCATTCTTTTGTGGTGGGTTACTACCAATCTCTTTAATCATTTTATCTTTTATCTCTCAAAAAAATTTAATGATCTAATTTTTGTAAAACCCAAGAATTTTGAATATTAGAAAAACATCCAATTCTTTAATAAGCCATTATTTTTTAAGAAATAATATCTACATATATTTAAAAGTAAACTAATAGCTTGTCACCAATTTTTACTAAATCAGATGGAACACCCCAGCCCAGAGAAATAGGGATAAGCCCATGCTTAAAATGATGTGATTTTGAAGCTGGGCATTAGTAGTAAGAGGGGCCAAAACATCGTTGTTTAGGAAAACTCTAAAATGACGTTATTTTGATGAAAGAATAGGAAAAAAAAAAGACAACTAGAGGCATGTATGCCTCAGGGAACTGAAGAGGAAGAAGAAAAAAGAGGCATCCAGGGGTCTCTATCCTATCACCTATTAAAAAAAAGAGAAGAAATCAAGAATAAGAGAAATAGAGTCAAATTTGTAAAGAGAGAGAGTGAGTCATGAAGAGAGAGAAAGGAGCTCGGGGAGAAAGAGAGATAGTAGGAGGGAACAGACCAGACCGGTGGCAAGGCTAGTTTTGTGCATGTGGCGTGTGGTACAATAGAGAGGCCTATAACCAGAAGGATGGAGAGAGAGAACACATAACGGTACTAGCAGAGAAGAAGGAGAACCATGATGTTGGGTAGGCATGGTTCCATGCATCGAAACCTTTCTCCAGCACGATTCTAACATTTTCGAGCCGAATCTACATGCGCGGCTTGTTCTGTGATGATTTCTAGCCAAAACATGTTAGTGCATGGGTGGTTTTTGTGGCACGTGTTTGTTCCAAAAGCCGAGCGTGAGGTGGCATGCGATGCTCTAATGGCTGCATGTGGTGAACTAGGGACCCGTGTATGGTGGTGTGTGGCAATTATGGTGACTGAAATCGTGCTACGATAAAATTCGATCCCACTTTTGTATTCTAATTATTTCCATAAGTTTCCATCATTTAACCTATGTATTATTTGTTTGTAAATGAGGAAATTATCTAAAAAATGTTGGATTTAAAAGAGAGCGTAGACTTGAGCTAATAAGGATTCTGACACTTTTTTTGATTCAATTATAGTAAGGGATTAGGTTAGTCTCATCAAGAGATGATCATATTTTTATAAAAATTTTATTTTCTTTTAAATAAATATTTTATAGATTTTATAAATTGTTTGAGTTTCTAACATGTTTTTAGTAAACTCATCATGTGTATGTATGTTATCATCTGTAGGTGCTTCAAGAATATATGTAATTAAATGTGTAAAATAAGTCTATGTGTATGATATGATACGTGTAAACCTATACAAACATGATTTCTGTCTATGCATAATGAGTGTATGAGGAATAGAATATGTGCAAATGAATGATTCATGAATTAGAGTAAATGAAAGAGGCATAGTGTATACAAGTAAAAACTGTATATGTGTTGTGGTTATAGGGATTATCCTTTAGATTCCAGTAAACTAGTAAGGCTATGTATATATATATATATATATATGTAAACCTATACATGTATATGTATGTATAAAACTGTTGGTATAAATGGTGTGCATATGTGTATTGGTTGATGGTTGAATAGTCGTGAAGGTTAAACTGTTCATCGGAGTATATATAACCAATGTATAATTGTTATGAGTGAAAATATGTAAACATCTAATTTGTGTAGGAACATGTGTTAGAGTGATGGGATTGAGTTATAAAATAATAAAATAAGAACATTTAAAAGATAGGTCTATGTGAAAAGTGATAAGTGATACACAATGCATAATTGTTTTGTGTTTGGGTGCATTGAGGAAGTGATAACTGATAAATAACAAATGATAAGTGACAAGTGAGAAGTGATAAGTGATAAATGATGTATCCATATAGTAGAGGGAATCCTTAATGCTTTAGTTGATGCTCGTGAAAACGATATCATGCAATGAAACTCTTAAAAGATGAAAAAGATACAAATTATAAACCTTCATAAAAATGTGACTGAGAATGCAAGTGCAACTAAAAAGTAATAAGTGAACAATGTAAAGTGAAAGAGATATTGACATATGCAATGATAAGTAATTCAGTGGCAAAGTGCAAGTGTTATGAAACCAGTGAACAATATTATTTATTTATGTAAATTTGATGTTAAAGTATTTGTGATATCTATGAAATCATACGTGAAAGAGTGAATCATTGAGATATGTGAAATTATGGTTATTGTATTGATTGGGAATTTGTTTTAAAGAAGATATACATTTATTTTGTGAATTTTGTGTGATTGAGTGTGTATGTCTTTGTTTTTTGCACTGCCCCTCTTCCTTACTTAGTCCGTGAAGCTCACCCCAATTTACATCCCCAGTGCAAATTATCAAGATCAAGAGCAAGTTCAAAGTCGAATAAAGACTTTAGAAAATCTTTAGTGATCTTGAGAGTTTTGTCTTGTAAAGTCATGTTAATTATATTATAACGATACAATGTCAAGAATTTTGTAAGCATCTTGACTTACAATTCCCTATAGTGGATGATTGAATATTAAGTTTTCGCTTATTGTTGCGTAAAATTACCAGATTATGTGCGTACAATAAGGTTCCCTCCTCAATAGAAAAAGGTGGACTGTTACATCATATTCTTTATTTCATTTAAGGATTTTAGTAAAATTCTCTTAAATAATAGGATTATGATAAAAATAAATTTAAGGATTCCTCACTCTTCTTTTAAATATACTTTATATGTACATATTTTACAAATATAAATCTGCCTACTTTAAAAATATGTAGCATTATTGTTAAAGAATTTTTGAAATAAAAAAAGAATATATATATATCCTATGGTATTCTTTTGTTCTTCTCTTATTAACTCCAATGAGTTTTCTTTCTCTTCTCCAAAACCTAAATTCCAAACACAAATTTTCAAGTCTAATCATCACCCATCATACAATAGCAAATAGTTTTGATAAGAGCATCCAATGCACATCCAATGCACAGCCATCACAGAACCTGATCAAACGATGACTAGTTAGAGAGCTTTGTCGTCCACTTCTTTTATGCCTAGAGCCTATGCAGATGCTACCGGCAGCACTGTAGGGATTTGTGTACTACGCAGTGGAAGATGGCACGTGAATCCAGATTCCAATTAAAAGTGGTGATCAAGCTCTGGCCATTAATAAAAAAACATGATCATGCAGTCTGGAGTTTACGTATAGTTTACATAAAGTATGAAAGATGAAACTTATAATCTATGTAATCATTAATATAGAGTGATGATTATGAGAGATTAGGGCTTTGCATTCTCTATATAAATGCAGGTGTGGCACTTGCAGTCCCTAAAGCGACACTTATAGCAACCAAAGGTGACAAAAGAGGTGCATTCTACATTTTGAATCTCTTGCACACCCTCTACAAGTTTTGCGACTTGCCCTTTCTTAGTTAGCATCACAGCTCATCTTTTAGAAATACATATATACAAATTACTCTACATAACATGTAGTGGATTTGCACATTAATATACACATATACAATAAAAATAATGATAAAAGGTTTACCTCTCGTAATGCCAGTTGGGGCACTTCAACCATTTATTAGCCAAAGTATCATGGTAGAGCTTGTAATCCCTACTAGTGTGGAGGCAAAATCGTTGGTCCTTTTTATACCTTGTGCAAGTAATGAACTCATCCTAATGGAATCGTTGTTTTCCACTAATGAGCCTTGATCTGTTGTTTAGGTTTACAACAATCTTGTAGTATTTGATTTTGTACTTCTATACAAATAGGAGATCTTGTAAGTATTCTTTCTTCCCATAAAATTCATGGGACAAATGAAAAATTGAATGGTTTTTTACTTCTATACAAATAGGAGATCTTATACGTATTCATTATACCTATCAAAGTCGTGTGATAAATGATAGATACTCAAACAAGTAAAGTAAGCCAGAATGTTATAAAAATAATCCGTATCTTAATAGTAATTTATTTTATCACAAGACTTAACATCTTGGAATAGTACACATTGAATTGATAATTCAAGCTCTATGCCACCAATCCCACTTACATAATATTAATTGATAAACCATTATTTTTAAGGAAATAATATCTGCGTATATTTAAAGAAAGCCAATAGCGTATCTACTAAATAAGATTATTTATTTCATTTAGGAATTTTAGTAAAATTCTCTAAATAATAGGATTATGATAAATAAAAATATATATTCAAGGATACCTCATAGTTCTTTTAAATATACTTTACATGTAAAGATTTTACAAATATAAATATGCATACTTAAACAAGATGTAGCATTATTGTTAGAGAATTTTTGAGATAGAAAAAAAATATACATATATGTATATTTATATATGTCCTCTATTGCCCTTTAGTTATTCTCTCATTAATTCCAAAGAGTTTTCTTTCTTTTCACCAAAACCCAAATTCCAAACAAAAATTTTTAACTCTAATCATCACCCATCATACAACAACAAGCAATTTTGATAAGAGCATCAAATGTATGGCCACCGAAGAACCTGAACAAATGACGACTAGTTAGAGAGTCTTGTTGTCCACCACCTCCATGCCCAGAGCCTTTGTAGATGTATGTACTGTTCGGTTGAAGATGGCACATGCATCAAGATTCTAATTAAAAGTGATGGTCGAGCTCGGGCCGTTAATCAAAAAACATGATCATGCAGTGTGGAGTATACGTATAGTTGACATAAAGTTTGAAAGATGGCACTTCTAATATGCGTAATCTTTAAGTTAGAGTGATGATTATGGGAGATTAGGACTGTGCATTCTGCATATAATAAATGCAGGTACGACACTAACTGTCCCTAAGGCGACTCTTGTAGAAATCAAAGGAGACACAAGAGGTGCATTATGCATTTTGGATCTCTTGTACACCCTTTGCAAGTTTGTGACTTGCCTTTTCTTAGTTAGCATCACAGTTTATCTTTTCGAAACATATATATACACATTACTCTACATAACATGTAGTGAATTTGCACATTAATATATATATATACAACAAAAATCATGATAAAGATTTACCTCTCATAATGGCAGTCAGGGAACCTCCCACCTTTTATTAGCTAAAATATCATGGTAGAGCCTGTAATCCATAGTAGTACGGAGGCATCATCATTGGTCCTTTTTACACCTTGTGCAAGTCATGAACTCGCCCCGATGCAACTCTTACTTTCCACCAATGAGCCTTGATTCTTTGTTTAAGTTTACAACATGCTTATAGCATTTAATTTTCTACTTATATACAAATAAGAGATCTTGTAGGTATTCTTTCTTCCCAAAAAAATCATGGGACAAATGAAAAATTGAATAGTTTTTTACTTCTATACAAATAGGAGATCTTTTACGGACTCATTGTACCTATCAAAGTCGTGTGACAAATGACAGATACTTAAACAAGTAAACTAAGTCACAATGTTATAAAAGTAATCAGTATCATAGTAGTTGTTTATTTTATCATAAGACTTCACGTTTTAGAATAGTACACATTTTATTGATAATTACAATTCTATGCCACCAATCTTACTTAATATTAATTTATAATTTTATCTTTAATTATATATTGAACATGACTTGTTTGAGAGTTGCCTATTCAAAAACAAAATTAATTAATTTTCTCTTATTTTCTAGTGAATATTAATACTAAGAAAGAACTCATCTATAATTTGTCCTAAATTATCTGCTTTAAATGAATAAATCAAATTATCTATTATGTAATGAGTGAGATCGAGCATAAAACGCACCCAGTTTCAAAAATAATTGGAGTAAAAGTGTGAGATTGAGGTTAAAATGTACTCACTTTCAAAAATAGTTGGAGTAAAATTGTGAGATGGAGTGTAAAACGCACTCACAATGAAAAAAAAAGGAACACAAAAAATAATCTACTCCTCTAGTCAAATGGCTATGAGTAGCATTAATAGCTATCTAAAACTGGTGCCCAACTAAGTAACCAGGTGCATTCATCACAAATGTTTATCCTTGCGTCAAAGGTTGGTGACATTTCAAGCAAGCAAAGTGCTCAAGCTTTTTTGTTTTTGGCATGAACCAACTGCATGAATCCTTTTATCTGGATAGGTTTAGTGGCCATTCTACTAGGTATTAGCTATTCCACTCAATAAAATTTTTGTCTGCTAAATTTAAAAAACTCTCTTATGTCGTGTTTGGATGTTTTCAAAGTGGTTATTCATTGGTATGGTTCCATGAAACTCAAGCCTATAAAGTACTAGTTGATGGTTATTCTTGTGACTTGAGGGTTGAGGTGTAACATGTGGGTTGTGATGAAATGATTGGGAGTAAGTGAGTTGATGGTGAAGAGATAGGAATTGACAGAGTGTATTGTGTAGTGCTTGAGGGCAAGCACACGATAAGTGTGGGGGACTTTGATAGTGCCTAAAAATGACATCATTATGACCCACTTTTGGGTTATTAAACTATGGTATGTTATCTAATCCGAGTTATTTTTTATGTTTTGTTGTAGTACAAGATGTAAGGAAGAAATGAGAAAAAATAGCATGAAAAGAGGAAGAGTTTGTGAAAAGATTCATAAGCCTAGAAACAAGCCTTAGGCAATGCTAAGAGTCGTGCACAGTAGCATATTTAAATTAAAACATGTGTTTTCAAATTTGTAAAAAACATATTATTCAAGCCAAGATCTGGGGCTGAAAATCAAGGGGAAAATATTCTAGAAGACTTGGGATAAGCCAAATATCAATGAAAAGGATCTTAATCAACAAAAGAAGAAAACCCTAGCTTCTTTTTTACAAAGAGGGTGGCTATCAAAGTAGAATCATCATTTCTCTTCTCCCCGATGCTACACATAACAGCTTCTTCTGCTTCTGTAACTTTTTCTTCATCTTTATTCTTTTTTCTACTCTCTAAGAACTGATTTTGGTTAAAAATCCCACAATGAGTGGCTGATTAATTTTTTTTTCCTAGTTTATAGTTCTAGCAAACTCCAACAATGTATTTGTGAGATCTAATCGAATTAATTTGAGTCTGACTTTGGAGCTGCTATTTATTTACTTCCTGTTCCTATATATATTTATTGTTTTGAATATGTTTGAATAGGGCCCATCATACAAGAAGGGAAATCACAAGCAGCTAGCCGAACCCCTTAAATTCATAATTTTCTGAGTGATTCTATCTCCAAGTAGTGATCAGTGCCGCATTGAGGAGGTCAATAGTCTAGTTGACCTGTTCATGTGGATGAATCCAGGAACTTGAATCACATCCTTCTAGCTCTCAAGGTTGTTCACAAGTTAAATCCTTTGTACATTCCCAGGACTACTTGTCAGCGAATAACCAACTACCAAACATTCCTTGGTTGGTTTAGGAATAAGGAAGGATTGGTTGTCAAAACATTTCTAACAACTATAACTAATTTTCCATAGTTTTGGTGAAACAAACACTTACATCTATGATCAATTTTATTAATAGAGCAAGCTATTTTGTTGACTAGGAGTTCTTTTTATAATTGTTTTAGTTTTTAATTTGCATCCAAGAGTTTGTTTAATATTATTTTTCTCATTGTTTAATTTATATTTTGCATATTAGATTCTACAAAATCCCCCTGTATGTTTTTTACTTGTTGGTCAAGAAATATAATTGCTTTACAATTCCCAGTGGATTCGATCCTTCTTACTATTACTACAATATTGTTTTATTGGTTAATTAGGAATTTATTTTTGGTGGATTTGTCACTCATAAAAAATTTTAACCTTACCTCAACAAAATTGTTTCTTACCTTCCAAAGTAATTGACTAATAAGTTCTTCGGCATATAGATTAAATTGAAAAGTAAATTTTTATTTAAAGTGCTGATTTTGTACTATAAAGGCAGCTATAGAACTAATAAAATCAATGTTTATGAGAATTTAATATAAATTAAGTAAAATACTTAATAAGTATAATAAAATCAAGTCCCAAATAGCCATGGATTCTTTATTCAAGAAATAATATTTTAAATAGCCACAATTCTTTATTTACTTGATATAATTTATGATTCTTTATTTGAGTTCAAAGATTCATAAGTTATAATATAAAATAAGACTTATGTTTTTCACCGTTTGCACAAAATAATCAACTCTACACATTTAATCTCCTCTCACATTATAATTGTTCTTCAATAATAAGTTGTTATATTACACTATACTTTGACTAGGATGTTAAAGGGTATTTCAAAATTTTTATTAACAAGTAGATTTTGTTTCGATAATGACTTACAAAACTTTATATATTGGTGTATAAATACATGATTTAAAGTAGAGATATATTATTAAAATAATTAATCATATTATTGTAAAGTATAGTTAATATTTTTGTGTAACGTGACTTTTTACCTTATGCGTGGTGATAAACTTCTTTCATGATCTCAATAGAATTGCTTGTTTTAATTTTAAAAAAAATAAATGAAGAATAAGTTCTTTAGTTCATGGAGTAAAATTCAAAAATTAATTTTAATACAGTTGGCGGCAATAGAGTTAATCAAATCAATGTTTTTAATTATTTTATATATATTAAATAAGATATCACATAAATATAATAAAATTCTATCTCAAATAACAATGGATTCTTTATTTAAGTTTAAGATTGCAAAAAATAAAACAACTTTCCAAATAGCCATAGATTCTTCATATAAGTTCAAAGATTTTATAAGCTATAGTATAATAAAATCTAGATTTTCCATGGCCAATATAATATACTCAATTGTATGTCATTTTATCTTTCCATCACACTTCAATTGTTCTTTAATTAAACTCAGTCTTCTTGACTGGTGCAATAAAGAAGTATAGTGAAATGTTGGTTTTCCAAAGCCTACATAACCTCTCAAGTTATTTATTATATATTAAGCTCAAAGATATGTAATTAACCTCCATTTATTCGAAGAAAGAAATAAAAACAAGCTTCTTTCTATTCTTTTTAATCTTCAGGCACAAATATAAATTGTAAATGTTAAATATTAATATTTTCTACGGTCTAAATCTCAGGTCATAAGGTTTAAAGAAGAAGCTTTGGTGAAGATCTGTACAAGTAAAATCTTACAAGACCCAAGACCATTTTGCACTTGTTTCCACTCAGTAAGGCTTCCCTTGTGCCATCCATGTCAACATCCTTTTCCATTGTAGATGTGCTTTTCTTGAATTGTTTTCTCTATGATGAATTACTAACTCTATGGATAAAATTAAAATTATTACTGCAACTGAATGACTTTAATTTTCTTTTAGACATCTCACGGGAGCTTCATTAGAAGAACAAACTTGATATGTTTGTTCTTGATCCATACAAGATTTAGTTTAACAAGATATCAGGTTAAAAGTTTGATGATCATGAAATAGAGCTGGTGAAGTTTCATATGAGAAAAACAATCAACTTGGGAAATTGGTTCTCGTAACTCCTAAGAAAAGTACTCTTAAAATTGATTGTAATGTTGCATATTATTATTGCAAGTTTTCTATTCCTCGAGAGCATCGAGACAAACTCGTATATCTGTTTATGAGCCTTCCAACAATATTGATCATCTGTTGATTTAAAATTGACATATAATTGTCTATTTACTATTTTTCTAACGAACTATGATAAATGAATCAAATACGCTTAGTTTAAGCATATTAGATTGAATTACTAATGAGATATATTACTTCAATATCAGTCATCCCATCAAAAGAAAGATTCTTTTTTAATAAGTGATTAGATATTATATAACAGCAATAGTTTTTAGTAATAGTTAAGACTTTTATGTCATTTCAATAGAACTTTAAGAAAAAATTTTCTGTTTATTTTACCATTTATATCGGATATACTAATTTCTTCGGTTGAGACAATCTTTGACCATATACCATACTTTGGTGGTTGCTTACTACCAATTATATTTAATAATTTTATCTTTTATCTCTTAAAAAAATTTAATGATCTCATTTTTCTAAAACCCAAGATTTTTTAGTATTAGAAAAAATACCAAATTCTTTTATAAACCATTATTTTTAAGGAAATAATAACTCCATATAATTAAAAGAAAGCCAATAATATATCACTAGTTTCTATTAAATCAGATTCCTTATTTCATTTAAAAATTTTAGTAAATTTTTTTTAAATAATAGGATTATGATAGATCAAAAAATAAATTCAAGAATATCTCACACTTCTTTTAAATATACTTTATATGTACATATTTTACAAGTATAAATATGCTTACTTAAACAATATGTAGCATTATTGTTAGAGAATTTTTGAAATAGAAAAAGAATATACAAATATACATATATATATATAGATCCTCTACTGTCCATTAGTTCTCCTTTAATTAATTAAAAAGAGTTTTCTTTCTCTTCTCTAAAACTCAAATTCCGAACACAAATTTTCACGTCTAATCATCACCGATCATATAGCAACAAAAACTTTTGGTAAGAGCTTCTAATGCAAGGCCACCACATAACCTGAACAAGCAACAACTAGCTAGAGCCTCTGCAGATGCTACCACCAGCACTTTAGGGATTTGTGTACTATATGATGGAAGATTGTACATGCATCCAGATTCTAATTAAAAGTGGTGATCAATCTGGAGTCGTTAATCACAAAACATGATCATGTAGTTTGAATTTTATGTATAGTCGGCATAAAGTCTGAAAGATGAAACATTCCATTAGAGCTGTGTATTCTACATATATTGAATGCAGCTGGGCACTGATAGTCTCTAAAGCAACACTTTAGCAACTAAAGCAAATACAAGAGGTTCATTCTACATTTTGGATCTCTTATACATGATCTGCAAAATTTGGACCTACCCTTTCTTGATCAACATCACAGTTTATCTTTTAGAAACAAATATATACACATTACTCAGCATAACATGTAGTGAATTTGCACATGAATATATACATATGCAACCAAAATAATGATAAATATTTACCTCTTGTAAGGCCAGTTGGGGCACCTCCACCTTTTATTAGCCAAAATATCATGGTGGAATCTGTAATCCTTAGTAGTGTGGAGGTAGAAGTGTTGGTCCTTTTTATACCTTGTGCAGGTAATGAGCTCACCCCGATGGAACTGTTACTTTCCACCAGTGAGCCTTGATATGTAGTTTAGGTTCATAGCAAGCTTCTAGTATTTAATTTTTTACTTCTATACAAATTGAAGATCTTGTAGGTATTTCTTCTGACCATAAAAGTTTTGGGACAAACGAAAAATTTAATGATATTTTACTTCTATACAAATAGGAAATCTTGCAGGTATTTTTTCTACCTATAAAAGTCATGTGACAAATGACATTTACTCAAATAAGTAAACTAAGTCACAAAGTTATACAAGTAATCAATATCTTAATAGTAATTTATGTTATCAGAAGATTTAATGTTTTAGAATGGTACACATTGAATTTCTAATTGCATCTCTATGACACTAATCCCACTACTTAATATTTATTGATAATTCTATCTTATATATATTTTTATATACATCCATTTATATATAATGTGAGGAAAATATTGAGGGAAAAAATTAGTTTTAAGGCTAAAAATTGAGGTGAAAATGAAGAGACAACATAATATAAGGAAAAAATAATGTTGGCTTTGAGCTAAGAAGAAGAATGAACAAATTAATAACTTGAACAGAAAAGCTTTCAAGAAGGATGAATTTTTCATTTTTAGCTCTAATAGACCATGTGGTGGAATTATTTTTTTAAGTTAATAAGTTAAGGGTAACTTCAAAAACTTACAAATTTATCACATTAATTGCACTTACAAGATCAATAATAAGTTAAGTTAATATTACAAAGTAAAGTTTGTACGAGTATACAATAAATTAAAAGATCAAAACATGCTAAATGTTGTGACCATATAAACCTTTAGTTTACAATTTAAAATGCTTTTATTATCGACTTATATTTTATATTACATGATGTAGATTGTTAAAAGGTATTTAGAATTTTTATTAACAATTAGATCATATTTTCAATATTAAATTTTGACATATATTTACGTATTGGTATATCAATATATAATTTAAACTAAAATATTGCATTAAAATTACTAATCACATTATTGTAGAGTATAGTAAATTTTTCAAGAAATAAATAAATATATTATATTAATTAATAAAAACCACGCAATCAATAAAAAAAACAATGAGAATTTAGGGATGAAATGAAAAAATTTAACATGTTACTAAAGTATTCATACATAACAAAAAAAAATTAATGATCACATTCTCATGAAGCCAAGAATTTTGAATATTAGGACAAATATCCAAAGGCATTTGAAGACAAGAAAAAATTCAGTTGGATATCACAAATTTCTACCAAATCAGAATCTTGATATCTTGTAAGGATTTTGATGAAGTTCTCTTATATAATAGTGCTATTACAAAATCAAAAAAATAAATTCAACTTTGTCACACACTTTTTTTTTATATATACCATATGAGTACATAAAAAATTAGCTAATTTTTGTTAAATATTTTTTATTCTTAAATCACTAATTTGAAATAAAAAATTATTAAGTGATTATGATCATCTAAGTTTTGTTTCTATAATTTTTTAACAAAAATTTAAGGTGTCATACTTGTATGGTCGACAAATTTTTTTGTATTATCAAGCACTTAACAATTAATTATTTAATTTCAGTCAATTATCAAGGTAATAACTTTACATACATATGTATGTACAGTATGGTAAAGAAATGTGAAGAGGGTAGACTTGGTTAACCATTATAATTAAATTGATTTTCTAAAAAAAAAAATTACGAAATTAAAAAATAATTAACAGAAAATATCCAAAGCTATTTCCACCTATCTCATTTTCCTTTTTTCACTTTTTCTTTTGAGCTTCATTGTTCCAATAACACTCACCATCTTCATTCAAAATTCTAAATTCCCATAAATCTCATCTTCTAAAAATTAAAAAAAAGTTGTAAAACTATATAAATTGTTAGAGGATATTTTTGGATTAAAAATGCCAAGAAGGTTGAGTTTTTGTTGCTTATAATTCAAAAAAATATATATATTGCAGTGTGATAAACTTTTAACATTATCTCAATAAAATTGTTTCTTACTTTTCGAAGTAAATGGATAATGAATTCTTCAGCACAAAAATTAAACTTAAAAGTAAATTTTATTTGAAGTTACTCATTTTGTACTATAATGGTAGCCATATAACTAATAAAATCAATGTTCATAAGCATTTTATATAAATTAAATAAAATATGAATAAGTATAATAAAATAACGTGCCAAATAACCATGGATTCTTTATTTAAGTAATCACATTTTAAATAGCGATAATTCTTTATTTACTTTAAATAGTTTTTTATTCTTTATTTGAGTTCAATCATTTCGTAAATTATAGTATACTATAAGACTTACTATCCATCTTGAAAAAAAAATTAAAATTCTACTATAATGAATTTAAGAGAGATTGTAGAAGTTAAAACAGAGTGTGAATTGGGAGGAAGGAAGTAACAGGCTGTAAGGGTGTAGAGGCGTGCAGACTTCTCTTTTGGAGAGGAAAGCCATTTGGTGATTTTCTAATGATGTTTAGATTCCTCTTAAGCTATTCACTTATCCCTAACTCCCTTTCCAAAATAGAAATAAATTGAGCTCAACTAGGCTCTGTTTTTGCTGCACCTTCGACTAGTACAGGTATGTTAACCTTTCTTTCCCTTTTTTGATTTTGATTTTTAAATTTATTCTTTTTTTAAAGTTCATTTAGGTTCTTATAAGGGTCTAGCTTCATTTAATCCAAACTTTCGTGACAAATTTACTTCTAAAAATAAATAGTTTGACAAAAATAAATCATAACCCACTGTTGACAGTGCAGGCAACCCATCTATGTTTTCTAGTTATCTGAACTTGATTTGTTCACATGTGTAGGTTGTTTTAGAATTCTTCAGGAAGGTAAAACCTATAGTAATATATTTTATGCATGCAATGGTGTTTTATAGACGCATTATGAATAAATTTAGTTTTAAAATCTGATATTTGTTGCAGTTTTAGGATTAAATGAGTGTGTGTGTGTGTCCTGTGTCCATTTGGTTTAAAATCTGTAAAGTGGATGGATTTTTGTGTATACTTGCATTTGATAAACTATTTATTGAAGGATGGTAAGATGGAAAAACATAAACGAGTAGGGAAGGTACGGATTTGGATAAAAGATAGAGTCTAGATGAATAATTAAGAAAGAATAAAAAAACTAATCAAGATTTAATAACTAAAATAGTTAGTAAATAAGTCTATTCAGTACTCGGGAGGGGTATTACCGAAATTACTATTATGACTGTTATCATTGCTTACTATTTACTAATAGGAACCTTATTTTTAGATTGGGTGGATATTGAACTATTTACCATTTACTGATATAACTATAATTTCCCTTTCTTAGAGGTAGTGGTTTCTTCACTACCTCCTTCATATCGGTTTAGACATCTGCATGCAGTAGGGTTATAATTATTAAAATAATAAAATTTTATAGTAAAACTTCAAATATATGTTCAAATTTATGTGTGTGTGTATTGGATGTCAAGTACGGTATTGAGTGCAGTATTTATCTAACAGTCATAACTAAGATTATTGAATGATTGGTGAAAGTACTGAAATTGGTATAAATTAAACTATAATTTTATAAGCTGCATTTAATTTTTTCAAAACATTGTTTGTGTAAATCTATTGCTGCTAGTCTTATTGAGTTATTAGAACTCACCCACTAATCCAATTATCCATATTATAATGAAGATCATACAGCAACAAGCACTTTTGATAAGAGCATCCAATACATGGCCATGACAAAACTTGAACAAATGACAACTAGTTAGAGAGTCTTGTGGTCAACCACCTCCAAGCCCAAAGCCTCTACAGATGCTACCGGTAGCACTATAGGAATTTATGTACTATGCAGTCGAAGATGGCATGGGCATCTAGATACCAATCAAAAGTCGTGATCAAACTTAGGTCATTAATAAAAAACATGATCACGCAGCTTCGATGGCAACGTGTGGTGAACCAGGGACACGTGTATGGTGGCGTGTGGCGATATTGGTGACCAAAATCGTGCTACAGTAAAACTTGATACCGCTTTTGTATTCTAATTATTTCAACAAGTTTTCATCATTTAACCTACGTATTTTGTATTTGTAAATGAGGAAATTATCTCAAAAATGTTGCATTTTGGATCTCTTGTATACCCTCTGCAAGTTTTGTTACTTGCCCTTTCTTAGTCAGCATCATAATTCATCTTTTAGAAATACATATATACACGTTACTCTGCATAACATGTAGTGGATTTGCACATTAATATAAACTTATACAACAAAAATAATGGTAAAGGTTTACCTCTCATAATGTCAATCGAGCCATCTCCACCTTTTATTAGCCAAAGTATCATGGTATAGGCTGTAATCCCTAGTAGTGCGGAGGCAGAATTGTTGGTCCTTTTTATATCTTGTACAGGTAATGAACTCGCCCTAATGGAATTGTTGTTTTCCTCTAATGAGCCTTGATCTCTTGTTTAGGTTTACAGCAAGCTTGTAGTATTTGATTTTGTACTTCTATACAAATAGGAGATCTTGTAGATATTCTTTCTTCCCATAAAAGTCGTGGGACAAATGAAAAATTGAATTGATTTTTTACTTATACAAATAGGAGATCTTATACATATTCCTTGTACCTATTAAAGTTGTGTGACAAATGATAGATACTCAAACAAGCAAAGTAAGTCAGAATGTTATAAAAGTAATTGGTATCTTAATAGTAGTTTATTTTATCATAAGACTTAACGTTTTAGAATAGTACACATTGAATTGATAATTCCAGCTCTATGCAACCAATCCCACTTACTTAATATTAATTGATAATTTCATCTTATATATATGTTTATATACAATTGAGGATAAAAATTAGTTTTAAGGCTAAAAATTGAGGTAAAAATGAAGAAACAATATAATATGAGGAAAAAATGTTGACTGTGAGCTAAGAGGAAGAGAGAACAAATTAATTACTTAAATAGAAAAGCTTTCGAGGATGACATTTTCATTTTTAAGCTCTAGTAGATCATGTGGTGGAATAATTTTTTTATGTATAATTAACTTTTAAAATTTTGTACAAGGTCAGTAATAAGTTAAAGGTAACTCAAAAAACTTACAATTGTATCACATTAATTGAACTTATTAGATCAGTAATAAGTTAAGACAATATTACAAATTAAAGTTTGTGCAAGTATACAATCATTTAAAAGACAAACATGGTGCTAAATATTGTGACCATATAAACCTTCAGTTTATAGTTTAAAATGTTATCATTATGACTTATATTTTTTATATTACACAGTGTAGGATGTTAAAAGATATTTTATAATTTTTATTAACAATTAGATCATGTTTTTGATAATAAATTTTAGCCGATTTTTATATACTGATTTATAAATATGTGATTTAAATTAAAATATTATATTATCACATTATTGTAAGGTATAGTAAATTTTTCAAAAGAACAAAAAATAAATCACATTAATTAATTAAAACCACACAATTAATGAAAATAATTAATGAGAATTTAAAGATGAAATAAAAAATTTAGTATGTTCTTCAAGTATTTATACTTAACCAAAAAAAAAAGAATTAATGATCACATTTTTCATGAAATCAAGATTTTTGAATACTGGGAAAAATATCCAAATTTTCAATTAACTATTATTTCTCAAAAAATAACAAATGCATTTGAAGACAAAAAAAATCCAGTTGCATATCACAAAATGTCTACCAAATTAGAATCGTGATATCTTGTAATAATTTTGATTAAGTTCTCTTATACAATAATATTACAAAAAAATTAAAAATATAAATTCAACTTTACCCCGCACTTGTACACCATATGTGTATATAAAAAATGTGAAACATTTGTTACTTTAAATTTTAAAAATTAGCTCATTTTTATAATGTATTTTTTATTTATAAATCACTAATTTTAAATAAAAAATTATTACGTGATTGTGACCCTCTAAGTTTTGTTTCTATAGTTTTTTAACAAAACTTTATGGTGTCATACTTGTATGATCAACAAATTTATTTATATTCTAAAACACTTAACACTTATCTAATTTTAATAAGGTAATAACTATACATATGTATTTATGTACAGTATGTCAAAGAAATATGAAGATGGCAGACTTGATTAATCGTTTTCATTAAATTGATCTTTTAAAGATAAAAATTACGAAATTAAAAAATAGTTTGCAGAAAATATTCAAAGCTATTTCCATCTATCTCATTTTCCTTATTTCACTTTACTTTTTGAGCTTCATTGCTCCAATAGCACTCACCATCTTCATCTAGAATTCTAAATTCTCATAAAAGTTATCTTCTAAAAATTGACAAAAAATGTTGTAAAATTATATAAAATTATAACATTATCTCAAGAAAATTTTTTCCTACTTTTTCAAAGTAAATGGCTAATAAGTTCTTCCGTTCAAAGATTAAATTCAAAAGTAAATTTTATTTGAAGTGACTTATTGTACTATAATGGTAGATATTGAACTAATAAAATCAATTCACATAAGAATTTTATATAAATAATGTAAAATATCTGATAAGTATAATAATATCAAGTTTCAAATAGCAATGGATTCTTCATTTAAAAAATAACATTTAAATAGCTACATATCTTTATTTTCTTTAAACAGCGTATGATTCTTTATTTAAGTGCAAAAATTTCATAAGTTATAATAAAAATAAGACTTGCATTTTTAATAGTTTGCACAAAATAATCAACCCAACACATTTATTCTTTTCTCACATTGTAATTGTTCTTCAATAATTAGTAAATTCTCTTGATTGATGCACAGAAGAAGTATCGTGAAAAGTTGGTTACCTTCTCTATGCATTTTATTTTGTTATCGTTATCGACTTATAATTTTATATTACACTATACTTTGAGTAGAATGTTAAAAGGTATTTCAAAATTTTTATTAACAATTGGATCAAGTGTTTGAGATTAATTACTAACTAATTTTTATATATTGGTATATAAATACATGATTTAAAGTAGATATATTGCATTAAAATAACTTATAACATTATTCTAAGGTACAATCGATGTTTTTGTGTAACATGGCTTTTTATCTTATGTATGGTGATAAACTTCTATCATTATCTCAATAAAATTATATTTTTTAACTTTTAAAAAAATAAATGACGAATAAGTTCTTTAGCGTATGGATTAAAATTTAAAAGTTAATTTTAATATAGTTATGGACCATAAAATTAATTAAATCAATGTTTTTAATTATTTTATATATATTACGTAAGATATCACATATATGTAAAAAATTCGCATATCAAATAGCGATGGATTATTCATTTAAGGTAAAGATTCAAAAAATTAAAATTACTTTCCAAATAGCCATAGATTCTTTATTTAAGTTCAAAGATTTTATAAGTTTAAGTATAATAAAATCTACATTTTTCACTGCCGGAGAGAGAGAACACGTGACTGTGCGTGAAGAGAAGAAGGAGAACTGCATCATTGGCTAGGTGCTGGTCCACGTATCCACACCTTTCTCTTGCGCGATTTCCCCATATTCGAGCGAGATTTACGTGCGCGACTCGTTCTGTGATGATTTCTGGCCAAAGCATGGCAGCATGTGGGTTGTTCTTGTGGCCCCTGTTGGTTCTGATAGCCGAGCATGAGTTGACATGCGATTATCCAGTGGTAGCATGTGGTGAACTAGGGACATGTGTATGGTGGTGTGTGCCAATTTCAGTTATCGAAATCACACTATGGTAAAACTTGATCCGCTTTTGTATTCTAATTATTTCCACAAGTATCTCTCATTTAACCTATATATTTTCTATTTATGAATGAGAAAATTATCTAAACAATGCAAGATTTAGAGGGGAGCATTGACCCGAGCCAATAAGGATTCTAACACTTTTTCTAATTCGACTATAGGTAAGAGATTGGGTTAGTCTCATTTAGAGACGCTCTTATTTTTATAAAAATTTAATTTTCTTTGAAATAAATATTTTACAGATTTTATAAATTATTTAAGTTTATAACATGCTTTTAGTAAACTCATCATGTGTATGTATGCTATCGTGTGTGGGTGCTTTAGGAATATACGTAATTAAATGTGTAAAACGAGTCTATTTGTATGATATGATATGTGTAAACCTATATAAACATAATTTTTGTGTTTGCATAATGAGTGTATGAGCATTAGAATATGTGCAAATGATTTATTTGTGAATCAATGTAAATGAAAGAGGCGTATTGTATATAGGTAAAAAAGTATAGGTTTTGTCGTTATAAAGATTATCCTTTAGATTCTAGTAAATTAGTAAGGCTATGTAAATAAATATGTAAAACTATACATTTATGTTTATGTATAAAACTATTGGTATAAATAGTGCGCATATGTGTATTTGTTGATGGTTGAATAGTCGTGAAGGTTAAACTATGTATCGAAGTATATGTATATAGTGTATACTTATTATGACTGAAAGTATGTAAGCATCTAAGTTATGTAGGTATCTGTGTTAGAGTGAAGGGATTGAGTTGTAAAATTATAAAATAAGAACATTTAAAAGGCATGGAAATCCGTTTAACAGGTATCAACGAGGGGAGTGTGTGTGTGTGTGGCCATTTTGGCAAGTGAAGTGTGGTCAGCCGTACTTGTGGATACGACCTCAGATAAACGTGGCTGGGAAGTCCCATATATAATCATTTCGTGTTCGAGTCTATGTGAAAAGTGATAAGTGATACCCAATGCATAACTGTTCCATGTTCGGGTGCATTGAAGAAGTGATAAGTGATAAACGACAAGTGATAAATGACAACTAATAAGTGATGTACCCACATGGTGGAGAGAATCCTTAATGCCCTCGTTGATGCCCGTGAAAATGGTATCACGCAATGAAACTCTTAGAAGACTAAAAATAAAAATTATAAACCTTAATAAAAATTTGTCTGAGAATGCAAGTGCATCTGAAAAGTGGTAAGTGAACAATATAAAGTGAAAGCAGTATTGAAATATGTTATGATAAGTAATTTAGTGACAAGTGCAAGTGATTGTCAGGAAGTGTAAGTCAAAGTGTTAAGAAACTAGTGAACAATATTATTTGTTTATGTAAATGTGATGTTAGAGTATTAGTGATATATATGAAATCATATGTGAAAGAGTGAATTATTGAGATATGTGAAATTATGATTACTATATTGATTTGGAGTTGGTTTTAAAGAGCATATGCATTTGTTTTATGAATCTTGTGTGATTTAGTGTGTGCATGTCTTTGTTTTGGGCATTGCCTCTCTTCCTTACTGAGTTCATGAAGCTCCCCAATGCAAATTAGTCCAGATCAAGAGCAAGTTCAATGTCGAAGAAAGACTTTGAAGAACCTTTAGTGATCTTGAGAGTTTTGTCTTGTTAAGTGGTTTAATTATATTATAGCGATGCAATGTCAAGAATTTTGTGAGCCTCGTAACTTGTAATTACGTATAGGGAATAATTGGATCTTAAGTTTTCGCTTATTGATGCGTAAAATTACAAGGTTATGTGCGTGGAATCGCGCTCCCTCCTCAAGAGAGAAGGCGGGCTATTACATCATATTCTTTATTTTATTTAAGGATTCTAGTAAAATTATCTTAAATAATAGGATTATGATAAATCAAAAAATAAATTCAAGGATTCCTCACTCTTCTTTTAAATATACTTTATATGTACATATTTTACAAATATAAATATGCCTACTTTAACAATATGTAGCATTATTGTTAAAGAATTTTTGAAATAAAAAAAGAATATATATATACATATATATATATCCTCTATTGTCCTTTAGTTCTTCACACATTAATTCCAAAGAGTTTTTGTTCTCTTCTTTAAAACCCAAATTGAACTCAAATTTTCAAGTCTAATCATCACCAATCACATAACTTTTAATAAGTGCATCCAATGCATGGCTACCACAAAACCTAAACAAATGATGACTAGTTAGTGAGCCTTGTCGTCCACCACCTCCACGCCCAGAGCCTGTGCAGATACTGCAGCTAGCACTGTAGGGACTTGTGTACTATGTGATGGAAGATGACACGTGGATCTAGATTCCAATTAAAAGTAGTGATGAAGCTTGGGCCATTATATTTTTTAAAACCAACTCCAAATCAATATGAAGTTTACGTATAGTTTACATGAAATTCTAAAAAATGAGACTTTTAATCTACGTAATCATTAAGCCAAAGTGATGATTATGGGAGATTAGGGCTATAAATTCTCCATATAATAAATGCAAGTGCATCACCGACAGTCCCTAAAGCGACACTCGTAGCAACCAAAGGAGGCACAAGAGGTGCATTCTTCATAACATATAGTGAATTTGCACATAAATATATTCATTTACAACAAAAATAATGATAAAGGTAATGAAGTCGCCCTGATGGAATTGCTGCTTTCCACCAATGAGCCTTGGTTTGTTGTTTAAGTTTATAGCTAGCTTGTAGTATTTGATTTTGTACTTCTATAAAAATAGGAGATCTTGTAGGTATTACTTCTTCCTATAAAAGTCGTGGGACAAATGAAAATTTAATGATTTTTTACTTCTACACAAATAAAAGGTCTTATACATATTTCTTGTACCTTTAACGGTCGTGTGACAAATGATAGATACTCAAACAAGTAAAGTAAGTCACAATATTATAGAAGTAATTAGTATCTTAATAGCAATTTATTTGGAATAGTACACATTGAATTGATAATTGCACATTTATGCCACCAATCCCACTTACTTAATATTAATTGATAATTTCATCTTATATATATATTTATATATATCCATTTATACATAATGTGAGGAAAAAATTGAGGCTAAAAATTAGTTTTAAAGCTAAAAAGTGAGGTGAAAATGAAGAGACAACAAAATGTGAGGAAAAAAAATGTTGACTGTGAGCTAAGAGGAAGAGAGAACAAATTAATTACTTGAATAGAAAAACTTCCAAGGAGGATGAAATTTTCATTTTTAACCTCTAATAAATCACGTGGTGGAATAATTTTTCAATGGATAATTACCTTTTAAAATTTCATAAAAGGTTGGTAATAAGTTAAAAGTAATAAAAAACGAATTAATAATCACATTTTTATGAAGCCAAGACTTTTGAATATTAGAAAAAATATTCAATTGTTTAATAAACTATTGTTTCTCAGAAAATAACAAACGCATTTGAAGACTAGAAATATCTAGTTGCACATCACAAATTTCTACTAAATTAGAATCTTAATATCTTGTAAGGATTTTGAGTAAGTTCTCTTAAACAATAATATTATGACAAAATCGAAAAAATGAATTCAACTTTATCAGACATATGTGTAAATAAAAAATGTGAAATATCTGTAGCTTTAAATTTCAAAAATTAGCTAATTTTTATTATGTACTTTTTATTCTTAAATCACTAATTTGAAATAAAACAATTATTAAGTTATTGTGATCCTCTAAGTTTTGTTTGTATAATTTTTTAACAAACCTTTATGGTGTCAAACTTCTATGATCAACAAATTTATTTATATTATGAAGCACTTAATACTTAATTATCTAATTTTAATAAGGTAATAACTATATATACATATTTACAGTATGGTAAAGAAATACAAAGAGAATAAACTTGGTTAACCATTATCATTAAATTGGTCTTCTAAAGATAAAATTATGAAATTAAAAAATAATAAGCAGAAAATATTCAAAGCTATTTCCATATATCTCTTTTTTCTTCATTCACTTTAACTTTTTAGCTTCATTGTTCCAATAGCACTCACTATTTTCATCCTGAATTCTAAATTCCCATAAAAGTCATATTTTAAAAATTGAAAACAAAAAGTTATAAAACTATATAAATTTTTAACATTATTTTAACAAAATTATTTCCTATTTTTTCAAAGTAAATGGCAAATAAGTTCTTCCGTACAGAAATTAAATTCAACGGTAAATTTTATTTGAAGTGACTCATTTGTACTATAATGGTAGACATTGAACTAATAAAATTAATGTTTATAAGAATTTTATATAAATGATGTAAAATATCTAATAAGTATAATAATATCAAGTCTCAAATAGCCATTGATTCTTTAGTTAAAAAATAACATATTATATAGGCACAAATCTTTATTTACTTTATTTAAATAGTTTATGATTCTTTATTTAAGTTCAAAAATTTTATAAATTATAATATAAAATCAAACTTACGTTTTTAACAATCTACACAAAATAATCAACCCTACAAATTTATTCTCTTCTCACATTGTAATTGTTCTTCAACAATTAGTTAATCCCCTTGATTGATGCAAATAAGGAGTATCGTGTCAAGTTGGTTACCTTCTCTATGTATTTTACATTGTTATCCTTATCGAATTATAATTTTATATCACACTAGACTTTGAGTAGGATGTTAAAGGGTATTTTAAAATTTTTATTACCAATTAGATCAAGTCCTTGAGGTCAATTACTAACCAATCTTTATATATTATTATATAAATATGTAATTTAAAGTAGAGATAATGCATTAAAATAAGTAGTAACATTACTGTAAGATACAGTCGATATATTTGTATAACGTGACTTTTTACCTTATGCATGGTGATCAACTTCTATTATTATCTCAATAAAATTGCCTCTTTTAACTTTTTAAAAAATAAATGACGAATAAGTTCTTTAGCATATGGATTAAAATTTTAATTTTAATTTTAATACAGTTGGCGACAATAAAATTAATTAAATCAATATTTTTAATTATTTTATGTATATTAAGTTAAATATCACATAAATATAATACAATTGCTTCTTAAATAGCGACGAATTATTCATTTAAATTAAAGATTTAAAAAAATTAAAGCCACTTTCCAAAGAGCCATAGATTCTTTATTTAAGTTCAAACATTTTATAAGTTTAAGTATAATAAAATCTAAATTTTTCATGGCCTATATAAAACACTCAATCGCATTTATCATCCCATCACAATTCAATTGTTCTTTAATTAAATTTAGTCTTCTTGACTGGTGCAACAAAGAAGTATAGCAAAAAGTTAGTTTTCCAAAGCCTGCATAATCTCTCAAGTTATTTATTATATATTAAACTCGAGGGTACGCACTTAACCTCCATTCATTCGAAGAAAGAAAAAAATATAAGTTTCTTTCCATTCTTCTTAATCTTCAGGAACACATATAAAATCTAGATATTCGATGTTAATATTTTCCGCACTCTGAATCTCAGGTCATAAGGTTTAAAGGAGAAAGGTTTGAAAAAGATATGTACCAGCAAAATCTTATGGGACCTAAGATCATGTTGAACTCGTTCCCACTTGGTAAGGCTTTACTTGAGCCATCCATACCAAAATCCTTTTCCACTAAGTTTATATAAGATGTGTTTTTCATGGATGATTTTTGTTATGATAAATAACTAACTATATGGATAAAATTAGAATTATTACTATAGCTAAATGGCTCTAATTCCTTCACAAATCTCACAAGGAGCTTCATTTGAAGAATGAATTTGATATGTTTGTTCCTGATCCATACAAGATTAAGTTTAAGAAGATATTAGGGTACAAGTTTGAGGAGCATAAAGTAGAGTTGGTGAAGTTTTTTATGAGGAAAACAATCAACTTAGGAATTCAGTTCTTGTAACTCTTAAGAAAAATACTCTTAAAATTGATCGTAATGTTGCATATTATTATTGCAAGCTTTTGTATTCCTCGAGAGCATCGAAACAAACTCAAATATCTGTTTATGAGCCTTCCAACAATATTGATCATCTGTTGATTTATATTTGACATATAATTGTCTATTTACTATTTTTTAACAAATTATGATAAATGAATCCAATACACTTAGTTTAAGCATATAAAATTGAATTACTAATGAGATATATTACTTTAATGTTATTCGTCCCATCAAAAGAAATTTTTTTTTAAAGAGTAATAAGATGTTATATAGCAGAGATAGTTTTTAGGGGTAGTTAAGACTTTATAGTCACTTTAATAAAACTTTGAGAAAATTTCTTCTGCTTGTTTTACCATGTATATAGGATATACTAATTTTTTAAGGCTGAGACAATATTTAACCATGCACCATTCTTTGGTGGTGGCTTACGATGAATCTATTTAATAATTTTATACTTTATCTCTAAACAAGAATTTAAGTATCTCATTTTTCTAGCACCCAATAATTTTGAGTACTAGGATAAACATCCAATTCTTTAATAAACCATTATTTTTCAAGAAATAATACCTTTATATATTTAAAAGAAAGCCAATAGCATATCACTAATTTCTAGTAAATACAATTCTTTATTTTATTTAGGAATTTTAGTAAAATTTTAAATAATAGGATTATGATAAACCAAAAAATAAATTCAAGGATACCTTAGATTTCTTTTAAATATACTATATATGTACATTTTTTACAAATATAAATAATCTTACTTAAACAATATGTAGCATTATTGTTAAAGAACTTTTGAGGTAGAAAAAGAATATACATATATACATATATATATATATCCTCTATTGTCTTCTAGTTCTTCTCTCATTAATTTCAAAGAGTTTTTTTTTCTTCTCTAAAACCCAAATTCCAAACACAAATTTTGAAGTCTAATCATCACCTGTCATATAGCAACAAGCACTTTTGATAAGAGCTTCCAATGAATGGGCACCACAAAACCTAAAAAAAGGATGACTAGTTAGAGAGTCTTGTCATCCACCACCTTCATGCTCAGAGCCTTTGCAGATGCTATTGCCAACACTATAGGGATTTGTGTACTACGGGTGAAAGATGGCACGTGCATCCAAATTCTACTTGAAAGAAGTGATCAAGCTTGGGCCGTTAATAAAAAAACATGATCATGCGGTCTAGATTTTATGTAGAGTCGACATAAAGTCAGAAAGAAGAAACTTTTAATCTATTTAATCCTTAAACTAGAATGATGATTGGAGATTAGGGCTATGCATTCGACATATAATAAGTGCAAGTGCCACTCACAGTCCTTAAAGCGACTCTTTTTGCAACAAAAGCAGGCACAAGAGGTGCATTATGCGTTTTTAACCTCCTGTACACCCTCTACAACTTTTGTGACTTGAGCTTTCCTCATCAGCATCACAGTCTATCTTTTAGAAATACATATATACACTTTACTCAGTATAACATGTAGTGGATTTCCACATGAATATATACATATACAATAAAAATAATGATAAAGATTTACCTCTCATAAGGTCAGTTGGGGAACCTCCATCTTTTAATACAATTGACGGCCATGTAATTAATCAAATCAATGTTTTTAATTACTTTATATATATTAAATAAAATACCATAAAAATATAATAAATTCTTTATTTAATTTCAAAGATTTTATAAGTTATAGTATAAAAAAATCTACAATTTTCACGACCTATTAAAATAATCAATCGTATGTCATTTATCCTCCTATCACAATTAAATTATTCTTCAATTAGACTTAGTCTTCTTGACTGATGCAACAAAGAGGTATAGCAAAAAGTTTGTTTTTCAAAGTCTACATAACCTCTCAAGTTATTTATTATAGATTAAACTCAAGGGTACGCACTTAACCTCCATTCATTCGAAGAAAGAAAAAAAAAAGTTTTTCCATTCTTAATCTTTTGGCACAAATATAAAATCTAGATGTTCGATATTAGTATTTTCTACAATCAAAATCTCAAGTCATAAGGTTTAAGGGAGAATTCTTTGAAGAAGGTCTATACCAACAAAATCTTACATGACCCAAGACCATGTCACACTTTTTCCCACTCGGTAAGGCTTCACTTGTGCCATCAATACCAAAATCCTTTTCCATTAATTTTATTATAGATATTTTTTTTAAGATGGTTTTCTTTATGATGAATAGCTAACTATATGAATAAAATTAAAATTATTACTACAGCTGAATGGCTTCAATTTCCTTCACACATCACACTAGGAGCTTCACTACAAGAACGAATTTGATATATTGTTCTTGATCTTGCAAAATAACAGGTTACAAGTTTAAGGAGCATGAAATTGTGCATTTACTTTTTTTTTAACGAACTATGATAAATGAATCCAATATGCATAGTTTAAGCATATTAGATTGAATTACTAATGAAATATATAACTACAATATTAGTAGCCTAATCAAAAGAAAGACTTTTTCATAAAAATAGTGATAAGATGTTGTATAACAGATATATATAAGACATATCAAGTTTTTAGGCTGAGATGATCTTTGACTATGTACCATTCTTTGGTGGTGGCTTACTAACAATCTATTTAATCATTTTATCTTTTATCTCCAAAAAAGTTTTAATGATCTCACTTTTATTGAACCCAAGAATTTTGAGTATTAGAAAAAATATCCAATTCTTTAATAAACCATTATTTTTAAAGAAATAATATCTGTATATATTTAAAGAAAAGTAATAGCATATCACTAGTTTCTACTAAATCAGATTATTTATTTCATTTAGGGATTTTAGAAAAATTCTCTTAAATAATAGAATTATGATAAATAAAAAAATAAATTCAGGGAAACCTCATAGTTCTTTTAAATATATTTTACATGTATATATTTTACAATTATAAATATGCATACTTAAACAAGATGTAGCATTATTGTTAGAAAATTTTTTAGATAAAAAAAAAATACATATATGTATATTTATATATATCCTCTATTGTTCTTTAGTTATTCTCTCATTAATTCCAAAGAGTTTTCTTTCTTTTCTCCAAAACCCAAATTCCAAACACAAACTTTCAAGTCTAATCATCACCCATCATACAACAACAAACAATTTTGATAAGCGCATCGAATGTATGGCCACCAAAGAACTTGAACAAACGACGACGTTAGAGAGCCTTATCGTCCACCACCTCCATACCCAGAGCCTTTGTAGATGTATGTACTGTACGATCAAAGATTGCTCGTGCATCTAGATTCAAATTAAAAGTGGTGATTGAGCTCAGGCCCTTAATAAAAAAACATGATCATGCAGTCTAGATTATATGTATAGTCGACATAAAGTTTGAAAGATGACACTTCTAATATGTGTAATCATTAAGCTAGAGTGATGATTAGGGGAGATTAGGGCTGTGCATTCTGCATATAATAAATGCAGGTGCAGCACTACCTGTCCCTAAAGCAACTCTTGTAGAAATCAAAGGAGACATAAGAGGTGCATTATGCATTTTAGATCTCTTGTACACCCTTTGTAAGTTTTGTGACTTGCTAGTTCTTAATCAGCATCACATTTTATCTTTTAGAAACATATTTATACACATTACTCTACATAACATGTAGTGAATTTGCACATAAATATATATGTATACAACAAAAATAATGATAAAGATTTGCATCTCATACTACCTGTAAGGGAACCTCCACCTTTTATTAGCCAAGACATCATGGTAGAGCCTGTAATCCCTAGTAGTGCAGAGGCATAATCATTAGTCCTTTTTACACCTTGTGGAGGTCATGAACTCGCTCTGATGGAACCGCTGCTTTCCACCAATGAGCCTTGATTCTTTGTTTAGGTTTACAACAAGCTTGTAGTATTTAATTTTCTACATATATACAAATAGGAGATCTTGTAGGTTTTTCTTCTTCCCATAAAGTCGTGGGAATAAATTAAAAATTGAATGATCTTTTACTTCTATACAAATAGGAGATCTTATATGTATTCTTTATACCTATAAAAGTCATTTGAAAAATGACAAATACTTAAACAAGTAAACTAAGTCACAATGTTATAAATGTAATTAGTATCATAATAGTAATTTATTTTATCATAAGACTTCACGTTTTGGAATAGTATGCATTTTATTGATAATTAAAATTCTATGCCACCAATCCTTCTTACTTAATATTAATTTATAATTTTATCTTTGATTACATATTGAACATGACTTGTTTGAGAGTTGCCTATTCAAAAATAAAATTAATTAATTTTTTCTTATTTTTGGGTGAATATTAATACTCAGAAAGAGCTCCTCTATAATTTGTCCAGAATTGTATTCTTTAAATGAATAAATCAAATTATCTATTATATGATGAGTGAGATGGAGCTTAAAACGCACCCACTTTCAAAAACAGTCGTAGTAAAAGTGTGAGATTGAGGTTAAAATGTACTTACTTTAAAAAATACTTGGAGTAAAAGTGTGAGATGGAGCGCAAAATGCACTCACAATGAAAGCAAAAACAAAGAACATGAATAATAATATACTCATCTAGTCAAATGACTACGAGTAGCATTAGTAGCCATTTAAAACTTGTGACCAACTCAGTAACTAGGTGCATTCATCACAAATGTTTATCCTTGCATCAAAAGGTTGGTGACATTTTAAGCAAGCAAAGTGCTTAAGCTTTTCTATTTTTGGCATGAACCAACTGCATGAATCCTTTTATCTGAACAGGTCTGGTGGATGTTCTACTATGTATTGGCTATTCCACTTAATGAAATTTTTGTCTGCTAAAATTTACAAAACTCTCTCATGTCCTGTTTGGATGTTGTCAAAGTGGTTATTCATTGGTATGGTTCAATGAAACTCAAGCCTATAAAGTACTAGTTGATGGTTATTCTTGTGACTTAAGGATTGAGGTGTAAGATGTGGGTTGTGATGAAATGATTGGGAGTAAGTGAGTTGAAGGTGAAGAGATGGTGATTGATGGAGTGTATTGTGTAGTGTTTGAGGGCAAGCACAAGATAAGTGTGGGGGAGTTTGTTAGTGCCTAAAAATGACATCATTATGACCCACTTTTGGGTTGTTAACTATGATATGTTATCTAATCCGAGTTATTTTTTGTGTTTTGTTGTAGTACAAGATATAAGGAAGAAATGAGAAATAATAGCATGAAAAGAGGAAGAGTTCGTGAAAAGATTCATAAGCCCAGAAATAAGCCTTGAGCAATGCTAAGAGTCGTACATAGTAGTAGATTTAAATTAAAACATGTGTTTTTTAAATTTGTAAAAAATATATTATTCAAGCCAAGATTTGGGGCTGAAAGCCAAGGGAAAAATATTCTAGAAGGCTTGGGATAAGCCAAAAGTCAAGGAAAAGGATTTTAATCAACAAAAGAAGAAAACCCTATATCTTTTTCTACAAAGAGGGCAATTATCAAAGTAGAATCATCATCTCTCTACTTCTCAGCACTACACATAGCAACTTCTACTGCTTCAGTAATTTTTTCTTCATCTTTATTCTTTTTTCTACTCTCTAAGAACTTATATATGTTAAAAAGCCCATAATCAGTGGCTAATTTATTTTTTTCCCTAGTTGATAGATCTAGCAAACTGCAACAATATAATTGTGAGATCTAATCGAATTAATTTGACTTGAACTTTAGAGCTGCTATTTATTTACTTCCTGCTCTTATATATTTTTGTTGTTTTGAATCTGTTTGAATAGGGCCCATCATATAAGAAGAGAAATCGCAAACAGCTAGCCAAACCCCTTAAATTCGTAATTGTTTAAGTGATTCCAGCACTAAGTAGTGATTAGTACCGTATTGAGGTGCTAAGTAGTCTAGCTGACCGGTTCATGCAGATGAATCAAACAACTTGAATCACGTCCTTCTAGCTCTCAAGGTTGTTAATAAGTTAAATCCTTTGTATGTTCCTAGGACTCCTTTGCAGCGAATAACCAACTATAAAACTTTTCTTGGTTGGTTTAGGAATAAAGAAGGATTGGTTGTCGAAACATTTTCGACAAGTATAACTGATTTGCGTTATTTTTGGTAAAATGAACTCTTACATCTATGATTAGTTTTATTACTGGAGCAAGCTATTTCGTTGACTAAGAGTTCTTTTTATAATTGTTTGAGTTTCTAATTTGCCGCCAAGAGTTTGTTTAATATTATTTTGCTCATTGTTTAATTTATATTGTGCGTATTGGATTCTACAAAACCCCCCCTTGTAGTAAGAATCCCTCACCTTGTTCCCTGTTATGGAATTGAAGTTTAATTTTAAATAATATGGTATTTTGTGAAACTTAAACAATATTCATAATTAATTACAGGTTACTAATGGAGCTGGAACCAGTTATTTATTACTATTTGCTATGTTTAACTGATTTCCTGATTTTACAAGTTCGAATGCATGATAATGCACAGGAATTGGTATGATAATGTTATTGTGTTTCCTTGATGCATGTATTGCTTATTTTATGTTATTACAATTAAATTAGAAAATTGGAAATTAAAGGTAAATGGAAATTTTTTTGATTAAGTGAATGGATGAACGTAGCGTTACTAGATATCCTGGGAGATGGTGGACGGACAGGGTACATAGAGAACCCTACCGTGAACGTTGCCTCAAACAAGGTGGGGTATAAAGGATTGGTATTTTGGCATTCATACTAGACGGGGTATAGGGACGGCCTGTTTCACCCTCATACCAAATGGGGTATTGAGGGATGGAATTTTGGCACTCGTACCAGACGAGGTATGGGGACAGCCCGTTAATTAAAAATGTTAAACAAATGGTTCACGCGTAGTGGGGGCATCCCTATGGACCCCATGGATACCAGTAGGCTTATAAAAGAGAAAAGTTGTTGTTTCGACTGATTGCATATGAGATTATGGTATTGTTTATGTTCTTGACTCTATAGGTTGGTTTTGGAAATCTCGTTGCGGTAAGTATGCGGTAAATGATTTTATTCATAAAAAATGAATTTACTTAAATTCAGAGCTCTATTAGTTATTTTATGATTTCTACCAACCTTCATTTCTGTGTCGATGAGTAGCGTGATATTCTTACTAGGCTAGTGTAGCTCACTCTTTCATTAAGTATTTCAAATCAAGAGGATCAAGATCGAGAGTCCGATCCCCAAGAGGGTTGCAGGTAGGACGTTCAATTTGTTTATTTTTCATTTATTTCTTTGATTATTAGTTGTTTTTTTTTAAGTGTCATTCCCATATCTCTATTGGGTATCCTGAATCATTGTCTAAGAAATGTAAACCCTAACTATTTATTTCCCTTCCGCATTCAATTCATAATTTATTTCCTTTCAAGTTTGCAGGTCATTACATTTTATATAGCCACAAATATTTATTTAAATAGTTTATGATTCTTTATTTAACTTTAAAATTTTCGTAAGTCATAGTATAAAATCATACTTATGTTTTTAACAATCTACACAAAATAATCAACCCTACACATTTATTCTCTTTTCACATTGTAACTGTTCTTCAACAATTAGTTAATCCCCTTGATTGATGCAAATAAGAAGTATCGTGTAACACCCACCTAAACTTTTTTTTTCATTTTTTATTAATAAATATAATTATTTATTTATTCAATTTATTTTATTATATTTTATTTTATTTTAATTTAATGCAAAAAGGGGTAAAAATTTATTAAGGATTAAATTGTAAATAATTTTAGGAAAAAGGGGTGAAAATTTGGGTTCTAGGGGTATTTTTGAAAGAAAAATAGGAAACTAAGGGTCAAAATGCAATTTAAAAAAATTACACCACGTCAGACGCCCGGTTAGCAGCCCCGATCAATAAGGATGAGCCAAGTGGCAGAGGCGCTAACATGGGAGGCCACGCGGGGGGAGCTACGTGGGCGATCCGCGTGCACGCGATCGAACAGCTGAGGTCCGTTCCCACGTGCACGGATGACCTAGAGTGAATCGCGCACGGACAGCCCAGATTGGATCGCGATGAACGGTCCAGATTTACTCCCTATTTAATCGTGATCGGAAGGTCACCCGTGCTACCTACATGCTAGTGGGAGAAGCAGACCGCTGGTGGGAACTCAAACAGACCACCCGTCCTGTTCCAGTTACTTGGGAATAGTTCCTAGCAGCCTTTCATCCAGAGTACCTCCGAGAGCATCTCTGATATCTGAAGGAGATGGAGTTTGTCCAGTTTGTCCAGGGGAACATGACTGTGTCAGAATATGCTCGTAAGTTCCTAGAATTGGGCCGATATTCCCCTAAGACGTTGTTGGATGAAGGTAGGAAGACTATGACGTTCGAGTGGGGCCTCTGCCCAGAGATCAGACAACATTTATTTGTGTTGGAGCTCAGGACTTATTCGGTCGTTCTGGCCAAGGCACAGCTGGTGGAGAGGAGCTTCCGCACCTTCTCTCAGGCAGCAGGGAACCTCAAACCCTCAGCTCCACCCCACAGACCAGCACTTACCGTGCCTATTCAACAGAACAAGAGGCCCAAGCCGGTGATCCAGGCTCCCCCTCAGGCTCTAGTGGCAGGACGTGGTAAGATCTATCAGTATTGCGGCAAGGATCATGGGGACCAACCCTGCTACCGCCTCAACAACACCTGTTGCATATATGGTAGTGCCCAACATTATGCGAGAGAGTGCCCAAGGAACCAGAATCAGGGCAGACCTCCTATCTAGGGCAGGGCTTACGATCTCACCCAGCAGGATGCTGAAGCCAACCCCAACATGGTACAGGGTATGTACACTTTCTGTAACTATCTTGCTCATGTTTTGATTGATACTGGTGCATCGCATTCATTTGTTTCACCTGTTTTTGCATCAAAATTTAATGTATTACCTGATAAACTTGATTCTATGTTGTTTGTGTCTACTGTTGGGAGTATGACACTATTGGGAGAAGTTGTCTACAGGGCTTGTGTCGTAGAGATAGCAGATAGGAAATTAAGTGTAGACCTAATAGAATTAGACACGGGGGATTTTAATGTAATTTTAGGAATGAATTGGCTAGCGGCGTATCACGCCGCCGTAGATTGTTTTAGCAAGAAGGTTGTATTCAATCCTCCTAATGAGGAGCCATTTATAAGTTAATAAAATCATTTAGTACTTATTCCTTGGTAGCAAATTTTCTTATTCATGGAGTACTTTAACCCTATTGTCTTCTCTAACTAGGCAAACCCAAGAAATAGAATTGTATTCAAGAGATTTCGATAGTCCAAGACTTTCCAGATGTGTTTTTGGATGAACTACCTAGATTGCCAGTGGACAGAGAAGTCGAATTCACTATAGACCTACAGCCAGGCACCCAGCCTATTTTGGTTGGTCCTTAACGCATGAGCCGCGTTGAGATAGAGGAACTGAGGAAATAGATCACTGAATTGCAGGACAGTGGCTTTATCAGACATAGTGTGTCTCCTTGGGGTGCCAAAGTCACTTTTGCCAGAAAGGGAGATGGAATGTTGAAGTTATGTATTGATTATAGAGGATTGAACAGAGTTACAATAAAAAACAAATATCCCCTTCCCAGGATTGATGACCTCTTCGATCGGTTGCAGGGTGCACAGGTCTTCTCCAAAATAGACCTGCATTTAGGTTACCATCAGGTGAAAATAAGGACAGAAGACATCCCCAAGACAATCTTTCGAACCAGGTATGGACACTATGAGTTCTTGGTCATGCCATTTGGGCTAACCAATGCCCCAGCCATCTTCATGGATCTGATGAACAGGGTCTTCAGACAATTCTTGGATCAATTTTTTATTGTGTTCATCGATGACATCCTTATTTATTCAAAAAGAAGAGAGGAACATGCTCACCATCTAGCTCAAGTTTTACAGGTTCTCATAAAAAAGAAGTTGTATGCAAATTTGAGTAAGTGTGGATTTTGGCTTGAGCATACCACCTTCTTGGGACACATCATATCAAAGGATGGAGTATCAGTGAACCCTGAAAAGGTTGAAGCAGTGCTCGGCTGGGAGAAATTGACATCAGTTAAGGAGATCCGTAGCTTTCTGGGAATGGCAGTCTTTTACTATAGGTTTATTGAAGGATTTTCTAGTCTAGCTACTCCCTTGACCCGACTCACAAAGAAGAATGTCAAGTTTGAGTGGAATAAGGACTATGAAAGAAGTTTTTCAGAACTAAAGAAATGGCTGACTACTGCACCTATGCTGGCCTTACCAAGTGGATCGGGGAGATATACAGTTTACAATGATGCCTCCTATCTAGGCCTGGGTTGTGTTTTAATGTAGCATGGAAAAGTCATAACCTATGGGTCCAGACAATTGAAGAGTCATGGGAAAAACTATTCCACCCATGACTTAGAGCTTGCCGTAATCATACACGCCTTGAAGACTTGACGCTATTATTTATATAGAGAGACCTTTCAGATCTATACCGATCATAAGAGTTTGAAACACATATTCACTCAAAAAGATCTCAACATGCGTTAGAAAAGGTGGATAGAACTTTTTAAGGACTATGATTGTGACATCTTGTATCATCTGGGTAAGAGCAACATGGTAGCCGATGCACTCAGCAGAAAAAGTGCAGGTACATTAGCCCATTTGATGGTTTCAGAATGCACGCAGATTGGGGCCACACAACAGGTTCGACTTCAGGACTTGAGAAGAGTCACATGTTTGGGCATTGAGGTTTAATGTCTTGGCGCTCATTCCGAACGGGGTATGGGGATGGCTCTATAATTAATATTTTTAAGGGAAAGGGTTCACGTGTAGGGGGCACACCCCTATGGATCCCTATGGATACTAGTAGGATGGTGAAACAAGAAATGGTTATGATTTAGTTTATTGTTAATGAATATGAATTCATGATATGTTCTATGTTGCTGATCGTGCATGAAGTTATGATCTGTATGATATTATTGCTTCTATAGTCTGTTTTCATAAATTTCACAATAGTAAGTGAAGGGTAAATGATTTTATGATTAGTAAACGAATTTGCTAAATTTAGTGCTCCGTTAGTTGTTTTGATTTTCTACCAACCTTTACTTCTGTGTCGGTGATATAGTATGATATCCTCACTGGGTTAGTGTAGCTCATCCTTTATTTAACTATTTCAGATCAAGAGGACCTCGTTCCAGACCCTAATCCGCAAGAAGATTGCGAGTAAATGCTAGATACTTTATATTTTCCTTTACTTTTCTCATTTCTCGTGTTTCTTTCAGAGAATTTATTTCGTAATATTTGTTTAGTACTTTTAAGTTATTGTATAAGAGATGTAAACCTTAACCTTTTATTTCACTTCGCACTTAAATTATTATATATTTCCTTTTGGATTTCCGGGGTCGTTACATATCTTGTCAAATTAGTTACCTTCTCTATGTATTTTATATTGTTATCCTTATCAAGTTACAATTTTATATTACACTAGACTTTGAGTAGGATGTTAAAGGGTATTTCAAAATTTTATTACCAATTAGATCAAGTTTTTGAGGTCAATTACTAACCAGTCTTTATATATTATTATATAAATATGTGATTTAAAGTAGAGATAATGCATTAAAATAACTAATCACATTATTGTAAAATACAGTTGACATTTTTGTATAACGTGGCTTTTTACCTTATGCATGGTGATCAACTTCTATTATTATCTCAATAAAATTGTCTTTTTTAACTTTTTTTTAAAAAATAAACAATAAGTTCTTTAGCATATGGATTAAAATTCAAATTTTAATTTTAATACAGTTGGTGACAATAAAATTCATTAAATCAATATTTTTAATTATTTTATGTATATCTTAAATATCACATAAATATAATAAAATTGCGTCATAAATAACGACGGATTGTTCATTTAAACTAAAGATTTAAAAAAATTAAAGCCACTTTCCAAATAGCCATAGATTCTTTATTTAAGTTCAAAAATTTTATAAGTTTAAGTATAATAAAATCTACATTTTCCACAGCCTATATAAAACACTCAATCGCATTTATCATCCCATCACAATTCAATTGTTCTTTAATTAAACTTAGTCTTCTTGACTGGTGTAACAAAAGAGTATAGCAAAAAGTTTGTTTTCCAAAGCCTGCATAATCTCTGAAGTTATTTATTATATATTAAACTTGAGAGTATGCACTTAACCTCCATTCATTCGAAGAAAGAAAAAAATATAAGTTTCTTTCTATTCTTCTTAATCTTCAGGCACACATATAAAATCTAGATGTTCGATGTTAATATTTTCTATAGTCTAAATCTCAGGTCATAAGGTTTAAAAGAGAAAGCTTTGGAAAAGATATGTACTAGCAAAATCTTACGGGACCTAAGACCATGTTGAACTTGTTCCCAATTGGTAAGGCTTCACTTGAGCCATCCATACCAAAATCCTTTTCCATTAATTTTATTTAAGATGTGTTTTTCATGGATGGTTTTCGTTATGATAAATAATTAACTATATGGATAAAATTAAAATTATTACTACAGCTAAATGGCTCCAATTTCCTTCACAAATCTAACTAGGAGCTTCATTAGAAGAACGAACTTGATATGTTTGTTCCTGATCCATACAAGATTAAGTTTAAGAAGATATTAGGGTACAAGTTTGAGGAGCATGAAGTAGAGTTGGTGAAGTTTTTTGCGAGGAAAACAATCAACTTGGGAATTCGGTTCTTATAACTCTTAAGAAAAATGCTCTTAAAATTGATCGTAATGTTGCATATTATTATTGAAAGATTTTCTATTCCTCGAGAGCATCAAAACAAACTCAAATATCTGTTTATAAGCCTTCCAACAATACTGATCATCTATTGATTTATATTTGACATATAATTGTCCATTTATTATTTTTTAACAAATTATGATAAATGAATCCAATACGCTTAATTTAAGCATATAAGATTGAATTACTAATGAGATATATTACTTCAATGTTGTTCGTCCTATCAAAAGAAATTTTTTTTAAAGAGTGATAAGATATTATATAACAGAGATGATTTTTGTTGGTAGTGAAGACTTTATAGTCACTTCAATAAAACTTTGAGAAACTCTCTTTTGCTTGTTTTACCATTTTTATAGGATATACTAATTGTTTAAGGCTGAGACGATATTTAACCTTGCACCATTCATTGGTGGTGGCTTACTATGAATCTATTTAATAAGTTTATATTTTTTCTCTAAACAAGAATTTAAGTATCTCATTTTTTTAGAACCCAAGAATTTTGAGTATTAGGATAAACATCCAATTCTTTAATAAGCTATTATTTTTCAAGAAATAATACCTTCATATATTTAAAAGAAAGCCAATAGCATATCACTAGTTTTTAGTAAATTATATTGTTTATTTCATTTAGGGATTTTAGTAAATTCTCTTAAATAATAAGATTATGATAAAACAAAAAATAAATTCAAGGATACCTTAAATTTCTTTTAAATATACTATATATGTAATTTTTTTACAAATATAAATATGCTTACTTAAACAATATGTATCATTATTGTTAGAGAACTTTTGAGGTAGAAAAAGAATATACATATATACATATATATATGTATCCTCTATTGTCTTCTAGTTCTTCTCTCATTAATTCTAAAGAATTTTTTTTTTCTTCTCTAAAACACAATTTCTAGACACAAATTTCGAAGTCTAATCATCACTTGTCATAGAGCAACAAGCACTTTTGAAAAGAGCTTCCAATGCATGGGCACCATAAAGCTTGAACAAAGGATGACTAGTTAGATTGTCTTGTCGTCCACCACCTCCATGCTCAAAGCCTCTGCAGATGCTATTACCAACACTATAGGGATTTGTGTACTACGGGTGAAAGATGGCAAGTGCATCCAGATTCTAATTGAAAGAAGTGATCAAGCTCGGGCCGTTAATAAAAAAAACATGATCATGCGGTCTAGATTTTATGTAGAGTTAATATAAAGTCAAAAAGATGAAACTTTCAATCTGTTTAATCATTGTCCTTAAAGTGACTCTTGCTGCAACAAAAGTAGGCACAAGAGGTGCATTATGCATTTTTAACCTCTTGTACACCCTCTACAACTTTTGTGACTTGACCTTTCCTCATCAACGTCACAGTCTATGTTTTAGAAACACATATATACACTTTACTCAGCATAACATGTAGTGGATTTTCACATGAATATATACATATACAATAAAAATAATGATAAAGATTTACCTCTCATAAGGTCAATTGGGGCACCTCCACTTTTAATACAATTGGCAGCCATGTAATTAATCAAATCAGTGTTTTTAATTACTTTATATATATTAAGCAAGAAATCATACAAATATAATAAAATCATATCTCAAATAGTGTTTGATTCTTTATTTAAGTTCAAGATTTCAAAAAATAAAATCACTTTCAAAATAGGCATAGATTTTTCATTTAAGTTCAAAGATTTTTTAAATTATAGTATAATAAAATCTATATTTTCCACGGTCTATATAAAATACTCAACCGTATGTCATTTATCCTCCCATAACAATTTAATTGTTCTTTATTTAAACTCAGTGTTCTTGACTGATGCAACAAAAAGGTATAGCAAAAAGTTTGTTTTCTAAAGACTACATAACCTCTCAAGTTATTTATTATAATAAAGCTCAAAGTTATGCACTTAACCTCCATTCATTCGAAGAAAAAAAAAAGAAGTTTCTTTCTATTTTTCTTAATCTTCAGGCACAAATATAATATCTAGATGTTGGACGTTAATATTTTCTACAGTGTAAATCTTAGGTCATAAGGTTTAAATGAGGAAGCTTTGGAGAAGATTTGTACCAATAAAATCTTACGGGTCCCAAGACCATGTTGCACTCGTTTTCACTCGGTAAGGATTCCCTTATGCCATCAATACCAACATTCATTTCCATTGCTGATGTTTTTTTCTTGGAATAATTTTCTTTATGATAAATTACTAATGATATGGATACATTTAATGTTCTTACTCCAGCTAAATGGCTTCACACACATCTCACTAGGAACTTCACTAGAAGAACGAACTTGATATGTTTGTTCCTGATCCATATAAGATTAAGTTTAACAAGATATCAGGTTACAAGTTTGACGAGGATGAAGTAGAGCTAGTGAAGTTTTTTATGAGGAAAATAATTAACTTGGGAATTCAGTTCTTGTAACTCCTAAGAAAAATGCTCTTAAAATTGATCGTAATGTTGCATATTATTATTGCAAACTTTCCTATTCCTCGAGAGTATCGAAACAAGCTCGAATATTTGTGTATGATCTTTCCAACAATATTGATCATCTGTTGATTTAAATTTGACATATGTTTGTCCATTTACTATTTTTTTAACGAATTATGATAAATGAATCCAACACACTTAGTTTAAGCATATAAGATTGAATTACTAATGAGATATAGTACTTCAATGTTATTCATCCCATCAAAAGAAAGATTTTTTTAAAGAATGATAAGATGTTATATAATAGAGATTATTTCTTCTACTTGTTTTACCATTTATATAGGATAAATTAATGTTTTAGGTTGAGACGATCTTTGACCATGTATCATTATTTTGTGGTGGCTTACTATCAATCTATTTAATCATTTTATCTTTTATCTCTGAAAAAAATTTAATGATCTCATTTTTGTAGAACCCCAAGAATTTTGAGTATTAAGAAAAACATTCAATTCTTTAATAAACCATTATTTTTTAGGAATAATATCTGCATATATTTAAAAGTAAACTAATAGCATGTCACTAGTTTTTACTAAATCAGATGTAACACCCCAGCCCAGAGAAACAGGGATAAGCCAATGCTTAAAATGATGTCATTTTAAAGCTGGGCCTCAGCAGTAAGAAGGGCCAAAATGTCATCATTTTGAAAAACTCTAAATTAACGTTGTTTTGAAGAAAGAAATAGGAAAAAAAAGAAGACAACTAGAGGCGTGTATGTCCCAGGCAACTGAAGAAGAAGAAGAAGCCTGGACCTACACGCCAAAGAAGAAGAAAAAAGAGGCATGCAGGGCTCTCTGTCCTTCCACCTATTAAAAAAAAAGAGAAGAAATCGAGAAGAAGAGACATAGAGTCAAATTAGTAGAGAGAGAGTGAGTCATGAAGAGAGGGAAAGGAGCTCGGGGAGAGAGAGAGATAGTAAAAGGGAACAAACTAGACTGGTGGTGAGGTGAGTTTGGTGCGTGTGGCGTGCGGTACGATAGAAAGGCTCATAACCAGAAGGTTGGAGAGAGGGAACACATAACGGTACTACCAGAGAAGAAGGAGAACCATGATGTTGGCCAGGCATGGTTCCATGCATCCACACCTTTCTCCAGCACTATTCTGACATTTTTGAGCCGGATCTACATGCATGGCTTGTTCTGTGATGATTTCTACCAAAAACATGTTGGTGCGTTGGTGGCTTTGTTGGCATGTGCTGGTTTTAACAGCTAAGTGTGAGGTGGCATGCGATGCTCTAATGGCAGTGTGTGGTGAACCAAGGACACTTGTATGGTGGTGTGTGGCAATTTCGGTGACTAAAATCGTGGTACGATAAAATTCGACCCCACTTTTGTATTTTAATTATTTCCACAAGTTTTCATCATTTAACCTATGCATTTTCTATTTATAAATGAGGGAATTATCTAAAAAATGTTGGATTTCGAGGAGAGCGTCAACCTGAGCTAATAAGGATGTTGACACTTTTTTTTATTCAATTATAGGTAAGGGATTATATTAGTCTCATCAAGAGATGCTCATATTTTTATAAAACTTTTATTTTCTTCTAAATAATTATTTTATAGATTTTATAAATTGTTTAAGTTTCTAACGTGTTTTTAGTAAACTCGTCATGTGTATGTATGTTATCGTGTGTGGGTGCTTCAAGAATATATGTAACTAAATGTGTATGATACGATATGTGTAAACCTATATAAACATGATTTCTGTCTATGCATAATGAGTGTATGAGCAATAAAATATGTGCAAATGAATGATTCATGAATCAGAGTAAATGAAAGAGACGTAGTGTACACAAGTAAAAATGTATAGGTGTTGTGGTTATAGGGATATCCTTTAGATTCCAATAAACTAGTAAGGCTATGTATATAAATATATGTAAACCTATACATGTATGTATATGTATAAAACTGTTGGTATAAATGGTGTGCATATGTGTATTAGTTGATGGTTGAATAGTTGTGAAGGTTAAACTGTGCATCGGAGTATATGTAAACAATGTATACTTGTTATGAGTGAAAATATGTAAACATCTAATTTGTATAGGCACTTGTGTTCGAGTGAGGGGATTAAGTTGCAAAATAATAAAATAAGAACATTTAAAATATGTGGAAATTCGTTTAATAGGTATCAACGAGGGGAGTGTGTGTGTGTTGCCATTTTGGCAAGTGAAGTGTGGTGAACCTTACCTGTGGATACGACCTCAGCTAGACATGGCTAAAAAGTCCCATATGTAACCGTTCTGTATTCGGGTCTATGTGAAAAGTGATAAATGATACACAATGCATAATTGTTCTGTGTTTGGGTGAATTGAGAAAGTGATAAGTAATAAATAACAAGTGATAAGTGAAAAGTAATAAGTGATAAGTGATAAATGATGTACCCACTTAGTAGAGGGAATCCTTAGTGCTCTCGTTGATGCCCGTGAAAGTGACATCATGCAATGAAACTCTTAAAAGATTAAAAAATAGAAATTATAAACCTTCATAAAAATGTGACTGAGAATGCAAGTGCAATGGAAAAGTGATAAGTGAACAATGTAAAATTAAAGCGATATTGACATATGCAATGATAATAATTCAGTGGCAAGTGCAAGTGTTATGAAACCAGTGAACAATATTATTTGTTTATGTAAATTTGATGTTAGAGTATTTGTGATATCTATGAAATCATACATGAGAGAATGAATCATTGAGATATGTGAAATTATGGTTATTTTATTAATTAGGAATTTGTTTTAAAGAAGATATGCATTTATTTTGTGAATCTTTTGTGATTGAGTGTGTGTATGTCTTTGTTTTGGGCACTACCCCTCTTCCTTACTGAGTCTATGAAGCTCACCCCGATTCAAATCCCCCAGTGTAAATTAGTCAAGATCAAGAGCAAGTTCAAAGTCGAATCAAGACTTTAAAAAACCTTTAGTGATTTTGAGAGTTTCATCTTGTTAAATCAGTTTAATTCTATTATAATGATACAATGTCATGAATTTTGCAAGCATCATGACTTATAATTTCGTATAGGGGATGATTGAATCTTAAGTTTTCGCTTATTGCTGCATAAAATTACAAGGTTGTGCGTAGAATAGGGTTCCCTCCTCAATAGAAAAGGTGGGCTGTTACATCAGATTCTTTATTTCATTTGAGGATTTTAGTAAAATTCCCTTAAATAATAGGATTATGATAAAAAAAAATTCAAGGATTCCTCACACTTATTTTAAATATACTTTATATGTACATATTTTACAAATATAAATATGCCTACTTTAAAAATATGTAGTATTATTGTTAAAGAATTTTTGAAATAGAAAAAGAATATATATACATACATCCTCTATTATCCTTTTGTTATTCTCTTATTAATTCCAATGAGTTTTCTTTCTCTTATCCAAAACTTAAATTCCAAACACAAATTTTCAAGTCTAATCATCACCCATCATACAGCAGCAAGCAGTTTTGATAAGAGCGTCCAATGCACGACCATCACAGAACCTGAACAAATGACGACTACTTAGAGAGCCTTGTTGTCCACCACCTCCACGCCTAGGGCCTATGCAAATGCTACCACCAGCCCTGTAGGGATTTGTGTACTACGCAGTGGAAGATGGCACGTGCATCCAGATTTCAATAAAAAGTGGTGATCAAGCTCTGGCCATTAATCAAAAAACATGATCATGCAGTTTGGAGTTTATGTAAAGTTTGAAAGATGAAACTTCTAATCTACGTAATCATTAATACAGAGTGATGATTAGGAGAGATTAGGGCTTTGCATTCTCCATATAATAAATGCAGGTGCGACACTTGCAATCCCTAAAGCGACACTTATAATAACCAAAGGTGACACAGGAGGTGCATTTTGCATTTTTGGATCTCTTGTACACCCTTTGCAAGTTTTATGACTTGCCCTTTTTTAGTTAGTATCACAAGTTCATCTTTTAGAAACACATATATACAAATAAATCTACATAACATGTAGTGGATTTGTACATTAATATACACATATACAATAAAAATAATGATAAAAGGTTTACCTCTCATAATGCCAGTTGGGGCACCTCCACCATTTATTAGCCAAAGTATCATGGTAGAGCTTTTAATCCCTACTAGTGCGGAGGCAGAATCATTGGTCTTTTTTATACCGTGTGCAAGTAATGAACTCGCCCTAATGGAATTGTTGTTTTCCACCAATGAGCCTTGATCTGTTGTTTAGGTTTAAAACAAGCTTGTAGTATTTGATTTTGTACTTCTATACAAATAGGAGATCTTGTGGGTATTCTTTATTTCAATAAAAGTATGGGACAAATGAAAAATTGAATTGCTTTTTACTTCTATACAAATAGTAGATCTTATATGTATTCATTGTACCTATCAAAGTCATGTGATAAATGATAGATATTCAAACAAGCAAAGTAAGTCAGAATGTTATAAAAGTAAACAGTATCTTAATAGTAATTTATTTTATCACAAGACTTAACGTTTTGGAATAGTACACATTGAATTGATAATTACAGCTCTATGCCACCAATCCCACTTACATAATATTAATTGATAATTTCATCTTATATATATATATTTATAAATTTTCATTTATACATAATGTGAAAAAAAATTGAGGTGAAAATGAAGAGACAATATAATGTGAGGAAAAAAAATGTTGACAGTGAGCTAAGAGGAAGAGAGAACAAGAAAGCTTCCAAGGAGGATGAAATTTTTATTTTTAAACTCTAATAGATCATGTGGTGGAATAGATTTTTTATGCATAATTATCTTTTAAAATTTCGTACAAGGTCAGTAATAAGTTAAAGGTAACTCAAAAAATTTACAATTGTATCACATTAATTAAACTTATTAGATCAGTAATAAGTTCAGTTAATATTACAAAGTAAAGTTTCTACGGTATACAATTATTTAAAAGACCCGTAAGGTGCTAAATAGTGTTACCATATAAACTTTTAGTTTATAGTTTAAATTGTTATCATTATCGACTGATATTTTTTATATTACACTGTGTAGGATGTTAAAAGGTATTTTATAATTTTTATTAACAATTAGAACAAGTTCTCTCACACAATAATATTTTGATAAAATCAAAAAAATAAATACAACTTTACCACATACTTTTTTTATGTACATCATATATGTACATAAAAAATGTGAAACACCTATAGCTTTAAATTTTAAAAATTAGCTATTTTTTATTACATATTTTTTATTCTTAAATCACTAATTTGAAATAAAAAATTATTAAGTGATTGTGATCCTCTAAGTTTTGTTTCTATATTGTTTAACAAAACTTTATGGTGTCATACTTGTATGATCAACAAATATTTTTATATTCTGAAGCACTTAACACTTAGATATCTAATTTTAATAAGGTAATAACTATACATATATATTTATATACAGTATGGTAAAGAAATATGAAGAGGGGAGACTTAGTTAACCATTATCATTAAATTGGTCTTCTAAAGATAAAAATTACGAAATTAAAAAATAGTTTGCAGAAAATATTCAAAGCTATTTCCATCTATCTCATTTTCCTTCCTTCACTTTACCTTTTGAGCTTCATTGTTCCAGTAGCACTTACCATCTTCATCCAGAATTCTAAATTCTCATAAAAGCTATCCTCTAAAAATTGAGAAAAAATGCTGTAAAACTATATAAATTTTTAATATTATCTCAATAAAATTTTTTCCTACTTTTCAAAGTAAATGGCTAATAAGTTCTTCCGTACAAACATTAAATTGAAAAGTAAATTTTATTTGAAGTGACTTATTTATACATAATTGTAGACATTGAACTAATAAAATTAATGCTCATAAGAATTTTATATAAATAATGTAAAATATCTAATTAGTATAATAATATCAAGTCCCAAATAGCAATGGATTCTTTATTTAAAAAATATTATTTTAAATAGGTACAAATCTTTATTTTCTTTAAACAGTTTATGATTTCTATTTAAGTTCAAAAATTTCATAAGTTATAGTATAAACTAAGACTTATGTTTTTAATAGTTTGCACAAAATAATCAACCTTACACATTTATTCTCTTCTCACATTGTAATTGTTCTTCAATAATTAGTTAATCCTCTTGATTGATGCAAAGAAAAAGAATCATTAAAAGTTGGTTAGCTTCTCTATGAATTTTACATTGTTATCGTTATCAACTTATGATTGTATAGTACACTATACTTTGAGTAGGATGGTCAAAGGTGTTTCAAAATTTTTATTAACAATTAGATCAAGTTTTTGAGGTTAATTACTAACAAAACTTTATATATTGATATATAAATACGTAATTTAAAGTAGAGATATTGGATTAAAATAACTTATCACATTATTATAAAGTACAGTTGATGTTTTTGTGTAACGTGGCTATTTACCTTATGCGTGGTGACAAACTTTTATCATTATCTTAATAAAATTACCTTTTTTAATTTTAAAAAAAATTAATGATGAATAAGTTCTTTAGCGCATGTATTAAAATTCAAAAGTTAATTTTAATACTGTTAACGACTATAAAATTAATTAAATCAATGTTTTTAATTATTTTATATATATTACGTAAGATTTCACATATATATAAAAAAATAACGTCTCAAATAGTAATGGATTATTCATTTAAATTAAAGATTTCATAAAATTAAAATCACTTTTCAAATAGCCATAGATTATTTATTTAAGTTCAAAGATTTTATAAGTTTAAGTTTAATAAAATCTACATTTTTCACTGCCTATATAAAGTACTCAATCGTATGTCATTTACCCTCCCATCACAGTTTAATTATTTTTCAATTAAACTTAGTCTTCTTGACTGGTTCAACAAAGAAATATAGCAAAAAGTTAGTTTTCAAAGCCTACATAACCTCTCAAGTTATTTATTATAGATTAAACTCAAGGGTACGCACTTAACCTCCATTCATTTGAATAAAGAAAAAAATATAAGTTTCCTTCCATTCTTCTTAATCTTATGGGACCCAAGACCTTTTCCATTAATTTTATTGTAGATGTATTTTTTATGGATGATTTTCTTTATGATAAATAACTAACTATAAAGATAAAATTAAAATTATTATTGCAACTGAATGACTTCAATTTCCTTCACACATCTCACTAGGAGTTTCACTAGAAGAACAAACTTGATATGTTTGTTCATGATCCATACAAGATTAAGTTTAACAAGATATTAGGTTACAAGTTTGAGGAGCGTCAAATAGAGCTGGTGAAGTTTTTTATGAGGAAAACAGTCAATTTGGGAATTTGTTTTGATAACTCCTAAGAAAAATGCTCTTAAAATTGATCGTAATGATGCATATTATTATTGCAAGCTTTTCTATTCCTCGAGAGTATTGAAACAAGCTCGAATATCTATGTATGAGTTTTCCAACAATATTGATCATCTGTTGATATAAATTTGACATATGATTGTCCATTTACTATTTTTTTTTAACGAATTATTATAAATGAATCCATTACTCTTAGTTTAAGCATATAAGATTGAATTACTAATGAGATATATTACTTCAATGTTAGTCATCCCATTAAAAGAAAGATTTTTTTAAAGAGTGATAACATGTTATATAACAGAGATAGTTTTTAGTGGTAGTTGAGACTTTATAGTCACTTCAACAAAACTTTGAAAAAGTTTCTTCTGCATGTTTTACCATTTATATATGATATACTAATTTTTTTAAGGTTGAGATGATATTTGACAATGCACCATTCTTTGGTGGTGGCTTACTATGAATCTATTTAATAATTTTATATTTTATCTCTTAGAAAGAATTTAAGTATGTCATTTTTCTAGAACCCAATAAATTTGAGTATTAGGATAAACATCCAATTCTTTAATAAACCATTATTTCTCAGGAAATAATACCTGCATATATTTAAAAGAAAGCCAATAACATATCACTCGTTTCTACTAATCAGATTCTTTATTTCATTTAAGAATTTTAGTAAAATTCTCTTAAACAATAGGATTATGGTAAATCAAAAAATAAAATGAAGGATACCTCAGATTTCTGCTTTTAAATATACTTTATTTGTACATTTTTTAAAAAATATGGATATGCTTATTTAAATAACATGTAGCATTATTGTTAGAGAATTTTTGAGGTAGAAAAAGAATAGTCATATTTACATATATAAGTATATATATCCTCTATTGTCTTTTAGTTCTTCTCTCATTAATTCCAACGAGTTTTTTTTCTCTTCTCCAAAACCCAAATTCTAAAAACAAATTTTCAAGTCAATCATCACCCATCATACAACAGCAAACACTTTTGATGAGAGCTTCTAATGAATGTCCATCACAGAACCTGAACAAACGACGACTAGTTAGAGAGTCTTGTCATCCACCACCTCTACACTCAGAGTCTCTGCAGATGCTGCTGCCAACACTGTAGGGATTTGTGTGCTACGCAGTGGAAGATGGCACGTGCATCTAGATTCCAATTGAAAGTGGTGATCAAGCTCGGGTCCTTAATCAAAAAATAAGATCATACACTTTGGATTTTAATTATAGCTGGCATAAAAGTCTGAAAGAAGAAACTTTCAATCTGCATAATCATTAACCTAGAGTGATGATTAGGGTAGATTAAGGCTTTCCATTATGCATATAATAAATGCAAGTGCACACTCATAGTCCCTAAAGTGACTCTTGTAGCAACAAAAGCAAACACAAGAGGTGCATTATGCATTTTTTACCTCTTGTACACACTTTGCAACTTTTGCAACTTGTCCTTTCTTTATCAGCATCACAGTTTATCTTTTAGAAACATATATATGCACTTTACTCAGTATAACATATAGTGGATTTCCACATGAATGTATACATATACAACTAAAATAATGATAAAGATTCACCTCTCATAAGGCTAGTTGGGGAACCTCCACCTTTTATTAGCCAAAGCATCATGCTAGAGCCTGTAATCTCTAGTAGTGCGGAGGCGTAAATGTCAATCCTTTTTACATCTTGTGCGGGGAATGAAGTCACCCCAATGGAATTGCTGCTTTCCACGAATGAGTATTAATCTATTGTTTAGGTCTACAGCAAGCTTGTAGTATTTAATTTTATAATTCAATATAAATAGGAGATCTTGTAAGTATTCATTATGTCCATAAACGTTATGATAAAAATGAAAATTTGAATTATTTTTTTACCATTTTACAAATAGGAGAGCTTATAGGTATTCCTTCTACCTATAAAACTCATGTGACAAATGACAGATACTCAAACAAGTAAACTAAGTCACAAAATTATATAAGTAATCAATAACTTAATGGCAATTTATTTTATCATAAGATTTAATGTTTTGCAATAGTACACATTGAATTGTTAATTTAATCTCTATGACACCAATCCAATCTACTTAATATTATCTGATAATTCCATCTTCTTTATATATATATATATATTTATACACATCCATTTATATATAATGTGAGGAAAATATGGAAGCTAAAAATTAGTTTTATAGCTAAAAATTGAGATGAAAATGAAGAGATAATAGAATGTGAGGAAAAAAAATGTTGACTGTGAGGTAAGAGGAACAGAGAACAAATTGATTACTTGAATAAAAAAGCTTCCAAGGAGGATGAATTGTTTATTTTTCAGTTGTACTATACCATATGGTAGAATAATTTTTTTATGTAAAATTTCGTACGAGGTCAGTAATAAGTTAAAGCAAACTTAAAAAACTTACAAATGTATCACATTAATTAAACTTACAAGATCAATAATAAGTTAAGTTAATATTACAAAGTAAGTTTGTATGTGTATTCAATCACTTTAAAGGCTCACATGGTGCTAATGTTGTGACCATGTAAACCTTTTGTTTACAGTTAAAAATATTATCATTATTAACTTATATTTTTTATATTACACTATGTAGGATGCTAAAAGGTATTTTATAATTTTTATTAACAAGTAGATCATGTTTCTAATATTAAATTTTAATTGATTTTTGTATATCTGTATATAAATATATGTTTTATACTAAAATGTTACATTAAAATAACTAATCACATTATTGTAAAGTATTGTAGATTTTTTAAACGAAACAAACAAATGTCTCAAATTATCATTGATCGTAATGTTGCATATTATCATTGCAAGCTTTTCTATTCCTCGAGAGCATCAAAACAAACTCGAATGTCTGTTTATGAGCCTTAAAAAAAATACTAATCATCTATTGATTTATATTTGACATATAATTTTCTATTTACTATTTTTTTAACGAATTATGATAAATGAATCCAATATGCTTAGTTTAAGCATATAAGATTGAATTACTAATGAGATATATTACTTCAATATTAGTTGTCCCATCAAAAGAATTTTTTTTAAAGAGTGATAAGATGTTATATAAAAGAAATAGTTTTTAGTGATAGTTAAGACTTTATAGTCACTTCTATAAAACTTTGAGAAAATTTCTTCTGCCTGTTTTACCATTTATATAGGATATACTTAGTTTTTAACGCTGAGATGATATTTGACTATGCACCATTCTTTGGTGGTGGCTTACTACGAATCTATTTAATAATTTTATATTTTATCTCTGAAAAAGAATTTAAGTATCTCATTTTTCTACAACCCAAGAATTTTGAGTATTAGGATAAACATTCAATTCTTTAATAAACTATTATTTTTCAGGAAATAATACCTTCATATATTTAAAAGAAAGCCAATAGTATATCACTAGTTTCTAGTAAATCATATTCTTTATTTCATTTAGTAATTTTAGTAAAATTCTCTTAAATAATAGGATTATGATAAACCAAAAAATAAATTCAAGGATATCTTAGATTTCTTTCAAATATAATATATATGTACATTTTTTACAAATATAAATATGCTTACTTAAACAATATGTAGCATTATTGTTAGAGAATTTTTGAGGTCGAAAAAGAATATATATATACATATATATATCCTCTATTGTCTTTTAGTTCTTCTCTCATTAATTCCAAATAAGTTTTTTTTTCTTCTCTAAAACCCAAATTCCAAACACAAATTTTGAAGTCTAATCATCACCCATCATATAACAATAAACACTTTTGATAAGAGCTTCCAATGCATGGGCACCACAAAACCTGAACAAAGGATGACTAGTTAGAGAGTCTTGTCGTCCACCACCTCCACGCTCAGAGCCTCTGCAGATGCTGCGGGTGGAAGATGGCACATGCATCCAGATTCTAATTGAAAGTAGTGATTAAGCTTGGCCCGTTAATAAAAAACATGATTATGCAGTCTTGATTTTATGTAGAGTCGACATAAAGTTAGAAAGATGAAACTTTCAATTTGTTTAATCATTAAGCTAGAATGATGATTAGAGATTAGGGCTATACATTCGACATATAATAAATGCAAGTGCCATTCACAGTCCCTAAAGCGACTCTTGTAACAACAAAAACAGGCACAAGAGGTGCATTATGCATTTTTAACCTCTGTACACCTCTACAACTTTTGTGACTTGACATTTCCTCATCAACATCACAGTCTATCTTTTAGAAACACATATATACACTTTACTCAGCATAACATGTAGTGAATTTTCACATGAATATATACATATATAATAAAAATAATGATAAAGGTTTACCTCTCATAAGGCTAGTTGGGCACATTCACCTTTTAATATAGTTAGCAGCCATGTAATTAATCTAATAAATATTTTTAATTACTTTATATGTATTAAGTAAGATATCATATAAATACAATAAAATCACATCTCAAATAGCGTTCGATTCTTCATTTAAGTTCAAGATTTCAAAAAATGAAATCACTTTCAAAATAGCCATAGATTTTTCATTTAAGTTCAAAGAATTTTAAGTTATAGTATAATAAAATCTATATTTTCTACTGTCTATATAAAATACTCAACCATATGTCATTTATCCTCCCATAACAATTCAATTATTCTTTATTTAAACTCAGTGTTCTTGACTGATTCAATAAAAAGGTATAGTAAAAAGTTTATTTTTCAAAGACTACATAACTTCTCAGGTTATTTATTATAATAAAGCTCAAAGTTATGCACTTAACCTCCATTCATTTGAAGAAAAAAAAAACAAGTTTCTTTCTATTTTTCTTAATCTTTTGGCACAAATATAATATCTAGATGTTGGATGTTAATGATTTTCTACAGTGTAAATCTCTGGTTATAAGGGTTAAATGAGGAAGCTTTGGAGAAGATCTGTACTAGTAAAATCTTATGGGTCACAAGACCATGTTGCACTCGTTTCCACTCAGTAAAGATTCCCTCGTGCCATCAATACCAACATCCTTTTTCATTGTAGATGTGTTTATCTTGGATTATTTTCTTTATGATAAATTACTAGTGATATGGATACATTTAAAGTTATTACTCCAACTAAATGGCTTCACACACATCTCACTAGGAGCTTCACTAGAATAACGAATTTGATATGTTACTTCATGATCCATACAAGATTAAGTTCAATAAGATATCAGGTTACAAGTTTGATGAGGATGAAGTAGAGCTACTGAAGTTTTTTATGAGGAAAACAATTAACTTGGGAATTTGATTCTTGTAACTCCTAAGAAAAATACTCTTAAAATTGATCATAATGTTGCATATTATTATTGCAAGCTTTCCTATTCCTCAAGAGTATCGAAATAAGCTCGAATATATGTGTATAAGCCTTCCAAAAATATTAATCATTCGTTTATTTAAATTTGACATATGATTGTCCATTTACTATTTTTTAACGAATTATGATAAATGAATCCAATACGCTTTGTTTAAGCATATAAGATTAAATTACTAATGAGATATATTACTTCAATATTAGTTGTCCCATCAAAAGAAATATTTTTTTAAAGAGTGATAAGACGTTATACAATAATAATAGTTAAGATTTTATAGCCACTTCAATGAAACTTTGAGAAAATTTCTTCGACTTGTTTTACCATTTATATAGGATATACTAATGTTTTAGGCTGAGACGATCTTTGACCATGTACCATTCTTTTGTGATGGCTTAGTACCAATCTATTTAATCATTTTATCTTTTATCTCTCAAAAAGATTTAAGTATCTCATTTTTGTAGAACCCAAGAATTTTGAGTATTAGGAAAAACATCCAATTCTTTAATAAACCATTGTTTTTTATGAAATAATATCTGCATATATTTAAAAGTAAACTAATAGCATGTCACTAGTTTTTACTAATTAGATTCTTTATTTCATTTAGAAATTTTAGTAAAATTCTCTTAAATAATAGGATTATGGTAAATCAAAAAATAAATTGAAGGATACCTCAGATTTCTTTTAAATATATTTTATTTGTACATTTTTTTACAAATATAGATATGCTTACTTAAATAACATGTAGCATTATTGTTAGAGAATTTTTGAGGTAGAAAAAGAATATACATATATACATATATATATATATATATATCCTCTATTGTCTTTTAGTTCTTCTCTCATTAATTCCAACGAGTTTGTTTTCTCTTCTCCAAAACCCAGATTCAAAAAAAAAATTAAAGTTTAATCATCACCCATCATACAGCAGCAAACACTTTTGATGAGAGCTTCTAATGCTTGCCCACCATAGAACTTTAACAAATAACGACTAGTTATAGAGTCTTGTCATCCACAACATCCACACTCAGAGCCTCTGTAGATGCTGCTGCCAACACTGTAGGGATTTGTGTACTACGTGGTGGAAGATGGCACATGGATCCAGATTCCAATTGAAAGTGGTGATCAAGCTCGGGTTGTTAATCAAAAAATAGATCATGCAGTCTGGATTTTAATTATAGTTGACATAAAGTCTGAAAGATGAAACTTCCAATCTGCGTAATTATTAAGCTAGAGTGATGATTAGGGTAGATTAGGGTTGTGCATTCTGCATATAATAAATGCAAGTGCACACTCAAAGTCCCTAAAGCGACTATTGTAGCAACAAAAGCATACACAAGAGGTGCATTATGCATTTTTTACCTCTTGTACACCATTTACAACTTTTGCAACTTGCCCTTTTTTTATCAGCATCACAGTTTATCTTTTAGAAACATATATATACACTTAGTACATGTAGTGGATTTCCACATGAATATATACATACACAACCAAAATAATGATAAAGATTTACCTCTCATAAGGCTAGTTGGGGCACCTCCACATTTTATTAGCCAAAGCATTATGGTAGAGGCTGTAATCCCTAGTAGTTCAGAGGCAAAAGTGTCAATCCTTTTTACATCTTGTGTAGGGAATGAAGTCACCTAATTGGAACTGCTGCTTTTCACGAATGAGTATTGATCTGTTGTTTAGGTTTACAGCAATCTTGTAGTATTTGATTTCGTAATTCTATACAAATAAGAGATCTTGTAGGTATTCACTATGTCAATAAAAGTTGCCAGAAAAATGAAAAATTGAATTATTTTTTTACTTTTTTACAAATAGAAGATCTTGTAGGTATTCCCTCTACTTATAAAAGTCATGTGAGAAATGATAGATACTCAAACAAGTAAACTAAGTCACAAAATTATATAAGTAATCAATAACTTAATGGCAATTCATTTTATCACAAGATTTAATGTTTTGCAATAGTACACATTTTATTACTAATTGCATCTCTATGACACCAATCCAACCTACTTAATATTAATTGATAATTCCATCTTCTTTATATATATATATATATACATTTATACACATCCATTTATACATAATGTGAGGAAAATATAGAGGGCAAAAATTAGTTTTATAGCTAAAAATTGAGGAGAAATGAAGAGACAATAGAATGTGAGGAAAAAAAATGTTGACTGTGAGGTAAGAGGAAGAGAGAACAAACTGATTACTCGAATAGAAAAGCTTCCAAGTAGGATGAATTTTTTATTTTTAAGCTGTAATAGACCAAATGGTAGAGTAATTTTTTTATGTATAATTATCTTTTAAAATTTCGTACAAGGTCAGTAATAAGTTAAAGCAAACTCAAAAAACTTACAAATGTATCACATTAATTAAACTTACAAGATCAGTAATAAGTTAAGTTAATATTACAAAGTAAAGTTTGTACGAGTATTCAATCAGTTTAAAGGCTCACAAGGTGCTAATGTTTTGACCATGTAAACCTTTAGTTTACAGTTAAAAATATTATCATTATCAACTTATATTTTTTATATTACACTATGTAGGATGTTAAAAGGTATTTTAGAATTTTCATTAACAAATAGATCATGTTTCCAATATTAGATTTTAAGCAATTTTTATATATCAATATATAAATATATGTTTTATACTAAAATGTTATATTAAAATAACTAATCACATTATTGTAAAGTATTGTAGATTTTTTAAAAGAAACAAACAAATGTCTCACATTAACTAATAAAAACAATGCATTCTATGAAAATAAACAATGAGAATTTAGGGATCGAATTTTTATTGCTTATAATTCAAAAAAATTATTGCAGCGTTTTAAACTTTTAACATTATCTAAATAAAATTATTTCTTACTTTTCAAAGTAAATAGCTAATGAGTTCTTCGGCAAAAAGATCAAATTTAGAAGTAAATTTTATTTGAAATGACTCATTTTGTATTATAATGACAACCATAAAACAAATAAAATCAATTTTTATAAGAATTTTATATAAATTAAGTAAAATATCCAATAAATATACAAAATCACGTCCCAAATAGCCATGGACTTTTTATTTAAGAAATTAAAATTTAAATATCCACAATTCTCTATTTACTTTAAATAGTTTATAATTCTTATTTGAGTTCAAAGATTTCATAAGTAATAGTATAAAATAAGACTTACATTTTTCATAACTTACAAAAATAATCAACCCTATACATTTATTCTCTTCTCACATTATAATTGTTCTTCAATAATAAGTTAGTCCTCTTGATTGATGCAAGAAAGAAGTATCATGGAAAGTTAGTTACCTTCTTTATCTATTTTATATTGTCATCGTTATTGACTTATGTTTTTATATTACACTATACTTTGAGTAGGATGTTAAAGGGTATTTTAAAATTTTGATTAACAATTAGATCTTCTTTCTAAGGTTAATTACTAAGAAAACTTTGTATATTGATATATAAATACATTATTTAAAGTAGAAATATATTATTAAATAATTAATCAAATTATTCTAAAGTACAGTTGATGTTTTTGTGTAATACGGCTTTTACCTTACGCGTAGTGATAAACTTCTATTATTATCTCAATAAAATTATCTTTTTTAACTTTAAAAAAATAAATGACGAATAAGTTTTTTAGGACATGGATTAAAATTCAAATTTTAATTTTAATATAATTAGCAATCATAAAATTGATTAAATTAATATTTTTAATTATTTTATATATATTAAGTAAGATATCACATAAATATAATAAAATTGCATGTCAAATAACGATTGATTATTCATTTAAGTTAAAGATTTACAAAAAATGAAACCACTTTCCAAATAGCCATAGATTCTTTATTTAATTTCAAAGATTTTATAAGTTATAGTATAATAAAATTTACAATTTCCACGACCTATATAAAATAATCAATCGTATGTCATTTATCCTCCCATCACAATTCAATTATTCTTCAATTAAACTTAGTCTTCTTGACTGGTGCAACAAAGAGGTATAGCAAAAAGTTAGTTTTCTAAAGTCTACATAACCTCTCAAGTTATTTATTATAGATTAAACTCAAGGATACGCACTTAACCTCCATTCATTCGAAGAAAGAAAAAAAAAAGTTTATCCATTCTTAATCTTTTGGCACCAATATAAAATCTAGATGTTCGATATTAAAAATTTCTACAATCTAAATCTTAGGTCATAAGGTTTAAGGGAGAATTCTTTGGAGAAGGTCTGTACCAGCAAAATCTTACGGGACTCAAGACTATGTTACACTTGTTCCCACTCGGTAAGGCTTCACTTGTGACATCAATACTAAAATCCTTTTCCATTAATTTTATTATAGATGAGTTTTTCTTAGATGGTTTTCTTAATGATGAATAACTAACTGTATGAATAAAATTTAAATTATTACTACAGCTCAATGGCTTCAATTTCCTTCACACATCACACTAGGAGCTTCACGAAGAATGAATTTGGTATGTTGTTCCTGATCTTGCAAGATAAATGGTTACAAGTTTGAGGAGCATGAAATTGTGCATTTACTATTCTTTTAACGAACTATGATAAATGAATCCAATATGCATAGTTTAAGCATATTAGATTGAATTACTAATGAGATATATTACTACAACATTAGTAGTCCAATCAAAAGAAAGATTTTTTCATAAAAATAGTGATAAGATTTTGTATAAGGGAGATGGTTTTTAGTGATAGCTAAGACTTTATAGCAACTTCAATAGAATTTTGAGAAAATTTCTTCTACCTGTTTTACAAGTTATTTAAGATATACCAATTTTTTAGGCTAAGATGATCTTTGACTATGTATTATTCTTTACTGGTGGCTTACTACCAATCTATTTAATCATTTTATAATTTATCTCAAAAAAAAATTTAATGATCTTGTTTTTGTTGAACCTAAGAATTTTGAGTATTCGAAAAAATATCCAATTCTTTAATGAACCATTATTTTTAAGGAAATAATATCTACATATATTTAAAGAAATCCAATAGCGTATCACTAGTTTCTACTAAATTAGATTATTTACTTCATTTAGGGATTTTAGAAAAATTCTCTTAAATAATAGAATTATGATAAATAAAAAAATAAATTCAAGGATACCTCATAGTTCTTTTAAATATACTTTACATGTATATATTTTACAATTATAAATATGCATACTTAAATAAGATGTAGCATTATTGTTAGACAAATTTTGAGATAAAAAAAATATACATATATGCATATTTATATATATCCTCTATTGTCCTTTAGTTATTCTCTCGTTAATTCCAAAGAGTTTTTTTCTTTTCTCCAAAACTCATATTCCAAAATAAACTTTTAAGTCTAATCATCACCCATCATACAACAACAAACAATTTTGATAAGAGCATCAATGTATGGCCACCAACGAACCTGAACAAACGATGACTAGTTGGAGAGCCTTGTCGTCCACCACCTCCATGCCCAGAGCCTTTGTAGATGTATGTGCTATGTGGTCGAAGATGGCTCGTGCATCCAAATTCCAATTAAAAGTGGTGATTGAGCTAAGGCCGTTAATCAAAAAACATGTTCATGTAGTCTGGAGTATACGTATAGTCGACATAAAGTTTGAAAGATGACACTTCTAATATCCGTAACCATTAAGCTAGAGTGATGAGTAAGGGAGATTAGGGTTGTGCATTCTGCATATAATAAATGCAGCTGCGACACTAACTGTCCCTAAAACAACTCTTGTAGAAATCAAAGGAGACAAAAGAGGTGCATTATGCATTTTGGATCTCATGTACACCCTTTGCAAGTTTTGTGACTTGCCCATTCTTAATCAGCATCACAGTTTATCTTTTAGAAACATATATATACACATTACTCTACATAACATGTAGTGAATTTGCACATAAATATATATGTATACAATAAAAATAATGATAAAGATTTACATCTCATAATACCAGTCAGGGAACCTCCACCGTTTATTAGCCAAAACATCATGGTAGAGACTATAATCCCTAGTAGTGTGGAGGCATAATAGTTGATCCTTTTTACACCTTGTGCAGGTCATGAACTCACCCTGATGGAAGTGTTGGTTTCCACCAATGAGTCTTGATTCTTTGTTTAGGTTTACAACAAGCTTATAGAATTTAATTTTCTACTTATATATAGATAGGAGATCTTGTAGGTTTTCCTTCTTCCCATAAAGTCGTGGGAATAAATGAAAAATTCAATGATTTTTTACTTCTATACAAATAGGAGATCTTATATGTATTTTTTGTACCTATAAAAGTCATGTGAAAAATGACAAATACTTAAACAAGTAAACTAAGTCACAATGTTATAAAAGTAATCAGTGTCATAATAGTAGTTTATTTTATCATTAGACTTCACGTTTTGGAATAGTACATATTTTATTGATAATTATAATTCTCTGCCACCAATCCTTCTTACTTAATATTAATTTATAATTTTTATCTTTGATTACATATTGAACATGACTTGTTTGAGAGTTACCTATTCAAAAACAAAATTAATTAATTTTCTCTTATTTTTGGGTGAATATTAATACTCAGAAAGAGCTCCTCTATAATTTGTCTGAAATTGTATGCTTTAAATGAATAAATCAAATTATCTATTATGTGATGAGTGAGATAGAGCATAAAACGCACCCACTTTCAAAAACAGTTGGAGTAAAAGTTTGAAACTAAGGTTAAAATGTACTTACTTTCAAAAATAGTTGGAGTAAAAGTGTGAGATGGAGCGTAAAACGCACTCACAATGAAAGGAAAAAAAATATGAATAATAATCTACTCCTCTAATCAAATGACTATGAGTAGGGTTAGTAGCCATTTAAAACTTGTGACCAACTGAGTAACTAGGTGCATTCATCACAAATGTTTACCCCTACGTCAAAAGGTTGGTGACATTTTAAGTAAGCATAATGCTCAAGCTTTTCTGTTTTTAGCATGAACCAATTGCATGAATCCTTTTATTTAGACAGGTTTGGTGGTTGTTCTACTAGGTATTGGCTATTCCATTCAATGAATTTTTGTCTGCTAAATTTGTAAAACTCTCTCATGTCGTGTTTGATGTTGTCAAAGTGGTTATTCATTAATATGGTTCCATGAAACTCAAGCCCATAAAGAACTAGTTGATGGTTATTCTTGCAACTTGAGGGTTGAGGTGTAACATATGGGTTGTGATGAAATGATTGGGAGTAAGTTAGTTGAAGGTGAAGAGATGGTGATTGATGGAGTGTATTGTGTAGTGCTTGAGGGCAAGCACAAGATAAGTGTGGGAGAGTTTGATAGTGCCTAAAACTGACATCATTATGACCCACTTTTGGGTTGTTAACTATGGTATGTTATCTAATCCGAGTTAATTTTTTATATTTTATTGTAGTACAAGATATAAGGAAGAAACAAGAAAAAATAGCATGAAAAGAGGAAGAGTTCATGAAAAGATTCAGAAGCCCAGAAACAAGTCTTGGGTAATGTTAAGAGTCGTGCACAGTAGCAGATTTAAATTAAAATGTGTGTTTTTAAAATTTGTAAAAAAATATTATTCAAGCCAAGATCTAGTGCTGAAAATCAAGGGGAAAATATTCTAAAAGGCTTGAGATAAGCCAAAAGTCAAGGAAAACGATTTTAATCAACAAAAGAAGAAAACCCTAGCTCATTTTCTACAAAGAGGGTGGCTATCATGTACGGATGGCAAAGAAATGTGAAGAGGGTGGACTTGGTTAACCGTTATCATTAAATTGGTCTTATAAAGACAAAAATTATGAAATTAAAAAATAATTAGCAGAAAATATTCAACGTTATTTCCATCTATCTCATTTTCCTTAAGTCACTTTTCCTTTTGAGATTCATTGTTCCAATCGCACTCACCATCTTCATCCAGAATTCTGAATTCCCATGAATCATTTTCTCTATGATTAATTACTAACTATATGGATAAAATTAAAATTATTACTGCAGTTGAATGGCTTTAATTTCCTTCTGACATCTCACTGGGAGCTTCATTAGAAGAACAAACTTGATATGTTTGTTCTTGATCCATACAAGATTTAGTTTAACAAGATATCAGGTAAAAAGTTTGATGAGCATGAAATAGAGCTTATGAAGTTTCATATGAGAAAAACAATCAACTTGGGAAATTGGTTCTTGTAACTCATAAGATAAATGCTCTTAAAATTGATCGTAGTGTTGCATATTATTATTACAAGCTTTTCTATTCCTTGAGAGCATCAAGACAAGCTCAAATATCTGTTTATGTGCTTTCCAACAATATTGATCATCTGTTGATTTAAAATTGATATATAACTGTCCATTTACTATTTTTCTAACGAACTATGATAAATGAATCCAATACACTTAGTTTAAGCATATTAGATTGAATTACTAATGAGATATATTACTTCAATATCAGTCATCCCATCAAAAGAAATATTTTTTTTAACGAGTGATTAAATATTATAACGCCCTAGAAATTCAAAAGAAAATATATATAACAATCTGAGTGCGGAAGCAAAATAAAAGATTTAGGTTAATATCCCTTACACAATAACTTAAAAATACTAAACAATATCAAAGAATAAGTTCTCTAAAAGAAATACTAAAAATGAAAGAATTATAAAGAAAACTATAAGGCATCTAGCATCTACTCGCTGTCTTCTTGTGGATCGGGCTCTGGAACCAAGTCCTCCTGATCTGAAATAGTTAAATAAGGAATGAGCTACACTAGCCCAGTAAGGACATCACACTATTCACCGTCACAGAAGCAAAGGTTGGTAGAAAATCAAAAACAACCAATGGAGCACAAATTTTAAACAAATTAATTTATCAATAATCAAACCATTTACCGTCCACTTATCTTAGTGAGATTTATAAAAGACGACCCATGGAAACAATAACATCATAGATATCATGAATTCATACAAAATCTGTAACATAGCACACGTCATACTTTTATATTTCAATCATCAAACAACAGTTGCCCCCTTTTCATCAGCCTACTAGTATCCATGTGGATCCATAGGGGTCCCCGCTACACGTGAACAATTCCCTTAACAAACTTAATTTCTAGGACCGTCCCCATACCCCGTCCGATAGGGACGCCAAATAATAAACCTCAATACCCCGTCCGGTATGAGGGTGAAGCGGGCCGTCCCCAAACCTCGTCCGATATGAGTGCCAAAATATTTAAAGTCTCCATACCCCGTCCAGTATGAGACAACGTTCCCAGTAGGGTTCCCTATGGACCCGGTCCGTCCATCATCTCCCAAGATATCTAGTGAGCCTGTCATCTTATCCAATTATCAATTCTCACCCCTTTCCTATTTTTTTTTTCCTTAGTCTCCGTTACCCATTCAAACATGAATACTTAAACAAGCAACGTGCAACCAACAAGGTAAGCATATCTTAGATTCACAAAATCAAGCAGTAGTGAAGTAAACAGTGATTCATGCATTCAAAACCATAGAATAAATAAACCAGATACCATAATGCATTTAAACTGTAAAATAAATCAAACAAGAACTAACAGAGAAATATGTCCGATTCGGGCTCCATTAGCAACCGTAATTAGCATATCTACTCAATTTGTACAAAACACAGTTTTATCATTTATTCAGACTTCAATCCCATGATAGGAAATAGGGTGAGGAGTCCTGACCTGATTCGACGTCGAAAACAGGATTTTCACTGCGCCAATGGGCAGTCCCTAGATTCCTTGAATTTTTTTCCGGCAACTGAAATGCACTTACGGCACCTACATGTGTCCCAAACAACTCAAAAATTAGACCCTGGGCCTACTCGGCCAATTTCAAAATTCTGGCACAGCGGCTCCGCCGTGCTCCAGCGATGGCAAGCGGCGGCGATCCACCTCGGGTTGGCTGTTTCTGGTCGTTTTTATTCGAATTCAGCCAAACTTGCATTAGTTCCTGTGAGAAAACACCCCTATGGCCCTTAGTGGGCCGAAAAAACACAGAAAACTGAAACTTACCGGCGGTGGGGCTCTCCGGTGCGGTGGCTCCTCCGGCTCGCGTCGTGATTTTGTCTTTTGCTCCGGTCAACCTGTAGAGGAGGGAACGGTGGTAATAATGGTGAAAAAATTACATCGAACGGGAATCGGGAAGGGCCTCATTGGAGACAAAAATTGAGACAACCCGTGACGACACTGCTTGGCTTCGGCGAAGTTTTCCGGACAATTGGCCGGTGTTTTTGCTCTGATTTTTCCATAGGTGGGTTTAGAATCGAATTCTGAGCCAAGGGGAGAATTTTTACCTCGTTTGGCAGCTGGAAGTTGCTCCGGTACGGCGGCAGGTGGCGGCAGTCGACTCCCCGGCAGTTGGGTTGTCTTCTCCGGCGAGGGGCTTTGGCGGCTAGGTTAGGATTTGGGTGCGGGTGAGATTATTTATAACCATCCGCTTTTAATCTGAACCGTCCATCGCGATTCAATCTAGGCCATCCGATCGTGATTAAATAAGAAATGAATCTAGACCGTTCATCGCGATGCAATCTATACCGTCCGTGCGTGATTCAATCAAGGCCGTCCGTGCGCGCGGAAAAAAATCTCATCCGTTCGATCACCCGCACGCGGATCGCCCACGTGTCTCCCTTCCGCGTGGCCTCCTGCGTTAGTGTCTCTGCCATGCGGTGCGTCCTGGTTGGCCAAGGCTACTAACCGGACAGCTGACGAGGCGCAATTTTTCTAAATTATATTTTGACCCTCGATTTTTAATTTTTCTTTCAAAAATATCCCCAGAACCCAAATTTTCACCCATTTTTTCTAAAATTATTTTTAATTAAATTCATAAATAATTTTTACCCTTTTTATTATTATTATTATTACTATTTCCATTAAAATAAATTAAACTAAATTAAATTCAATATATTATTACATAATTAATCATTATATTCATATAATAATTACAAAATTATTATTTCCAAAAAAATAAAAAAAAAGAAAAGGGTTGGGGTGTTACAGATATTATATAACAGCGATAGTTTTTATTGATAGTTACTACTTTTATGTCATTTCGATAGATCGTTAAGAAAAAATTTTCTATTTATTTTACCATTTATAAAGGATATGCTAATTTCTTAGGTTGAGATAATATTTGACCATATACCATACTTTGATGGTTGCTTACGACCAATTTATTTAATAATTTTATCTTTTATCTCTCAAAAAAATTTAATGATCTCATTTTTCTTAAACCCAAGAATTTTTAGTATTAAGAAAAACAACAAATTCTTTTATAAACCATTATTTTTAAGGAAATAATAACTCTATATAATTAAAAGAAAGCCAATAACATATCAGTAGTTTCTATTAAATCATATTCTTTATTTCATTTAAGAATTTTAGTAAAATTTTCTTAAATAATATGATTATGATAAATCAAAAAATAAATTCAAGAATATCTCACACTTCTTTTAAATACACTTTATATGTACATATTTTATAAATATAAATATGCCTACTTAAATAATATGTAACATTATTGTTAGAGAATTTTTGAAATAGAAAAAGAATATACATATATAAATATATATATTGATCCACTACTGTTCATTAGTTCTCCTTTAATTAATTTGGAAGATTTTTCTTTCTCTTCTCTAAAACCCAAATTCCAAACACAAATTTTCACGTCTAATCATCACCCATCATATAGCAACAAGAACTTTTGGTAAGAGCTTCTAATGCATGGCGACCACAAAACCTAAACAAATGACAACTAGCTAGAGAGCCTTGTTGTCCACCACCTCTACGCCCAGAGCCTCTATAGATGCTACCGTCAGCACTGTAGGGATTTATGTACTATGCGATGGAAGATGGCACGTGCATCTAGATTCCAATTAAAAGTGGTGATCAATCTCGAGCCATTAATCACAAAACATGATCATGTAGTTTGGATATTACATATAGTTGACATAAAGTCAGAAAGATGAAACTTTCTATCTATGTAGTCTTTAAGCTAGAGTGATGATTATCAGAGATTAGAGCTATGTATTCTACATATAATGAATGTAGGTGGGCACTGATAGTCTCTAAAGTAACACTTATAGCAACTAAAGCAAACACAAGAGGTGCATTCTGCATTTTGGATCTCTTATACATGATCTGCAAATTTTGGACTTATCTTTTCTTCATCAGCATCACAGTTTTTCTTTTAGAAACACATTTATACACATTACTCAACATAACATGCAGTGGATTTGCACATGAATATACACATATACAACTAAAAACATGATAAAGATTTACTCTCGTAAGGCCAGTTGAGGCACCTCCACCTTTTATTAGCCAAAAAATCATGGTGGAGTCCGTAATCTCTAGTAGTGCGGAGGTAGAAGTGTTGGTCCTTTTTACACCTTGTGTAGGTAATGAACTCGCCCCAATGGAACTGTTACTTTCGACCAATGAGCCTTGATATGTTGTTTAGGTTCATAACAAGCTTCTAGCATTTGATTTTTTACTTCTATACAAATAGGAGATCTTGTAGGTGTTCCTTCTGCCCATAAAAGTCATGAGACAAATGAAAAATTGAATCATATTTTACTTTTATACAAATAGGAGATTTTGTAGGTATTTCTTCTACCTATAAAAGTCGTATGACAAATGACAGATACTCAAACAAGTAAACTAGGTCACAAAGTTATATAAGTAATCAATATCTTAATAGCAATTTATTTTATCACAAAATTTAATGTGTTGGGATAGTACACATTGAATTGCTAGATACATCTCTATGATGCCAATCCCACTACTTAATATTTATTGATAATTCTATCATATATATACATCCATTTGTACATAATGTGAGGAAAATATTGATGCCAAAAATTAGTTTTAAGGCTAAAAATTGAGGTGAAAATTAAGAGACAACATAATATGAGGAAAAACAAATGTTGAGAGTTAGCTAAAAGGAAGAGAGAAAAAATTAATTACTTGAACAGAGAAGCTTTCAAGGAGGATGAATTTTTCATTTAAGCTCTAACAAACCATGTGGTAGAATTATTTTTTTATACATAATTATCTTTTAAAATTTCAAACGCGGTCAATAATAAGTTAAGGCTAACTCCAAAACTTACAAATATATCACATTAATTAAACTTACAAGATCAGTAGTTATTCGGGTAATACCCCTCTTGAGTACCGAATAAACGGATTAATAAATCTTTTAGTTATTAAATTTTGATTAGTTCTTTTAATTATTTCTTAATTATTCATCTAGAGTCCATCTTTTATCCATAATTCCCTCAATTAATTTTTTTTAAGAGCTTTATTTATTTTATTTCATTTTGATAATTTATTTCTTTTATTTATTTTTATTATTATATATATATTTAATTTTGTTTTGATAATTTACTTCTTTTATTTACTTTATTATACTTTTTTTGATTGATTTTTTTAATTATTTTAAAACTGGTATATTTCGTCCATTTTCTAGATTTAATTTATTTTAAATTTCTTTTTTCTCTAATTTTGCTCTTTGCAGAAAACTAATCCACAAGGAGATATATATATATTTTCTTTTCCAAACTCGTACATTCCCATCTCGTCTATAAGTTTCCATCTTACCATCCTTTAATAAACAGTTTATCAAATGCAAGTATACATAAAAATCCATCGAATTTATAGATTTAAACCAAATGAACACATGACGCACACATACACACATTAATTCAATCCTAAAAACACAATAGATATCATATTTAAAAACTAAATTTATTCATAATGCTTCTATAAAACACCATTGCATGTATAAAATTTATTACTATAGGTCCTACCTTCCTGAAGAATTCAAAAACAATCTACATGCGGGAACAAATCAACTTCAGATGATCAGAAAACACAGACGAGTTGCCTGCACTGTCAACAGTGGGTTACAATTTATTTTTGTCAAACCAATGATTTCTAGAAGTAGATTTGTCATTAAAGTTTGGATTAAATAAAGCTAGACCCTTATAAGAACCTATATGAACCTTAAAAGCATAATAAATTTGAGAATCGAAATCAAAAAAGAGAAAGAAAGGCTAACATACCTGCACTATTCGAAGGTGCAGCAGAAACAGAGCCTGGTTGAGCTCGATTTGTTTTTATTTTAGAAAGGGAGTAGGGGAGAAGTGAACAGCTTAAGAGGAAAACATCATTAGAACAATGACCAAAAATTGCTTACCTCTCAGAAGGAAAGGTCTGAACACCTCTGCACCCTCACAGCCAATCACTCCCTTCCTCCTAATTCATACTCTGTTTTCACTTATGCACTCTCTCAAATTCTTTAGAGTAGAATTTTACAATTTTTTTACAAGATAGATATTACAATAAGTCTTATTTTATACTATAACTTATGAAATCATTGAACTCAAGTAAAGAATCATAAACTATTTAAAGTAAATAAAGAATTATCGCTATTTAAAATGTGATGAGAAAGAAACAATGTTATTGAGATAATGTTAAAAGTTAATCACGCTAAAATATTTTTTTTTTGAATTTTAAGTAACAAAAACTCTATCTTTTGGTCTTTTTAATCTAAAAAATCCTCTAAAATTTTATAGTTTTACAACTTTTTTCTAATTTTTAGAAGATGAATTTTATGGGATTCAGAATTCTGGATGAAGATGGTGAGTGCTATTGGAACAATGAATCTAAAAAGGAAAAGCGACTTAAGGAAAATGAGATAGATGGAAATAGCTTTGAATATTTTCCGCTAATTATTTTTTAATTTAATAATTTTTGTCTTTAGAAGATCAATTTAATGATAGTGGTTAACCAAGTCCAACCTCTTCACATTTCTTTGCCATCCATACATAAATTTGTATGATTGATTAACTCTATGATTGCCAACTTTATTAAAATTATTTTCTTAATTTTAATCCATGTGCTAAAGAACTTATTAATCATTTATTTTTTAAAACGTTAAAAAAAGTAATTTTATTGAGATAATGATAGAACTTTATAACCACCGATAAGGTAAAAAGCCACATTACATAAAAACGTCCATTGTATTTTAAAATAATGTGATTAGTTATTTTAAAACAACATCTCTATTTTACATCATATATTTATATACCTATATATAAATATTGGTTAGTAAGTAACCTTAGAAACATTCTCTATTGTTAATGAAAATTTTGAAAAACCTTTTAACATCCTACTCAAAATATAGTGAAATATAAAAACATAAGTGGATATTGATAACTTTAAAATACACAAAGAAGGTAACAAACTTTCTACGGTACTTTCACTTTGCATCAATAAAGTGGAGTAACTAATTATTAGAGAACAAATACAATGTGAGAGGAGAATAAATGTGTAGGGTTGATTATTTTGTGCAAGCAGTGAAAAATGTAAGTCATATTTCATATTATAACTTATGAAATCTTTGAACTCAAAAAAAGAATCATAAATTATTTAAAGTAAATAAAGAATTGTGGCTATTTAAAATGTTATTTCTTAAATAAAGAATCCATGGCTATTTGGGACTTCATTTTATCATACTTATTAGATATTTTACTTAATATAAAATTCTTGTGAACATTGATTTTATTAGTTCTATGGCTGCCTTTATAGTACAAAATGAGTCACTTCAAATAAAATTTACTTTTAAATTTAATTTTTGTGCCGAAGAATTCATTAGCCATTTACTTTGAAAAGTAAGAAAAATTTTTATTGAGATAATGTTAAAAGTTTATCACACCGTAATATATTTTTTTAAAGTATAAGCAACAAAAACTCAACCTTCTTGGCATTTTTAATCCAAAAATATCCTCTAATAATTTATATAGTTTTACAACTTTTTTTCAACTTTTAGAAGATGAGATTTATGGGAATTTAGAATTTTGAATGAAGATGGTAAGTGTTATTGGAACACTGAAGCTCAGAAGAAAAAGTGAAGAAAGGACAATGAGATAGATGGAAATAGCTTTAAATAGTTTCTGTTAACTATTTTTTAATTTTGTAATTTTTGTATTTAGAAAACTAATTTAATTATAATGGTTAACCAAGTCTACCCTCTTCACATTTCTTTATCATACCGTACATACATATGTATGTAAAGTTATTACCTTGATAATTAATTCAAATTAGATAATTAATTGTTAAGTGCTTCATAATATAAATAAATTTATCGACCATACAAGTATGACACCTAAATTTTTGTCAAAAAACTATAGAAACAAAACTTAGAGAATCACAATCACTTAATAATTTTTTATTTTAAATTAGTGATTTAAGAATAAAAAATACGTAACAAAAATTAGTTAATTTTTTATGTACACATATGGTATATATATATACAAGTGTGTGGCAAAGTTGAATTTATTTTTTCAATTTTGTCATAACGCTATTATATAAGAGACTTCATCAAAATTCTTACAAAATGTCAATATTTTGATTTGGTAGAAATTTGTGATATCCAACTGAAATTTTTTTCTGTTAAAATACCTTTGTTATTTTATGAGAAACAATAGTTTATTATACAATAGAATATTTTTCTTAATATCAAAAATTCTTGGCTTCATGAGAAATATGATCATTAACTTTTTTTTGTTAAGTATGAATACTTTACAACATGTTAAATTTTTTCATTTCATCCCTAAATTCTCATTGTTTCTTTTCATTGATTGCATGATTTTTATTAATTAATGTCACATATTTATTTGTTTCTTTTAAAAAATTAACTATATTTTACAATATTAGTTATTTTAATGCAATATTTTAGTTTAAATCATATATTTAATAAATTGTTGTTTCTCAGAAAATAATAAAGACGAAAAAAGTCTAATTGGATATCCCAAATTTTTACAAAATTAGAATCTTGATATCTTGTAAGAAATTGGATGAAGTTCTCTTATATAATAGTATTATGAAAAAATCGAAAAAATAAATTGAACCACACACTTCTTTTATACAAATCATATGTGTCCATAAAAACTTAGCTAAATTTTGTTATGTATTTTTTATTCTTAAATTACTAATTTGAAATAAAAAATTATTAAGTGATTGTGATCCTCTAAGTTTGTTTATATTATTTTTTGATAAAATTTTTTGGTTTTATATTTGTATGGTTGACAAATTTATTTATATTCTGAAGTACTTAACACTTATTTATCTAATTTTAATTAGTTATCAAGGTAATAATGATACACACATATTTATGTATGGATGTTAAAGAAATGTGTAGAGAGTAGACTTGGTTAACCAATATCATTAAATCGGTCTTCTAAAGATAAAAATTATGAAATTGAAAACTAGTTAGCAGAAAATATTCAGAGCTATTTCCATCTATCTCATTTTCCTTAAGCCATTTTTTCTTTTGAGCTTCATTATTCCAATAGCACTCACCATCTTCATCAATAATTCTGAATTCCCATAAAACTCATTAGTATCCACCCAATCTAAGATTAAGGTTCCTATCAGTAAATAGTAAGCAGTGATAACAGTCATAATAGTAATTCCAGTAATATGTCTCCAAAGTACCAAATAGACGTATTTACTAGCTATTTTAGTTATTAAAATTTTGATTAGTTTTTTTATTCTTTCTTAATTATTCATCTAGACTCTATCTTTTATCCATAATTCGCTTAATTAACTTTTTTTTTCTAGAGTTTTATTTATTTTATTTCATTTTGATATTTATTTCTTTTTTTATTATTATATATATTTTTAATTTTTTTGATTATTTACTTCTTTTATTTACTTTATTCTACTTTGCTAATTGATTTTTTTAATTATTTTAAAATTGGTATATTTCGTTCATTTTCTAGATTTAATTTATTTTAAATTTCTTTTTTTTTTCTAATTTTTCTCTTCACAGAAAACTAACCCACAAGGAGATATATATTTTTTTTATTTTCCAAACCCGTACCTACCCTGCTCGTTTATGTTTTTTAATCTTTCCATCCTTCAAAAAAAAGTTTATCAAATGCAAGTATACACAAAAATCCATCCTCTTTATAGATTTTAAACCAAATGGACACATGACACACACACAAATTCATTCAATCCTAAAATTGCAACAGAGATTAGATTTTAGAACTAAATTTATTTATAATACGTCTATAAAACACCATTGCATGCATAAAATATATTACTATAGGTCTTACCTTCCTGAAGAATTCAAAAACAACCAACACACGTGAATAAATCATGTTCAGATGATCAGAAAACACAAACGGGTTTCCTGCACTGTCAATAATGGGTTACAATTTATTTTTGTCAAACCAGTGATTTCTGGAAGTAACTTTGTCACTGAAGTTTGGACCAAATGAAGCTAGAACCTTATAAGAACCTAAATGAACATTATAAATAGAGTAAATGTAAAAATCAAAATCAGAAAAGGGAAACGAAGGCTAACATACCTGCACTGTTCGGAGGTGCAGCAGAAACAATGCCTGGTTGAGCTCGATTTGTTTCTACTTTGGTAAGGGATTTAGGGATAAGTAAATAGCTTAAGAGGAACTTAAACATCATTAGAAAAATCACCAAAAATGTCTTATCTCTCAGAAGGAGAGATCTGCACACCTCTGCACCCTCACAGCCTGTCACTCCCTTCCTCCTGATTCACACTTGGTTTTCAATTCTGCACTCTCTCTCAAATTCTTTAGAGTAGAATTTTATAATTTTTTTACAAGATAGATATTATAGTAAGTCTTATTTTATACTATAATTTATGAAATCTTAAATAAAGAATCATAAACTATTTAAAGTAAATAAAGAAATTATCCCTATTTAAAATGTGATTTCTTAAATAAAGAATCCATGACTATGTAGGACGTTATTTTATTATACTTATTAGATATTTTACTTAATTTATATAAAATTCTTATGAACATTGATTTTATTAGTTATACAGCTATAATTATAGTATAAAATGAGTAACTTCAAATAAAATTTACTTTTAAATTTAATTTTTGTGCGGAAGAACTTATTAGCCATTTACTTTGAAAAGTAAAAAATAATTTTGTTGAGATAATGTTAAAATTTTATCATGCCGCAATATATTTTTTTGAATTATAAGCAATAAAAACTCAACCTTCTTGGCCTTTTTAATCCAAAAATATCCTCTAACAATTTATATAGTTTTATAACTTTTTTTCAATTTTTAGAAGATGATATTTATGGGAATTTAGAATTCTGAATGCATATGGTGAGTGTTATTGGAAAAATGAAGCTCAAAATAAAAAGTAACATAAGGAAAATAAGATAGATGGAAATAGCTTTGAATATTTTGTATTATCTATTTTTTAATTTCGTAATTTATATCTTTAGAAAACAAATTTAATGATAACGCTTAATCAAGTCTACTCTCTTCACATTTCTTTACCATACCGTACATACATATGTATGTAAAGTTATTACCTTGATAATTGATTGAAATTAGATAATTAAGTGTTAAGTGCTTCAAAATATAAATAAATTAGTCAATCATACAAGTATGACACCTTAAACTTTTGTCAAAAAACTAGGAAAACAAAACTTAAAGGATCACAATCACTTAATAATTTTTTATGTACACACATGGTGTATATAAAAAAAGTGTGGTAAAATTGTTTACCTTCTTTATGTATTTTATATTAATATATAATAAATGACTTGAGAGGTTATATAGGCTTTGGACAACCAACATTTCACTATACTTCTTTGTTGCACCAGTCAAGAAGACTGAGTTTAATTAAAGAACAATTGAATTGTGATGGCAAGATAAATGACATACAATTGAGTCTATTATATAGGCCATGGAAAATCTAGATTTTATTATACTATAACTTATAAAATCTTTGAACTCATATTAAGAATCTATGGCTATTTGGAAAGTTATTTTATTTTTTGAAATCTTGAACTTAAATAAAGAATACATCACTATTTGAGATGCGATTTTATTATATTTATATGATATCTTATTTAATATATATAAAATAATAAAAAATATTTATTTGATTAACTCTATTGTCACCAACTGTATTAAATTTAATTTTTGAATTTTACTCAATGCACTAAAGAACTTATTCGTTATTTATTTTTTTTAAATTAAAACAAGCAATTCTATTGAGATAATGATAGAAGTTTATCACCATGCATAAGGTAAAAAGCCACGTTACACAAAAATATCAATTGTACTTTACAATAATGTGATTACTTATTTTAATAATATATAGCTACTTTAAATCAAGTATTTATATACCAATATATAAAGTTTTGTTAGTAATTAACACTTAGAAACAAGATCTAACTGTTAATAAAAATTTTGAAATACCCTTCAACATTTGACTCAAAGTATGGTGTAATATAAAAACATAAGTCAATAATGATAATAATATAAAATACATAGAGAAGGTAAACAACTTTCCATGATACTTCTTCCTTGCATCAACCAAGAGGACTAACTTATTATCGAAGGACAATTATAATGTTAGAGGAGAATAAATGTAAATGGTTGATTATTTTATGCAGGTGGTGTTGAAGCTGGCTTATTCATGCTAGTCATCTTAGAGCTATGAGTCAAAACAATGTTCACCAACTCTTCCATAGTTAGATTGTTCATATATCGACAAAGCTTTTAAAAGATTCGTTTTTTTTGTTATATTCAAGTCTTTTGTCTCCTCCCAAGTTAGCATTACCGAGCGGGCGATCCCTATCTTGTTTATCCAGCTAGCTTTTCTTCGTGGTACTGAAATTCTATTTGTTTTTGCTCCTCTGGCAAATCATGATGTGCGCATGCTGGCTACTCTGCTTTAGTAGTGCGTTAACTAGTAGTCCACTACTGATTAAGGATTTGGTACTTACACCTGTCTTACTAACTATAAGCCTTTGGAAAAAAGAGAGATATATATATGAGAGTATATTCCTTTTGTTTACAACTTTCTCAAAGACTCCGTTACTTGGGAAGTCCCGAGACCGGGGTCAAGCTACAACCTGTGGATCGTCAAAAAGGTCATTTTCTTGCTTGCAGAAAGCCCTTTTCGACAATCTACTTCATGAATGTTAGGGATTAATAAGAAAAGTGGATGTACTATTTCAGCAGATCATAAGCGAGCCTGCTTGTTGCTAGCCTTGCAATCATTCATCAACTTCAAGGCGATTTCAAAAGCTTGACAATTGACTTTGGAGAGCCCTTCTTGGACTTAGCTCTTCCATAAAAGCAGAGTAGACAATATGTCTAGTAGTCTACTAGGAGCAAAGAGGAGCTCGCCAAGCGGAGGAGCCGGGTTCAACTATTTAGCTAGTCCGGAGAAATGTCCCTATGCTATGTTCTTTTCTCGAGGCAAGTCTGCTATCTTCGCCTCGTTGTCTGCCTTTACTTAGTCTTTCTTTCCTTGAAAAGAGAAAAGAAAGCCTTCCCTTCATCGGAAAGATCACAAACAATTAATCCACTGAGGGACTTTCACGAGAAGGCTCTTTTCTTTTCGTTTAATGGCATCTTTCTTTTCCGAAAAACTATACGAACAGTCCTCTCCATTGCTCTAGGCCAAGGCTGGCAAATCAAACCACTTTATGTTCACAACACCTTTCACTTACAACATGAATGAAAAGGAATGAGGTGCGCGCGGCAGACGTGAATAACAAGAGCTTAACAAGTTCCTTCCCCACCAAACGACCTCCCACACCGTGACTGGAAGAACCAATAACCTTTTAGATGACTCTTTCCCAGTTCAAAGTAGAGATGGGACTACTTTTATTGCAAGCAAACCGATAAACTGTCCAATTCAGTTACTGTCAATGACCTTCCACGGAGCTTATAACTAACCCGTTCCTCACCCTACTTCAAGGACACTAGCATGCTTACCGTACCTTACCCTTTCTTGTCTTGCCGTTGTCTCGGCTCCGGGCTGGCTGTCAGACTCTATCCGACTCCTCGAGTGAGGTCTCAAGGCTCTTCGGACTCTTATTCGGTATCTTCTCTACAAAAAAAAGCCGAGGTCCTTTCCCCGATTCTTCCACGCCAAGGCGGATAGAGTATAAAACAAAAGGATGAGGTCCATATAAAAGAAAGGTTTCTTTATGTTCATTCGCTTTTCTCTTCTCGCGTAGCGGCATACCGGATAAAAAGAGAGAATGTTCAGCCATGAGTGACTGCCCTCCAACTTGTAGAACTCATTTCGAAAGCTTACCCACAGTGGAGAGTGATGCCAAAAGGTACGATTGGCCATAGTAGTAGTATCAGAAGGGAATTTCCTTCTTTCGGGAACACCAGATGTCAGACTGAAAACTTTATGAAATGCTCTACCTAACGGTCGACTGTGGTAGAACCCTTTTGGAAACCCAACGTAGAGAAGAGAGAAAGAGATAGAATTAAAGTCCAATCCGGATTCCCCCCTGAGAAGGAAGGGGAGGTAGCAGCAAGCCTTATGTTAAGCAAGAAGAAGGAAAGGACGGTTAGCTCTTCTTTCCTGTAAGTGAATGAGGTAGGAAAACGTATGATTTTCTCAGAGATAGCCGGGTGTGAAGAAAGACATTGAATCGAAAAAAGTATGTTTCAAGGACCCACGGGGCGGTCACTCTTACTTAAATAGCTTCCTTCCCCAGATTCTTTTGCCTACTCATTGACCAGTGACTTCGGCATCGAGACACTGACTCCCAGATCAGCTAACCACTCTTTGTCAGGCAGAGCGACTTTTCAATCCCCAATGACAAGATCGTCACTAGTGGGGGCTATGTGTTGAACTAGACCTGTAATCAAAACAGTTGACATGGGTTCACTCCTCTTTCTTTTTAAGGGACTATCCCACATTGAATCTAAACTGGCAATGCGCATTGACTCATTCTATCTCTCTTTTACCTTTTTGAGATTAGGCCCATCTATTAGCTTATTACCATCTTTGAGTCATAGCGAGACGACTCTATCTCTTTTAACAAGTAAAGCAGTAAGTACAGTTGTAACAAGAATTGCTGTTGAGCTGGGACCAAGAAAGAGAAGCGATTCGGAGAGATCTTTGAACAGCAGAAAAGATGGATCTGAGAACATAGCCATAGTATAGTTACGGTTTCAGGGCTTAGAGAGACCGGAGTAGGTAATTAGTCGAAGCAAGGAAATGAGGCTTCTGGTTCGGCTGGCTGGTCTCAAGGTCTGCAGATGCTTTCGGGAAAAAGAGGCCGAGGTCTAACTATACGCTATATATGATATGCGTAGACATCGACAATTAACATTGCCTTACCTTAAGAGATCGAAATCACTACTGATTTAGGTACATTCTTCTGGCAAGAAGTGAAATACAAACCCTCCCACCGGACACCCTTTAGGCTCTATTCGATGCCAAATGAGGGCCCTTTATTGCCCTACTGTTCTGGTTGAACTAGGCTTTTGGCTGAACTACCACCTTCTTCCAGTAGTCTTAGCCTACTGTCTGCTTCCTGCTTGATCGGTGCTGACTGACTGTTCTTGCTTGTCTTGGGCCTGCACTTCAATTCCATTTCGAAATAAGCAATCGGCTTAAGCCAATCGACGTAAAAGAACGAAGGATAGCTTTTCCTTTTAGGTAGACTTACCAAGCAAGGGATGGCAATAACTAAAACTTCGATACCTAAATGAAATTCACCAGACCGAACCAATCTCATTCTTTTTTTCATTACTGCAACGCGCCAACCGAAGCAGTGCTAAAATGCTCCTCCGTAATGCTTTATCTAAAATTGACTTCAAAATTTCTAAATCTCAGTAATTTCTTACATCGCTTGCTATGCGACTATAATTAGTTAATAGCGGAACTCAGCCGGGACAGTAGATATGAAAAAGAAAGAAGCGACGTACTCCTACTGCTCCGTGGGCTTCTCTTGCTTTAGCGCAAAAGAATGGCGGATATCGCACTTTAGCTAGAACTTTCATGGCTTACCATCACTGGGGCGTTCGCTAAGGTCTCCTTGATTTTCGCAAAGGCTTGTCGATGGACCTCTTCCCTTCCCATTTGTACTCCACCTTTTTCTTTAGCAATTCCATAAGAGGAGCCAATAAGGCTGCTAACCCTGGTAAGAACCTTCAGCAAAGGTTGGAAACCCAGGCTCTCTTCCGTCAACAGATGAATATGAACTTTATGCATAACTTCATATATAGCCAACATTTGAACTTGTTTTTTCGATTTGGCTTTCCAAGTGCTTGGCCAGGGTTGCTTGATGTGGCTTTCGAGGCCCTATGTCATTCTTGGGGGAGTCCAGTCATCTCAGCATTGGACTTGACCGAACGAATAATTGATTCGCGTAGTACGTAGTCCCAGTCTCACTTGGATCGCTTCGAACAAGATGGTTCACTTCTTTGATTCATGGATTCGTTCCTCCCCTGGCGGAAAAGAAACTACTCCTTGCCCAAACAAAGCCCAATCATACCCTTCCCGCCGTAGACGCAACCCAGTCTGCTTCGAGATCAGTTCAATCAGCGGTTAAGTCCGTTTAAGTACTCACTTCCGCGGAGCGGTAAGCATGTGAGTCAATTAGCCCCTTGACCACTTCTGTCTCTGAACTCACTTATCAAGTCTGACCTTTTCCCCGAGATCGGTTCATCACTCGCAAATCGGCCAGTCAACGGTTTAGTCAACGAAAAGCGAGTACAATACAAGTACGAAAGGAGCTAACCAACCAAGCTCGGACGGCGTAGAAGAGAAAAAGTCTAGGATTGAGATCTGAGCAGGAATTTCTCCCAGGTGAGTAGCTGCATTTTAGGGTGGAAATTGGTTGCTTGGTCGAGCAGCTGCCCTTGGCAAGGAAGGAAAGGTCTTCCATAGCATCTGGGGCCGAGGCCCTGTTCTGCTTACTACAATTAGTGTAGCACCTTTCTTTTTAGGGCTGACTTCGGAGAGTACCGCTGCTATTGTTTGAGTATAATCCTGGTATCTTTCTATAATCGTCTTTGTGGCTCCTGTTACTGCAGAGCCTCTGTGCTATTGCTTTTACCCAGTCGGGTAACGAGTCCTTGAATATTCTTAGTTCTTCCGATTTTCGACAAAAAAACCAGCTAAGTTCTTTTTTTCTTCCTCCAGTAGGTAAGGCAATAAGTTTTGCAAAGTCCAATAGACATTCTTAGTAGCATGCCCGTGGTACCTGTGGAATCAACTGTATGCGTTTGGGTGAAAGTTTGTGGGTTTGGTGTAGTGAAAGAGAACAAGTAGCTTCAGTTACTGAACAGGGCAAGCATACCTAGGAAATCGAGATTGGGATCCCATTGATCCAGCGGAAGCAACGGCTAGGGCATGGACAATAACAGATCCTTTTCAATATCCAGACTCCGGAGGTTCCTCGTAGCCGCAGAAGCTACGACATGGGCATAGCTAGGTGCTGGCTCAAGTACTGGTGAAAGTACCTGAACCAGTGGTGACATCGACAGGAGAGGCTCCAGCACTAGTAGGTAAGGGCGAAGTCATCACAAGTGGTTGACTGGGCCTAGGAACGACCATCGGTCGGGGCCCGCGAGCTTTTAAGGAAAATTCATCATTTTTCACTCGTCTTTCATGCATGCCTGTATGAATTGCAGAAGTCATTATGTTTTGGCGGTGGAGAAGTACATAAGTGAACAGTGTGTTAGTATTTAGTTGTTCGAAGCGTTGTTGACAAGACTTACTCAACTCGCTGCCCTCACCTGCTAACCGCACTATACACATGCGGCTGATGTACATATATAGCCCTCGCGTTGATCTTACCTGCTGCCTGTCCGTGCGCAGGTCGACTCACAAGAAATGCAGCAAGCTCACCAACTAACTGTTCATCTTTGAGCTTGTTGGCTTACTCATGCTTCATTGTTATTTAGACACTACCTGAATTGACTTACTTGGTAGCCTACGTGAGTATCCGGATGGATAGAGACTAATCCCTTTCTACATACATAGCCCCACCCCCAGATACATACTTTTTCTCCTTTCTCCCATAAAGCTTCCTTTCTTGAATCTTAGCTCTTTTCTTTCTTATTTATTCTTACAACTATCACTTTCTAAACCCGGCCGGCTTTAATAAACTGAGACATATCTGGGTAGTACGCCTGGAACAAAAAGGTTCATCGTACAATTTTGGCGATTACAAAAAGAAAAGGAGTATATCCCTCTCCCTTAGTGTCTTTCCACTTCCGTCGTTCAGGAAGAAACACTTCGCCTAATTTTTTTGAATCTCTGCCCTCCCCACTAAAAAATGACGTTACGACCATTGAACAAACTTGGTTGACGAACATGATTTATGCGCCGCTAATGTAGCGGCTTGTCGAGCATTTGACAAACTCACACCATCCATTTCAAATGGGATTTGTCCCGTGGACACACGAGCAATCCAACCCGTAGGATTTCCTTTTCCTCTTCCTATTCTGACTTCTGTAGGTTTCCCGGTAATAGGGAGATCTACGAGAACTCTTACCCATATCTTACCATTTCTTCGGAATTATCCACTCATAGCACGATGGAGTTGTCTGATTGTAGCCTGACGCGCTGCTTCAATGGCTCGATATGAAAGACGACCAGCTTTACAACTTTTAGTGCCATATCTTCCAAAACCAAGTTTTGTACCGTCCGGTTTGCAACCCCTACTACATCTGCCTTTACGATATTTACTATATTTCGTACGTTTCGGATATAGCACGTCCCTTTTTGTTTAACTATATGAAATCCACACTTTGACACCTAAGATTTCGTAACGAGTAGATACTTCCGCAGGAGCATAATCGATTTTCTGGTTAAATACATTACGAGAGACTTTTCCATACTTTCCGCATTCAGTTCTCGCTATTTCTGCGCCTTTTAATCGACCGGAACAACATATACGGATCCCCTCAACCCCCTTTTTCATTACTAATTGAATATTCTTCATTATTTGACTAAAAATGGAACGAAATGATCTTCTTTTGTTCCTCAGTTGAAAAGAGATGTCTTGAGCAATCGGAGAAGCGCTTTGATAAACAGATTTGATTTTGACCGACTCAATTAAGGTATTAGTGTTTGTTCTATTAGACAACAAAGATCGCATTTTTTTGACTTTGTTTAAATAAGAGTTGTACCTGTACGAAATTTTGCTCTTTCTCAATATGATCTCTATCATCATCTCTATTCCCTTTATCAATTCTTCTATCCTACCTAGGTTTCTCAATTTCTCTATCAATTCCATTACCTTATCCTTACCCATGAGGTTCCAACATTTGATCCTTAATTTTTCTAGGAGTTGTTCCCGGGCATCCTAAAAAAAAAGGTTCTTATACACCCCAACCCCATCTCTTAGAAAGAAAAAGGTAGCACCGAAGAAAGGAAAGAGCTAGATCATGGTTTTTGTTGTTCCCGCGAAACGAAGATCATTCGCTTGGCGAATGAAGTGGGTCAACCTCTTTTTGGCTTCGGCCAAACACTTTTTCTCGCCGGTTGAGCTTTCTACAAAAAAAACGTAAGTCTTATTTTATACTATAACTTATGAAATCTTTGAACTCAAATAAAGAATCATAAACTATTTAAAGTAAATAGAGAATTGTGGCTATTTAAAATTTGATTTCTTAAATAAAGAATCCATAGCTATTTGGGACACGATTTTATTATACTTATTGGATATTTTACTTAATTTATATAAAATGCTTATGAACATTCATTTTATAAGTTTTGTGGTTGTCATTATTGTCACTTCAAATAAAATTAACTTTTGAATTTAATCTTTGTGCGGAAGAACTTATTAGCCATTTACTTTGAAAAGTAAGAAACAATTTTGTTAAGATATGTTAAAAGTTTATCATGCTGTAATATATTTTTTTGAAATTATAAGTAACAAAAACTTGACTTTCTAGTTTTCTTAATATAAAAAATCCTCTAACAAATTATTTAGTTCAACAACATTTTTTTCAATATTTAGAAGATGAGTTTTATGGGAATTGGGAATTCTTGATGAAGATGGTGAGTGCTATTGGAACAATGAAGCTTAAAAAGAAAAGTAAAGTAAGGAAAATGAGATAGATGGAATAGCTTTGAATATTTTCTGCTAACTATTTTTTAATTTTGTAATTTTTGTCTTTAGAAGACAAATTTAATGATAATAATTAACCAAGTCTACCCTCTTCACATTTAAGTAAGCATATTTATATTTATAAAATATGTATATATAAAGTATATATAAAAGAAATGTATGGTATCTTTGAATTTATTTTTCTATTTATCATAATCCTTATATTTAAGAGAATTTTACTAAAATTGCTAAATGAAATGAAGAATCTGATTTAGTAGAAACTAGTGATATGATATTGGCTTTCTTTTAAATGTATGCAAATATTATTTCTTAAAAAATAATGGTTTATAAAAGAATTGGATGTTTTTTCTAGTACTCAAAATTCTTGGGTTCTAGAAAAATTAGATAGTTAAATTCTTTTTTAGAGATAAAATATAAAATTATTAAATAGATTGGTAGTAAGCCACAACCAAATAATGGTGCATGGTCAAAGATCGTCTTAGCCTAAAAAATTAGTGTATCCTATATAAATGGTAAAACAAGCAAAAAAGATTTTCTCAAAGTTTTATTGAAGTAACTATAAAGTCTTAACTATCCCTAAAGTCTATCTTTGTTATATAACATCTTATCACTCTTTAAAAAAATCTTTCTTTTGATGGAATGACTAATATTAAAGTAATATATCTCATAAGTAACTCAATCTAATATGCTTAAATTAAGTGTATTTGATTAATTTATCATAATTCGTTAAAAAATAGTAAATGGACAATTATATATCAAATTTAAATCAATAGATGATTAGTATTATTGAAAGGCTCATAAATAGATATTCGAGTTTGTTTCAAGGCTGTCCAGGAATTGAAAAGCTTGCAATAATAATATGCAACATTACGATCAATTTTAAGAGCATTTTTCTTAGGAGTTACAATAACCAATTTCTCAAGTTGATTGTTTTCCTCAAAAAAAAAAAAAAAACTTCACCAGCTTATTTCATGCTCATCAAACTTATAATATGATATCTTGTTAAACTTAATCTTGTATGGATCAGAAAAAACCTTATAAAGTTCGTTCTTCTAGTGAAGCTCTCAGTAAGATGTGTGAAAGAAATTGAAGCCATTCGATTGCAATAATAATTTTAATTTTATCCATATAGTTAGTAATTTATCATAAAGAAAACCATCAAAGAAAAATGCATCTACAATGGAAAATGATGTTGGTATGGATGGCACAACTGAAGCCTTACCGAGTGAAAATAAGTGCAACATGGTCTTAGGTCCCATAAGATTTTATTGGTATAAATCTTCTCCAAAGCTTCTTTGTAATGCCCCACAATCAAAATGTTTAGGGCATTACTACAACCTGTCTCTACCTTCTGATATTGTATCTCAAAAATGTAATCATTCAACGTAAGGTAATCAACATCTCGTTCTAATGTGTCCATGAAAACATGACCTCATTCACATCCATACTATAATGCCCCATAATAATCTGGATGAGGTGTCAATGACACCTGTCATATTAATCAATTTTATAACATCACTTCTCAACATAAAGCAATTGGAATTTCATTTCCAATATATGTCTAACAAAAATTCATCCACGACATCACAATAAGTACATAATCAATAATTATTAAATGCGGTCATTATTCCATCATTTGGTATACAGACAAGTAGCTGATTACCACTGATGCAAACATAGAGCATAAATCTGCAAAATAATTTTGAATTCATACTATGATCACTTCTGTGGCCTCAGTTATGGACACACACACACCCATATATATAGCCTGTATCACAGCTACTGTTATATAATGGGTATATATATATTTGACAGCACATTTACTCCTACTTTTCTATTTTTTTAAGAAAAAAACCACCCCCACTACTCATTACCCTTTTTTCCTGCTATTTTACCATTTTGTTTTTATATTTTCTCTTCTCAGTTTTTTCATTTTCCCCACTTTTCTACAACAACCCATCCCAAACATCAATTTTCCTTTCTCATCTGTAAATCCATACTCAATTGGCTCATAACCTGTAGATGGATTGGCAGACAAGGTAATAGTATTGAGTATCATCCATAACATATTGCATTAGACCTACTGACCTTCTGGTAATCCCCTTCCAACTTTACATTACTACTCAATCAAATGTCATTACAGAATCAGAACAGAATGTAAAATAAACGATCCTTACCAGGCCACTCACATCAATTTTATTAACACATGCAACATGTATATCAGGTGTCACCACATGCATTTATTTATCTAGCATATCCCAGCCACTAGTCAGCCACACACTCACATGCAGTTATTTTGCACACTAGAAATAACCAACAAATTAGTCAGGTTCTATTTCCCTATCTTAGGCTCAGTTCCCCTACATGCCCGCTCATATTTCCTCACATTAAACTCTTATACATTCTACATATTTGTTATCCCTCTTCATCAGTTTTCCTCTATTTGTGTTCGTAGTTTTCTATTCTGTTTTACCTTTTTCTCCTACTCAGTGTTTGTATAAAGATATGAGATTTGTCTTCTCTTTTGTCTCTATGTTGGGTCCAAGCCTACAATTTCCCTTTTCCCCGATTTCTCCTTATCATAGCCTACTCGTTCTCTTCCTTCTCCACTTCTCAGTATCCATTCATGCTCTCTCCTCAACCAACTATCTTATTCAGTTCTCCCAACTCAACCCCTTTAGATGTTGTCATTTCTAAAATATATGTAGCTGATCACAAAATTTGATTTAACTAACATTACTCTTACCTTCAACAGGCTTCACTGATTCAGTATCTACACACAACTTCCCTATTTCATAATAATATTCATGTAAATATATGTAAATAAATCATATGATGCATAATTCATAGTCCTACTATAGTATTTCACCTCATCCTCTCACTTTCCCAACTCCTCATCATGCATTCATCATCCGGAACAAGGAATGGAAATACACATTTCAAATTCAGTGTTTAAAATTCAAAATTTTCTTACCTCTTGCTTCCAAATGAATGTTCGTCTACGACAGTGGTCCTTCCTTGGGTCCTTCTCATCCCCACAATTTTTGACGAGAATTTCTCATTTTAATCCTCCTTGAATCGTCCTACCCGTCTTCTCTTCCCTCAACTTCTTTGTTCTCATTCTCTCTCTCAGCCTTTCTTTCTCGCCACCCTCTCCTTCACGTCACCCTTCTTCTCTCTAGAGTTCCTTTTTTCTTTGACGGAAATAAAAAGAGCAATTTATATGGGGTAATGGGGTTGTTTGATCCCCATAATAGATCTACAAAGATTATTATTATTATTATTATTATTTTGGATCTTTTTTTTAATTCCCAAGTTTCTCTTCCCTATTTAATCCTTATAATGTAGTCCCCATATATTTTCCTATTACTCCCTTCTCTATCAAGCTTCCTTGAATTTATTTTTTTGATTTATTATAATCTTATTATTTAAAAGAATTTTACTAAAATCCCTAAATGAAATAAAAAATCTGATTTAGTAGAAACTAGTGATATGCTATTGGTTTTCTTTTAAATATATATATATATTATTTTCTAAAAAATAATGGTTTATTAAAGAATTTGATGTTTTTCTTAATATTCAAAGTTTTTGGGTTCAACAAAAATGAGATCATTAAAATTTTTTTTAGAGATAAAAGAGAAAATGATTAAATAGATTGGTAGTAAGCCACCACTAAAGAATGGTATATAGTCAAAGATATGCTATTGGTTTTCTTTGATTTATTATAATCTTATTATTTAAAAAAATTTTACTAAAATCCCTAAATGAAATAAAAAATCTGATTTAGTAGAAACTAGTGATATGCTATTGGTTTTCTTTTAAATATATATATATTATTTTCTAAAAAAATAATGGTTTATTAAAGAATTTGATGTTTTTCTTAATATTCAAAGTTCTTGGGTTCAACAAAAATGAGATCATTAAAATTTTTTTTAGAGATAAAAGAGAAAATGATTAAATAGATTGGTAGTAAGCCACCACTAAAGAATGGTATATAGTCAAAGATTGTCTCAGCCTAAAAAATAAGTATATCCTGTATAAATGGTAAAAAAAAAACAGAAGAAATTTTCTCAAAGTTCTATTAAAGTCACTATAAAGTCTTAGCTATCACTAAAAACTATCTCTACTACACAACATCTTATCACTCTTTAAAGAAAATATTTCTTTTGATTAGACGACTAATATTGTAGTAATATATCTCATTAGTAATTCAATCTAATATGCTTAAACTAAGCATATCGGATTCATTTATTATAGTTCATTAAAAAAATAGTAAATGCACAATTTCATGCTCCTTAAATTTCTAACCTGATATCTTGCAAGATCAAGAACAAACATATCAAATTCGTTCTTCTAGTGAAGCTCCTAGTGAGATGTGTGAAGGAAATTGAAGCCATTCAGCTGCAGTAATAATTTTAATTTTATCCATATAGTTAGTTATTTATCATAAAGAACACCATCCAAGAAAAATAAATCTACAATTAAATTAATGGAAAAGGATTTTGGTATTGATGGCACAAGTGAAGCCTTACCGAGTGGGAACGAGTGCAACACGGTCTTGGGTCCAATAAGATTTTACTGGCACAGATCTTCTCCAAAGCATCCTCCTTTAAACCTTATGACCTAAGATTTAGGTTGTAGAAAATACTAACATTGAAGATTTAGATTTTATATTTGTGCCTGAAGATTAAGAAGAATGTAAAGAAACTTTTTTTTTTCTTTCTTCGAATGAATAGAGGTTAAGTGCGTATCATTGAGTTTAATCTATAATAAATAACTTGAGAGGTTACATAGACTTTGGAAAACTAACTTTTCACTATACCTCCTTGTTGCACCAGTCAAGAAGACTAAGTTTAATTAAGGAATAATTGAATTATGATGGAAAGATAAATGACATACGATTAATTAATTTATATATGCCATGAAAATTGTAGATTTTATTATACTATAATTTATAAAAATTTTGAAATTACATAAAGAATCTATGGCTATTTGAAAAGTAGTTTCATTTTTTGAAATCTTTAACTTAAATGAATCAATCACGTGATTTTATTATATTTATATGATATCTTACTTAATATATATAAAATTAATTAAAAACAATGATTTGATTAATTCTATGGTCGCCAACTATATTAAAATTAATTTTTGAATTTTAATCCATGCGCTAAAGAACTTATTTGTCATTTATTTTTTTAAAAGTTAAAAAAGATAATTCTATTGAGATAATGATAGAAGTTTATCACTACACTTAATGTAAAAAGCCGTGTTACATAAAAATGTCAACTGTACTTTACAATAATGTGATTAGTTATTTTAATGCAATATCTCTACTCTAAATCATGTATTCATATACAAATATATAAAGATTTCTTAGTAATTATCCTTAAAAACTTGATCTAATTTTTAATAAAAAATTTTAAATACCTTTTAACATCCTACTCAAAGTATAGTGTAATATAAAATCATAAGTTGATAATGATAACAATGTAAAATACATAGAGAAGGTAACCAACTTTTTAAGATACTTCTTCTATACATCAATCAAAGGGATTAACTAATTATTGAAGAACAATTACAATGTGAGAAAAGAATAATTGTGTAGGGTTGATTACTTTGTGCGGGCTGTGAAAAATGTAAGTCTTATTTTATACTATAACTTATGAAATCTTTGAACTCAAATAAAGAATTCTGGCTATGTAAAATGTTATTTCTTAAAAAAAAATTCATAGCTATTTGGGACTTGATATTATTGTACTTATTAGATATATTTCTAAATTTATATAAAATGTTTATGAATATTGACTTTATTAGTTCTATGGCCGCCATTATTGTAATGACTGGAAAAAAAAAGAGAGGGGAGGGAAACGACGTCGTTTTGGAGAGGGGAGAAAATGACATCGTTTTGAAAAGAGAAAAACAACGTCGTTCTGCAAGGGGAAAAACGACACCGTTTTGAGAAAACTGGGGTGATATAAATAGGGGGCGGGGGAAGGAAGGAGAAAGGAACGAAAAAGACGGAAAAAAAAGGAGAAAGAACAGAGGGAGAAGGGGAGCGGGAAAGAGAAAGAGGAGAGGAAGAAAGGTTCCAGATGGAGAGAGAAAGGAAGCGAAGCGAAGAGAAGAGGAGACCGCAGACGGTGATAACACGATCGGCCGAAATAAGGAAGATGAAAATGGGAGGTACGGTAACATATTTCAAATACGTGTGTGGATTTGAGATTTGAGATGTGTATGGGAATTTTGGAGGTGTGGTGTGCGTTGTGATTGCTTACGGAAGTAGCGGTGTACGGAGGAGGCTGTGTAGGGTGAGTGTGTGCAATAAGGCGTGTAGAAGGAAGTTGGTCGTGTGAGAACCGTAGGAGGGAGGAGAGAGGGAGAAGGTGACTGTACGGGCGAGGTCCGAGGGAGATGTGGGGGCGGGGAGTGAGTGGAGGTTGAGAGAGAGAAAGTGATTGGTGGAGTAAGTGGAGGCCGAGAGAGGGAAAGTGATTGGTGGAGTGAGTGGAGGTCGAGAGAGAGAAAGTGATTGGTGGAGTGAGTGGAGGCCGAGAAAGAGAAAGCGATTGGCGGAGTGAGTGGAGGCCGAGAAAGAGAAAGTGGTTAGCAGAGTGAGTGGACCCCGAGAGTGAAGTACGGAGTGTGGAGTGAGTGGAGGTCGGATGAGTAAGTGAGGTGGGTGGCACAAGCGGAGGCCGAGAGAGAGATAGGGGTGTGGAGTGAGTGGAGGTCGGGAGAGAGGAAGAACTGTGTGAGAGGGAGCGGGTTGTGTAACCAACGCGAGAGGAGAGAGGAAGATGTGTGAGGTCAGTGAGCTATGTGAGAGGGGATGGGTTGTGTGAGCAACGCGGGAGGAGAGAGAAAGATGTTGTGGCGGTGAGGATGTGGTCCTAGGGAGAGATAGGGAAATAAAGTGAGTGAACGTCGGGGAAGGGAAGGATCCGCAGGGTGAGTGAGGTGCTTGAGGGAGTGGAGTGGGGTTGCTGGAGCTTTGGGAGACAGCGGGACCGGGGGGGAAAAGAGATAGAAAGCGTAGGCAGCGTGAGTGGAGTTCATGGCGGCGGGGGAAAGACGGTGTGAGTGGGGACACTTAGAGTATGTCGCAGGTAGTGGGCGAAGAGGGGCAGTGGGAGAGAATGAGTAGTGTGTGTGTGTGTGGCCGACAGGGGTCGATAGGTGGACAAGGGTCGCTAATGTTGATGATAAAAGTGAATGAAAGTGGTGTGCGTGCGTGGCCTGGTATAGGTCGAGAGGTGGCTAATGGTCACCGATGTCGGTGACGGGAGAGAATGATCAGAGTGTGTGTGCCTGGCCTGGTATAGGTCGAGGGATGGTTAATGGTCGCCGATGCTGGTGACGAGAGAGAATGATCAGAGTGTGTGTGCGTGGCCTGGTATAGGTCGAGAGGTTGTTAATGGTCGTCGATGCTGATGACAGGAGTGAACGATCAGAGTGTGTGTGCGTGGCCTGGTATAGGTCGAGAGGTGGTTAATGGTCGCCGATGCTGGTGATGGGAGAGAATGATCAGAGTGTGTGTGCGTGGCCTGGTATAGGTCGAGAGGTGGTTAATGGTCACTGATGCTGGTGACGGGAGAGAATGATCAGAGTGTGTGTGCGTGGCTTGATATAGGTCGAGAGGTGGGTAATGGTCACCGATGCTAGTGACGGGAGAGAATGATCAGAGTGTGTGTGTGTGGCCTGGTATAGGTCGAGAGGTGGCTAATGGTCGCCAATGTTGGTGACGGGAGAGAATGATCAATGTGTGTGTGTGTGGCCTAATATAGGTCGAGAGGTGGCGAATGGTCGCCGATGTTGGTGACGGAAGAGAATGATTAGAGTGTGTGTGTGTGTGGCCCGATAAGGGTCGATAGGTGGAAGATGGTCGTCGATGTTGGTGACGAAAATGAAGGAAAATAGTGTGCATGCGTGGCACAGTAGGGATTGATAGGTGGTTAATGGTCGCCGATCTTGGTGGTGGGTGGTATCACTGGCATGCTTGGGGTGTCGTCGGGGGACGAAAAATGGGATTGTGGGATACAGGGGGGGACTGGGGTTCGGTAGTGAACTGTTGGTAGGAACTTGGGGTTTATATTGTTGCATCTCACACTTTTATTTTGATTTGTACCGTACTGAGTTAAATGGACTCACTTTTTCTCCTTTACAGATGATGTAGGGACGGAGTCCGGATCAAAGTTGTTGGTGTCCGAACCTAGTGTGTAGAGTAACAAGATAAATATTTTCATTTCTTTTGACCGAATAGAATGTGTAAATTGATGGTAGCATAGCCATTGAGTACGGTTGTATTGTGTGCGATGTCTTGTGATAGTGTTTCCTTGTGCTTGACCGATTGACTATGGAATTTGTTGCTTTGTTAATTACGCCCAACGTGAAAAGAAGAAAAAAAAAACGGGGCGTTACAATTATAATACAAGATGAATCACCTCAAATAAAATTTACTTTTTAATTTAATCTTTATGTAGAAGAACAAATTAACCATTTACTTTGAAAAGTCGAAAACAATTTTATTAAGATAATGTTAAAAATTTATATAGTTTTAAAATGTTTTTTTCAATTTTTAGAAGATGAGTTTCATAGGAATTCAGAATTTTAGATAAAGATGGTGAGTGCTATTGGAACTATGAAGCTCAAAAGGAAAAGTGAAGGAAGGAAAATGAGATAGATGGGATAGCATTGAATATTTTATGCTAACTATTTTTTAATTTCGTAATTTTTATCTTTAGAAGACCAATTTAATGATGAATTAACAATCAAGTCTATCGTCTTCACATTTCTTTACCATGCTAGACATACATACGTATGTATAGTTATTACCTTGATGATAGATTAAAATTAGATAGCTAAGTGCTAAGCTTTTAGAATATAAATAAATTTATCGATCATATAAGTATGACACCATAAACTTTTGTTAAAAAATTATAGAAACAAAACTTAGAGGTTCATAATCAGTTAATAATTTTTTATTTCAAATTAGTGATTTAAGAATAAAAAATACATAAAAAATTAGCTAATTTTTTAAATTTAAAGGTAAAAATATTTCATATTTTTTTTGTACACGTATGTTATGATAAAGTCTGCGGTAAAATTGAATTTATTTTTTTAATTTTGATATAATATTAATATATAAGAGAACTTCATCAAAATCCTTATAAGATATAATGATTTTGATTAGATAGAAATTTGTGATAAGTAACTAAATGTTTTTTGTCTTCAAATGCATTTATTATTTTCTAAGAAATAATAGTTAATTAAATAATTGGATATTTTTCCTAATACTAAAAAGTCTTAGCTTGATGAAAAATGTGATCATTAATTTTTTTTTTGTTAAGTATGAATGCTTGATGAACATATTAAATTTTTTATTTTATCACTAAATCTCATTAGTTCTTTTCATTGATGGTGCGGTATTAATTAATGTGATATATTTTTTGTTTCTTTTGAAAAATTTATTATACTTTATAATAATGTGATTAGTTATTTTAATACAATATTTTAGTTTAAATCATATATTTATATACTAATATATAAAAATTGGTTAAAATTTAATATCGAAAATACGATCTAATTGTTAATGAAAATTCTAAATAACTTTTAACAATTTAAATCATGTAATATGAAAAATATAAGTTGATAATGATAATGTTTTAAACTATAAACTAAAGGTTTATATGGTCACGATATTTAGCACCTTGTGAGCCTTTTAAATGATTGTATACTCATATAAACTTTACTTTGTAATATTAACTTAACTTATTACTGATCTTGTAAGTTTAATTAATGTGATATATTTGCAAATTTTTTTTTAGTTAACTTTAATTTATTACTAACCTCATACGAAATTTTAGAAAATAATTATACATAAAAAAATTATTCCACCACATAGTTTATTAGAGCTTAAAATTGAATAATTCATCATCCTTGGAAGCTTTTCTATTCAAGTAATCAATTTGTTTTCTCTTGCTCTTAGCTCACAGTCCATTTATTTTTTCCTCACGTTATGTTGTTTCTTCATTCATCTCAATTTTTAGCCTTAAAAATAATTTTTAGCATCAAATTTTTCCTCACATTATGTATAAATGGATATATATAAATATATACATATATATATATATATCTAAAGGATGGAATTATTAATTAATATTAAGTAGTGGGGACTGATTGCATAAAAACACAATTAACAATTCAATATGTACTATTCCAAAATGTTAAGTCTTGTGATAAAATAAATTGCTATTAAGCTACTAATTACTTTTATAACTTTGTGACTTAGTTTACTTTTTTGAGTCTATCATTTGTCACACGACTTTTATAGGTAGAAGGAATATGTACAAGGTCTCTTATTTGTATAAAAGTAAAAAATCATTCAAGTTTTCATTTGTTCCATGACTTTAATGAGTAGAAGGAATACCTATAAGATCTCCTATTTTTATAGAAGTACAAAATCAAATACTACAAGCTTGCTAAAAACCTAAACAACATATCAAGGCTCATTAGTGGAAAGCAACAGTTCCGTCGAGGCAAGTTCATTACCTGCACAAGGTGTAAAAAAGATTGATGTTCCACCTTCGCACTATTAGGGATTGTTGATTCTACCATGATGTTTTAGCTAATAAAAGTTGGGGGTGCCCTAACTGGCCTTATGAGAGGTAAATCTTTATCATTATTTTGGTTTTATATGTCTATATTCATGTGTAAATCCACTACATATTATTCTTAGTAATGTGTATATATGTGTTTCTTAAAGATAAACTATGATGCTGATAAAGAAAGGGCAAGTTTCAAAATTTGCAAAGGGTGTACAAGAGATCCAAAATGCAGAATGCTCCTCTTGTGTCTGCTTTGGTTGCTACAAGTGTCGTTCTAAGGACTATTAGTACCATACATGCATTTATTATATACATAATGCGCAGCCCTAATCTCCCCTAATCATCACTTCGGCTTAATCATTACACAGATTGAAAGTTTCATCTTTCAGATTTTATGTCTACTATATGTAAAATCAAGACTGCATGATCATGTTTTTTTATTAACAGCTCGAGCTTGATCACCATGCTAAATTAGAATCTAGATGCACGTGCCATCTTCCACAACATAGTACAAAAATCACTAGAGTGCTGGCAACAGAATCTAAAGAGGCTCTAGGCATGGAGGTGGTGGACGACAAGGCTCTCTAATTATTTGTTGTTTGTTCAGGTTCTGTTGTGGCCATACACTGGATGTTCTCATCAAAAGTGCTTCTTACTGTTGTGGCCATGCATTTGTTGGACCAATCAAGAAGACTGAGTTTAATTAAAGAACAGATGGGAGGATAAATAACATATGATTGAATATTTTATATAGGTTGTGGAAAATATATATTTTAATATACTTAAACTTATAAAATCTTTAGACCTAAATAAAGAATCTATGGCAATTTGGAAAGTTGTTTCATTTTTTGAAATCTTCAACTTAAATGAATAATCCATCGCTATTTGAAATCTTATTGAGACGTGATTTTATTATATTCATGTCATATCTTACTTAATAAATATAAAATTAATTAAAAAATTAATCTGATTAATTCTATGGTCACCACCTGTATCAAAATTAACTTTTGAATTTAATCCATGCGCTAAAGAACTTATTCATTATTTATTTTTTAAAAAAAGAAAAAAAAATAATTCTATTGAGGTAATGGTAGAAGTTTATCACCACACTTAATGTAAAAAGCCACGTTATACAAAAACGTCGATTGTACTTTACAATAATGTGATTAGCTATTTTAATAGGATATCTCTACTTTAAATCATGTATTTATATACCAATATATAAAGCATAGAGTGTAATATAAAAATATAAGTCGATAATGATAACGATATAAAATACATAGAGAAGGTAGCTAACTTTCCACAGTACTTCTTTTTTTTTCAATCAAGGGGACTAACTAATTATTGAAGAATAATTACAATGTGAGAATAGAATAAATGCGTAGGGTTGATTATTTTGTGTTTTCTGTGAAAAAAACGTAAATGTGACGTTCCGATGCCTGAGAGCAACAACGTTGAATCTATCTATTAAATAATTTTTTTTAAATATACTACCGCACAACATTCCATCTCTTACAAACATACATTCAGTATTCTGAGGCACAAGTTAACTATCTAGATATATATATATCAGTTTAAGTTAACTAAAAAAATACAATTATTTTGCCTTTATTCAAAATATACAAAAGGTATCTTATCTTAATCCTTGTGGAACATATCCAAACAGGCGTTCAGAGGCATATCTTCATTATAATATGGGAAATTGGATTAGGAGTGAGTTCCAATAACTCAATAAGACCAGCAGTAATAGATTTACACAAACTATGTTTTCAAAACCAGTAAATGCATCTTGTAAAATTACAGTTTAATTTATACCAATTTCAGCATTTTCACCAATCATTCAATAATCTCAATTATCACTGACAGATAAATAGTGCGTTCAATACAGTACTCAATCCTCCAATGCACACACACATAAGTTTGAACTTATATTTGAAGTTTTCTTATAAAATTTTATTATTTTAATAATTCTAACCCTATTGAATGTAGATGCCTAAACCGATACCAAGGAGGTAGTGAGGACACCACTGCCTCTAAGAAAGGGGAATTACAGTTATATTAGTAAACGATAAATGGTAAGTACTTTAGTATCTACCCAATCTAAGAGTATGGTTCCTATCAGTAAAAAGTATGTAGTGACAACAGTCATAACAGTAATTATAGTAATACCCCTCTTGAGTACCGAATAAACGTATTTACTAAATATTTTAGTTATTAAATTTTGATTAGTTCTTTTTATTCTTTTTTAATTATTCATCTAGAGTCCATCTTTTATCCATATTATATATATATATTTTTAATTTTGGTTTGATAATTTACTTCTTTTATTTACTTTATTCTAATTTTCTTGATTAATTTTTTTATTATTTTAAAACTAGTATATTTCATTCATTTTATAGATTTAATTTATTTGAAATTTATTTATTTTTCCAATGTTGCTATTTGCAGAAAACTAACCCGCAAGGAGATATATATATTTTCTTTTCCAAACCCATACCTTCCCTGTTTATGTTTTCCATCTTACCATCCTTTAATAAACAGTTTATCAGATGCATGTATACATAAAAATCCATCAAATTTACAAATTTTAAACCAAATGGACACATGACACAAACACACACATTCATTCAATCCTAAAACCACAATAGAGATCAGATTTGAAAACTAAATTATTCATAATGCGTCTATAAAACACCATTGCATGCATAAAATATATTACTAAAGGTATCACCTTCCTAAAAAATTCAAAAATAATTTACACATATAAACAAATCAACTTCAGATGACCAAAAAACACAGACGGGTTGCCTACACTATCAACAGTGGGTTACAGTTTGTTTTTGTCAAACCAGTGATTTCTAAAAGTAGAATTGTCACTGAAGTTTTGATTAAATGAAGGTAGACCCTTATAAAAACCTAAATGAACCTTAAAAACATAATAAATTTAAGAATCAAAATCAGAAAAGGGAAAAGAAGGCTAACATACCTACACTGTTTAAAGGTGCAGCAAAAACAGAGCCCGTTTGAGCTCGATTTGTTTCTGTTTTGGAAAGAGAGTTGGGGATAAGTGAACAACTTAAAAGGAACCTAAACATCATTAGAAAAATCACAAAAAATGATTTAACTCTCAGAAGGAAATGTTTGCACACCTCTGTACCCTCACAGCTTATCACTCCGTTCCTCCCGATTCACACTTTATTTTCACTTCTGTACTCTCTCTCAGATTCATTAGAGTAGAATTTTGTAAATTTTTTTTTACAAGATGGATGTTACAGTAAGTCTTATTTTATATCATAACTTATGAAATTAACTAGTAGAGTAGATTATTATTTCTATTATCTTTTTTTTCTTTCATTGTGAGTTCGTTTTACGCTCTATCTCACTTATAACATGATAGATAATTTGATTTATTCATTTAAAGCAAAAAATTTTGGATAAATTTTAAAGGAGTTCTTTTTGAGTATTAATATTCACCCAAAAATAAGAGAAAATTAATTATTTATTTATTTTTATTAGGAAACTATCAAATAAGTCATGTTCAATATGTAATCAAAAATAAAATTATGAATTAATATTAAGTAAGTTTGATTGGTGGCATAGAGCTGCAATTATCAATAAAATGTGACTATTCCAAAACAATAAGTCTTATGATAAAATAAACTACTATTATGATATTGATTACTTTTATAACATTGTGACTTAGTTTACTTGTAAGTATCTGTCATTTGTCACATGACTTTTATAGGTACAAGGAATACGCATAAGATCTCCTATTTATATAGAAGTAAAAGATCATTTAATTATTCACTTGTTCCCACAATTTTTATGGGAAGAAGAAAAACCTACAAGATATCCTATTTGTATATAAGTACAAAATTAAATACTACAAGCTTGCTATAAACCTAAAAAAACATATCAAGACTCATTGGTAGAAAGCAACAGTTCAATGGGGGTGAGTTCATGACATGCACAAGGTGTAAAAAGGACCAACGATTATGCCTCTGCACTACTAGGGATTACAGGCACTACCATGATGCTTTGCCTAATAAAAGGTGGAGGTGCCCTAACGCTATGTGAGGAAATCTTTATCATTATTTTGGTTGTATATGTATAGATTTATGTGCAACTCCACTACACGTTTTGTAGAGTAATGTGTACATAGATGTTTCTAAAAGATAAACTGTGATGCTGATTAAGAAAAGGCAAGTAGCAAACTTTGCAGAGGGTGTACAAAAGATCCAAAATGCAGAATGCACCTCTTGTGTCTCCTTTGGCTGCTACAAGTGTCGCTTTAGGAAAAGTCAGTGCTGCACTTGCATTTATTATATGCAGAATGCATAGCCCTAATCTCCATTAATCATCATTATAGCTTAATGATTACACAAATTAAAAGTGTCATCTTTCAGACTTTATGTCGACTATACGTAAACTCTAGACTACATGATCATATTTTTTAATTAACGGCCCGAGCTCGATCACCACTTTTAATTGGAATCTTGATGCACATGCCTTCTTCGACCACATAGTACATAAATCATTACAGCGCTAACGACAGCATCTGTAGAGGCTCTAGGCATAGAGGTGGTGAACGATAAGTCTCTATAACTAGTCATTGTTTGTTCAGGTTTTGTGGTGGCCATGCATTGGATGCTCTCATCAAAACTGCTTGTTGCTGTATGATGTGTGATAATTAGACTTGAAAATTTGTGTTTGGAATTTGGGTTTTGGAGAAGAGAAAGAAAACTCTTTTGAATTAATGAGAGAATAACTAAAGGACAATAGACGATATATATAAATATATATATGTATATTCTTTTTCTATCTCAAAACTTCTCTAACAATAATGCTACATCTTGTCTAAGTATGTATATTTATATTTGTAAAATATGTACATATAACGTATATTTAAAAGAACTATGAGGAATCCTTAAATTTATTTTATTATTTATCATAATCCTATTATTTAAGAGAATTTTATTAAAATCTCTAAATAAAATAAAGTATATGATTTATTAGAAACTAGTGATATGCTATTGACTTTCTTTTAAATATATGCAGATATTATTTTCTTAAAAATAATAGTTTATTAAAGAATTGGATGTTTTTCCTAAAACTCAAAATTCTTGGGTTTAACGAAAATGAGATTATTAAATTTTTTTAGAGATAAAAGATAAAATGATTAAACAGATCAGTAGTAAGCCACCACGAAAGAATGGCAGATAGCCAAAGATTGTCTCAGCCTAAAAAATTAGTATATCCTATATAACTAGTAAAAGAACTAGAAAAGTTTTAATCAAAGTTCTATTGAAGTGACTATAATGTCTTAGCTATCACTAAAAACTATATCTCTTAATATGGCGACTAATATTGTAGTAATATATCTGATTAGTAATTTAATCTAATATGCTTAAACTAAAAATATTAAATTCATTTATTCGAAAAGGATTTTGGAATTGAAGGCACAAGTGAAGCCTTACCGAGTGAGAACGAGTGCAACACGGCTTTGGGTCCCATAAGATTTTGCTGGCCCAAATCTTCTCCAAAACATCCTCCTTTAAACCTTATGACCTGAGATTTAGATTGTAGAAAATACTAACATCGAATATATATATTTTATATTTATGCCTTAAGATTAAGAAGATTGGAAATAAACTTTTTTGAGCCTTGTCAAATGACTTTTATAGGTAGAAAGAATATGTACAAGATCTCCTATTTGCATAAAATTAAAAAATCATTCAAGTTTACATTTGTTGTAACACCCTAATTCTTTTATTATTATTATTATTGGAATTATTTTTATTTTATTTTATTTTAATTACTATAATTGATTTATTATGTAATAATTATATGGTTTTAAATTTAGTTTAATTCAATTAAATGGAAATAAAAATAATAATAATGATAAAAAGGGGTAAAATTATTTTTGAAAATTAATTAAAAATAATTTTGGGAAAAAGGGGTGAAAATTCTAATTCTGGGGGTGTTTTTGAAAAGAAAATAAAAAATCGGGGTCAAAACACAATTTAAAAAAATTTCACCACGTCAGCAGCCATGTTAGCAGCCCGTTCAGCAGCTCCAGCCAACCAAGACACGCCGCGTGGAAGAGACGCTGATGCAGGAGGCCACGCGGAATGGAGCCACGTGGGCGATCCGCGTGCGCGATCGGACGATTGAGATCTGGTCCCGCGCTCACAGACGGCCCAGATCAAAAGCGCGTGCGGACAGCCCAAATTTTACGCATGCGGACGGCCTAGATTGAATCACACAGGGACGGCCCAGATCGCATCGCGATGGATGGTCCAGATTAAATCATGATGGATGATTTAGATTAAAAGGGGAAGCTTATAAATAATCTCATCCACACCCAACCCCAAACCCTAGCCGCCAGAGCCCTCGCCGGAGAAGACAACCCAACCGCCGGGGGAACCGATTGCCGCCACCCGCCGCCGCACTAGAGCACTTTTGGGCTGCTAAACAAGGTAAAATTTCTCTCCTTGGCTTGAATTTCGATGCTGAACCCACCTGTAGCCAAATTGGAGCCAAACCACCGACCAATTGGCCAGACAACGCCGCTGAAGCCCATTGACGCCGCCGCGGGTTTTCTCGATATTTGCCTCCGATGAGGTCCTTCCCGATTCCCATTCGATGTAATTTTTACACCACTGTGACCACTGTCCTTTCCTATACAGGTTGACCAGAGTAAAATGCTAAATCGCGACTCGCGTCGGAGGAGCTGCCGCACTCGAGAGCTCCACCGCTAGTAAGTCTCAATTTTTTATATTTTTTTGGCCCATCGAGGGCCCTACGTGTGTTTCAACGCAGGAACTGGTGCTAGTTTTGCTGAATTCAGCTGGAAATGGCTTAAAACAGCCAACTCGAGGTGGATCGCCCCCGTGAGCGGCGGCGCCGTCGTCGGAGCACGGCATAGCCGCCGTGCTGGAATTCTAAAATTGTCCAAGGAGGCCCTGGGTCTGATTTGGAGTTTTTTGGGGACATGTGCTGGTACCGGAAGTGTGTTTCAGTTCCCGGAGAAAAATTCAGGGAATCTAGGGACTGCCCGTAGGCATAGTGAAAAATTAATTTTAGACTTTGAATCAAGTAAGGATCTCTCACCCTATTTCCTATCACGGCATTAAAGCTTAATAAATGATAAAATGGTATTTTATGAATTAATAAATATGTATAATTAATTAATGTTGCTAATGGGGCCTGAATCTGATATATTTTTGGTCAGTTGCTGTTTTTGTTATTTTACAGTTTTAAAGGCATTATGGTGTTTGATCTATTTATTTTATTATTTTGAATGCATGAATCACAGTTTACTTCACTACTGCTTGATTTTGTGAATCTGATGATATGCCTACATTATTGGATGCTCGTTACTAGTTTAAATATTCATGATTATGTGAGAAACAGAAAACTAAGAAAAGAATAGAAAAGGTATGTGAATTGATAAATGGATAAGTTGACAGCCTCACTAGATATCCTAGGAGATGGTGGACAGACCGAGTCCATAAGGAACCTTACCGAGAATGTTATCTCTCATACCGGACGGGGTATGGAGACTTTAAATGTTTTGGCGCTCATACCAGATGGGGTATGGGGACGACCCACTTCACCCTCATATCGGACGAGGTATTGAGGTTTATGGTTTTGGTGCCCATACCAGACGAGGTATGAGGACGGCCCTGGAGTTAAGTTATTAAAGTAAATGGTTCACGTGTAGCGGGGACCCCTATGGATCTCCATGGATACTAGTAGGCTGGTAAAAGAGGAAATTTGTTGCCTGATGATTGAAATATTAAAAGTATGACATCTGTTATGTTACAGAGTGCGTATGATTTCATGATATTATAATGTTATTGTTTTCATAAGTTGTTTTCATGAATCTCACCGAGGTAAGTGGACAGTAAAGGGTTTTATTATTGATAAATGAATTTATTATAAATTATGCTCCATTGGTCGTTTTTGTTTTCTACCAACCTTTACTTCTGTGACAGTGAGATAGTGTGACATCTTTACTGGGCTAGTGTAGCTCATTCCTTACTTAACCATTTCAGATCAGGAGGACTTGGTTCCCGAGCCCGTTCCGCAGGAAGACAGCAAGTAGATGCCTAAAGATTTTATAGTTTTCCTTATAGTATTCATTTCTAGTAATTACTTTAGTTAGCTTATTCTTTCATATGTTTAATACGTTTTGGTTATTGTGTAAGGAATGTTAATTATAATATTTTATTTCGCTTCCGCACTTAGAATTTTTATATATACATTTCCTTTTAATTTTCGGGGCCGTTACATTTGTTCCATAACTTTTATGGCTAAAGGAATACCTACAAGATCTCCTATTTGTATAGAAGTACAAAATCAAATATTACAAGCTTGCTAGAAACCTAAACAACATATCAAGGCTCATTAGTGGAAAGCAGCAGTTCCATCGGGGCAAGTTCATTAGCTGCACAAGGTGTAAAAAGGATCGATGTTTCGCTGTTGCACTACTAGGGATTATTGATTCTACCATGATGCTTTAGCTAATAAAAGTTGGAGGTGTCTCGACTAGCCTTATAAGAGGTAAATCTTTATCTTTATTTTGATTTTATATGTATATATTCATGTGCAAATCCACTACACATTATGCTTAGTAATGTGAATGTATGTGTTTCTAAAAGATAAACTATGATGATGATGAAGAAAGGGCAAGTTGCAAAATTTGTAGAGGGTGAACAAGAGATCCAAAATGAAGAATGCACCTCTTGTGTCTGCTTTTGGTTGCTACAAGTGTCATTTTAAGGACTATTAGTGCCATATTTGCATTTATTATATAAAGAGTGCACAACCCTAATCTCCTTTAATCATCACTTTGGCTTAATCATTATGCATATTGTAAGTTTTATCTTTCAGATTTTATGTTTACTGTACGTAAAATCAAGATTGCATGATCATGTTTTTTTATTAACAAACCGAGCTCATCAACACTTTTAATTAGAATCTAGATGCATGTGCCCTCTTCGATCGCACAGTACATAAATCCCTACAGTTCTAGTGGCAACATCTGCAAAGGCTCTCGGCATGGAGGTTGTGAATGATAAGGCTCCCTAACTAGTCGTTGTTTGTTCAGGTTTTGTGGTGGCCATGCATTGGATGCTCTTATAATAACTGCTTGTTACTATATGATGGGTGATGATTAGACTTGAAAATTTGTCTTTAAAATCTGAGTTTTGGAGAAGAGAAAGAAAACTCTTTTGAATTAATGAGAGAATAACTAAAGGACAATAGAGGATATATATAAATATATATATGCATATTCTTTTTCTATCTCAAAACTTCTCTAACAATAATGCTACATCTTGTCTAAGTATGTATATTTATATTTGTAAAATATGTACATATAAAGTATATTTAAAAGAACTGCAGGTATCCTTAAATTTATTTTTTGATTTATCATAATCCTATTATTTAAGAGAATTTTATTAAAATCTCTAAATAAAATAAAATATATGATTTATTAGAAACTAGTGATATGCTATTGACTTTCTTTCAAATATATGCAGATATTATTTTCTGAAAAATAATAGTTTATTAAAGAATTGAATGTTTTTCCTAAAACTCAAACTTCTTGGGTTCAACAAAAACCAGATTATTAAATTTTTTTTAGAGATAAAAGATAAAATGATTAAATAGATTGGTAGTAAGCCACCACCAAAGATTGGTAGATAGTCAAAGATCGTCTTAGCCTAAAAAATTAGTATATCCTATATAACTTATAAAACAAGCACAAGAAATTTTATCAAAGTTCTATTGAAATGACTATAAAGTCTTGCCTATCACTAAAAAGTATCTCTGTTATACAATATCTTACCACTCTTTTTTTAAAAAAGCTTTCTTTTGATATGGCGACTAATATTGTAGTAATATATCTTATTAGTAATTCAATCTAATATACTTAAACTAAGAATACTGAATTCATTTATCATAGTTTGTTAAAAAATAGTATATAAAATTTCATGTTCTTCAAACTTGTAACTTGATATTTTACAAGATCAAGAACCAACATATCAAATTTGTTCTTCTAGTGAAGCTCCTTGTGTGATGTGTGAAGGAAATTAAAGCCATTTAGCTGCAGTAATAATTTTAATTTTATCCATATAGTGAGTTATTCATCATAAAGAAAACCATCAAAGAAAAACATATCTACAATAAAATTGATGGAAAAGATTTTTTTATTGATGGCATAAGTGAATCCTTACCGAGTGGGAACGAGTGCAACATGGTCTTAGGTCTCGTAAGATTTTGCTGGTACAGATCTTCTCCAAAGAATCCTCCTTTAAACCTTATGACCTGAGATTTAGATTGTAAAAAATACTAATATCGAACATCTAGATTTTATATTTGTAGCTGAAGATTAAGAATGAAAAGAAACTTTTTTTTTCTTTCTTCGAATGAATGGAGGTTAAGTGCGTCCCTTGAGTTTAATCTATAATAAATAACTCGAGAGGTTATATAGACTTTAGAAAATAAACTTTTCGCTATACCTTTTTGTTGCACTAGTCGAGAATACTAAAATTAATTGAAGAATAATTGAATTGTGATGGGAGGATAAATGACATATGATTGATTATTTTATATAAGCTGTGAACATTGTAGATTTTATTATATTATAACTTATAAAATATTTTAAATTAAATAAAGAATCTATGGCTATTTGGAATGTGGTTTCATTTTTTGAAATTTTTAACTTAAATGAATAATCAATCGCTATTTGAGACATGATTTTATTATATTTATGTGATATCTTACTTAATATATATAAAATAATTAAAAATATTAATTTAATCAACTTTATGGTTGCTAACTATATTAAAATTAAATTTTAAATTTTAAATTTTAATCCATACACTAAAAAACTTATTCGTCATTAATTTTTTTAAAAGTTAAAAAAGACAATTTTGAGATAATGATAGAAGTTTATCACCACGATAAGGTAAAAGCTACGTTACACAAAAACGTTGACTGTACTTTAAAATAATGTGATTAGTTATTTAATAATATATCTCTACTTTAAATCATTTATTTATATATCAATATATAAAGTTTTGTTAGTAATTAACCTTAGAAACAACATCTAATTGTTAATAAATATCTAATAGAGGCATGCAAAACAAAAAGAATAATAATCATAATAGATTTGCTTACCTAAAACTACTCCTTAAGGTGTTGAAAGTAATACTAGATTACTGAAACCTTGATGTTTTCTTCTTCACTATTTTCCTTTCTTTTTTCTTCTCTCATTATTTTACTGTCTCTCTTTCTCTCTCTCTAAATCTTGAAAAATGGAAGAAATGGAAGTGTGGAGAGGAAGAGAAGGGGAAGGACAATTTATAGAATTTTAAAACCGTTGGATTCATTCCAAGTGGCAAAAGTCGGTGAAGAGAGAAAAAGATTCTTAACATGAAAAACTAGGGAGAAAAATTTCCTCCACCAGCGGCAGCGGCACACTGCCTAAGGCCGTTGTGGTGCACTACCGTACTGCTGCACGCGGAAGGGACGTGCGTGCTGTCCGCATGTGCGTTCGTGCGTGCATGCGGAGGTGACGTGCTTGCTGTGTGCACGCCCTATGGCCACTGTGCACACACGCACAGTGCCCAGCACTCGCGTGGGAAAACTACTTTTCTTGCGAGCAGGTTTTTTCCATTTTCTGATTTTTTTTTCTAAATTTTTCCTTTGAAATAAAATAAAATAAAATGAATTATTTTAAAATAAAATAAAATGAAAATAGAATTAATAAAATAAATATAAATAAAAATATATCAAAATTACGAATCTAAAAAAAATGTTAAATAGTGTAAATTAACATAAGTTTAAAGTGGGCAAAGACCCAAATAAATAGAGTTTTCTAATCATTTTAGCACAGTGATAGGCGGGGTGTTAAATCCCTCCCACCTAAAAAATTTGGTCCCTAAATTTATCTCGAATAAATCTGGATACTTTTTCCTCATTCCGTCCTCTAATTCCCACATCACTTCTTCTGAGGTGTGATACTACCAACATACCTTCACCATCGGAATCGTCTTGTTACGCAAGACCTTATCAGTCCACACAAAACTTTTCACAAGAACCTCCTCATAGGTCATGTCGCCCTTTACCTATACTTCATCACAAGGAATAACATGAGAAGGATCAGGGTGGTACTTCTTGAGCATCGAGACATGAAAGACATCATGTAAACCCGCAAACTCCCACAAGTTCAATGTGCTTGACGATTGGAAAAGGTCCCACATAACAAGGGCTCAACTTCACTCTCTTTCCAAACTGCATCTTACCTTTATAAGGGTAGACTTTAAAGAAAACTTGATCTCCCACAGCTAACTCTAAAGATCACCTATGATTATCAACATAGCTCTTTTGGTGGCTTTGGACAGTTGCTAAATTCTTACGGATGATTGCAACCTTCTCTATGGTCACCTGAATGAAGTCTGGTCCTAAATGGTGCTAGTTCCCGACTTCACTCTAGCAAGTAGGGGAACGACAAGGCCTTCCATACAAAGCTTTATACGAGGCCATACTGATGCTGGAATGATAACTGTTATTATAAGCAAATTCACAAAGTGGAAGATACTCATACCAGTTATCACTAAAGTCGAGAATGGAAGCACATAACATGTCTTCCAATGTCTAAATCGTACACTCAGATTGATCATCTGTTTGGGGATGATAAGCGGTTCTGAAGTACAACCTAGACCCCAAAGCTTCTTGAGAGTTATCCCAAAAGTGAGAGGTGAACCGGGGGTCGCGGTCAGATATAATAGACGAGAGAACTCCATGAAGTTGAATAATCTAGTCCACATATAAGGGGCCTAACTTACTGGTGGAGTCCCTGGTTCGAATAGGCAAGAAATGGGCAGTCTTGGTCAGCCTATCCACAATGACCCAAATGGGATTTTGACTAGAACAAGTCCTGGCAATCTGGTGATAAAATCTATAGTCACGTGCTCCCATTTTCATTCAAGAATCAGAAGACTCTGAACAAGCCACCAGGTCTTTAGTGTTCTGCCTTTATCCTTCGATAAGTAAGGCATCGGGAGACGTAGTCAACTATATCCTTCTTCATTCCTAGCCACCAATATTTCTGTTTTAAGTTTTGATACATCTTGATACTTTCGAGATAAACGAATAACTTAAAAGAATGGGCAGTATTGGGTACATTGGTGTGTACTGCATCAGGGACCCAATTTTAGTTTTGGAATCTGAACAATCTATCATCAGAGATCTTGAAATCAAGAGATTCGTCTAAAGTGAACTTACCTAGGTTCTTGATGAGTTCCGAGTCTGTGGTTTGTGCTTCCCAAATCTTCATAAAGAGATTTAGTAGGGCTCGAATCTGGGTGAGGTAGGTGCCTTTGCCATAATAGTTAAGGCAGAGTGATTGAATAGTATCCATCATCTTCCACCTAGAGGGCATGGTTTGGGCTAGAACAGTAGGCTCTTGTCAACTTAGAGCATCGACGACTACATTTCCTCTCCCAGGGTGATAAATAATTTGACAATCATAATCCTTTAGAAGATCCATCCAGTGTCTTTGCCTCATGTTTAACTCCTGTTGTGAAAAGATGTATTTGAGACTCTTATGGTTAGTGTAGATTTCAAAAGTCTAACCATACGAGTAATGCCGCCATATCTTTAGGGCAAAGATAATGGCTACCAGCTCAAGGTCGTGGGTAGGGTAGTTCTGCTCATGAACTTTGAGCTGTTCGGATCCAAAGGTGAGTATCTGCCATGTTACATTAAGACACAGCCCCAACCAATATGAGATGCATCACAATAAACTTGGAATCTCCCTAATTGTCTTGGAGAATCAACACAGGGGCAGAGGTGAGATGGCACTTTAATTCCATGAAGCTTTCACTGCATGTATAATTTTAAAAGAATGTTACACCCTTTCTGGTGAGTCGAGTCATGGGGGCAGCAATCTTGCCAAATCTATCAATAAATCATTGGTAGTAGCCTATTAAGCCAAGGAAACTATGCACCTCGGCCACATTAGTGGGCGGACTCCAGCTGGTTACTAATTCCACCTTAGACGGGTCCACAGAAACTCCTTCACTTGAGATTACATGAGCAAGAAAAGAAACTCAATCCAGCTAAAAGGAGCACTTGCTTAGTTTCGCATACAGTTGGTCTTGGCAGAGAGTCTCCAACATTTCAGCTAAATGCACCATGTGTTCCCTGTAGCTTTTGGAATACACCAGAATGTCATCAATAAAGACGATGATGTATCGATCTAGTGCGTGTTAGAAAACTCGATTCATTAAGTCCATGAAAGCTGCTGAGGCATTTTTCAATTCGAATGGCATTACCCTAAACTCATACAATTCATATCTATACCAAAAGGTAATTTTTTTGGAATATCTTCATCTTTGACACCTAACTGATGGTGCCCGGTTCTGAGATCGATCATAGAGAAGAGCGTGCCTCCTTGAAATCGATCAAAGAAATAATTAATTCAGGGTAAGGGGTACTTACTTTTAACGGTCACTCAATTGAGTTCCTTATAGTCCATACATAGTCGGAGGGAATCATTCTTTTTCTTTACGAACAACACCAAAGCACCCCAAGGAGAATGGCTAAGGCAAATGAATTTCTGGGTGATAAGATCAAAAAGTTGATGTTCCAGCTCTGTTAGCTAAATGCAACTCATGCTATATGCGAGCTTCGACATCGGTTGGGTTCCAGCCAATAATTTAATCAGGAACTCTATCTCACGTTGGGGAGGTAAACCAGGGAGTTCGATGGGAAAGACATTAGGAAAATTGTAAACAATGGGTATGGAACACATAGCAAGATCAATGTCCATATTCCTGTTCATTCATCCGTTAGAAAAAAAAATGATAACAACAACTTTTATTTCTTTTTCAGGGTTCGTAAGGTTATAATTTTACTTTCATAGTCTATTATAGCTCTATACTGGCTTTGTTGAGGAAGCTTGGCATTAGTTTCACGCAATGAAGGATGAATTCAATATTAAGCCTGGAGTTGAGCACTATGGGTGCATGGTTGATCTTCTAGGGCGAGCTGGACATCTCAACAGAGCTTATGATTTGATAAAGGGAATGAAGGTGAAGCCTGACTTTGTAGTCTGGGGCTCACTTCTTGGGGCTTGTAGGATTCATAAGAACATGGAGCTTGCTTAGATCTCTGTAAAGGAATTGTTTGAATTAGATCCTACTAACTGTGGATACTATGTTTTACTTTCAAACATATATGCTGATGCTAGAAGGTGGGAAGATGTTGAGAAGATGAGAATAGTTATAAAGAACTGTGGACTGATTAAACCACCTGGATTCAGTTTGGTTGAACTGAAAGGTAAGGTTCATGTATTCTTTGTTGGAGACAAAGAACATCCTTAGTATGAGAAGATATATGCGTACTTGGAGGAACTTAATGTGAAACTATCCTTGAATGGCTTAGTAAAGTTCTATAGATTCAGCCCTGATTGGATGATCCGGGCTTCAGGTCATTAGTACGCTCTATGGATGGTCTTCCCCGCATCATTCCTACAAAAGAAAGGAAGACAGGAGTTGGAGGTTTAGTTTTTGAAAAGAGGACATTTTTCTTCCCTAGATATTCTAAAAAGATTTATCTATCCTAGGCCTCAATGCAAGCGATTTATTCTACGAAATTCTGCTCTAATACCACCTGTGACATCTCAGGTGCCAATTAAGGCAAATAGGTGTTAAATACAGATTCAGAATAATGAGTGCATGATAATATTTATGCAGTGAAATTAAACCTTAACAAATCCCTTACAAATATATATAATGTTCTAATTACATACATCACTGAGGCCAGAAGTGGCAACAAAATACAAAATATAAGGAACACTTCTTTAAAAATGCTACTGGAATTCATCAGATGAGAGGCATACCGGATCTCTTTATGAAAATCTGGGAAGCACAGGCCACAGACCCGGAACTCATCAAGAACCTAGGTAAGTTCACTTCTGACGAATCTTCTGATTTCAGGATCTTTGATAATGGACTGTTTAGATTCTGTAACCAAATTTGAGTCCCCATTGTTGTACGTATAAATGTACTCAAAACTACCCATGCTTCCAAGTTATCCGTTCATCCTGGGAGTACCAAAATGTATCAGGACTTGAAATGAATATATTGGTGGCTAGGAATGAAAAAGGATATAGTTGACCACAGCACCCGATGCCTTACTTATCAACGGATAAGGGCAAAACATCTGAGACCTGGTGGCTTGCTACAGGGTCTTTCGATTCCTAAATGAAAATGGGAGCACGTGACTATGGATTTTGTCACCAGATTGCCCAGGACCTATTCTTGTCGAAATGCAGTTTGGGTCATTATGGATAGACTGACCAAGACTGCCCATTTTTTTCTTATTCGAACCATGGACTCTAACAATAAGTTAGCTTGTCTATATGTTGATGAGATTTTTTAATTTTATGGAGTTCCCTCATCCATTGTATCCGACTGCGACCCCCTGTTTACTTCTTACGCTTGGGACAGCTTCCAAGAAGCTTTAGGTTCTGGGTTGCACTTCAGCGTCGCTTATCATCCTTAGATATATGGTCAGTCAAAGCTTACAATCCAAATATTGGAAGACATGTTATATGTTTGCGTTCTCAACTTTGGTGATAATTAGTAAAGTATCTTCTTCTTTGCGAATTTTCTTATAATACCAGTTATCATTCCAATATCGTATGGCCCCATATAAAGCTTTGCATGAAAGGCCTTGTTGTTCCCCTACTTGCTTGAGTGAAGTCAGGAACTAGTGCCACTTAGGACCATAGTTCATTTAGGAGACCATAGAGAAGGTTGCAATCATCCGCAAGGATTTTGCGACTGCTCAAATTTGCCAAAAGAGCTATGCCGATAATTGTAAGTGATCCTTGGAGTTTGTCATAGGAGATCAAGTTTTCCTCAAAGTCTACCCATACAAAGGCAAGATTCGATTTAGAAAGAGAGGAAAGTTGAGCCCTCGTTATGTGGGACCTTTTTTGATCATCAAGCGCATTGGACCTGTGGCACAACGCCTCACTCTATCTTGAAAGTCTGCAAGTTTGCATGATGTCTTTAATGTCTTAATGCTTAAGAGGTACCACCCTGATCCTTCTCATGTTATTCCTTGTGATGAGGTGCAGGTACAAGCTAATATGACCTATGAGGAGGTTCCTGTAGAAATTCTTGGGTGGACTGATAAGGTTTTATGTAACAAGATGATTCCCATGGGGAAGGTACGATGGCAGCATCATACATTGATAGAAGCGACGTGGGAGTTGGAGGACGAAATGAGGAAAAAATATCAAGACGTATTCGAGACAAATTTGGGGAACAATATTTTTTAAGGTGGGAGGGATGTAACAACCTGCCCATCACTGTGTAAAAATAATTTGGAAACTCTACTTATTCGGGCCTTTGGCCACTTTAAACTTAATTAATTTACGTTATTTAATATTTATCGTGATTCGTAACTTTAGTTGATTTTTATTTATTTAATTTTAGTTAAATTTTGTTTTAATTTATTTTATTTTAAATGATTTTAATTTAACTAAATTAAATTGAAAATAAAAATTTAGTAAAAAATTGGGAAATAGTAAAACGAGAGAAAAAATTCCTACAGAAAAAATTCCCCTGAAGGCTGGTTGCCCACGTGGGTGTTGGGCATTGTGCACACAACACGCACGTCCACTCCACGTGCACGGCACAGGGTCAGAACCTTTGCATGCATCCTGACGCATGTAGGTGGGCCGTCTGCGCATCACCTCGCACACAAATAGGCACCGCACATTGTGCGCGCACCGTCCGCAAATTAGGCCTATGCAGATAGGCCCTGTGCTCCTGTGGCCTGCGTACAATAGGCCTGTGCTCGCGGTGCTAAATGCACCAAGGCCCTGTATGCGCGGCAGGAAACCTATGCGCCCGTAGGCTAGCTTGCAGTGTGTCGGTCGGAGCGTTGCTACCTCGAGCAGTGCACCACCGCTGCCTTAGGTGATGCATCACCGCCACTGGTAGAGGAGGCCTTCCTCCCTCGCTTTTCATGCCAAACATCTTTTTCTCCTCTCTCTTCATCCGATTTTGCCACCTGGCACAGATCCAACGGTTCTAAAATTATGTAAATTGCCTTCTTCCTTCCCTTCCTCTTCACACTTCTATTCTTCCATTGTACAAAGGTTTAGAGAGAGAGAGAGAGAAAGATAGTAGTCTAGTGAGAGAAGAAGAGAAAGAAAATATTTTTAGATATGGAAACATCAAGATTTTGATAAGGAATCTAGTATTTCTTTCGACATCATAAGGAGTATTTTTAGATAAGCTAATTTAATATGATTGCAATTTTGTTTATTTTGTATGCCTCTGTGTTCAGATGAGTTCAATTGTTCTTGTTTTCAAGTATGTTATGTGAGTTACTGACACTTGATGAATTTGCATGTAATAAATATAATATGTAATTGATAAAAGTAAAAGCATAAAAGAAAAGAGAAAAAGAAAAAACTAGAATGAAGCTTGTATGGTCCGAAGTGTGTGTGTATTGACATGCATATTGCATCAAGTGTCTCATTAGATTTTTTATCTCTAAGAGGTATCTGTTCCCCTTGCCCTTTGGGGTACCTATTTCCCCCTCAACTATCTAGTCTGGAAAGACGTGAGAGGACCACTCCCAGTGGATGACCGCGTGCCTTCTGACAAAAGTGGTGTTGCGCTATCTATAGGGATCACTTGTGGCTAAGTAATGTCATGACTATAGATATTTGTTAGGGCCACTGTGGTTGGTACGACCGTGGTAATAGATCGTACCATGGTTTGGCCAGTCGAAAATGGGCATGAACAAATTGTCGTATCTATATACCATCTGGTCATTCAACTTGGGTAGTTGAAAATCTGTATCTCTCCCTTAGAGATGGAAGTTGTAACAACTTCACAAAGCATGACATGAAAATCTGTGCATTTCATGATTTATTTGATTTTTCTCTATTATCTGGCATGATGTATGTTTGATTTTCTGTGCTAACATATCATTTTCTTAACAAATAAATTATTTTATCATAATGTGAGATAAGTAAACGAGAAAGTTAAACGGTAAGATAAAATAATTAACTTTTGAAATCTTACGATATTAATTTAATTTTGTTTTCCTTAGTGAGCATATGGAACTCACTCTTTCCATGCCCCCCAATGAGGAAGAAAGTGAGGAACCGCAAGCAGACCTACCCTTGGAAGTCTATGAGGATCCTGTGGATCCACAAGTCTGAGTGCATGACTGTTTCCACACTCTAATGAGTCCAATAGCATAGTGAAAGAAGTGGCCATTATATTTGTGTTGTATTTTGCAGCCACTACTGGCCTTAATATATGTATGTATTGGAACTCATATGTATTTGTAATGAATTTATAATGATTTTGTTCCGCTGCATAAATTTTATCATGCACTAGTTATTCTAAATCTGTATCTGACACCCATTTGCCTTAATTAGCACTTGGGATGTCACATGATATACTAATTTTTTAAAACTGAGAAGATCTTTGACCATGCACCATTCTTTGGTGTTGGCTTACTACGAATTTGTCTAATAATTTTATATTTTATCTCTCAAAAAGAATTTAAGTATCTTATTTTTCTAGAACCCAAGAAATTTGAGTATTAGGAAATAATACCTGCATATATTTAAAAGAAAGCCAATAACATATCACTCGTTTCTACTGAATTAGATTTTTTATTTTATTTAAGAATTTTAGTAAAATTCTCTTGCATAATAAGATTATGGTAAATCAAAAAATAAATTGAAGGATAGCTCAGATTTCTTTTAAATATACTTTATATGTACATTTTTTACAAATATAAATATGCTTACTTAAACAAGATGTAGCATTATTGTTAGAGAATTTTTAGGTAGAAAAAGAACATACATATATACATATATATATCTTCTATTGTCTTTTAGTTCTTCTCTCATTAATTCCAAAGAGTTTATTTTTTCTCTTCTCCAAAACCCAAATTCCAAAAATAAATTTTCAAGTCTTATCATCACCCATCATATAGCAGAAAGTACTTTTAGTGAGAGCTTCTAATGCATGGCCACCATAAAACCTGAACAAATGATGACTAGTTAGAGAGCCTTGTCATCCCCCACCTCCTCGCTCAAAGCATTTACAGATGCTGCCACCAGCACTATATGGATTTGTGTATTATGCGGTGGAAGATGGCACGTGTATCCAGATTCCAATTGAAAGTGGTGATCAAACTTGGGCCGTTAATAGAAAAACATGATCATGCAGTCTGAATTTTACGTATAGTCGACATAAAGTTTGAAAGATGAAACTTGTAATCTGCGTAATCATTAAGCCAAATTGATGATTAGGGGAGATTAGAGCTGTGCATTTTGCATATAATTAATGCAGGTGCGGCATTGATAGTCCCTAAAGTAACTCTTGTAGCAACAAAAGAAGACACAAGAGGTGCATTCTACATTTTTTATATTTTGTACACCCGCTGCAAATTTTGCGACTTGCCCTTTCTTCATCAGCATCACAGTTTATCTTTTAGAAATAAATATATACATATTACTTAGCATAACATGTAATGGATTTGCACATGAATATATACATATATAATAAAAATAATGATAAAAATTTATCTCTCATAAGGCCAGTCGAGGCACCTCCACCTTTTATTAGCCAAAGCATTATGGTAGACCCTCTAATCCCTAGTAATGTAAAGGTGGAAGTTTCGATCTTTTTCACACCTTATGTAGGTAATGAACTCACCATGATGGAACTACTGCTTTTCACATATTAGCCTTGATCTATTATTTAGTTTTATAGGAAGCTTGTAGTATTTGATTTTTTACTTCTATACAAATAGGAGTTCTTGTAGGTATTTATTCTGTCCATAAAAGTCATAGTAGAAATGAAAAATTGAATTACTTTTTACTTTTATACAAATAAGAGATCTTGTAGGTATTCCTTCTACCCATAAAAGTCGTGTGACAAATGAAATTTACTCAAACAAGTAAACTAAGTCATAAAGTTATACAAGTAATCAATATCTTAATAGCAATTTATGTTATCACAAGATTTAACGTTTTGGAATAGTACACATAGAATCGCTAATTGCATCTCTATGACACCAATGCCACCTACTTAATATTAATTGATAATTCCATCTTTTATATATATATTTATATACATCCATTTATATATAATGCGGGGGAAATATTGGGGGTAAAAATTTGATGAATGAGGAGACAACATAATGTGAGGAAAAAAAATGGACTGCAAATTAAGAGGAAGAGAAAACAAATTGATTACTTGAATAGAAAAGCTTCCAAGGAGTATGAATTTTTCATTTTTAAGCTTTAATAAACTATGCGGTGGAATAATTTTTTTATGTATAATTATTTTCTAAAATTTCGTACGAGGTCAGTAATAAATTAAAGTTAACTAAAAAAACTTACAAATGTATCACATTAATTAAACTTACAAGATCAGTAATACGTTAAGTTAATATTACAAAGTAAAATTTATGCACAATAATTTAAAAGGCTCATAAGGTGCTAAATATTGTGATCACATAAATCTTTAGTTTACAGTTTAAAATGTTGTCATTATCGACTTATATTTTTTATATTACGTGATGTAGATTGTTAAAAGGTATTTAGTATTTTTATTAACAATTAGATCATATTTCTGATATTAAATTTTTACTAATTTTTATATATTGGTATATAAATATATGATTTAAACTAAAATATTACATTAAAATAACTAATCACATTATTGTAAAATATAGTAAATTTTTCGAAAGAAACAAAAAATATATCACATTAATTAATAAAAACCACACAATCAATGAAAAGAATTAATGAGAATTTAGGGATAAAAAAAAAAATTTACTATATTCATCAAGCATTCGTACTTAACACAAAAAAAAGAATTAATGATCACATTTTTTATGAAGCCAAGACTTTTTAGTATTTGGAAAAATATCCAATTATTTAATAAACTATTATCTATCAGAAAATAACAAATGCATTTGAAGATAAAAAATTTAGTTGCTTATCACAAATTTCTATCTAATCAGAGCTTTATATCTTATAAGGATTTTAATGAAGTTCTCTTATATAATAGTATTATATCAAAATTAAAAAAATAAATTCAACTTTACCACACAGTTTATCATAGCATATGTGTACATAAAAAATGTGAAACATTTATACCTTTAAATTTAAAAAATTACCTAATTTTGTTAATATATTTTTTATTCTTAAATCATTAATTTGAAATAAAAAATTATTAATTGATTGTGATTCTCTAAGTTTGGTTTCTATAATTTTTTAACAAAAGTTTATGGTGTCATACTTATATGATGGTTAAATTTATTTATATTCTGAAAGACATAATACTTAATTATCTAATTTTAATATATCATCAAGGTAATAACTATACATACATATGTATGTTTAGTATGGTAAAGAAATGTGAAGAGGGTAGACTTGGTTAACATTCATCAGTAAATTAGTTTTCTAAAGATAAAAATTACGAAATTAAAAAATAGTTAACATCAAATATTCAAAGCTATCCCATCTATCTCATTTTTCTTCCTTCACTTTTTCTTTTGAGCTTCATTGTTACAATAAGACTCACCATCTTTATCCAAAATTTTGAATTTCCATAAAACTCATCTTCTAAAAATTGAAAAAAAACATTGTAAAACTATATAAATTTTAAACATTATCTTAATAAAATTGTTTCTGACTTTTCAATTTAAATGGTTAATTAATTCGTCTGCATAAAGATTAAATTCAAAAGTAAATTTTATTTGAAGTGACTCATTTGTACTATGATAGCAGCCACAGAACTAATAAAGTCAACATTCATAAAAATTTTATATAAATTTAGAAAAATATCTAATAAGTATAATAATATCAAGTTTTAAATAGTACAGATTTTTTATTTAAGAAATAACACTTTACATAGCCACAATTCTTTATTACTTTAAATTGTTTATGATTCTTTATTTGAGTTCAAAGATTTTATAAGTTATAGTATAAAATAAGACTTACGTTTTTCACAGTCTGTACAAAATAATCAACCTTACACATTTATTCTCTTCTCACATTGTAATTGTTCTTCAATAATTAGTTAATCCCCTTGATTGATGTAAAGAAAAAGTATCATGAAAAGTTGGTTACCTTCTCTATGTATTTTACATTATTATCATTATCAACTTATGATTTTATATTACACTATACTTTGAGTAGGATGTTAAAGGGTATTTCAAAATTTTCGTTAACAATTAGATCAAGTTTTTAAGGTTAATTACTAAGAAATCTTCATATATTGGTATATCAATACCTGATCTAAAGTAGAGATATTGCATTAAAAAAATAATCACATTATTTTAAAGTACAGTTGATGTTTTTGTATGATGTAGCTTTTACCTTATGTGTGGTGATAAACTTCTATCATTATTTCAATAAAATTACCTTTTTTAACTTTTAAAAAAATAAATGACAAATATATTTTTTTACGCATGGATTAAAAATAAAAATTTAATTTTAATATAGTTGGCAACCATAAAATTAATTAAATCAATATTTTTAATTATTTCATATATATTAAGTAAGATATCACATAAATATAATAAAATCACACGATTGATTATTCATTTAAGTTAAAAATTTCAAAAAATTAAACTACTTTCCAAATAGCCATAGATTTTTTATTTAATTTCAAATATTTTATAAGTTATAGTAAAATAAAATCTACAATTTTCATGGTATATATAAAATAAATAATCGTATATCATTTATCCTCCCCTCACAATTCAACTATTCTTCAATTAAACTTAATCTTCTTGGCTGGTGCAACAAAGAGGTATAGCAAAATGTTGGTTTTCTAAAGTCTATGCAACCTCCATTCATTCCAAGAAAGAAAAAAAAAATAAGTTTCTTTCCATTCTTCTTAATCTTTAGGCACAAATATAAAATCTAAATTTTCGATGTTAGTATTTTCTATAATCTAAATCTCAGGTCATAAGGCTTAAAGGAGGATGCTTTGGAGAAGATCTGTGACAGAAAAATCTTACAGGACCCGATACCGTATTGTACTCGTTCCCACTCGGTAAGGCTTCACTTGTGCCATCAATACAAAAATCTTTTTCCATTAATTTTATTGTAGATGTGTTTTTCTTGGATGGTTTTCTTTATGATATAACTATCTAAATGGATAAAATTGAAATTTTACTGCAACTGAATGGCTTCAATTTCCTTTACACATCTCACTAGGATCCTCACTAGGAGCCTCACTAGGAGCTTCATTAGAAGAACAAATTTTATATGTTGTTTGCTGATCTTGCAAGATATCAGGTTACAAGTTTGAGGAGCATGAAATTGTGCATGTACATTTTTTTTAGCGAACTATGATAAATGAATCTGATACACTTAGTTTAAGCATATTAGATTGAATTACTTATGAGATATATTACTACAATATTAGTGGTCCAATCAAAAGAAATATTTTTAAAAGAAATGATAAGATTTTATATAATAGAGATACTTTTTAGTGATAGCTAAGACTTTATAGTCAATTCAATAAAACTTTGAGAAAATTTCTTTTGTTTATTTTACCATTTATACAGGATATACAGATTTTTTAGGCTTAGATGATCTTTGACTATGTACCATTCCTTGGTGGTGGCTTACTACCAATCTATTTAATCATTTTATCTTTTATCTCTAAAAAAAATTTAATGATCTCATTTTTCTTGAACCCAAGAATTTTGAGTATTAGAAAAAACATCCCATTCTTTAATAAACCGTTATTTTTCAGGAAATAATATCTGCATATATTTAAAAGAAAGCTAATAGCATATCACTAGTTTCTACTAAATCAGATTCTTTATTTCATTTAGGGATTTCAGTAAAATTTTCTTAAATAATAGGATTATGATAAATCAAAAAAATAAATTCAAGGATAGCTCACAGTTCTTTAAAATATACTTTATATGTACATATTTTACAAATATAAATATGCATACTTAAACAAGATATAGCACTATTGTTAGAGAATTTTTGAGCTAGCAAAAGAATATACATATATACATATTTATATATATCCTCTATTGTTCTTTAGTTATTCTCTCATTAATTCTAAAGAGTTTTCTTTCTCTTCTCCAAAACCCAAATTCCAAACTCAAATTTTTAAGTCTAATCATCACCCATCGTACAACAAAAAATAGTTTTGATAAAAGCATCCAATGCATGGCCACCACAGAACTTGAACAAACGACGACTAGCTAGAGAGCCTTGTCGTCCATCACCTCCATGCCTAGAGCCTCTGTAGATGCTATCACAAGCACTGCAAGGATTTATGTACTATGCGGTCGAAGAGGGCACGTGCATCCAAATTCCAATTAAAAATGGTGATGGAGCTTGGGCCCTTGATCGAGATGGGAGTAATAGGGAAATATATGGGGACTACATTATAAGGATTAAATAGGGAAGAGAAACTTGGGAATTAAAAAAAAAATCCAAAATAATGATAATAATAATAATAATAATAATAATCAACTTTGTAGATCTATTGTGGGGATCAAACGACCCCATGACCCCATATAAATTTCTCTTTTTATTTTCGTCAAAGGAAAAAGGAACTCTAGAGAGAAGAAGGGGGGTGTGAAGGAGAGGGTGGTGAGAAAGAAAGGCCAAGAGAGAGAATGAGAGCAGAGAAACTAAGCGAAGAGAAGACGGGCAAGACAATTCGAGGAGGATTAGAAGGAGGAATTCTCTTCGAGAATTGCGGGGACGAGAAGGACCTAAAGAAGGACCACTGCCGTAGATGAACATTCATTGGGATTCAAGAGGTAAGACAATTTTGAATTTTAAACACTAAATTTGAAATGTGTATTTCAATTCCATATTTTGGATGATGAATGCATGATGAAGAGTTGAGAAAGTGAGAGGATGAGGTGAAATATTGTAGTAGGACTATGAATTATGCATCATATGATTTATTTGCATACATTTACACGATGATTATTATGAAATAGGGAAGTTGTGAGTAAATACTGAATCAGTGGAGGATACAGATCATAATTTCATGCATAATCAGTAATATAAAACATATCATAAATCTGTATTCATTAACAATAACTGATTATCACCATTTCTCATTTTCACCAGCCTACTAGTATCCATGGGGATCCATAGGGGTGTCCCCGCTACACGTGAACTATTCTCCTTAATAATCTTAATTCCAGGGCAATCCCCATGCCCCGTCCGGTATGAGCACCAAGACATTAAATCTCAATACCCCGTCCGGTATAAGGATGAAGCGGGCCATCCTCATACCCCGTCTGGTACGAGCACCAAATGACCAAGTCCCCATACCCCGTCCGGTATGAGACAACGTTCACGGTAGGGTTTCCTATGAACCCAATCCATCGACCATCGACCAGGATATCTAGTGAGGCTGTCACCTTATTTGTTTTCCCTTAGTCTCCGTTACCAAGTTAAACATAATCACATAAACAATAAACATACACCCGGTAATACAATCATATCTTAAATTCTAAAATCACACAGTGGTCAAGTAAGACAGTAATACATATATTTAAAATCATAGAATAGATAAACTAGATACCATAATGCATTTAAACTGTAAAATAACTCAAGCAGGACTCAATAGAGAATAATATCCAGTTTGGGCTCCATTAACAACCTTAATTAATTATACATATCTATTTAATTTGTACAAAATATAGTATTATCATTTATTCGAACTTCAATTCCATGATAGGAAATAGGGTGAGGGGTCCTTACTTGATTCGACGCCAAAAACTAGATGATTACTGCGCCTACGGGCGGTCCCTGGGTTCCCTGAATTTTCCTTCGGAAACTGAAATGCGCTTACGGTACCTACAAGTGTTCCAAATAAACTCAAAAAATCAGACCTAGGGACCACACGGTCAATTTCAAAATTTCGGCACGGCGGCTCCACTGTGCTCCAGCGACAGCATCGCCACCCGTGGAGGCGATCCACCTCGAGTTGGTTGTTTTTAGCCAAATTCAGCCAAACTTGCATCGGTTCCTGTGAGAAAGCACACTTAGGGCCCTCCGTGGACTAAAATGTAGAAAATCGAAACTCACCGGCGGTGAGGCTCTTCGGTGTGGCAGCTCCTTCGGCTCACGTTGTAGTTGGGTGTTTTGCTCAAATCAAGATGTAGAGGAGGAAATAGTGATCACAACAGTAGAAAAATCACATCGAACGGGAATCGGGAAGGGCCTCATCGGAGGCAAAAATTAAAACACCCCGCTGCAGTGCCGCTAAGCTTTGGCGATGTTTTTCAACTTATTGGCCGGTTCTTTCACTCCGATTTGGCCATGGGTGGGTTTGAAACCAAATTCTAAGCAAAGGATAGAATTTTTACCTCGTTTGGCAGTCAGAAATTGCTCCGGTGCGGCGGCAGGTGGCGGCGGTCGGCTCCCCGGCGGCTGGGTTGTCTTCTCTGGTGAGGGGTTCTGGTTGCTAGGGTTAGGGTTTGGGTGCCGATGGGATTATTTATACCCATTCACTTTGGATCTGGGCCATCAATCGTATTTAATCTGGACTGTCCGATCACGATTAAATAGGAAGTGAATCTGGGCTATTCATCGCGATTCAATCTGGGCTGTCCGTGCGTGATTCAATTTGGGCCTTCCGTGCGCGATGCAATCTGGGCTGTCCGTGCACGTTTTTGATCTGGGCCATCTGTGCGCACAGGAACGGATCTCAGCCGTTCAATCGCGCGCATGCAGATCGCCCATGTGGCCTCCCGCGTCAGTGTCTCTACCCCTGGCGCGTCCTGTTTTGTCGGGGCTGCTGATTGGGCAGCTGACGTGGTGTAACTTTTTTAAATTGTGTTTTGACTCCCGTTTTCTAATTTTTCTTTCAAAAATACCCCCATAACCCAAATTTTTACCCCTTTTCCCTAAAATTATTTTCAATTAAATCCTCAATTATTTTTTTCACCCTTTTTATTATTATTATTACTATTATTTTCACTATTATTTTCATTTAATCAAATTAAAATAAATTAAATTCAATTAAATTCAATTAATACATATTTATATTTATATAGAAATAATAAAAATAAAATAAAATAAAAATAATTGGGTGTTACAACTCTCCCCCCCTTAAAAAGAAATTTGGTCTCTCAAATTTGCCTCTTACTCTCGATCGAACAACTGGAGGTACTAGGCTCTAAAGTCTTATTCTAGCTCCCATGTAGCCTCCCTTGGTGTGTGGTTCTGCCATACGACCTTTACAAAGGATATTTCTCAGTTGCAGAGTAATCTGCTCTTTCAATCCGTAATGCCGACTGGTACTTCCTCGTAGGATAAGTCCTCCTGGAATGAGAGAGGTTTGTAGGCCAAGATATGAGAGGGGTCTGGGTTGTACTTGAAACACATTGTGGACCTTAGAAAGTTCTGGAGGCAGTGCTAGTCTGTAGGCAGCAGTACCAATCCTGTCTAAGACTTCAAATGGTCCGATAAATTGGGGGTTCAGTTTCTCCCTCTTGTCGAACCTACTAATTCCCTTGAAAGGAATGACCTTAAGGAACACTTGGTCACCTTTCTCAAACGCTAAATCTCTCCTCCGAGTGTCTGCATAACTCTTCTGCCTGCTCTGAGCCGTCTAAATGTTCTTCCTAATCTTAACTATTATTGATGTAGTCTCCTCTACCAGCTCTAGACCGAATAATTTTCTATCGCCCACTTCTTCCCAACAAATCAATGATCTATATGGGCGCCCATATAACACCTCATACGGAGCCATGTCAATACTCGCTTGGTAGCTGTTGTTATAGGCGAACTCTATTAGGGGTAGATGGTCGTCCCAATGGCCCCTAGAGTCAAAGACACAAGCTCGGAGCATATCTTCAAGTGTACGGAGTGTACTTTCTGACTGTCCATCAGTCTGAGGGTGGAAGGTAGTACTGAGGGACAACTTCGTTCTCATAGCTTGCTAAAAGCTATTCTAAAATCGAGAAGTGAATCTGGGGTCCCTGTCGGACACCACTGTCACTAGGACTCCATGCAATCTGACTATTTTTTGGATATACATTCTTGCAAACTTGTCTAAGGGATCGGTCATTCTGATGGCTAAGAAGTGGGAAGACTTGGTAAGCTGGTCAACAATTACCCAGATGGCATCATGTCCTGAGCGTGCCTTACGTAACCCTGTCACAAAGTCCATAGTGATATGTTCCCACTTCCATTCTGGGATCGGTAATGGCTGAAGTAACCTGTCTGAGTGCTGATGCTCTGCCTTGTCCTGTTGACATACCAAGCACTTAGACACAAATTCGGCTATATCTCTTTTCATCCCGTTCCACCAAAACTGGGGTCACATACTTTGGTACATCTTTGTTCTTCTGGGATGCATGGCAAACTTTGAGCTATGGGCCTCTGTCATGATGTCTCTCTTTAACTCACTGTCACCTGGAACACACACCCTGTCCTGGAATCGGAGTAACCCATCGGCGGAGACTCAGAATTTTGAGCTAACCCCCTGTTCTGCATCATTCTTGAGGGCTACTAAGGCGGGATCAGCTGACTGAGTTTCCCTTATTCTCTGGATTAACTCAGGCTGAACGGTCATATGACCCAAACACGTGACTCTCCTCAAGTCCTGAAGCTGAACCTATTGTGTGGCCCCAATCTGCCTGTAAACCATTAAATGGGCTAATATACCTGCACTTTTCCTGCTGAGTGCATCGGTTACCACATTGCCCTTACCCGAATGGTACAAGATGTCACAATCAGATTCCTAAGAAGTTCTATCCACCTTCTCTGATGCATGTTGAGATCCTTTTGAGTGAATATGTGTTTTAAACTCTTATGATCGGTATAGATCTGAAAGGTCTCTCCATATAAATAATGGCACCAAGTTTTCAAGGCGTGTATGATTGCGGATAGCTCTAAATCATGGGTGGGATAATTTTTCTCATGACTCTTTAATTATCTGGACCCATAGGTTATGACCTTCCGATGTTGCATTAAAACACAACCCAGGCCTAGGTAGGAAGCATCACTGTAAACTGTATATCCCCTTGATCCACTCGACAAGGCCAGCACAGGCGCAGTAGTTAGTCGCTTCTTTAGTTCTGAAAAACTTCTTTCACAGTCTTCATTCCACTCGAACTTGGCATTCTTCTTTGTGAGTTGGGTCAGGAGAGCAGCTAGACTAGAAAATCCCTCAACAAAACTGCGGTAATAGCCAGCCATTCCCAGGAAGCTATAGATCTCTTTAACTGATGTCAATTTCTCCCAGCCGAGCACTACTTTGACCTTTTCAGGGTTCACTGATACTTCATCCTTAGATATGATGTGTCCCAATAAGGTGGTCTACTCGAGACAAAATCCACACTTACTCAACTTTGCATACAACTTCTTTCTTCTGAGAACCTGCAAAACCTGAGCTAGATGGTGAGCATGTTCCTCTCTGCTTTTTGAATAAACCAGGATGTCATCGATGAACACGATAACAAATTGATCTAAGAATTTTCTGAAGATGTTCATCAGATCCATGAAGATGGTTGGGGCATTGGTTAACCCAAACGGCATGACCAAGAACTCATAGTGTCCGTACTTGGTCCGAAAAGCTGTATTGGGGATGTCTTCTATCCTGATTTTCACATGATGGTAACCTGAACGTAGGTCTATTTTAGAGAAGACCTGCGCACCCTGCAACTAATTGAAGAGGTCATCAATTTTGGGAAGGGGATACTTGTTCTTGATTGTGACTCTGTTCAATCCTCTGTAGTCGATACATAGTCTCAATGTTCTATCTCCCTTGCTGGCAAAAGTGACTCCGACACCCAAGGGGACACACTATATTTGATAAAACCACTGTCCTACAATTCAATGATCTGTTTTCTCAGCTCCTCCATCTCAACGCGGCTCATGCAGTAAGGAGCCACCAAAATAGGTTGGGTGCCTGGCCATAGATCTATGGTGAACTCGACTTCCCTGTCCAGTAATAGTCTGGGTAGTTCGTCTGGAAATAAATATGAAAAGTCTCAAACTATCGGAATCTCTTGAATATAATTCTCTTTCTTGGGTTTGCCTAGTTAGAAAAACAGCAAGGTTAAGGTACTCGACGAATAAGAAAACTTGTCATCAAGGAATAAATACTAAATAATTTTATTAATTTTTAAATGGCTCCTCATTAGGAGGATTGAATACAACCTTCTTGCAAAAATAATCTACGGTGGTGTGATAAATAGAAAGGCCACCAATGTCTTTCTAGTAACCTAATCAAATAGCAAACCAAAAGGTACTTTTATAACTTTTATTATAAAAATATATTGATGTGTATACGTGTTTCTATTATAAAGTTTATATATTTATGAAATAAGCAAAGTAAAATAAAATAGTTGTCTTTTTCATAAAATGAAAAATATTTTCCAAAACAAAAATAATTTCAGAAATGATTAATTTCACTATATATTTTTATTATTATTTTTTAAAGTTATATTTTTTATTATTAACTAATATATAATTTTGTGAATTTAAATATACACAAATTTAAAAATAAAAAGAATATTTTAAAACCATGCATCACTTCACACATTATAATGACCCAGCGCAAAAACCCACATACAAATGCTCATAAACTTACATATCAAGAAAATATATATATATATATATATATCAGATAAACAAAATTCGAGAAGATCTAAAACATGTGTTCATACATTCATATAGTTCTGAAATTCTACCAACTATGTAACGCCCAAGTATTTTTTTTTTCTTTCTTATTATTCTTATTATTTTTATTTTTATTTATTTTTCTTTTTTTTGTATTTGAATTTTTTAGATTTTTATTTAATTTAATTTAGTTTAATTTAATGAAAATAAAAATAATAATAACGATAAAATTGGGTAAAAATATTATTTACATTTAATTGAAATTGATTTTGGGAAAAATGGGTGAAATTTTGGGTTCTGGGGTGTTTTTGAAAAGAAAATCGGAAACCGGGGGTCAAAACACAATTTAGAAAAGTTGTGCCACGTCAGCAGCCACGTCAGCGGCCCGGTCAGCAGCCCCGGCCAACCAGGACACGCCACGTGGCAAGGAAACGCTGACACGGGACGGGCCATGTGGGCGATCCGCGTGCGCGCGATCGGATGGCCCAAATCCGTTCCCGCGCGCACGGACAGCGCAGATCAAAAGTGCGGACGGACGGTCCAGATTCACGCGTACGGACGACCCACATTCAATAAGGCACGGACGGCCCAGATTGCATCGCGATAGACGGCCCAGATTTAATCCCAATTAAATCTTGATCGGACAGTCCAGATTTAATTTTGATGGACGATTGAGATTAAAAGGTAAAGGGTATAAATAACCCCACGCACACCTGACCCCAAAACCCTAGCCGCCAGTGCCTCATCAGAGAAGAAGAACCAGACACCGGAGGAGCCGGCCGCCGCCACCCGCTGCCGCACCGGAGAAGTTTTCGACCGCCAATCGAGGTAAATTTTCTCCTCCTAGCTTATTTTTCTATGCTGAGTATGCCTATGGCCAAACCGAAGCCAAACCACTGGCCAAACGGTCGAAAAACCCAGCCGAAGTCTGGCGCCGCCGCTGCGACTCCCCTCTATTTTTGCCTCAGATGAGGCCCTTCCCGGCCTCCGTTCGATGTAAATTTTATACCACTATGATCACCGTTCTAGCCAAACATCAAAACACTACTCACGCCGGAGGAGCCGCCGCACCCGAGAGCACCGCCGCCGGTAAGTCTCGGTTTTTCGTGATTTTTTGGCCCACAGAGGGCCCTAAGGTTGTTTTATTGCAGGGACCGATGCAAGTTTGGCCGAATTTGACCGAAAATGGCCAATCCGAGGCAGATCGCTGCCGCAGGCAGTAGCGCCGTCACCGGAGCACGGCGGCTCGAATTTCGATATTGGCTGAAAGGGGCTCTAGGTCTGATTTGGGATTTTTTGGGACATGTGCAGGTACCGGTAATGCATTTCAGTTTTTCGGAAAAAATTCAAGAAAATTAGGGACAGCCCGTAGGCGTACTGTAGAGTCGATTTCAGACCCCGAAACAAGTAAGGACCCCTCACCTTATTTCCTATCATGGTATTAAAGCTTAATAAATAATTAAACGGTATTTTGAGACTTTATAGATGTATAATTGATTGAGGTTGCCAATGGAGCCCGAGTCTGATACAGTGTTGGTCTATCATTATTTGATCTGATTTTCAGTATTAAATGCAACATGATGTTTGATGTAATTATGTTATGATCTCGTATGCATGAATCATGGTTTCTTTTATTATGGTTTGTATTATGGTGAACCTGATACTGTGTTGTCTTGTTTGGTGTCAATTACTGGTTTACATGTTGTGTATGATTGAATGATTGAGATTAAGGAAAAAGGCAAAAAGGTTATGTGAATTGATAAGTGAAAAATGTGGACAGCCTGACTAGATATCCTGGGAGATGGTGGACGAACCGGGTACGTAGGGAACCCTACCGGGAACGTGGTCTCTCATACCGGACGGGGTATGGAGAACTTATGTGTTTTGGCGCCCATACCGGACAGGGTATGGGGACGGCCCTGGAATCAGATTGTAATGCTAATGGTTCACGGGTAGCGGGGACCCCCTATGGATCCCCATGAATACTAGTAGGCTGGTAAAAGAGGAAAATATGTTGTTTAATGATTGAAATGCAAAGGTGTGTTAAGTGTTATGTTGTAAAGTTTATATGATTTCATGATGATGATAATGTTATTGCTTTCATATGTTGTTTTCATGGATCTCACCGAGGTAAGTGGACAGTAAAGGTTTTTATGTTAATAAATGAGTTTGTTATAAATTATGCTCCATTAGTCATTTTTGTTTTCTACCCACCTTTACTTACGTGGCGGTGAGATAGTGTGATGTTTTTACTGGGCTGGTGTAGCTCATTCCTTATTTAACCATTTCAGATCAGGAAGACGTTGTTCCCGAGCCCGTTCCGCAGGAAGATGGCGAAGGGGATGCCTAAAGACTTCATAGTTATATCTATAGTTCTTATTTCGAGTATCTCTTTTAGTTAGTTTGTTCCTTCATGTTTTGAGTACGTTTTGGTTATTGTGTAAGGGATGTTAATCAAAATTTTTATTACGCTTCCGCATTTGAGATTTTTAATACATACATTTTATTTAAATTTCTGGGGCCGTTACAAACTAAATGTATAAATTTTCTCTATCTATCCTACTATTTCTTGCTGTTTTTTTGTCTTCTCCTTTTCAGCAGCATTGTTCTTGTATTCCTATTCATTGTATGAACCTCTATCTAATTTCACTTCTACACACCTTTAGTTTTCCCTTTTCTTATTTCCTCCATGTTTCCAAAACTAGGTTGATTGGATCTGGATCACTCTCCTATTTTATTTGATATGGAAAAATAATATTAAATAATAGGATTAACATAAAACACTCAGTAAACCTAGATCAGCACCTCAAACAATTAGAATTTACATTACAATGCAGTAACTCATTCACCTTAGTGGGTGTTTTCCTCAACTAAAATCACTTGTAATTTTCTCTTATCCTGTAACGCCCTGTAACCTATAACAGTCAAGACATCCTATTTTAAATTACCAAGTAATACATACTTGTCAAATTCATCATCATCTAATTCAACACAATCAAAATATTCCTTACAAATATACATGTAAAAGGCATAACCTCCTCCACGTACTTTCCTATCAAGTATACTTTGCTTCTTATCAACATACACTATACCACAATGAATAACAAAGATGTTCTTATACATGTGTGTTAATTTTAGTTGTTATGTTTGTATGAGTATAATGGCGTAAATCTTGCTTATTCTCTCCTTGTATCCCCTAATGTATGGATTCCACTGGTGGTGAATCATGTCCTGATTCCCGCTTCACTGCATCTGTAAATAAACAGGAATGAGCCTACGCATGCCCATAAAGTTAAATTTAGATTTAAACAATGTATTAAAATCAATAAAATTCCTAAACCGGAGTCTCCCTTAACTCTATCTCTCACTCCAGACAGTCCCCTTTTTTTTTGTAGGAAAATTTTAGATATCTTAGACTCTTCCCAAAGCTCATAGGTACAAATAGCCCGTTATCCACTTTCTTGACTTGTCCCCAATACTCTCTCTACTCTTTGTCATCACTCTCACACTCAAATAGCCATTTATCCCTCTACTTATATGGTTCCCATCACACTACTACCTAAATTTCCCATGAATTTCAACATAATTACCATGACAGCTCCTATTTCATAACCCATATGTTACCTCATCCTTGGTCTACCCAGTTGCCCCTTCCAACCACTCCTTTGTAGGTTAAAACACCCTCCTAGTACATCCCTTGCAAACTTAGCTCAAAATATCCAATATCCATGAGGCATGTCTAAACTCTAAAATAAATACTCACTAAAAATGAAATCATTAACATTAAGTACTATTCGAATTAAAATAAAAATTAAATGATCTTCTAACAAGTCTTTCACTGTTCAGGAGAAGGGTTATGAATATACTAATCTAAAAAAATGAATAATAAATAGGGTGAGCTTAATATGCTCAATAAGCATGTAAGTACAAACAAATAATAGGATAATAAGTCCAAGTTGGTAGATAACATAAAACTACCGACGAAGATGGTTTAGTACTTTTCTCTTTATTTCAGAAAGCACATGGTATCTACATTAAAATTTATTAACCAAATCTTATAAATCATTTTATTTAGTAAACATTCAAAATTCATTATTTTAGTATCATAACTCAAGGTATAAACAGTTCAATAAATAGCATAATTTAGTATTCAGTATCACAATTTAGACAATAAACAATTCAGTAGATATTAATTCAATATTTTAGTATTATAAACGTTACAAATGACTCTCTATTTATTCTTATCGATTTATATTCTATTAACAATAGTTTCATCACGAGATGCCATTTCTGCTGGTATCAACGAGAGCAGTAAGGATCCCTTCAGCGATGTGAGTAAGTTATAGTTCAGTTCATAGTTTATAATTTGCAGTATATAGTATTTAGTTTAAAGTTTCACAGTACTTGTCACTTTGCCGTTTGACTAAAGTCGTATCTGGGAGTAGGGTTCACCACAGTCACACAACAAAAGGCTATACACACACCCACCCCACGGTGATACTGGTTAAACGAGTTTTCCAAATCTTTTAATGTCTATTTATTTATTTCAACTCTCTAATAAATTTTCTAATTTTTATTATTTAATATATTTTATACCTATAATACGCATACTAGAATTATTCACCAGCCTAGACTCTTCTACATATCCTTAATATATTCGCAATTACATAGTAACCAGTATAAATACGAATTCAGTTACCAAGACATAACAAAACAATTCATCAGCAATTTCAGTAGTAAACATAAATAGGAACACAATAATCAATAGTAAAATATTATCAGAATCCTGCACTTAATTATCAATTATTAAACGTTGTAGTTTTAGTTAGAAAGATTAAACTACATTTGTAATTACTTACGCACTTACCTGATTTCTGTCTAAATCTTGTTTGTGAAATTATCTCTGATGTACAAGATTAACCTGTTACAGTGATATCCATATCGGGTTAGTAATGAATTGGTTATCCCCTAATTTCAAACATCCGTGTCTAAACTTATCCTTAATTCTAAACCGAGTAAATAATTTATTGTATTAAAATTAAATAGGATTAATTAACCCTAAATGTAAAATGGTAAACTATTAAGGTTTTTTTAACTCACCTACCCGAACCGGGTTCTAAGGACTCACTGCACACAACCACCAGAAGTCCGCGTGCCTCCACGCGGGCCTCCACCGGATCGTCATGCGCCGCTGCCGTTTGTCGTCAATCGCCGTTACGAATTGGCTAAAATTCACCGTAGAGCATTTCACGCCCTCAGATCCGACACAGATCTGGTGGAATTTCAACGAAGGGAGCAAGAGAACAACAAAACATGCGTCAAGTTGCCGCACAGATCGTTTTCTTCTCATGTGCACCATTGTGCGCAGCACCGGCCTCTCTTCTTCCCTTTTTTTTTTCTTCTTCTTCCTCTCCTCTCTTGGTTGCAAATTGATGGTAACCATAGCCGTTCTCTCTATATTAATCTCTCTCTCTTCCTATATCGATTTCCGTCCCTCCCTTTGCGTTTTATATGAAGGAGCAAAAGGAGTCCTACACGACCCTTCTTCCTCGACGTGCAGGTCTCCTCTTCTTTTTTTTTGCCATTGGTAGAGGCATACACACCTCTGCCTCTTCATCTTTCCCGACCAGAGGTAAACATGCCTCTATTTTTTTTTCCCTATAACAGTTATCTTTTGTGGTCTCCCAGAACGACGTCGTTTTAGTCTCTTACATAGACGTTCGTTCTCCGACCACTCACGCAACCCATCACAACATTCTGTTTTGTGGACGGTTTGTCCAGATCAGTAAATAAGCAGTAGTATATTCAATATCCCAGTGTCACACTCATTCCAACCACAAGTTGGGCATCCACTTACACAACACATTTAATAACCTACAGCAGGTTAATGCATTACACAGTAAAAAAAAATCAGCAGATAATGTGACAAGGAAATGATGTGAAATCTAACCCATATTTGGCCACTCCCATACACATAACTATTAACACAACATACAACATACAAATGCAATACACAATTGTTAATAATACAACAGATGAGGTATACCAATTTCACACTTTCCGGCTACCAGCTAGCCACAAACCCACACAAAGTTTATCCACACACTAGAAATAGCAACCCATATTTCCTTAGGAAGGTTTTCGATTTAACACCATAGTCCCCTAGAAGGCCGTCCAATTCCTCTCCCTTTTTCTGCCTTGTAACCCTTTCCATTTATTCCCATATCTCTCCATCCATTCTCTCCCTCAAACACCTATCACTTATTCAAATTTTCATTTCTAAATCTTTGCAAAAAAAACCTACATTCTGTTGTTTCCTCCCCTTGAATCTCCCTCAAAATAGTCCCTGATTTCCCACCTATTTTTTATCTCCAATGTTCATTCATACTTTTCCATTTTTTTATTTTTAAATTAATTTACTTTTAGCCATTCATCCTATATCCTAGTTTTTAGGACCCTAATTAATTTTCTCCAAAATCTCAGCCTTCTATCATGAAAACCTTTTTAGTAAACTGTATTGTGTTAGAGTCGATGCATGAAGTGTGTTGTTCTGTGACTGTAAGCGTAAACCATACTATATTATTGTATATCATGTTGATGTTACTATAGTATATTGTGAAAACAATAGGTGTGCATTGTGAGTGTAAATAGAGAAAATAAAACTATAGTCGTAATTGTAACCATTTAACAATACTGTTAGCTATGACCACTACAAATAAAAGATTGAAGAAGTATGAGAGTAAAGAAAAAAGAGAATAGAGGTATTCAATTATTAGTCTTGGAGGTTATGGTATTAAATTATTTTTATTCAGCATGTGTAGTTCATTTATTCCCATTTTTTCAGAGCACAAAAACTAAGAAAAAACTCAAGATTAGCCGAAATAATGAGATCCATAGGGTGTGGAGGATATATTTAACATCAGTTAGTGTCAACTTATTTTTTCAAACTGTAAACCATTATCTAGCTTTTTAAAAGTGTTAACATCTCATTTTACAGGCTAACTATTTTAAATTTCACTAATGTTGTGAGGGAAGAAGTCATAGATAGTTAATTTTTCCCCATTTCATGTTAATTCCAGTTAGCATAAATTTGTGGTTGATATGCATGGATACTCTTGACTCCATCTAGAGTACAGGTCATTCTAGTATATGTTACTATGAATACATATATTTATATCGGCGTAGTTACATGTACAAAAAAAAATTTAAGTATATAAATCTGTGTGCTGTGGATATATATATATAAGCATATGTATGTACATATGGAAAAATAAAAAAAATGAAGGAAATAACCAACAATTGAATACGAAAAATGATTTTGAAATTTTAATCACAAGCTTAGTGATTTAAAATAAATTAAAGTCCAGAACTTGGTAGACCAAGAGAAACACATAGGTAAGTAGAAGTCTGCCATTAAACTTATTTAAACAGTTATAAAATTAATCAAAAAAGAAGGTCATAAGAACAATAAATTGAAAATAAAAGAATAGTAAAATAATAATAATACCTTAATAAAGCAAATGGAGAACCAAAGTAAATACATTTAGAAATTACATGAATAAAATAAATAGACAATTAAATTATGAATCATTGACCAAAGTAGTAAAGTGATATGATACAAAATTTTTGGAATAAGAAATGAAATTAGAATAAAAAAAGATATTAAGTTAAATTACAAATAAAAGAAACACTAATTAAAAAAATGAAAAAAGAACCAAATAAGCAATAAAATTGGAATAATATAAATAAGTTAAAGAATATTACAATAGTGGATAAGAAAATTTGAAATAACAACAATTAAAATTAAAAGAATTACTAAAAAACTATGAAACTTGTTTAGTATGCATTAGAGAAGGAGGGTGCGTGTGTAGCCATTTTTGGTAACTGATGTGCCTTAGTCAGACAAGGCTGCAAAGACCCATACTGAACATGTTTGACAAAGAGTTCAGTGATACCCATTACTGCAGGTGGAATGGGGATTTGAGTGTTAAGTGATTAGTATTTTCTATCCATCTTGTAGAAGGAATCCTTAATGCCCTCAATGGTACCAGTAAAAACAACATCATCAGATGAAACTCTTTAATAAATAAAAATAAATGTCAACGGAAATGTTAGGGGTGTATTTTGGATGAAGAAGTCGATCTCATTATGAGTATTCTAATATGCCTGAGAAGCAAGGCTGACAAATGTATTTGGAGTCACTCGAAGGATGGAAAATACATCGTAAAATTAATATACTAGCATTTGGTGGGTTTCCATAGATACCATGCACAACGATCATTTAACATGTGGAAGTATTTGTGGCAGTCAGAAGTCCCCCCCAAAGTTAAGAATTTCACATGGAGATTGTTGAATAATATCCCCCTGGTAAAATCTAAACTATAGGAGAAAGGGATTGGAATTGTGAACGTGCACCCTAGATGTGACAAGGGGGAAACCATCGAGTATGTCTTATTTGATTGTGAAAAAGCCAGGGCTTGCTGGCGAAAATTGGGTATACACTTCCAGGCAAGATAGACCAACGAAGTATTCAGATGGATGGAACATCAAGCTAAAAAAATGGTGAAGCGAGAGTTAACGGAGATACTTTGCTACTTATGGCACCTCTAACTTGAGCGAAATGAATTTCTGTGGACTTGAAGGTAGACCTCCATCTTTTTAACGAGGAATTCTTTGTATGAACAGAGACAGACACATTAAGTTATAGACAGAGGTAAGGTACAACTCTCACGCACCAAGTCATGGTCCCTGTTGTGGGAAGCTCCATCGCCTGGGGTCTGGAAATGCAATATGGATGGTACAATTTTTTATGCAGGTTATAAGGTAGGATAGGGAGCAGTCATTCGAGGCTTGGCATAAAGAGTATTGACAGTTTTCTCTGACAGGTTATGAGGGTGTCGATCTCCCTATCTAACTGAACTACTTGGCTTCCGTAATTCACTGCAATATATAATCTCCAATATCACTTAGTCGAGCATTGGTCAAAAATGCTTTGACGACCAATGGGGAAGATTTTTCTAAGTTTGAATTTATTATTGAAGATTGTAGGACTCTGCTGGCACTTCGAGCTAATGTATCCATAAGTTGGGTTCGAAGATAAGGCAACGGTATCCCGTATCATTGCGCAGACTGTTGGTTCCCATTCTTATTTGTATTTTTGGGAGAGTTTACCTCCCAATATTGCTGTAATGTTTTCCTAACTCTTAATGAATTGATTACTTAAAGATGCATTTATTATTAATGAATTAATCTTATTTCATATATATATATATATATGTATATATACAGTTAGTGAAGTGCGCACTATACTACGTCACATCATCAAGTAATATTGATTTTTTATGCAATTAATTAAAAGATGCATTTAATTCATTAATTAGATGAATATATGTGTCATTTCATGAAGTAAGGTGATATGAAATGAATATATATATAAGAATATACATTTTATTAATAGATAAAAAAATTGAATGTAAATAAGAATATACATATTCTTATATGTATGAATATAAGAATATGAAATGAAAGAAATCAAACTAAAATTATAACAACATTGGTTGTCAGTCTGTAATATAATTGATCGGACTAGATCCAGTCATACCATAAAAATGTTCAATTTAATGTTTTACAAAATTTGGATTTTTCCAGCATAAAAATTTTCTATTCTCATATTTAATTTACTTGCTTTATGCTTGCTTTGCTTATTTCTTAATGATATTAATGAAATTCAAAAAAACATAATTATCTAGTACATCTCACCCAAACATAAAACAAAGGATGGGATGGAGGCTTGGGAAATATACTTTACCATATTTATTTCTTCCTACACACCTCAATATTATATGTATATACATAAAACAAATATGTATACTATACATATAACATTTAAAAATTTCTTTTAAGAGAAAAGATAATACATTATCAAGTAATTTAAAGAAAGATTAATTTCATTTTAACTTTCCAAGACCACGATAAAAAAATGCAAGAGCAAACTCTTTAGATCTCCCTAAATTCAAAGCATAATTTTGATATCCTTTGTGTCCACAAATCAATAAGATGATGATTAGTTTCATCAACAATTCTAACTTTATAATATTTTGTATTTGTTCCATTAGTGAGGCCCAATGGAAATAAGATTCAATTAAAGAAGATTTTTAATGTATAAATAAACTAACAAATTGCAAAATGATCAACTAGGCTTGATTTATGTTTGTTAGAAAAAATGAATAGATATGCTAGCTAGATATAATAATTTGTTGAAATATGAGATGAAGAAGTAAGAGAGACTAATCGAGAAACTCAAGTTTTAATTTGTTGTTGATGCTAAAAACTTTCTAGTACATGAGTATTTATAGGTACTAGTACTACTACTTCAATTACTAATGCTACTACTACTATTAATACTACTGTTATTGCTACTACTACTGTTACTTCTACTGCTGTTACTACTGCTACTACTGCTACTATCACTATTACTACTACTACCACTACTGCTAATACTGCTACTGCTACTACTGCTAATACTGCTACTGCTACTACTGCTACTGCCGCTGCTACTACTACTACTACTGCTGTTGCATTATATGTAACACTATAAAAAATTTAGTTTATTTTAATAGTATTATTAATTATAAAGTATTTTTTTAGATTTCCTTACTTGAATTAATTAATTAATTTAAATAAAGAAAAAAAAGTTTTGTTGCCAAATTAATTCAATTGAAGAGAATTTGATTGTACAAATCAACCTACAAATGATAAAATGATCAATTACGCTTGATTTGTTTTTATTTAAAAAAATGAAGAGATATGCTAGTTGAATATAATAATTTGATGAAATATGAGAGTAAGAAACAAGAGAGACTAATTGAAAAACTCAAGTTTTAGTTTGTCGTTGATGCTAAAAGCTTTCAAGTACATGGGTATTTAGAGGTACTGCTACTACTACTAGTATTATTACTAATACTATTACTACTACTACTAATACTACTACTACTGCTACTATTGTTACTTCTATTGCAGCTACTATTGATACAATAAGAACTACTGCTACAGCTGCCACTGCTGCTATTACTACTACTGTTACTATTCTACTACTGTTATTATTTATACTACTGCTACTACTGTTACTTCTATTGTAGTTACTATTGCTACTATTTCTACAACATATATTATTGCTATAGCTACCATTGCTGCTATTACTACTACTGTTACTATTTCTGCTACTGCTGCTACTGTTACTTCTATTGTAGCTACTACTATTACTATTGCGACAATAGGTACTACTGCTACACCCGTAACTACTGCTATTTCTACTACTGCTACTGCTACTCCTATTGTTACTACTACTGCTGCTAATACTATTATCGCTATTGCTGCTACTGCTACTGCTACTACTACTACTACTGTCACTACTACTACATTATATGTAACATAATAAAAAATTTAGTTTATTTTAATAGTATTATTAACTATCCACTATTTTTTTTTAGATTTTCTTACTTGAATTAATTAATTAATTAATTTAAATGAGAAAAAAAAAGTTTTGTTGTCACATTAATTCAATTGAAGAAGATTTTGAATGTATAAATTAACCTATAAATAGAAAAATGATCAATTAATCTTCATTTGTTTTTGTTAGAAAAAATGAATAGATATGCTAGGTATAATTAATTAATTTAAATGAAAAAAAAGTTTTATTGTCATATTAATTCAATTACAGAAGAATTTGAATGTAAAAATCAACCTACAAATGGTAAAATTATTAATTAAGATTGATTTATTTTTATTAAAAAAAATGAAGAGATAACTAGCTGAATATAATAATTTGTTGAAATATGAGAGCAAGAAGTAAGAGAGACTAATTGAGAAACTTAAGTTTTGATTTGTGGTTGATGCTAAAAGTCTTCAAGTACATGGGTATTTGTAGGTACTACTACTACTACAAATGCTATTTCTACTACTAATACTACTACTATTACTACTACTACTATTACTTCTATTGCTACTACTACTGCTGTTACTATTGCTACAACTATTGTTACTACTAATGCATTATATGTAATAAGATAAAAAATATAGTTTATTTTAATAGCATTATTAATTATCCAACATTGTTTTCAAATTTACTTACTTAAATTAATTAGTTAATTAATTTAAATGAGGAAAAAAGTTTTGTTGTCATATTAATTGAAATGAAAAAAATTTTAAATGTAAAAATCAACCAATAAATGGCAAAATGATCAATTAGGCTTGATTTGTTTTTGTTAGAAAAAATGAAGAGATAGGCTAACTGAATATAATAATTTGTTGAAATATGAGAGGAAAAAGTGAGAGAGACTAATTGATAAACTCAAGTTTTGATTTGTGGTTGTTACTAAAAGCCTTCAAGTATATGGGTATTTATAGGTACCAGTACTCCTTCTATTACTACTACTAATACTACTACTATTGCTATTATGAGATAGTTATTATTGATAGTTTATAGAGGTTTCTTGGGTCTCTTAAGGTAAGTCCGTTCCATAGTTTTGATCATAACGATCTCTTTTTTGCAAATCAAATTTTTTTGGATACGAGCTACAAAATAACGTATAAAATGAGAGGATACTCTAAAGTGATTCCCTCTTAAATAATAAGTTCAAAATTATCAAAGGTCTCTTCATCCCAAAGTACCAATAAACCACAAGAGAGGAACAAATATAAGAGAGAATCGTGAAAAGTTACTTATGAAGTTTTAACTTGTTTGGTTCAACCAAAATTTGTGGTTAAATTATTTCCTTGTAAACCTGATATCTGTGAATCACTTGTAAGAAAAGAACTTATGAGCCTAATAGGAATAAGTTTAGAGATTGATGAGAGCCTTAGTTTAGGAAAATTGTTCTATCTAAGCTAATGAAAATATAGTAAGTAGTTTTTATATAAGCCATTGAAAATGTAGTTTTTTTACTTTTATCTTAGCTATTGAAAAAGTGGTAAAAGACAATTTTCAAGAAAGAAAATAAATCTAATATAACTCAACAATGGTATCAATAATAACCTTATGTTTAAGCCATAATAGGGCATTTCTTTACCATTAATAATACCAAAAGTTCTAGAAAATTCATAAAACTAATTTTATTTCTATTCAGAAATTGTTGTTCTCTCTCATCTCTTCTGATTGATTCCTCTCAAATAGGAGGACTTGGGCTTATGATTTATTTATATATCTTAAACATAAGTCATACGATCAGTTTCAACGAAGATCGAACCGTTGGATTGATCGAGGCCATTTTCGTCTTTGTATGTGCAAAAATAACCCTTAGCCATTCAAATTTGCCCCTTTGAACTGTGACATCTAATCTATGATTTCATTAATGGCTTTTTGGTCTTTTTACATTTTCTTAAATTTTGGCTGTTAGATCATTTTAGGCAGGATGCAATCTGGATCATCCATTTGACTTTTAGTCGTGAAAGGATTTAGGTCGTTCAATCAGACGGTATATGCGAATGGGTTTTGGTTGTTCGATCTAGCCCACGAATGACAGGGGTGAACTTTGCTTCAGACACTACTTATTTTTTATTCCTTGAAGAAGGCTCTGATGCTTTTCCCCACAAATAGTCTTCTCTAGCTGCAGTAATTTTTCTATAACAAGGATCTTAATCACATTAGGAAAATAGCCCCAAAAAATAATATAACCGTAAATGAAGTTCAGTAAAATAGTCATTAAACCACTATTACGACAACTCTATCCACGGTAGGCAAGAACCTTGCCACTACGAACTCATATTTTTCCTATTTCTAGTGATTATCCTGTATATATGTATACATATATATAGACACACACACATGCTAGGCAGTCTTTATTATATAGCATATATGCGCTTCTGTGTGTGTGTTTGTGCATATATAAATATGACCATGTATATTTACGGACTTAGAATTTTCAAACCTAGTATTGAATGCCATCCGGAGATATCCTTACACTGAAAGACATGGTAATACAAATAAATGTGTTATAGGCTGTGACGACTTTGCGCCTGGAGAAATTTTGCAAAGACTTCCTATTTGTGACCATACTTATCATTCTAGATGCATTAATATATGGTTCTCAAGTGGCATATACTCGTGCCCAGTTTCTAGGGAAGACTATACTAATTACAAAACATAATTATCTATAGATAAGGTTTTAAGGATATAGAAACTACCCGGAATATGCATATATATAGCAAGAGTAAAGTTGATAACTTAATAAATGATGTACTACATCTTAAAATGTTTAGCCCACTCTAATATATTGTGTGTGTGATATATAAATGTATAATTATAAACCAAGCTTTCTTTTTATTATGTTCAAAATCAAATAGGTCTTGATTTTTTATTTAACTCAAACCCATTAAAAATGTTTAGTCCATTCTTATGTATTGTGGGTGTGATATATACTATGTAACTATATAATTATAAACACAGTTTTCTTTTTATTATGTCCAAAATCAAATAAGGTCCAAAATTTATTTAGCCCATTTTTTTTTTTAATTATAAACCCAGCCTCAACCTAGTTAAACTAAGCAACATTCATTTTGTTGTCTTTATATTTGCTCCATTAAGTGAGAGAGAAAAAAAGTCACAGACAAGAGTTTTGTGGAGAATGGAGAGAGAGAGAGGGAAGGCCGAACAGGGAGGGACAGAGTTGCAACAGCAAGAAGAAAGAGAGTGTGAGATTACAACTGGAGAGACATCATGCTAATTAAGACTTAAATTACTTCAAATTCTTATATATACTTTTAACTATTTTAGTCATTTAAAATAATTTAAAAATCTGGGACTATTTTTTTAATAAAATACACAATTATAATTACAAAAAAAAGGATCAAAATTTGAACAGTAAAATAATGTTTTGTCCTTAATATAATTCTTACAGTGTGAAATAAGCAAATTTACTATGATTCATATTATTATTTTTTAGTTTGTTTATTTATTATACATTCCATAATTATAATCATACTAAAACTAATTAATTAATTTTTTTATCAAATTTCAAATAAAATTATATTAACTTAGAAAATTGAAACTATAATTTTTATTAAAATTAAATTACAAAATTATTTAAAATATTTAATAAAATTATATATAACACAATACAAAAATCTAGTTTATTTTAATAGTATTATTAATTGTAAATTAGGCATGTTCAGCTACAAAGAAACTACAACCTTATTGTTGCAACACAAGAGGGGAATTTGGTGGCATTAACGTCAACCAAGAAAACAAACCATCTATACCTACAAAAAACATTTAAATATGAAAAGTAAAACTAACTCAAAAAAATTTACATGACAAATAATAAATAATGAGAAAGAGTTACTAAGGTAAAAGCAACATTTTGATTGAAAAGAAAACTTATTGGTTTTAGGACATTAGAAAACTTATGTTAGATTCAAATCAAGTAAAACTTTTAGCTATTAAAGAAACATTCTTTATTATTGTTAATAGTCTAGTTGAAGGTGTTGGACTTTTTATGGTGGATAGTGTCTTTTGGGTTGCTGATGATGCATTTTTATGGAAGATCAATTCACCTAACAATAAAATTTAGTTAAGGACACTTGGAAATATAAATTTTATGAAAAGATAAAAGTCAATAGTGTATAATGTTATAGTAGATGAGCATGTAAAGATAAAAGTCAATATAGTTTTGAATTTATATATGTGAATATGATTATCTTATTTATTTTATTCATCTCATCTTTTCAACACAAAGATTTTATAAAAAGATACTCGTTTTGTAACATCATGATGTTTATATGAATAAATTTTTACTAAAATTTTATTTATGCATTAAGGGAATTTTGAAAATAAAAGGAAAGCCATGTAACTTTAAACAATTAAGAAAAACCCTAAAAATTTATTAATTGTATTCATAAGAATATAATTGAAAAACAAATATTAAAAAGGGGCAAAACTGTAATTAGCTAGGAAACTCAGATGAAAGAAAATTAAGTGGAAGGGGGAGTAACATAACCCAAGAAAAGCAGGACACCTCAGCAGATGAGACTGACCAATAACACCTTGCCATGTGGATAGCCATGTCAGCTGACCTGCACGTGTGGTCAACTGCGCAAGGAGGAGAGTGTGCAGATCAGACTGCTAGGATTCTAGATGTCAAACAAACAACTAAGGGGTAATTCGAAAACGAGCATTTGGGACTAAAAGGCCGGAAGATAAAACGGCCAAGAGAACTGATTGTCTCAATTTGCAGAGTAGAGAGATCCAACAGCCCAGATTTCGCTCGGATAAAAAGTATGAAATTACTGCTAGTGAGGCTTGATCCTACGGTCCTTCTGTTGCCATGCACGCAAAGATTTGACGGCTATGAAATTTAGGGGCTAGTATGAATAGAGTGGTCCGTACCCCCTGTCGAGCAGAAGCGTGACGGATAATAGAGAAGAGCGGTCGAGTTTAGTGGAGAACCGAGGTGCCGGTTTACCGGAGAATGAGGCCAACACCGATGAGCTTTTCACTTCTCCTTCCTTTGCTATTTTGATTTAATTCCTCACTCACACCATTCATGTGTTTACACGTAGATTTAGAAAAGGTTTAAAGATGAAAGAGAGGGAAACTTGAATGCCGAGATGAGCTCCGACCCCCCTTTCCATTTAAATTCAAGTGAAGGGCAAGTTGCTATTAAAAGTCCTTAAAAATTAAATCTAACTAGTGGGTTCTTTTAATAAGAAATTTTATGCAGGATTCAACCCGATGGAGACTATTCATTTGTTTTTATTTTTCTTTTAAATTCCATTTTTCTAGCTTCAAATTTATTTTCTGTTGATGGATGAAAACAGAGAAGCAAGGTGACGGTACGTGTAAGGAAAGGTTTGAAGTCAAAAATAAATATTTATATATACGCTTATATATATATATCTATCTCTGCATGTCAGTACATATATACTGTGTGTGTGCACGTGTGCTTTATATATATATATATACTTATTTATGTATATATGTATACATATATGCATGCGTGAGTATATATATACATTTTATATGTGCGCCTTTTCTGTATATATATATACTGAGTGTGTGTTGGTTCATAAAAATACATATAATCAATATATATATAGCTATATAAGTGTGTGTGCATGACTGTATGCATGAAAATATTATGTATGCTTACAAATACCTTTGTACGTAAACGGAGTAAAACCCAAAATAGAAAATGGGTCGAATTAAAAAAAATACTCCAAAATTACTAGTGGGCTGAAACCAAAGTATGTAACTTATGAAATAAAATAAAAGAAAAAAAATGTACGTAATAATAATATTAAAGAAAAAAATATGTTTAACAGGGAGTTTAGGCTATCGGCCTAGTTAAAGGATGAGTTGGGTGGTTAGGAACTTGCAATGGGTCAAATAAAAGAGCACTGGTGTGTTTGGGCTTATGACGTAGGGGAACACTACATTTAATTATAAAGTTTGGTAATGGACTAAATATAAAAATCTATAAAGGGCTTTATAAGGGTATTAATACACTAAGAAAAAAAAAAGGGGAAAAGTGTTATAAATACTTATGATCAAATAAAAAAACAAACTTTGTACGTCTAATAAAAATTAATTAGAGTGATTTTATAAATTTAAATTGGATTACACCTTAAAAAATACAAAGAAAATACGGGAATAACTATTAGACAAAGTAAAGAAAATTTACAATGCTTAAGGAGAGTACATGGGAAAAACTTAATTGAGAATACAGAGATTAAGACTTTTCGTAAGGTCAAAAGTTTAGAGGAAAAATCACTAAAATTCAAATAAAATAAGAGTAAGAAGATACATTCATAAAGTCAAATCATAGTAGTAAACTTCAAAGAAATTTAATAAAGACTATTGAGTGAAAATTTGGGTTAATATAAGGAAAATTTTAAGTAGTATGAAACTGTGTGATACATCTAACTGTTTAGTCAACTATCACGTGTGTGAGGGTGTGTATATGATCAAAATCTTGTTTATCTAAGTGATAGTGAACCCTATTACATGGACGATAAGGTTATTATACACTTTTCCTCTTGTATGATTATCGCATATGAGAATAATGTTATTGTGCATTATAGCTGCTGTGTGATCTTATATAAATGTGATGCTCTTGTTGTGAATTATGCTTGTTGTGTGTTCTAGTACATATGTGATTAATATTATTATGCATTGTATTTGTTGTGTGATATAGTATAAATATGATTATTTTTACTATGCATTGCATATATTGTGTGATAAGGTAAAAATATGATCATTGTTACCATAATTGTATCCAATATTTTTTTCAGATTTTCTTACTTGAATTAATCAATTAATTTAAATGAGGAAAAAAATGGGTCAAACTAAAAAAATACTCAAAAATTACTAGTGGATAGAAACCAGAGTATGTAACTTATGAAATAAAATAAAAGAAAAAAATGTACATAATAAAAACAATAAAGAGAAAGGTATGTTTAACGGGGAATTTTGGGCTACCGTCCTAGTTAAAGGATGAGCTGGGTGGTTAGGAACTTCCAATGGGTCAAATAAAAAAGCACTAGTGGGTTTGGGCTTGTGGCACAAGGGAACACTACATTTAATTACAAAGTTTTGCAATGGACTGAATATAAAAATCGATAAAGAGCTTTATAAGGGTATTAGTACATGAAGAAAAAAAAAAGGAAAAAATGTTATAAATACTTAAAATCAAATAAAAAAACAAACCCTGTATGTCTGATAAAAATTAGTTAGAGTAATTTTATAAATTTAAATTGGATTACACAGTAAAAATTACAAAGAAAATATGAAAATAACTATTAGACAAAGTAAAGGAAATTTACAATGCTTAAGGAGAGTACATGGAAAAAACTTAATTGAGAATACAGAGATTAAGACTTTTTGTAAGTTCAAAAGTTTAGAGGAAAAATTACTAAAATTCAAATAAAATAAGAGTAAGAAGATACATTCACAAAGTCAAATCATAGTAGTAAACTTCAGAGAAATTTAATAAAGACTATTGAGTGAAAATTTGGGTCAATATAAGGAAAATTTTAAATAGTACGAAACTGTGTGATACATCTAACAATTTAGTCAAATATCAATGCTTAAGGAGAGTACATGGAAAAAACTTAATTGAGAATATAGAGATTAAGACTTTTCGTAAGGTCAAAAGTTTAGAGAAAAAATCACTAAAATTAAAATAAAATGAGAGTAAGAAGATACATTCACAAAGTCAAATCATAGTAGTAAACTTCTGAGAAATTTAATAAAGACTATTGAGTGAAAATTTGGGTCAATATAAGGAAAATTTTAAATTGTACGAAACTGTGTGATACATCTAACAATTTAGTCAAATATCAATGCTTAAGGAGAGTACATGGAAAAAACCTAATTGAGAATACGGAGATTAAGAATTTTCGTAAGGTCAAAAGTTTAGAGAAAAAATAATTAAAATTCAAATAAAATAAGAGTAAGAAGATACATTCGCAAAGTCAAATCATAGTAGTAAACTTTAGAGAAATTTGATAAAGACTATTGAGTGAAAATTTGGGTCAATATAAGAAAAAATTTAAATAGCACAAAACTGTGTGATACATCTAACTGTTTAGTCAAATATCAAGTGTGTGAGGGTGTGTATATGATCAAAATCTCGTCTATCTAAGTGATAGTGAACCCTATTACATGGACGATAAGGTTATTGTACACTTTTCCTCTTGTATGATTATTGCATATGAGAATAATGTTATTGTGCATTGTAGCTACTGTGCGATCTTATACAAATGTGATGCTATTATTGTGAACTGTATCTGCTGTGTGATTTTGTACAAATGTGTTTCTATTATTGTGAATTGTACATGTTGTGTGTTCTAGTATATATGTGATTAATGTCATTATGCATTGTATTTGTTGTGTGATCTAGTACAAATATGATTATTTTTACTATGCATTGTATTTGCTGTGTGATCAGATAAAATTATGATCATTGTTACCGTAATTGTATCCACGTTGATAGTAGTATCCCGATAACTCTTCGTGATAGTAAACTGTAGTAAATTATATTAATTATTTAAATTAATTTTCTAAAAAATATTGTTGCGTACATCAAATTCTTATATTTACTTTTACCTCTTTTAGTCATTTAAAAGAATTTAAAACTTGTGACTGTTTTTTAATAAAATACACAATTACAATAGTAAAAGAAAACGGATCAAAATTTGAATAGTAAAATATTATTTTATCCTTAATATAATTCTTACATTATGAAATGAGTAGGTTTACTATGATTTATATAATTACTTTTTAGTTTATTTATTTATTTTAATCATATTAAAATTAATTAATTATTTTTTTATCAATTTTCAAATAAAATTATATTAAACTTAGACAATTGGAACTATAATTTTTATTAAAATTAAATTACAAAATTATTTAAAACTTTTAATAAAATTATATATAACACAACACAAAAAAAATTAGTTTATTTTAATAGTATTATTAACTATCCAACTTTTTTTTTCAGATTTTCTTACTTAAATTAATTAATTAATGTAAAAGTAGGAAAAAAATTTTTTGTTCTCATATTAATTCAATTGAAGGAGAACTTGAATGTACAAATTAACCTACAAATAGCAAAATAAACAATTAGGCTTGATTTATTTTTTTCAGAAAAAATGATGAGATAGGCTACCTGAATATAATAATTTGTTGAAATATGAGAAGAAGAAGTAAGAGACACTTATTGACAAACTCAAGTTTTGATTTGTGCTTAATGTTAAAAGCCATCAAGTACATGGATATTTATAGGTACTAGTACTAATAATACTACTATTACTACTAATGCTACTATTAATACTAATATTACTACTACTGCTAGTACTACTGTTACTTCTACTGCGTCTACTACTATTACTATTATTACTACTACTGCTACAGTTGCTACTGTTGCTATAGCTACTACTGCTACTATTGTTATTATTACTACTACTTCTATTACTGTATCGGCCCCAGAAATTTAAATGAAATGTATGTATTAAAATCTCAAATGCGGAAGCGTAATAAAAATTTTGATTAACATCCCTTACACAATAACCAAAACGTACTCAAAACATGAAGGAACAAACTAACTAAAAGAGGTACTCGAAGTAAGAACTATAAATAAAACTATGAAGTCTTTAGGCGTCCCCTTCGCCGTCTTCCTGCGGAACGGACTCGGGGACAACGTCTTCTTGATCTGAAATGGATAAATAAGGAATGAGCTACACCAGCCCAGTAAAGACATCACACTATCTCACTGCCACGGAAGTAAAGGTGGGTAGAAAACAAAAATGACCAATGGAACATAATTTATAACAAACTCGTTTATTAACATAAAAACCTTTACTGTCCACTTACCTCTGGCGTCTGGTTCTTCTTCTCCGGCGAGGCACTGGCGGCTAGGGTTTTGTGGTCAGGTGTGGGTGGGGTTATTTATACCCTTTGCCTTTTAATCTCAACCGTCCATCAAGATTAAATCTGGACCGTCCGATCGCGATTTAATTGGGATTAAATCTGGGCCGTCCATCACGATGCAATCTGGGCCGTCCGTGCCTGATTTAATCTGAACCGTTCGTACGTGTGAATCTGGGCCGTCCGTGCGCACGTTTGATCTAGGCCTTCCGAGCGCGCGGGAACGGATCTGGGCCGTCCGATCGCGCGCACGCAGATCGCCCACGTGGCCCGTCCGTGTCAGCGTTTCCTTGCCACGCGGAGTGTCATGGTTGGCCGGGGCTATTGACCGGGCTGCTGACGTGGCTACTGACGTGGCACAACTTTTTTAAATTGTATTTTGACCCCCGGTTTCTGATTTTCTTTTCAAAAAACCCCTAGAATCCAAATTTTCACCCCTTTTTTCCAAAATCAATTTCAAGTAAATCCAAATAATATTTTTACCCAATTTTATCATTATTATTATTTTTATTTTCATTAAATTAAATTAAATTAAATAAAAATCTAAAAATTTCAAATACAAAAAAAGAAAAATAAATAAAAATAATAAAACTGATATATATATATATATATATAAATATCTGGGTGTTACAATTACTACTACTACCACTGCTACTATCATTATTGCTACTGTTGCTACGACTATTAAGATTACTGTCACTACTACTGCGTTATATATAACACAATAAAAAATCTTATTTTAATAGTATTATTAACTATCCATGATTTTTTTTCAGATTTTCTTACTTGAATTAATTAACTAATTTAAATAACAGAGAAAAAAGTTTCGTTGTCATATAAATTCAATTGAACAAGAATTTAAATGTACAAATCAACCTACAAATGACAAAATGATCAATTAATTTATTTTTTTAGAAAAAATCAAAAGATAGGTTAGGTGAATATAATAATTTGTTGAAATATGAAAGGAAGAAGTAATGTAGACTAATTGTAAAACTCAAGTTTTGATTTATGGTTGATGTTAAAAACCTTCAAGTACATAGTATATATAGGTAGTAGTAGTAGTACTAGTACTACTAATATTACTACTACTGCTAATACTACTGCTACTATTACTTTTATTATTGCTACTATTGCTACAATTGCTACTACTGCTATTTTGATTATTACTACTACCACTGCTATTACTACTACTATTAATATTGTTATTACTATTGCTGCTACTATTGCTACTACTGTTAAGACTATTGCCACTACTATTGAATTATATATAACACCACAAAAAATCTTATTTTAATAGTATTATTAACTATATAGCATTTTGTTTTTCAGATTTTCTTATTTAAATTAATTAATTAATTTAAGTAAAAAAAAAAATTTTCATTGTCATATTAATTCAATTAAAGAAGATTTTGAATGTACAAATAAACCAACAAATGGAAAAATGATCAATTAGGCTTGATTTATTTTTGTTAGAAAAAATGAATGGATAGTGTAGCTAAATATAATAATTTGTTGAAATATGAGAGGAAGAATTAAGAGAGACTAATTAAGAAACTAAAGTTTTAATTTGTGGTTGATGCTAAAAACTTTCAAGTACATGGATATTTATAGGTACTAGTACTACTACTACAACTATTACTAATGCTACTACTACTATTAATAGTACTGCAACTGCTACTACTACTGCTACTTCTACAGCTGCTATGGCTAGTACTGTTACTACCACTACTATTACTACTATTATTATTGCTAATATTGCTATTGATACTGTAACACCCAACCTTTATTTTTTTAATTAATTATTATTATTATTATTTTTTTATTTTTTATTTATATATAAAACTAATTATTATTTATATGATTTTAATTTATTTTATTTAATTTAAATTTGATTTAATGAGAATAATAATAAAAAGGATAAAAAAAATTGGTTAGGGATTTAATTGAAAATAATTTTGGGAAAAAGGGGTGAAAATTTGGGTTCTGGGGTTATTTTTGAAAAGAAAATCAGAAACCGGGGGTCAAAACATAATTTAAAAAAGTTACGCCACGTCAGCTGCCCGATCAGTAGCCTCGACCAACCAGGATGCGCCAGGTGGCAAAGGCGCTGATGTGGGAGGCCATGCAGGGGAGCCACGCGGGCAATCCGTGTGCGCGCGATCGAACGGCTGAGATCCGTTCCCGCGCGCACGGACAACCGAGATCAAAAAAGCTCGTGGACGGCTCAGATTGCATCGCGCACGGACGGCCCAGATTGAATCGCGATGAACGACACAGATTCACTCCCTATTTAATCGCGATCGGACTGTCCAGATTAAAAGTGATGGATGGCCCAGATCAAAAGCGAATGGGTATAAATAACCCCATCCTCACCCAAACCTCAACCCTAGCCGCCAGAGCCCCACGTCGGAGAAGACAACCCAGCCATCGGGGAGTCGATAGCCGCCACCCGCCGCCATACCAGAGCAATTTTTGATTTCCAAACGAGGTAAGAATTTCCCCTCTTGCACGAAATTCAATTTTAAACCCACTCATGGCCAAATCGGAGTGAAGGAACCGGCCGATTGGCCGAAAAACACCGTCGCAGGTTGTTTCAAAAAATGCCTCCGATGAGGCCCTTATTGATTCCTGTTCGATATAATTTTTCCGCTGTTGTGACCACCGTTTACTTCTCTACAGGTTGACCGAAGCAAAACACCCAACCGCAACGTGAGCTGGAGGAGCCGCCGCACCAAAGAGCCAAACTGCCGGTGAGTTTCGATTTTCTGTATTTTTTCGGTCCACCGAGGGCCCTAAGTGTGTTTTTTCACGAGAACCGATGCAAGTTCTACTGAATTTGGCCGAAAATAGCCAGCCCGAGGCATATCACCGCCGCGGGCGGCAGCGCAGTAGCTGGAGCACGGCGGAGCCACCGTGCCGGAATTCTAAAATTTTTCGAGTAGGCCCTGGGTCTTATTTTTGGGTTTATTTGGGACACTTGTAGTTACTGTAAGTACTTTTCAGTTCCTAAAGGAAAATTGAGGAAACCTAGGGACCGCCCGTAGGCGCAGTAACCATCTAATTTTTTGCGTCGAATCAAGTAAGGACCCCTCACCCTATTTCCTATCATAGATGTGAAGTTTGAATAAATAATAATACGGTCTTTTGTACAAGTTAGATAAATATGCATAATTAATTACAGATTGCTAATGGAGCCTGAAATCGGACATTGTTCTTTGTTGATTCCTGTAGATTTATTTTACAGTTTAAAGGCATGATGGTGTCTGGTTTTAGAGTTTTAAATGCATGTATTACTGTATTACTTGACCACTGTGTGATTTTGGGATTTAAGACATGATTGTATTATCGGGTACATGTTCATTATTTATGTGATTGTGTTTAATTTGGTAACGGAGATTAAGGATAAACAGGAAAGGGATGTGATCTAATAAACAGATAAGATGACAGCCTCACTAGATATCTTAGGAGATGGTGGACGGACCGGGTTCATAGGGAACCCTACCGTGAACGTTGTCTCATACCGAATGGAGTATGGAGACTTGGTCATTTGGCGCTTATACCGGACGAGGTATGGGGATAGCTCGCTTCACCCTCATACCGAACGAGGTATGGGGACGGCCTTGGAATTAAGATTGTTAATGGAAAGGGTTCACGTGTAGCGGGGATACCCCTAGGGATCCCCATGGATACTAGTAGGCTGATAAAAAATGGCAATTGTTGTTTGATGATTTGAATATAAAAGTATAATATATGCTATGTTGCAGATTATATATGAAATCATGATATTTATAATGTTATTGTTTCCATAGGTTGTTTTTATAAATCTCACTGCGGTAAGTGTACGGTAAATGGTTTTATTATTGATAAATGAATTTGTTTAAAACTTAGGCTCCATTGGTTGTTTTTGATTTTCTACCAACCTTTACTTCTGTGATGGCGATATATTGTGATATCCTTACTGGGCTAGTGTAGCTCACCCCTTATTTAACCATTTCAAATTAGGAGGACCCGATTCCTGAGCCTGATCCACAAGAAGGCTACTAGTAGACCCTAGATACTTTATAGTTTTCTTTATTTTTTCTATTTTTTGTATTTCTTTCAGTAAATTTGTTCCGTGATGTTTGTTAGTACTTTTGAGTTATCGTATAAGGGATGTCAACCTTAACCTTAACCTTTATTTTGCTTCCGCACTCAAATTATTATATGCATTTCTTTTTAAATTTTTGGGGTCGTTACAGTTGGTATCAGAGCCGCGTTCCTCGGACTCGTCCGTTACACAATAATACTTAGAGAAACACCAAACACTGAATTATCACTCAACCCTTCCTTGTGAAATGGAGGTACAGAGAAATGAGAAGAGGAAGACCCCCATTAAATCGAGCAGCCTGGGAGGGTTCGCTCAGGGAAGACGTGGACAGGATATTTAAGATGTTAGAAAGACTCGTTGTGGCCCAGTAGGGCCGAGAGGAGAGGAGGGAGCTACCTGACCCTCCCCCGCTGCCACAGGTTGAGCCACCCCGGTATGACCCTGCTCCTCCACTGTACCCCCCGGTACCACCGCCATAGTATAATCTAGTGCCCCCGCTGTATTAACAAGTACCACCACAGGGCCCCCCAATCTACCATCAGCTTGGCCCAGTCCCTTTCTCACGAGACCCAGTTCATCCCATGATTGACCCGGGCTATATAGAGAGGTACAAGAGACTAAACCCATCCACTTTTGCAGGGGCATCCTCTTTTGAAGATATTAAGTACTGGTTGGCAGAGACAAAGAAGGCCTTCAAGACCTTAAGGGTGACTTCTGAGCAGAAGGTCACCCTTGCTACCTACATGCTAGTGAGAGAAGCAGACCGCTAGTGGGAACTCAAGGAGACCACCTTGCCTGTTCTAGTTACTTGGGAACAGTTCTTAGCAACCTTTCATGTAGAGTACCTCCCAGAGCATCTCCGACATCTGAAGGAGATGGAGTTCGTCCACTTGGTCCAAGAGAACATGAATGTGTCAGAATATACTCGTAAGTTCCTGGAGTTGGGCTGATACTCCCCTGAGATGCTATTGGATGAGGGCAGGAAAGCTAGGAGATTCTAGTGGGGCCTCCGCCTAGAGATCAGGCAGCATTTATTCGTACTGGAGCTTAAGACCTATACGGTCGTTCTGGCCAAAGAACAACTGGTGGAGAGGAGCTTCCACACCCTCCCTCAGGCAGCAGGGAACCTCAGACCCTCAGCTCCACCCCACATACTAGCACCTACCGTGGTTGTCCAACAGAATAAGAGGCCCAGGCCGGTGATCCAGGCTCCCCTACAGGCGCTGGTGGTAAGATGTGGTAAGATCTGTCAGCATTGCGGCAGGGATCACGGGGACCGAACCTGCTACTACCTCAACAACACCTGTCGCATATGTGGTAGTGCCCAACATTATGCGAGAGAGTGCCCAAGGAACTAGAATCAGGGTAGACCTCGATTCAGGGCAGAGCTTACAACCTTACCCAACAGGATGCCGAAGCCAACTCAGACGTGGTACAGGGTATGTATATTATCTACAACCATCTTGCTCATGTTTTGATTGACACTGGTGTATCGCATTTATTTGTTTCACCTGTTTTTGCATCAAAATTTAAGGTATTACCTGATAAACTTGATTCAACGTTATTTGTGTCTATTGCTAGGAGTGTAACACTATTGGGAGAACTTGTCTACAGGGCTTGTGCCCTAGAGATAACAAATAGAAAACTAAGTGTAAACCTAATAGAATTAGACACGGGGGATTTTGATGCAATTTTAGGGATGAATTGGCTAGTAGTGTATCACGCCACCATAGATTGTTTTCGCAAGAAGTTTGTATTCAATCCTCCTAATGAGGAGCCATTTACAAATTAATAAAATCATTTAGTACTTATTCCTTGATGGCAAGTTTTCTTATTCGTCGAGTACCTTAACCATGCTTTTTTCTCTAACTAGGCAAACCTAAGAAAGAGAATTGTATTCAAGAGATTCTGGTAGTCCAAGACTTTCCAGATGTGTTTCTGGATGAACTACCTGGACTGCCAGTGGATAGGGAAGTCGAGTTTACCATAGATCTACAACCAGGCACCCAACCTATTTCGGTTGCTCCTTACCGCATGAGCTGCGTTGAGATGGAGGAGCTAAGGAAACGGATCACTGAATTGCATGACAGTAGTTTTATCAGATATAGTGTGTCCCCTTGGGGTGTCGGAGTCACTTTTGCCATAAAGGGAGATGGAACGTTGAGACTATGTATTGATTACAGAGGATTGAATAGGGTCACAATCAAGAACAAGTATCCCCTTCCCAGGATTGATGACCTCTTCGATCAGTTGCAGGGTGCGCGGGTCTTCTCCAAAATAGACCTGCGATCAGGTTACCATCAAGTAAAAATAAGGACAGAAGACATCCCTAAGACGGCTTTTTGAACCAGGTAAGGACACTATAAGTTCCTGGTCATGCCATTTGGGCTAACTAATGCCCCAGCCATATTCATGGATCTGATGAATAGGGTCTTCAGACAATTCTTATATCAATTTGTTATCATGTTCATCGATGACATCCTGGTCTATTCAAAAAGCAGAGAGGAACATGTTCACCATCTAGCTCAGGTTTTGCAGGTTCTTAAAAAAAGAAGCTATATGTAAAGTTGAGTAAGTGTGGATTTTGGCTTGAGAAGACCACCTTCCTGGGACACATCATATCAAAGGATGGAGTATCAGTGAATCCTGAAAAGGTTGAAGCGATGCTCGGCTGGGAGAAATTGACATCAGTTAAAGAAATCTGTAACTTTATGGGAATGGCGGGCTATTACCGCAGGTTCATTGAAGGATTTTCTAGTCTAGCTGCTCCCCTAACCCGACTCATAAAGAAGAATGCCAAGTTTGAGTGGAATGAGGACTGTGAAAGAAGTTTTTCAGAACTAAAAAAGCGGCTGACTACTGCACCTATGCTGGCCTTATCGAGTGGATCGGGGGGGTATACAGTTTACAGTGATGCCTCCTATCTAGGCCTGGGTTGTGTTCTAATGCAGTATGGGAAGGTCATAGCCTATGGGTCCAGACAGTTAAAGAGTCATGAGAAAAATTATCCCACCAATGACTTAGAGCTTGCCACAATCATACATGCCTTAAAGACTTGGCGCCATTATTTATATGGAGAGACCTTTCAGATCTATACCGATTACAAGAGTTTGAAACACATATTCACTCAAAAGGATCTCAACATGCGTCAGAGAAGGTGGATAGAACTTCTTAAGGACTATGATTGTGATATCTTGTACCATCTGGGTAAGGGCAACGTGGTAGCCGATGCACTCAGTGGAAAAAGTGCAGGTATCTTATCCCATTTGATGGTTTCAGAATGTAGGCAAATTGGGGCCATACAATATGTTCAACTTCAAGACTTGAGGAGAGTCACATGTTTGGGTCATCTGACCGTCCAGCCTGAGTTAATCCAGAGAATAAGGGAAACTCAGTCAGCTGATCCCGCTCTAGTAACCCTCAAGAACGATGCAGAACAAGGAGTTAGCTCAGATTCTGAGTCTCCGCCAATGGGTTACTCTGATTTCAGGACAGGGTGTGTGTCCCAGGTGACAGTGAGTTAAAGAGAGACATCATGACAGAGGCACATAGCTCAAAGTTTACCATGCATCCCAGAAGCACTAAAATGTATCAAAGCATGCGACCCCAGTTTGGATGGAATGGGATGAAGAGAGACATAGCTTACTTTGTGTCTAAAAGCTTGGTATGTTAGCAAGTCAAGGCAGAGCATCAGCACCTAGGTGGGTTACTTTAGCCATTACCAATCCCAGAGTGGAAGTGGGAACATATCACCATGGACTTCGTGGCAGGGTTACCTAAGGTACGTTCAGGACATGATGCCATCTGGGTAATTATTGACTGGCTTACCAAGTCTTCCAACTTCTTGGCCATCAGGATGACCGATCCTTTGGACAAGTTGGCAAGAATGTATATTCGGAAAATAGTCAGATTGCATGGAGTCCCAGTGATAGTGGTGTCCAACAGGGACCCCAGGTTCACTTCTCGATTTTGGTAGCTTTCAGCAAGCCATGGGAATGAAGCTGTCCCTCAGTACTGCCATCCACCCTCAAACTGATGGACAATCAGAAAGGACAATCCATACACTTGAGGATGTGCTCCGAGCTTATGTCCTTGACTTCGGGGGCCATTGAGACGACCATCTACCCCTGATAGAGTTCACCTATAACAATAGCTACCAAGGGAGTATTAGCATGGCTCCGTTGAGGCATTATATGGGTGCCCATGCAGATCGCCGATTTGTTAGGAAGAAGTGGGCGATAGAAAATTATTCGGCCTGGAGCTTGTAGAGGAGACTACATCTAAAATAGTTAATATCAAGAAGAACATTCAGATGGCTCAGAGCAGGCAGAAGAGTTATGCGAACACCCGGAGGAGAGAGTTAGCATTTGATGAAGGCAACCGGGTGTTCCTTAAGGTCACTCCTTTTAAGGGAATCAGTAGGTTCGGCAAGAGGGAGAAACTGAACCCTCGATTTATTAGACTATTTGAAGTCTTATATAGGATTGGTACTGCTGCCTACAGACTAGCACTACCTTCAGAATTTTCTAAGGTCCACAATGTGTTTCATGTATCCATGCTATGCAAGTTCAACCCGGACCCCTCTCATGTCTTAGCCCACAAACCTCTTTCACTCCGGGAGGATTTATTCTATGAGGAAGTACCAGTCAGCATTGCAGATCGAAAGAGCAGATTACTCCGCAACCGGGAGATATCCTTTCTGAAGGTCATGCCAGAACAACACACTAAGGGAGGCCACATAGGAGCTAGAATCAGACTTTAGAGCTCAGTACCCCCAGCTATTCGATCAAGAGTAAGAGACAAATTTGAGGGACCAAATTTCTTTTAAGGAGGGAGAGTTGTAACACCCAATCTTTCTTTTTTTTTTTATTATTAATTATTATTATTAATATTATTATTTTATATATAAATGTAATTATTATTTATATGATTTTAATTTATTTTATTTAATTTTAATTTGATTTAATGAGAATAATAATAAAAAGGGTCAAAAAAATTGGTTAGGGATTTAATTGAAAAATTTTTTTGGGAAAAGGGGTGAAAAATTGGGTTTTGGTGTATTTTTGAAAAGAAAATTGGAAACTGGGGGTTAAAATACGATTTAAAAAAATTACACCACGTCAGCTGCCTGGTCAACAACCCCGACCAACTAGGATGCGGTAGGTGACAGAGGCGCTGACGCGAGAGGCCATGCAGGGGGAGCCACGTGGGCGATCCGCGTGCACGAGATCGAACGGCTGAGATCCGTTCTCACACGCACGGACGTCTAAGATTCACTCCCTATTTAATTGCGATCGGACGGTCCAGATTAAAAGCGATGGACGGCTCAGATCAAAAGTGGATGGGTATAAATAACCCCATCCGCACCCAAACCCTAACCCTAGCCGCTAGAGCCCCTCGCCGGATAAGACAGCATAGCCGCTAGGGAGCCGATCGCCGCCACCCGTTGCCGTACCGGAGTAATTTCTGACTGCAAAACGAGGTAAGAATTTTCTCTCTTGCACAAAATTCAATTTTAAACCACCCATGGCCAAATCTGAGTGAAGGAACCGGCTGATTAGCCAGAAAATGCCGCCGCAGGGTGTTTCAAAAAATGCCACCGCGGGGTGTTTTAAAAAATGCCTCCGATGAGGCCCTTCCCGATTCATGTTCGATGTGATTTTTTCACCATTGTGACCACTGTTTCCTTCTCTACAGGTTGACCGAAGCAAAACACCTAACCGTAACGTGAGTCAGAGGAGCCGCCACACCGGAGAGCTCCACTGCCGGTAAGTTTCAATTTTCTATATTTTTTCAACCCACTGAGGGCCCTAAGTGTGTTTTCTCGCAGGAACCGGTGTAAGTTTGGCTGAATTCGGCAAAAAATAGCCAACCTAAGGCAGATCGCCGTCGCGGGTGGCAGTGCCGTTGCCAGAGCACGGCGGAGCCACTGTGCCGTAATTCTAAAATTTGCCGAATAGGCCCTAGGTCTGATTTTTGCATTTATTTGGGACACTTGTAGGTACCGTAAGCACGTTTCAGTTCCTGAAGAAAAATTCAGGGAACCCAGAGACCGTCCGTAGGCATAGTAACCATCAAGTTTTTGGCATCGAATCAAGTAAGGACCCCTCACCATATTTCCTATCATAGATGTGAAGTTTTAATAAATAATAATAAGGTCTTTTGTACAAATTAGATAAATATGCATAATTAATTACGGATTGCTAATAGAGCCTAAAATCAGATATTGTTCTCTGTTGATTCCTTTTGATTTATTTTATAGTTTAAAGGCATGATAGTATCTGGTTTTAGAGTTTTAAATGCATGTATTACTGTATTACTTGACCACTGTGTGATTTTAGGATTTAAGACATGATTGTATTACCGGGTACATGTTCGTTATTTATGTGATTGTGTTTAATTTGGTAACGAAGATTAAGGATAAATAGGAAAGGGATGTGATCTAATAAACAGATAAGGTGACAGCCTCACTAGATATCTTGGGAGATGGTGGATGGATCGAGTTCATAAAGAACCCTATCGTGAACGTTCTCTCATACTTGACGGGGTATGAAGACTTGGTAATTTGGCACTCATACCAGACGGGGTATAGGGATGGCCCGCTTCACCCTTATACCGGACAGAGTATTGAAGTTTAATATCTTGGCGCTCATACCGGATGCGGTATGGGGACGGCCCTGGAATTAAGATTGTTGATAGAAAGGGTTCACATGTAGTGGGGATACCCCTATGGATCCCCATGGATACTAGTAGGCTGATAAAAAAGGGCAATTGTTGTTTGATGATTTAAATATAAAAGTATAATATGTGTAACACCCAAGTATTTTAATTTTATTCTTATTATTCTTATTTTTCTTTTTTTGTATTTGAATTTTTTAGATTTTTATTTAATTTAATTTGATTTAATTTAATGAAAATAAAAATAATAATAATAATAAAATTGGGTAAAAATATTATTTGGATTTAATTGAAATTGATTTTGGGAAAAAGGGGTGAAAATTTGGATTATGGAGGTGTTTTTAAAAAGAAAATAAGAAATCAGGGGTCAAAATACAATTTAAAAAAGTTGTGCCACGTCAGCACCCACGTCAGCGGCCCGGTTAGCAGTCCCAGCCAACCAGGACACACCGCGTGGTAAGGAAATGCTGACACGGGACGGGCCATGTGGGCGATCCGCGTGTGCGCGATCAGACGGCCCAGATCCGTTCCTACGCGCACGGACGGTCCAGATTCACGCGTACAGACGGCCCAGATTGCATCGCAATCGGACGATACAGATTTAATCTTAATGGATGGTTGAGATTAAAAGGCAAAGGGTATAAATAACCCCACCCACACCTGACCACAAAACCCTAGCCGCCAGTGCCTCGCCGGAGAAAAAAAAACCAGACGCTGGAGGAGCCGACCGCCGCCACCCGCCGACGCACCGGAGAAGTTTTTGACCGCCAATCGAGGTAAATTTTCTCCCCCTTGCTCGTTTTTCGATGCTGAGTCCGCCTATGGCCAAATCGGAGCCAAACCACCGGTCAAGCGGCCGAAAAATCCAGCCAAAGTCTGGCTGCGCCGCCGCGATCCCCCTCTGTTTTTGCCTCCGATGAGGCCCTTCCCGGCCTCTGTTCGATGCAAATTTTATACCACTGTGATCATCGTTCTTTTCTCTACAAGTTGAAACAGAGCCAAACATCAAAATGCGACTCATGCCGGAAGAGCCGCCGCACCCGAGAGCACCGCCGCCGATAAGTCTCAGTTTTTCGTGATTTTTTAGCCCCCCGAGGGCCCTAGGGTTGTTTTATTGTAGGGACCAATGCAAGTTTGGCCGAATAGTAGTAATAGCAGTAGCAGTCGTATTAATAGTAATAGTAGTAATAGTACTAGTACCTATAAATGCTCATGTACTTGAAGGCTTTTAGCATCAACCACAACTCAGAACTTGAGTTTCTCAATTAGTTTCTCTTACTTCTTCTTCTCATATTTCAGCAAATTATTATATTCAGCTCGTCTATCTCTTCATTTTTACTAACAAAAATAAATCAAGCCTAATAGATCATTTTACCGTTTGTAGATTGATTTATACATTCAAAATCTTCTTCAATTAAATTAATATGATAACAAAACTTTTTTTTCTCATTTAAATTAATTAATTAATTCAAGTAAGGAAATTTGAAAAAAAATACTGGATAGTTAATGATGCTATTAAAATAAATTAAATTTTTTGTGTTATTACATATAATGCAATAGTAGTAGCAGTAGTAGAAGTAATAGTAATAGTAGTAGTAGCAGTAGCAGTAGTATTAATAATAATAGTAGCATTTGTAGTAGTAATAGAACTTATAAATACTCATGTGACGGCTTTTAGCATCAACCACAAATCAAAACTTAATTTTCTCAATTAGTCTGTCTTACTTCTTCCTTTCATATTTCAACAAATTATTATATTCAGCTAGCTTATCTCTTCATTTTTTCTAACAAAAACAAATCAAGCATAATTGATTATTTTGTCATTTATAGGTTGAATTGTACATTCAAATTCTTCTTCAATTGAATTAATTGATTAATTAATGTAAGAAAATATGAAACAAAAATGTTGGATAGTTAATAATACTATTAAAATAAACTAGCTTTTTTATTATATTACATATAATGCAGTAGTAGTAGCAGTAGTATTAGTATTAGTATTAGTACTAGTACTAGTACTAGTACCTATAAATACTGATGTATTTGAAAGCTAATAATACTATTAAAATAAACTAAAATTTCAATGGTATTACATACAATGCAGTAGTAGTAGGAGTAATAGTAATAGCTGTAACAACAGCAGCAGTAGTAGTAGTAGTAGTGGTAACAGTAGTAGTAGCTGTAGTAGAAATAATAGCAGTAGTAGCAGTAACAATAGTATCAATAGTACTTGTTGTAGTAATAGTAGTAGAAATAGCAGCAGTAGAAGTAATAGTAGTAATAGCAGTAGCAATAGTATTAGTAGTAGTAGTACCTATAAATACCCATGTACTTGAAAGCTTTTAGCATCAACCACAAATTAAAACTTGAGTTATCAATTAGTTTCTCTTACTTCTTCCTCTCATATTTCAACAAATTATTATATTCAGCTAGCCTATCTATTCATTTTTTCTACAAAAACAAATCAAGCTTAATTGATCATTTTGCCATTTGTAGGTTGATTTATACATTCAAAACCTTCTTCAATTGAATTAATATAAAAACAAATTTTTTTTATCATTTAAATTAATTAATTAATTCAAGCAAGAAAAGTTAAAAAAAATGTTGGATAGTTAATAATCCTATTAAAATAAACTATATTTTTTTTGTTATTACATATAATGAAGTAGTAGTAGCAGCAGTAGTAGTAGCAGCAGTAATAGTAGCAATTGTAGTAGTAGTAGCAGTAGTATTAATAGTAGTAGCATTTTTATTAGTAGTAGTAATAGTAGTAGTACCTATAAATACCCATGTACTTGAAGGCTTTTAGTATCAACCACAAATTAAAACTTAAATTTCTCAATTAATCTGTCTTATTTTTTCCTCTCATATTTCAATAAATTATTATATTCAACTAGTTTATCTCTTAATTTTTTTCTATCAGAAACAATCAAGCCTAATTGATCATTTTTCCATTTGTAGGTTTATTTTTACATTCAAATTCTTCTTCAATTGAATTAATATGACAATTAAACTTTTTTTCTTCATTTAAATTAATTAATTAATTAAATTAAAGAAATTTGAAAAAAAATACTTGACAGTTAATAATACTATTAAAATAGACTAAATTTTTTATGGTGTTACATATATTGCAGTAGTAGTGATTGTAGCAATAGCAGCAATAGCAATAGCAGTAACAGTAGTAGCAGTAGCAAAAATAGTAACAGTAGTAGCAATAGCAATAGTGGCAGCTGTAGCAGTAGTACCTGTTATAGCAGCAGTAGCAATAGTAGTAGTAGCAGCAACAATTGAAGTAACAGTAGCAGTAGAATTAATACTAGTAGTAGCACTAGTAGTAGTAGTAGAAGTATTAGTACTAGTACTATAAATACCCACGTACTTGAAAGCTTTTAGCGTCAATCACAAATCAAAACTTGAGTTTCTCAATTAGTCTCTCTTGTTTCTTCCTCTCATATTTCAACAAATTATTATATTCAGCTAGTCTATCTCTTCATCTTTTCTTACAAAAATAAGTCAATCCTAATTGATCATTTTGCCATTTGTTGGTTGATTTGTACATTTAAATTCTTCTTCGATTGAATTAATATGCTAACAAAACTTCTATTTTCTTTATTTAAATTAATTAATTAATTCAAGTAAGGAAATCTAAAAAAAAATATTGAATAGTTAATAATACTATTAAAATAAACTAAATTTTTTATGGTATTACATATAATGCAGTAGTAGCAGCAGTAGTAGTAACAACTGTAACAATAGTAGCAGTAGCAGTATTAGCAGCAACAGTAGTAGTAGTAGTGGTAGTACTAGTAGTAGCTATAGCAGAAATAATAGCAGTAGTAGCAGTAATAGCAATATCAATAATACCTGCTGTAGTAGTAGTAGCAGTAATAATACTATTAAAAGAATATTTATTGTGGTATTATATATAATGCAGTAGTAATAGCAGTAGCAGCAATAGCAGCAGTAGCAGCAGCAGTAGTATTAACAATAGTAGCACTAGCAATGGTAGTAGAAGTAATAAAAATAATAGTAATAGTACCAGTGGTAACAGTAACAGCAGTAGCAGCTGTAGTAATAGTAGTAGCATTAGTAATAGTAGTAGCAGCAGCAGAAGTAACAGTAGTACTAGTAGTAGAAGTAACAGTAGTACTAGCAGTAGCAGTAATATTAGCAGTAATAATAGTAGTAGTAGTAGTAGTAGTAGTATTATTATTAGTACTAGTACCTATAAATACCCATGTACTTGATGGCTTTTAATATTAACCACAAATGAAAACTTGAGTTTCTCAATTAGTCTCTCTTACTTATTCCTCTCATATTTCAACAAATTATTATATTTAGCTAGCCTATCTCTTCATTTTTTCTAACAAAAATAAATCGAGCCTAATTATTTTTTTTGTCATTTGTAGGTTGACTTGTACATTCAAATTCTTTTTCAATTGAATTAATATGATAACGAAACTTTTTTTTCTCATTTAAATTAACTGAAGTAAGGAAATTTGGAAAAAAAAAATTCTGAATAGTTAATAATACTATTAGAATAAATTATATATTTTATATTGTGTTAGATATAATTTTATTAAAAGTTTTAAATAATTTTGTAATCTAATTTTAATAGAAATTATAGTTCGAACTATCTAAGTTTAATATAATTTTATTTGAAGATTTATAAAAAAATTAATTAATCATTTTTAGTATGATTATAATTAAAAAATATATAATAAATAAATAAACTAAAAAATAATTATATGAATCATAGTAAATCTACTCATTTTACAATGTAAGAATTATATTAAGGACAAAACATTATTTTACTGTTCAAATTTTGATCCATTTTCTTTTATAATTATAATTGTGTATTTTATTAAAAAATAGTCTCTAGTTTTTAAATGTTTTTAAATGACTAAAATAGTTAAAAGTAAATATAAAAACTCTTTTAAAGCTAGAAATAATAGAAATATGTTGTCACTTAGACAAAATACAGTAAGAAGTATAATTGAGCTGAAATATTTGATTGTGCATATAATCTTATTGTTGGATCATTAAAATTTACTTCAAGTCAAATTCACATCCAAAATATCGATGAATACATAGAAGCCGGTTGGAAAGTAAGTCATATGATCTTTTGGTTCTTTTTCTTTCCAAATGTGGGTTAAATTTATTCTCAAACTTAATTCAAACTACAATGGAAGGTTAGCAATGATTATTATTATTATTTCCTATTTTTTATAGAGATTTATATTTTTTTAGATTAATATGCATATGTCATTAAAAAAATTATTTTATTAAAATGTGTATTTTTGTCAATATTTTAATTCACTTTGCTTTGCTCGAAAGGACATACCTCTTGAATTTTCTCTTCCCAAAATTTCTAGACGTGGTTTAAAAATATATTCTTATAAATTTAACATTTTTTGCGTAAAAATATGGATATATTAATTTAGTAATTATGCATAATTTATTTTTATTTTTTAATTGAGAAATTTTTTTCATTGATGTTAAATTTGGATGGTCAGTATATGAAGATGAGGAAATTAGATTTTGGCTATCGCAAAGATTTTATTCTTTAAAGCATTTGGCTACTTAAATAAGCTGGGGAAGAGAAGTATTTAGTCCACATAACATACCTAGTCGTCCAATGAGAAATGGTCATTTTCCATTGGGCCTCAGTAACGGAACAAATGCAACATATAATAAAGTAAGAATTGTTGATGAAACTAATCATCATCTTATTGATTTGTGGACACAAAGGATATCAAAATTATGCTTTGAATTTAGAGAGATCTAAAGAGTTTGGTCTTGCATTTTTTTTATGGTGGTCTTGGAAAGTTTAAATGAAATTAATCTTTCTTAAAATCACTTGATAATGTATTATCTTTTCTCTTGAAATAAATTTTTAAATGTTATATGTATAATATACATATTTGTTTTATGTATATGTATATAATATTGAGGTGTGATAGGAAGAAATAAATATAGTAAACTATATTTCCCAAGCCTCCATCCCATCCTTAGTTTTATGTTGGGGTGAGATGTACTATATAATAATGTTTTTTTGAATTTCATTAATATCATTAAGAAATAAGCAAAGCAAGCACAAAGTAAGTAAATTAAACATGAGAATATAAAATTTTTATATTAGAAAAATCCAAATTTTGCAAAACATTAAATTGAACATTTTTATGGTATGACTGGATCTAGTCCGATCAATTCTAGTATAGACTGAGAACGAATTTTGTTATAATTTTTTGGTTTGATTTATTTCATTTCATATCACTTTACTTCATAAAATGACACATATATTCCTCTAATTAATGAATTAAATGCATCTTTTAATTAATTGCGTAAAAAATCAATATTACTTGATGATGTGGCTTACTGTAGTGCGCATTCCACTAACTGTATGTATACATATATATATATCAAATAAGATTAATTCATAAATAATAAAACGTCTAGTGTCTTCATTTTTTTTAAGTAATCAATTCATTAAGAGTTAGGAAAACATTACAGCAATATTGGGATGTAAACTCTCCTAAACATACAAACAAGAATGGGAACGAGCAGTCTACGCAATGTTATGGGCTACCGTTGCCTTGTCTTCGAACCCAACTTATACTTATTGATACATTAGCTCGAAGTGCCAGCAGATACTACAATATTCAATAATGAATCTGAATTCAGAACAATCTTCCCCATTGGTCGTTAAAGCATTTTTTACCATTTGTGCATCCACTTCGACAACGCCCGACCCAGTGATATTGGAGATTATATATTGTAGTGAATTACAGTAGCCAAGTAGTTTAGTTAGATAGGGAGATCGACACCCTCATAACCTGTCAGAGAAAACCATCAATACTCTTTCTATCGAGTCTCGGACGACTTCTACCTATCTTGCATCATAACCTGTGTCAAAAATTATATCGTCCACATTTCATTTCCAGACCCCAGGTGATGGAGCTTCCCATAGCAGGGACCTTGACTTGGTGTGCGAGAGTTGTACCTTGCTTATGTCTTTAACTTAATGTGTCTATCTCCGTTCATACGAAAACTTCCTCGCTAGAAAGATGGAGGTCTAGTCATCGAACATCTTTCAAGTTCACATAAATTAATTCTGCTCAAGTCAGAGGCGCCATAAGCAGCAAAGTATCTCCGTTAACTCCCCCTTTGCCATTTTTTAGCTTGATGTTCCATCCATCTGAATATTTCGTTGGTCTTTCTTACCTGAAAGTGTATACCTAGTTTTTGCCAGCAAGCCCTTACTTTTTTCACAATCAGATAAGACATGCTCAGTTGTTTCCTCCTTGTCACATCTAGGGCGCACGTTCACAATTCCAACCCCTTTCTCCTACAATTTAGATTTTACCAAGGGGATATTATTCAATAATCTCCATGTGAAATTCTTAACGTTGGGGGGGACTTCTGACTGCCACAAATAATTTTACATGTTAAATGATCGTTGTGCATGGTATCCATGGAAACCCACCAAATGCTGGTATGTTAATTTTACGATGTATTTTCCATCCTTCGAGTGACTCCAAATACATTTGTCAGCCTTGCTTCTCAGGCTTATTAGAATACTCATAATGAGATTGACTTCCTCATCCATAATAGACCCCTAACATTTCCGTTGACATTTATTTTTATTTATTAAAGAGTTTCATCTTATGATGTTGTTTTTATCGGTACCATTGAGGGTATTAAGGATTCCTTCTACAACATGGATAGAAAATACTAATCACTTAACACTCACCCATTCCACCTGCAGTAATGGGTATCACTGAACACTTTCTCAAACATGTTTAGTATAGGGCTATGCAGCCTTGCCTGATTTAGGCACATTAGTTACCAAAAATGGCTACACACGCACCCTCATTCTCTAATACATACTAAACGGGTTTCATAGTCTTTCAGTAATTCTTTTATTTTTATTTATTGATATTTTAAATTTTCTTATCCCTTATAGTACTTGCTATAACAGTAGTAGCAATAATAGAAGTAACAGTATTAGTAGTAGTAGTAGTATCAGTACTAGTAGTAGTATTAGTAGTAGTACTAGAAGGAGTACTAGTATCTATAAATACCCATGTACTTGAAAGCTTTTAGCATCAACCACAAATAAAATGAAGTAATAGTACTATTACTGTTGCTAATACTGTTACTACTACTGTTGTTACTACTAATTCTATTGCTAATGCTATTACTACTATTACTTTTACTACTGTTATTACTGCTACTACTACTACAGCAAGTACTATTGATACTACTGTTACTGCTACTACTGCTATTATTTCTACTACAGCTACTAATACTACTATCGCTAGTAATACTACTACTGCTAATACTGCTACTGCTACTGTTGTTACAGCTATTACTATTACTACTACTACTACTGCTGCATTATATGTAACACCATAAAAAATTTAGTTTATTTTAATAGTATTATTAACTATCCAGTATTTTTTTTTCAGATTTCATTACTTGAATTAATTAATTAATTTAAATAAAGAAAATAAAATTTTTCGTTCCATATTAATTCAATTGAAGAGAATTTGAATGTACAAATCAACTTACAAATAACAAAATGATCAATTAGGCTTCATTTGTTTTTGCTAGAAAATATGAAGATAGACTAGCTGAATATAATAATTTGTTGAAATATAAGAGGAAGAAATAAGAGAGACTAATTAAGAAACTCAAGTTTTGATTTGTCGTTGATGATAAAAGCTTTCAAGTACATGGGTATTTGTAGGTAGTAGTACTAGTACTAGTATTATTACTAATACTACTATTACTACTAATACTACTGTTACTATTACTATTGATACTTCTATTGCGGCTAATATTGCTACTACTGCTACAACAGGTATTATTCCTACAACTGCCATTGCTTTTATTGTTATTACTGTTACTATTTTTACTGCTACTCCTATTGGTACTACAACTATTACTATTACTATTGTTAATACTACTATTACTATTGCTGTCACTACTGCTACTACTAGTGTCACTACTACTACATTATATATAACACACAAAAAAAATTATTTATTTTAATAGTATTATTAACTATCCAATATTGTTTTTTTTATATTTTTTTACTTTAATTAATTAATTAATTTAAATGAATAAAAAATAGTTTCGTTGTCATATTATTTCAATTGAAAAAGAATTTAAATGTAAAAATCAACCTATAAATGACAAAATGATCAATTAGTCTTGATTTGTTTATGTTAGAAAAAGTGAAGAGATAAGCTAGCTGAATACAATAATTTGTTAAAATATGAGAAGAAGAAGTAAGACAGACTAATTGAGAAACTTAAGTTTTGATTTGTGGTTCATGCTAAAAGACTTTAAGTACATGGGTATTATAGGTACTACTACTACTAATACTACTACTATAAATGCTATTACTACTGCTACAACTATTACAACAAGTACTACTATAACGGCCCTGGAAATTTAAATGAAATGTATGTATTAAAATCTCAAATGCGGAAGCGTAATAAAAATTTTGATTAACATCCCTTACACAATAACCAAAACGTACTCAAAACATGAAGGAACAAACTAACTAAAAGGGATACTCGAAATAAGAACTATAAATATAACTATGAAGTCTTTAGGCGTCCCTTTCGCCGTCTTCCTGCGGAACGGGCTCGGAAACAACGTCTTCCTGATCTGAAATGGTTAAATAAGGAATGAGCTACACTAGCCCAGTAAAGACATCACACTATCTCACTGCCACGGAAGTAAAGGTGGGTAGAAAACAAAAATGACCAGTGGAGCATAATTTATAACAAACTCATTTATTAACATAAAAACCTTTACTGTCCACTTACCTCGGTGAGATTCATGAAAACAACATACGAAAGCAATAACATTATCATCATCATGAAATCATATAGACTTTATAACATAACACTTACCACGCCTTTGCATTTCAATCATTAAACAACATATTTTCCTCTTTTACCAGCCTACTAGTATCCATGGAGATCCATAGGGGGTCCTCGCTACCCGTGAACCATTAACATTATTAACCTAATTCCAGGGCCGTCCCCATACCCCGTTCGGTATGAGGGTGAAACAAGCCATCCCCATACCCAATCTGGTATGGGCGCCAAAACACATAAGGTCTCCATACCCCATCCGGTATGAGAGACCACGTTCCCGGTAGGGTTCCCTACGGACCCGGCCCGTCCACCATCTCTCAGGATATCTAGTTAGGCTGTCTACATCATCCACTTATCAATTAACATAACCCTTTTGCCTTTTTCCTTAATCTCAATCATCCAATCATACACAACATGTAAACTAGTAATTGATACCAAACAAGACAACACAGTATTGGGTTCGCCATAATACAAACCATAATAAAAGAAACCATGATTCATGCATACGAGACCATAACATAATTACATCAAACATCATACTGCATTTAATACTGAAAATTAGACCAAACAACAACTGACCAACAATGTATCAGACTCAGGCTCCATTGGTAACCTAAATCAATTATGCATCTATAAAGTCACACAGTACAGTTTAATTATTTATTTAGCTTTAATACCGTGATAGGAAATAGGGTGAGGGGTCCTTACTTGTTTTGGGGTCTGAAATCGACTCTACAGTGCACCTACGGGCTGTCCTTAATTTCTCTAAATTTTTCTTGAAAAACTGAAACGCACTACCGGTACCTGCACGTGTCCCAAAAAATCCCAAATCAGACCTAGGGCCCCTTTCAGCCAATATCAGAATTTTGGCACGGCGACTCCGCTGTGCTCCGACGACGGTGCCGCTGTTTGCGGCGGTGATCCGCCTCGAGTTGGCCGTTTTTAGCCATTTTTGGTCGAATTCAGCCAAACATGCATCGGTCTCTGCGATAAAATAACCCTAGGGCCCTCGGTGGGCCAAAAAATTACGAAACACTAAGACTTACCGGCGGCAGTGCTCTCGGGTGTGGCGGCTCCTCCGGCGTGAGTCGTGTTTTGATGTTTGGCTCCGATCAACCTGTAGAGAAAAGAACGGTGATCACAGTGGTATCAAATTTGCATCGAATGGAGGCCGGGAAGGGCCTCATCGGAGGCAAAAATAGATGGGAGTCGCGGCGGAGGCGCCGGACTTCGGTGGGGTTTTTCGGCTGTTTGACTGGTGGTTTGGCTCTAGTTTGGCCATAGGCAGATTCAGCATCGAAAAACGAGCCAGGAGAAGAAAATTTACCTCGATTGGCGGTCAAAAACTTCTCCAGTGCGGCGGCGTGTGGCGGCGGCCGGCTCCTCCAGCGTCTGGTTCTTCTTCTCCGGTGAGGCACTGGCGGCTAGGGTTTTGTGGTCAGGTGTGGGTGGGGTTATTTATACCCTTTGCCTTTTAATGTCAACCGTACATCAAGATTAAATCTGGACCGTCCGATCGCGATTTAATTGGGATTAAATCTGGGCCATCCGTTCTTGATTGAATCTGGGCTGTCTGTACCCGTGAATTTGGGCCGTTCGTGTGCACATTTAATCTGAACCGTTCGTGCGCGCAGGAATGGATCTGGGCCGTCCGATCGCGTGCATGCGAATCGCCCACGTGGCCCGTCCCGTGTCAGCGTTCCTTGCCACGCGACGTGTCCTGGTTGGTCGGGGTTGCTGACCAGGCTGCTGACGTGGCATAACTTTTCTAAATAACGTTTTGACCCCCGGTTTCTGATTTTCTTTTCAAAAACACCCCCAGAATCCAAATTTTCACCCCTTTTTTCCAAAATCAATTTCAATTAAATCCAAATAATATTTTTACCCAATTTTATTATTATTATTATTTTTATTTTCATTAAATTAAATTAAATTAAATAAAAATCTAAAAATTTCAAATACAAAAAAAGAAAAATAAATAAAAATAATAAAAATGATATATATAAAAAAAAAATATCTGGGTGTTACAACTCTCCCCCCCTTAAAGAAATTTGGTCCCCCAAATTTGCCTCTTACTCTTGGTCGAACAAATAGGGATACTGGGCTCGAAATTCTGATTCTAGCTCCCAGGTAGCCTCCCTGGGCGTGTGGTTCTGCCACACGACCTTTACAAATGATATTTCCTGGTTGCGGAGTATCCTGCACTTTCGGTCCGTGATACCGACTGGTACTTCTTCATAAGACAAGTCCTCTTGGAGTGGAAGCGGTTCATGAGCCAAGACATAAGAAGGGTCCAGGTTGTACTCACGTAGCATGGATACGTGGAACATGTTGTGGACTCTGGAGAGATCTGGAGGCAGTGCTAGTCTGTAGGCAGCAGTACCAATCCTGTTTAAGATTTCAAAGGGTCCAATATATCGGGGGTTTAATTTTTCCCTCCTGCCGAACCTACTAATTCCCTTGAAAGGAGTGACCTTAAGAAACACCCGGTCACCTTTCTCAAATGCTAGGTCTCTCCTCCGGGTATCTGCATAACTCTTTTGCCTACTCTGAGCTGTCTGAATGTTCCTTCTGATTTTAACTATTTTGGATGTGGTCTCCTCTACCAACTTCGGGTCGAACAATCTTCTATCGCCCACTTCCTCCCAACAAAACGGTGATCTGCACGGGCACCCATATAGCGCCTCATATGGAGCCATGCCGATGCTTGCTTGGTAGCTGTTGTTGTAGGCAAACTCTATCAAGGGTAGATGGTAGTCCCAATGGCCCCCAGAGTCCAAGACATAAGCTCGGAGCATATCCTCAAGTGTACGAATTGTCCTTTCTGATTGTCTATCAGTATGAGGATGGAAGGCAGTATTAAGAGACAGTTTTGTTCCCATAGCTTGCTAGAAGCTACTCCAAAACCGAGAAGTGAACCTGGGATCCCTGTCGGATACTACTGTCACTGGAACCCCACACAATCTGACTATCTCCTGGATATACATCCTTGCCAACTTGTCCAATGAATCAGTCATCCTGATGGATAGGAAGTGGGAAGACTTGGTAAGTCGGTCAACGATTACCCATATGGCATCATGTCCTGAACGTGCCTTGGGTAGCCCCGATACGAAGTCCATGGTGATATGTTCCCACTTCCACTCCGAGATCGGTAAAGGCTGAAGTCATCCACCTGGGCGCTGATACTCTGCCTTGACCTGCTAATATACCAAGCATTTAGATACAAAGTCGGCTATGTCTCTCTTCATCCCATGCCACCAAAATCGGGGTCGCATGCTTTGGTATATTTTGGTGCATCTTGGATGCATGGCAAACTTCGAGCTATGGGACTGCGTCATGATGTCTCTTTTTAACTCACTGTCATCTGGGACACACACTTTGTCTTGGAAATAAAGTAATCCATTGGCAGAGATTCAGAATTCTGAGCTCACTCCCTGTTCTGCATCCTTCTTGCGGGTTACCAGGGCGGGGTCGACTGACTGGGCTTCTGTTATTCTCTGGATCAACTCGGGCTGGACTGTCAGGCGGCCCAAACATGTGACTCTCTTCAGATCCTATAGTCGAACCTATTGTGTGGCCCCAATTGGTCTGTATTTTGAAACCATCAAATGGGCAAAGATACCTGCACTTTTCCTGCTGAGAGCATCTGCTACCACGTTGCCCTTACCCGGAAGGTATAAGATATCACAATCATAGTCCTTAACGAGTTCCATCCACCTTCTCTGACGCATGTTAAGATCCTTCTGAGTGAATATGTGTTTCAAACTCTTATGATCGATATAGATCTGAAAGGTCTCTCCGTACAAATAATTGCGCCAAGTTTTTAAGGCATGTATGATTGCGGCAAGCTCTAAGTCATGGGTGGGATAGTTTTTCTCATGATTCTTTAACTGTCTGGACCTATATGCTATAACCTTTCCATGCTGCATCAGAACACAACCCAGGCCTAGATAGGAGGCATCACTATAAACTGTATATCCCCCTGATCCACTCGGTAAAGCCAGCATCGGGTGCAGTAGTCAACTGCTTCTTTAATTTTGAAAAACTCCTTTCGCAGTCCTCATTCCACTCAAACTTGGCATTCTTCTTTGTGAGTCGGGTTAGAGGAGCTGCTAGGCTGGAGAATCCTACAACGAACCTGCGATAATAACCTACCATCCCAAGGAAGCTACGGATTTCCTTAACTAATGTCAGCTTCTCCCAGCCAAGTACCGCTTCAACCTTTTCGGGATTCACTGATACCCCTTCCTTTGATATGATGTGTCCTAGGAAGGCGGTCTGCTCAAGCCAGAATCCACACTTACTCAACTTTGCATATAACCTCTTGTTTCTAAGGACCTGCAAAACTTGGGCAAGATGGTGAGCATGTTCTTCTCTGCTTTTTGAGTAGACTAAGATGTCATCAATGAACACGATAACAAATTGATCCAAGAACTCTCTGAAGACCCTGTTCATCAGATCCATAAAGATTGCCGGGCATTGGTTAGCCCAAATGGCATGACCAGGAACTCATAGTGTCCGTACTTGGTTTGAAAGGCCGTCTTGGGGATGTCTTCTATTCTTATCTTCACCTGATGGTAACCTGATCGAAGGTCTATTTTAGAGAAGACCTGTGAACCCTGCAGTTGATAGAGGTCATCAATCTGGGGAAGGGGATACTTGTTTTTGATCGTAACCTTGTTCAATCCTCTATAATCAATGCACAGTCTCAACGTTCTATCTCCCTTCCTCGCAAAAGTGACTCCAGCACCCCAAGGGGACATACTGTGTCTAATAAAATCACTGTCTTGCAATTCAGTGATCTGTTTCCTCAGCTCTTCCATCTCAATGCGACTCATGCGGTAAAGAGCAACTGAAATGGGCTAGGTACCTAGCTGTAGGTCTATAGTGAACTCGACTTCTCTGTCCACTAATAGACTGAGCAGTTCGTCCGGAAACACATCTGGGAAGTCTCAGATTACCAGAATCTCTTGAATATAAATTTCCTTCTTGGGCTTGCCTAGTCAGAGAAAACAGCAAGATTAAGGCACTAGAAGTTAAGAAAACTTGCCATCAAGGAATAAGTACTGAATGATTTTATTAATTTGTAAATGGTTCCTTGTTAGGAGGATTAAATACAACTTTCTTGTTAAAGCAATCTATGGTGGCGTGATACGCCGCTAGCCAATACATCCCTAAGATTACATCAAAAACCCCCGTGTCTAACCCTATCAGGTCTACACTCAGTTTTCTATTTGCTATCTCCACGGTACAAGCCCTGTAGATAACTTCTCCTAGTAGTGTTTCACTTCCGACAGTAGACACAAATAACAATGAATCAAGTTTATTAGGTGATACATTAATTTTAGAAGCAAAAACATGTGAAACAAAGGAATGCGATGCACCAGTGTCAAATAAAACATGAGCAATATGGTCACAGATAGTATACATACCCCGTACCACATCCGGGTTGGCGTCGGGATCCTGCTGGGTAAGGTTGTAAGCTCTGCCCTGGATAGGAGGCCTTCCTTGATTCTGGTTCCTCGGGCACTGTCTTGCATAATGCTGGGCGCTGCCACATATGCGACAAGTGTTGTTGAGGTAGTAGCAGGGTCGGTCCCTGTGATCTCTACCGCAGTGCTGACAGATCTTCCCACGTGCTGCCCCTGGAGCCTGAGGAGGGGCCTGGATGGCTGGTCTGGGCCTCTTATTTGGTTGGGCAGGCATAGTAGGTGCTGGCCTGCGGAACGGAGCTAAGAGTCGGGAACCCCCTCTTGGCTGAGGATGGGTGTTGAAGCTCCTTTCCATGATCTGTGCCTTTGCTAGGACTACTGAATATGTCTTGAGCTCCAGTAGTAACAAGTGTTGCCTGATCTCCAGGCGGAGACCCCACTGGAATCTCCTGGTCTTTCGGCCCTCATCCATAACTGTCTCCGGGGAGTATCGGCCCAGCTCTAGGAACTTACGAGCATATTCTGATCTTCTCATGTTTCCCTGGACCAGTTGAACAAACTCCATTTCCTTTAGGTGTCGGATGTGCTCAGGGAGATACTCGGCATGGAAGGCCACTAAGAACTGCTCCCAAGTGACTAGTGTAGGCAGGGTGGTCTGCTTGAGCTCCCACCAACATCCTGCTTCCCCTACCAGCATGTAGGAAGCAAGGGCGGCTCTCTGCTCAGGAACTACTCCGAAGGTCCTGAAAGCTCTCTCAGTCTCCGCCAGCCAGTACTGGGCCTCTTCAAAAGAGGATCCCCCTACAAAGGTGGAGGGGTTCAGTCTCTTGTATCTCTCTATGTAGCCCGGGTCAATCAAGGAAGGAGCGGGGTCCCGTGGAAGAGGGACTTGACCCGGCTGGGGATAGACTGGGGGGTCCTGTGGTGGCACCTGCTGATATGATGGGGGCACTGGGTTGTACTGTGGTGGTGCTGGGTAGTACCGTGGCTAGGGCACCGGGTTGTACTGCGGCAGTGGTGCCGGGTGGTACTGTGGAGGGGCAGGCTCGTGTCGGGGTGGCTCGGGATCAGCCTGCTGTAGCGGAGGCTTAACCTGCGGTAGTGGAGGAGGGTCGGGTAACTTTCTTCTCTCCTCTCGCCCTTGCTGGGCAGCTATGAACCCTTCCATCATCTCAAATAATCTGTCTACATCCTCCCGAAGTGAATTATCCCGGGTCGCTCGGTTTAGCGGGGGTCTTCCTCTCCTCATTTCTTTACACCTGCATTTCATAAGGAATGGTTGAGTAACGACTTATCGGTGAGTATTTCTCTAAGCATTATTGTGTAAGGGATGGGTCCGAGGAACGCGACTTTGATACCAACTATAACGATCTCGAAAATTTAAATGAAATGTATGTATTAAAATCTTAAATGCGGAAGCGTAATAAAAATTTTGATTAACATCCCTTACACAATAACCAAAACGTACTCAAAACATGAAGGAACAAACTAACTAAAAGGGATACTCGAAATAAGAACTATAAATATAACTATGAAGTCTTTAGGTGTCCCCTTCGCCATCTTCCTACGGAACAGGCTTGGGAACAACGTCTTCCTGATCTGAAATGGTTAAATAAGGAATGAGCTACACCAGCCCAGTAAAGACATCACACTATCTCACCGCCACGGAAGTAAAGGTGGATAGAAAACAAAAATGATCAATGGAGCATAATTTATAACAAACTCGTTTATTAACATAAAAATCTTTACTGTCCACTTACCTCGGTGAGATTCATGAAAACAACATACGAAAGCAATAACATTATCATCATCATGAAATCATATAGACTTTATAACATAACACTTACCACGCCTTTGCATTTCAATCATTAAACAACATATTTTCCTCTTTTACCAGCCTACTAGTATCCATGGGGATCCATAGGGGGTCCCCGCTACCCGTGAACCATTAACATTAGTAACCTGATTCCAGGGTCGTCCCCATAACCCGTCCCCATACTTTGGTAGATTTAACAATTGTAATTTTTCTTTAGAAAATTTTACAATAATTTTTCATTGACGACCATATAAGATATTCAAAATTTATTGTAGGTTATCTTCTGTTATAGTTATTTATAATCAAAAGGTAATCTATTTTCTAATATAAATTACCCGAATTTTACGGGATGTTGTATCTGCTAATACTAAATTTTTTATTTTTTAATATTTGCTATAATAATTTGGTTATTTTGGTATAATTAACAATAAATACTATTATATAGTGACTTTCTTTAGAAAATTTAATATCATATAAAATAATGTTAAATAATTTGGTTACTCGTATTTTACAATAAATTGCATTTAATTTGGTTACTTGTATTTGACAATAAATTGCATTAATGAGTATAAAAGATATCCAAAATCCCATTATAGTTATTTATAATTAAAAAGTAATATATCTTCTGCTATAAATTATCCAGATTTTACGGGATACTATATCCACTAATACTATAATTTCATATTTCTTACTTAATATTCTCTATAGTACAAAATTAGTTAATAGAGATTTCATCTTTCAACTCTATATATAGGTTAATACACTTAAAGTTTCTCTCATTCTTCTCAAAATCATAGTTTCTTAGTTATAAATTATGTTTAATTTTAGCGAAGTAGTAGAAAAAGACAACGAAGACGAAGACGATGATAGAGAAGAAACATTTGCACAATTTTTATACCGTCGAATCAGTAATTAACCAAAACATGCCTCTACAACTAGGTATTTTACAACTTATCCTACTTGATTATCTCAGTTATTTTTATACAGTACTTTAAACCAATAAAAATATTGTCCATTTTACAATATGAATAAACAACTATTAAATATTTAAATAATTTGATTGGATAATGTATATTGAAGATATATACTTGCATAAACAATATTTTATATTTATATTTATATTTATCTCATTTTTTGTGGATCATAAACTTTAATGTTTTGCTAATTTCATTTTTATAAGATAGTACTGCAATTATATATATGTATATATATAAATTTATATATTTTTTTGTACAATATACCATTGAATTTATTTTATTTTTTGTGGATCATAAACTCTGATGCATTTACCATTGAGTTCATTTTATTTTTTTGCGAGTTACCCGAAACTTATTTTAACTTATTTTTAATTGTGAATATTTAAGATTGGAACTGCTGGAGTTGGACTGTTTGGAAGTTCCTTCCAAATACTAGTTCAATTTTCAATAAAGACGAGAGGTGGTGAAGTGTCATGGTGATGGCTACCGCGGACGAAGAGGAGAATGATAGGGTAAAGAAAGGTAGTAAGTAGGGTTTGAGTTGTCTATATGCATCATTATGCATATTGCACTCTTTCCCACCAGAAAAAGAATGACACTCCCAAGTATTTATCAAAATAAGAATGTATACATTCATCAACTAGGTGATACATATATTAATTAAGAGCATATATATAATGACCGTTAAGAAAGGATGTGGAATTGCACTGCCAGAGCTATTCGAGGCTGGAACTGATAGAGTTGGATCATTTTGAAGTTGCTTGTAGGATCTAGTGCAATTTTAATTAAAGAGGAGAGATGATGAGGTGTCATGGTGATGGTTACCACCAACAAAGAGGAGAATGATAGACTTAATGAAGGTAGTAAGTAGGGTTTGAGTTGTAAGCAAATGTATACAATTTTCAAGAGAATAATAAATATCTATGTGCATCAATGTGTATATCGTGCAACTTTTTAGCAACAAGAAAATGTTATTGACAAGTATTTATAACTTTTTTTTAGTAGAAATACATATATTCTGTAACACCGAGGGCCGGAATTTAGCCCTGGGGTAATCAAATTATATTAATAAATAATTTTAAAAAGTCTAAATTTTAATTTTTCATTGAATTTTGAAGAAATATGCGTTTTGGGTGTGTTTGAAAATAATCTTCAAAAGTCAGGGCCAAACTAGAAATAAGGAATGACCTATTTGAAAAGAAAATTGGAAAACTTCGATGAAAGTATAAAAAATGGAAACCAGGCCACATAGGACTACCACATCAGTAGCACGACCAGTCACCGTGCGCCGCGTGGCAGACATAAATTTATTCTCAAACTTAATTAAAACTACAATGGAAGGTTAGCAACGATTATTATTATTTTTTTAGTTTGATTTATTTCATTTCATATTCTTATATTCATACGTAGAAGAATATGTATATTCTTATTTACATTCAATTTTTCTATATATTAATAAAAATATATATTCTTATAAATATATTTATTTATTTCGTATCACTTTACTTCATAAAATGACACATATATTCATCTAATTAATGAATTAAATGCATCTTTTAATTAATTGCGTAAAAAATCAATATTACTTGATGATGTAGCTTATTGTAATGCGCACTTCACTTACTGTATTTATACATATATATATCAAATAAGATTAATTCATAAATAATAAAAAGTCTAGCGTCTTATTTTTTTTAAGTAATCAATTGATTAACAGTTAGGAAAACATTACAACAATATTGGGAGGTAAACTCTCCCAAACATACAAACAAGAATGGGAACGAGCAGTCTACGCAATGTTATGGGCTACTGTTGCCTTGTCTTCGAACCCAACTTATGGATACATTAGCTCGAAGTGCCAGCAGAGTCCTACATTCTTCAATAATGAATCTAAACTCAGAACAATCTTCCCCATTGGTCGTCAAAGCATTTTTTACCATTTGTGCATCCACTTCGACAACGCCCGACCCAATGATATTGGAGATTATATATTGCAGTGAATTACGGTAGCCAAGTAGTTTAGTTAGATAGGGAGATCGACACCCTCATAACCTGTTAGTGAAAATCATCAATACTTTTTATGCCGAGTCTCGGACGACTACTCCCTATCATGCCTCATAACTTGCGTCAAAAATTGTACCATCCACATTGAATTTCCAGACTCCATGCGATGGAGCTTCTAACAGCAGGGACCTTGACTTGGTGCCCGAGAGTTGTACCTTACCTTTGTCTCTAACTTAATTTGTCTGTCTCCATTTTTGCAAAAAATTCCTCGCTAGAAAGATGGAGGTCTAATTACCAAACGTCCTTCAAGTCCACAGAAATTTATTCCGCTCAAGTCAGAGGCACCATAAGCAGCAAAGTATCTCCCTTAACTCCTGCTTTGCGATCGTTTTAGCTTGATGTTCTATCCATTTGATTACTTCATTAGTCTATCTTGTCAGGAAGTGTATACCCAGTTTTCGCCAGCAAGCCCTAGCTTTTTTCACAATCAAAGAAGACATGCTCGGTGGTTTCCTCCTTGTCACATCCAGAGCGCACGTTCACAATTCCAATCCCTTTCTCCTACAGCTTAGATTTTACCTGGGAGATATGATTCAGCAATCTCTATGTGAAATTCTTAACTTTGGGGGGGAATTCTGACTACCACAAATACTTCCACATGTTAAATGATCGTTGTGCATGGTTTGCATGAAAACCTATCAAATGCTGGTATGCCAATTTTACGATGTATTTGCCATCCTTCGAGTGACTCCAAATACATTTGTCAGCCCTGCTTTTCAGGCTTATCAGAATACTCGTAATGAGATCGACTTCCTCATCCACAATAGACCCCTAACATTTTCATTGACATTTATTTTTATTTATTAAAGAGTTTCATCTGATGATGTTATTTTTACCGATACCATTGAGGGCATTAAGGATTCCTTGTACAACATGGATAGCAAAAACTAATCTTTAACACTCAAATCCCCATTCCACCTGTAGTAATGGGCATCACTGAACACTTTCTCAAACATTTTCGGTATGGGGCTTCGCAGCCTTATCTGACTAACGCACATCAGTTACCAAAAATGGCTACACATGCACCCTCCTTCTCTAATACATACTAAACGAGTTTCATAGTCTTTCAGAAATTCTTTTATTTTTATTTGTTGTTATCTCAAATTTTCTTATCCCCTATTGTAATATTCCTTAGCTTATTTATATTATTATGATTTTATTGCTTATTTGGTTCCTTTTTATTTTTTTAATTAGGATTTCTTTTATTTGTAATTTAACTAAATATCTTTTTTTAATTCTAAATTTCATTTATTATTCCAAAAACTTTGTTATCATATCACTTTACCACTTTGGTCAATGATTCATAATTTAATTGTCTATTTATTTTATTCATGTAATTTCTAAATGTACATACTTTGGTTCTCCATTTGCTTTATTAAGGTATAATTATTATTTTAGTATTCTATTATTTTCAATTTATTGTTCTAATGACCTTCTTTGTTGATTAATTTCATACGTATTTAAACAAGTTTAGTGGCAGACTTCTACTTACCTATGTGTTTCTCTTAGTCTATGAAGTTCTTGAATTTTTTATTTTAAATCACTAAGCTTGTGATTAAAATTTCAAAATCATTTTTTTGTGTTCAATTGTTGGTTATTTCCTTCATTTTTTTTTATTTTTCCATATGTACATACATATGATTATATATATATATATCCACAGCGCACATATTTATATACTTGAAATTTTTTTGTACATGTAACTACGCCCCTATAAATATATGTATTCATAGTAACATATACTGGAATGGCCCGTACTCTAGATGGAGTAACGAGTATCCATGCATATCAATCACAAATTGATGTTAAGTCGAATTAACATAAAATGCGGAAAAATTAACTTTCTCTATGACTTCTTCCCTTACAACATTGGTGAAATTTAAAATAGTTAGCCCATAACATGAGATGTTAACACTTTCAAAAAGCAAGATAATGGTTTAGAGTTTGAAAACTTAAGTTGACACTAACTGATGTTAACATATATCCTCCACACCCTATAGATCTCATTATTCATGCTAATCTTGAGTTTTTTCTTGGTTTTCGTGCTTTGAAAAATGAGAATAAATGAACTACACATGCTCAATAAAAATAATTTAATACCCTAACATCCAAGACTAAAAATCGAATACTTCTCTTCTCTTTTTTCTTTTATTTGTAATGGTCATAGCTGATAGTATTGTTAAATGGTTACAATTATGACTATAGTTTTATTTTCTCCATTTACAATGACAATGCACACCCATTGTTTTCACAATGTACTACAATAACATCAACACGATATTCAATAATACAGTATGGTTTACGCTTACACTCACAGAACAACACATTTGTAAGCTGTATGTTGTCTTAATAGTTTTGTGTGTGTGAGTGGCCAAATATGGGTTAGATTTCACATCATTTCCTTGTCACATTATCTACTGATTTTCTTTAATGTGCTAGTGGCAGAGGCATGTTTATCTCTGGCCAAGAAAAGTGAAGAGGCAAAGGTGTGTATGCTTCTGCCACTGGCGACCTACACATCGAGGAAGAAAGATCGTGCAAGACTCCTTTCGCCCCTCCCTATGAAACACAAAGGGAGGGAAGGAAATTAGTGCAGGAAGAGAAAGAGAAAGAGAGAGAGAGAGAGAGAGAGAGAGAGAGAGAGAGAGAGAGAGAGAGAGAGAGGAAAATAGAGAGAGAAGGGCTACGGTTACCATTAATCAACAACTGAGAGAGGAGAGGAAGAAGAAGAAAAAGAAGAAGAAAGCAGAGGAGAGGCCGATGCTGCTCGCAATGGTGAGAAGAAGATGATCTGCATGATAGCTCGATGTGTGTTTTGCTATTCTACGGCTTCTTTCGGTGCGATTCCACTATATTTGTGTTGAATCTAAGGGCGCAAAGTGCTCTATGGTGACTTTTGGCCAATCCATTGTAGTGATCGGTGGCAAATGGTGGTGGCGCATGGCTATTTGATGGAGGTGCGTGTGGAGGTGCACGGACTTCTGGTGGTTGTGCATAGTAAGTCCCAGGAACCCGGTTCGGGTAGGTGAGTTCAAAAAACCTTGATGGTTTAACATTTTACATTAGGGTTAATTAATCCTATTTACTTTTAATGCAATAAATTATTTATTCGGTTTAGAATTAGGGATAAGTCTGGACACGGGTGTTTGAAATTAGGGGTATAATCAATTCATTACTAACCCAATACTATCACTATAATAGGTTAATCTTGTACATCAGAGATAATTCCACGAACAAGATTTAGACAAATCAAGTAAGTGCGTAAGCGATTACAAATGTAGTTTAATCTTTCTAAGATACTAAAACTGTGATGTTCAATAATTGATAATTAGGTGTAGGATTCTGAAAAGATTTTACTATTGATTGTTGTATTCCTATTTATGTTTACTACTAAAATTACTGATGAATTATTTTGCTATGTAATTCGGAGTATATTAAGGATATGTAGAAGAGTCTAGGCTGGTGAATAGTTACAGTATGCGTGTTATAGGTATAGAATATATTAAATAATAAAAATTAAAAAATTTATTAGAGAGTTAAAATAAATAAATAGAAATTAAAAGATTTGGAAAACCCATTTAACTGGTATCAACGAGGAGTGGGTGTGTGTATAGCCTTTTATCGTGTGACTGTGGTGAACCCTACCTGTGGATACGACTTTAGCGAGACATGGCGAAGTGACAACTACTATGAAACTGTAAACTGTGAACTGAATTGTAACGTATTAACGTCGTAGAGGGGATCCTTACTGCTCTCATTGATACTAGCAGAAATGGCATCTTGCAATGAAACTATTGTTAATAGGATATAAATCGATACGAATAAATAGAGAGTCATGCGTAATATTTCTAGTATTGAAATACTAAATTAATATCTACTAAATTGCTTACTGTCTAAATTGTGATACTGAATACTAAATTATGTTATTTATTGAACTGTTTATACCTTGAGTTATATACTAAAATAATGAATTTTGAATCTTTATTAAATAAACTGATTTATAAGATTTGATTAATAAATTTGGGTGTAGATACCACATGCTTTCTGAATTAAAGAGAAAAGTGTTGAACTATCTCCATCGGTAGTTTTATGTTTTCTACCAACTTGGACAGATTATCCTATTATTTGTTTGTACTTACATGCTCATTGAGCATATTAAGCTCACCCTATTTATTATTCATTTGTTTTCATATCAGGATATTTAGAACCCCACTCTTGTACAATGAAAGACTTGTTAAACGATCATTTAATTTTTATTTTAATTCAAACAGTACTTAATGTTAATTATTTTATTTTTAGTGAGTATTTATTTTACTTTAGACATGCCTCCTGGATATTGAATATTTTGAGCTAAGTATGCAGGGTATGTACTTATTATTATTTTAAAATTTGTTACGTGAAGTATTCTTATAGATTATTTTATCATGATATGGTGTATGTACGATCAGGACTCTACATGAGAGTTCGAGCTATTACAGTTTAAATATGTGTTTCACATTCAATATAAAATGGTGTATGCTGAGTTAGAAAACAGAGTGGTGGAAAACACCAAAGGATTGCTGGTACATAAAAATAGAATGTGCATGAAGTGGTTGTTGATATTATCGTTCTAGTTACTATGTGGGTATGCAGATTGGAGGCAGATTAGTATGGAATTATTAAGGAGAAGAAAATGAGCACTTAGGGACTATGAGTGGGAAAAATTAAGTTGAACATAGGTTGAAGAATGAGGAAAAATACCCTGAAATAGGTAAACTAGAATGTGAAAGATGGAACTGCAAATGATAAGGTTAAAAATAGAGAATATGTAACAGATGGTTCTTGTGTTATGAGGGTGTTTTAACCTGCAAAGGAGTGGTTGAAAGGGGTGACTGGGTAGACCAAGGATGAGGTAACATATGGGTTATAAAATAGGAGCTGCCATGGTAATTATGCTAAAATTCAAGTGAAATTTAGGTAGTAGTGTGATGGGAACCATATAAGCAGAGGGATAAATGGCTATTTGAGTGGGAGGGTGATGACAAAGAGTAGAGAGACTATTGGGGACAAGTCAGGGAAGTGAATAACGAGCTATTTGTACCTATGAGCTTTGGGGAGAGTCTAAGATATCTAGAATTTTCCTATAGAGGGAAAAAGGGACTAAATAGAGTGAGAGAGAGAGTTGACGGTGACTCCGATTTAGGAATTTTATTGACTTTAATACATTTTTTAAATCTAAATTTAACTTTATGGGCATGCGTAGGCTCATTCCTGTTTATTTACAGATGCAATGAAGCAGGAATCAGGACATGATTCACCACCAGTGGAATCCAATACATTAGGCGATACAAGGAGAGAATAAGCGAGATTTATGCCATTATACTCATAAAGACATAACAGCTAAAATTAAAACACATCTATAAGAACATCTTTGTTATTCACTATGGTATAGTGTATGTTAATAGGAAGCTAAGAGTACGTGATAGGTAAGTACGTGGAGGAGGTTATGCCTTTTACATGTATATTTGTCAGGAATATTTTGACTGTATTGAATTAGATGATGATGAATTTGACAAGTATGTATTAATTGGTAATTTAAAATAGGAAAAAAAAAAGTTTGTTGTCACATTAATTCAATTGAAGAAGATTTTGAATGTATAAATTAACCTATAAATAGAAAAATGATTAATTAATCTTCATTTGTTTTTGTTAGAAAAAATGAATAGATATGCTAGGTATAATTAATTAATTTAAATGAAGAAAAAAAAGTTTCATTGTCATATTAATTCAATTGAAGAAGAATTTGAATGTAAAAATCAACCTACAAATAGTAAAATTATCAATTAGGGTTGATTTATTTTTATTAGAAAAAAATGAAGAAATAAACTAGCTGAATATAATAATTTGTTGAAATATGAGAGCAAGAAGTAAGAGAGACTAATTGAGAAACTTAAGTTTTGATTTGTGGTTAATGCTAAAAGCTTTCAAGTATATGGGTATTTGTAGGTACTACTACTACTACAAATGTTATTTCTACTACTAATACTACTGCTGCTACTACTACTACTGTTACTTCTATTGCTGCTTCTACTGCTAGTGTTACTTCTATTGTTGCTACTACTGCTACTACTGCTAAAGCTGCTACTACTACTACTACTACTATTTTTACTACTACTACTATACTGCTACAACTATTGTTACTACTAATATTGCTATTACTACTGCATTGTATGTAATAACATAAAAATTCAAGTTTATTTTAATAACATTATAACTATCCCAATTTTTATTTCATATTTCTTTACTTGAATTAATTAATTAATTTAAATAAGAAAAAAAAGTTTGTTGTCATATTAATTTAATTGAAGAAGATTTTGAATGTATAAATCAACCTAAAAATAGAAAAATGATCAATTGGTTTCATTTGTTTTTGTTAGAAAAAATGAAAAGATAAGCTAGTTGAATATAATAATTTGATGAAAGATGAGAGGAACAAGTAAGAGAGACGAATTAAGAAACTCAAGTTTTGATTTGTAGTTGATGCTAAAAGCTTTCAAGTACATAGATATTTATAAGTACTACTACTACTACTACTAATCCTACTACTACTACTATTACTTCTGCTACTTCTACTCTTATTGTTACTTCTATTGCTGCTATTACTGCTACTACTGCTAAAGCGGCTACTGCTACTACAGCTATTACTGCTACTATTTTTACTATTGTTACTACTACTATTAGCACTACTACTACTACTATACTGCCACAACTATGCTGCTGCTACTACTGGTACTGCACTGCATTATATGTAATAACACAAAACATAAAGTTTATTTTAATGGCATTATTAACTATCCCGCATTTTTTTCAAATTTCCTTACTTGAATTAATTAATTAATTTAAATGAGAAAAAAAAAGTTTTTTTTTTCATATTGATTTAATTGAAGAAGATTTTAAATGTATAAATCAACTTACAAATGACAAAATGATCAATTAGGCTTGATTTGTTTTTGTTAGAAAAAATGAAGAGATAGACTAGCTGAATGTAATAATTTTTTGAAATATGAGAGGAAGAAATAAGAGAGACTAGTTGAGAAACTCAAGTTTTGATTTATGGTTGATGCTAAAAGCCTTCAAATACATGAGTATTTGTAGGTACTAGTACTATTACTCTACTACTAATACTACTGCTACTACTATTACTACTACTACTTTTACTGCTGTTATTACTGCTACTACTACAACAACATGCACTACTGCTACTACTATTATTTCTATTACTGCTAATACTACTACTACTACCACTGTTACTATTACTACTACTAAAACTGTTTTGCTATTGCTATTGCTATTACTGTTACTACTACTCCTACTGCTATTGCTACTACTGTTACTATTTCTACTACTGCTACTACTACTATTACTACTACTATTGCTAATATTGCTACTACTGCTGCTACTACTGCTTCTACTGCTGCTACTACTACTATTACTGCATTATACGTAACACCACAAAAAATCTAATTTATTTTAATAATATTGTTAACTATCCAAATTTTTTTTCATATTTTCTTACTTCAATTAATTAATTAATTTAAATGAAATAAAAAGTTTCGTTTCCATATTAATTCAATTGAAGAAGATTTTAAATGTACAAATCAACCTACAAATGACAAAATCATCAATTAGGCTTGATTTGTTTTTATTAGAAAAAATGAATAGATAGGTTAGCTGAATATAATAATTTGTTGAAATATGAGTGAAAGAAATAAGAGAGACTAATTGAGAAACTCAAGCTTTGATTTGTGGTTGATGCTAAAAGCTTTCAAGTACATGGATATTTATAGGTACTAGTACTACTACTAATGCTATTGCTATAGCTACTACTTTTACTTCTATTGTCTCTACTACAACTACTACTGTTATAGTAAATACTATAGCTACAGCCACCACTATTGCTATAGTTACTACTGCTACTAGCACTGTTAGTACTACTACTGCTATTGTTACTACTGCTACTAGCACTGTTAATACTACTACTGTAACACCCAAAAAAAATACTAATAATAAATTTTTTTTCGGGGTATTGGAATCTTTTTTTTTGGATTTTATTTTATTTTAATGGTTAATTTATTTTGTAATAATTATGTGTTTAACTTAATTTAATTTAATTTAATAAAAATAAAAATGAAAATAATGAAAAAATAGGGTAAAATTATTTTTGGGATTTAATTAAAATTGATTTTGGGAAAAAGGGGTAAAAATTTAGATTCTGGGGGTTTTCTGAAAGGAAAATCAGAAACTGGGGGTCAAAACGCAATTTAGAGAAGTTGTGCCACGTCAGCAGCCCTGGCCAACCAAAACACGCTGCGTGGCAAGGAAGCTGACGCGGGAGACAACATGGGATGGAGCCACGTGAGCGATCCGCGTGCACGCGATCGAACGGCCTAGATCTCACGCGTCCGGACGGCCTAGATCTCACGCGTGCGGACGGCCTAGATTGAATTACACACGGACAACCCAGATTTATTCCTATTTTAATCGCTATCAGACGGTCTAGATTAAGTCGTGATGAACGGCTGAGATTAAAAAGGGAAGATTATAAATAACCTCACCCACATCCGACCCCAAACCCTAGCCACCAGTACCCTCGCCGGAGAAGAAGAACCAGTCGCCGGAGGAGCCGGTCGCCGTCACCCGCCACCGCACTGGAGGGTTTTTGGACGGCCAAACGAGGTAAATTTTCTCCCTTTGGCTCATTTTTCAATGCTGAATCTGCCTATGGCAAAATCGGAGCCAAACCACTGGCCAATTGGCCGGAAAACACCGCTGAAGTCCAGCGGCGCTGCCGCGACTTCTCTCAGTTTTTGCCTCCGATGAGGCCCTTTCCAGTTCCCATTCGATGCAATTTTTACACCACTGTGATCACTGTCATTTTCTCTATAGGTTGACCGGAGCAAAACATCAAACCGCGAAACCAATGCAAGTTTGGCCGAATTCGACCAAAAACAGCCAACCCGAGGTGGATCACCACCGCGGACGGCGGTGCCGTCGCCAGAGCACAGCGAAGCCGTCGTGCTGGAATTCCAATATTGGCAAAAAAGGGGCCCTGGGTCTGATTTGGGGTTTTTTGGGAAACGTGCAGGTAATGGTAGTGCGTTTCAGTTTTCCATAAAAAATTCAGGGAATTTAGGGACAGCCCGTAGGCGCATTGTATAGCCGATTTCAGACCCCGAAACAAGTAAGGATCTCTCACTCTATTTCCTATCATGGCATTAAAGCCTAATAAATGATAAAACGGTATTTTATGACTTTATAGATATGTATAATTGATTGAGGTTGCCAATGGAGCCCGAATCTGATATATTGTCGGTCAGTTATTGTTTGATCTATTTTTCAGTATTAAATGCAGTATGGTATTTGATGTATTTATTTTATGATTTCGTATGCATGAATCATGGTTTCTTTTATTATGGTTTGAATTATGGTGAACCCGATGTTGTGCTGTTTTATTTGGTGTTATTATTGGTTTACGTGTTTGTGTATGATTGGAAAATTGAGACCAAGGAAAATGGGAAAAAGGTTATGTGAATTGATAAATGGATAATGTGGACAGTCTGATTAGATATCCTGGGAGATGGTGGACGGATCGGATCCGTAGGGAATCCTACCGGGAATGTGGTCTCTCATATCGGACGGGGTATGGAGACCTTATGTGTTTTGGCGCCCACACCGGACGGGGTATGGGGATGGCCCGTTTCACCTTCATACCGGATGGGGTATTGAGGTTTATGGTTTTGGCGTCCATATCGGACGGGGTATGGTGACGGCCCGTTTCACCCTCATACCGGACGGGGTATTGAGGTTCATGGTTTTGGCGCCCATACCAGACGGGGTATGGGGACGGCCCTGGAATCAGATTATTAATGTTAATGATTCACGTGTAGCGGGGACCCCCTATGGATCCCCACGGATACTAGTAGGCTGGTAAAAGAGAAAATTTGTTGTCTGATTATTTAATTGCAAAAGTATAACATGTGTTATGTTACAAAGCGTATATGATTTTATGATGGTTATAATGTTATTGTTTCTATATGTTATTTTCACAAATCTCACCGAGGTAAGTGGACAGTAAAGATTTTTATTATTAATAAATGAGTTTGTTGTAAATTATGCTTCATTGGTCGTTTTTATTTTCTACCAACCTTTACTTCTGTGGCAGTGAGATAGTGTGATGTCCTTACTGGGCTAATGTCGCTCATTCCTTAAATAACCATTTCAGATCAGGAAGACGTGGTTCCCGAGCCCGTTTCGCAGGAAGACAGCGAGTTAGACGCCTAAAGATTTTATAGTTCTATTTATAGTTTTTATTTCGAGTATTTCTTTTAATTAGCTTATTTTTTTATATGTTGAATACGTTTATGGCTATTGTGTAAGGGATGTTAATCAAAATTTTTATTTTGCTTCCGCACTTAGAATTTTTAATACATACATCTTCATTTTAATTTCTGGGGCCGTTACAACTACTGCTATTACTTCTGCTGCTACTGCTACTACTACTACTACTACTGCTACTGCATTATATGTAAAATCACAAAAAAAACTAGTTTATTTTAATAGTATTATTAACTATCCACTATTTTTTTTCAGATTTTCTTACTTGAATTAATTAATTAATTTAAATGAGGAAAAAAAATTTTTATCATATTAATTCAATTGAAAAAGAATTTGAATCTACAAATCAACCTACAAATGGTAAAATGATAAATTAGCCTTAACTTGTTGGTAGAAAAAAAAAATGAAGAGATAGGCTAGCTGAATATAATAATTTGTTGAGATATGAAAGGAAGAAGTGAAAGATACTAATTAAGAAACACAAGTTTTTATTTATGGTAGATACTGAAAGCCTTCATGTACATGGGTATTTATAGGTACTAGTACTCCTTCTACTACTACTACTATTACTATTACTACTACTAATATTACTGCTACTGCTACTACTATTACTTCTATTGTTGCTACTACTGCTACAACAGGCACTATTGATACAGTCGTTACTACTGCTATTGCTATTGTTGTTATTATTTCTATTACTGCTACTACTTGTTACCACGACTGTTACTACTACTACGGCTAATACTGCTACTACTACTGCTGCTACTACTACTGCCACTACTATTATATTATATGTAACACCACAAAAAAATCTAGTTTATTTTAATAGTATTATTAACTATTCAGCATTTTTTCAGATTTATTTACTTGAAATTAATTAATTAATTTAAATAAGAAAAAAATTGCCATATCAATCCAATAAAACAAGAATTTGAATGTACAAATTAACCTACAATTTGCAAAATAATCAATTAGGATTGATTTTTTTTTTGTTAGAAAAAAAGAAAAAATAGGCTAGTTGAATATAATAATTTGTTGAAATATAAGAGGAAGAAGTAAGAGATGAAATATAAGAGGAAGAAGTAAGAGAGACGAATTGAAAAACTCAAGTTTTGATTTGTGGTTAATACTAAAAGTTTTCAAGTACATGATTATTTATAGGTACTACTACTATAACCACTATTACTACTACTACTATTGTTGCTGCTATTATTGCTAAAGCTGCTACTGCTGCTACTACTACTACTGCTAAAGCTGCTATTGCTGCTATTGCTACTACTGCTACTACTTTTACTACTGCTATTACCACTGCTACTACTACTACTACTATTGTTACAGCTACTGCTGCTACTACTACTGCTGCTACTACTACTGCTGCTACTACTAATGCACTATATGTAATAACACAAAAAATGTAGTTTATTTTAATAACATTATTAACTATCCAGCATTTATTTCAACTTTTCTTGAATTAATTAATCAATTTAAATAAGGAAAAAAAGTTTTGTTGTCATATTAATTCAATTGAAGAAGATTTTGAATGTACAAATCAACCTACAAATTGCAAAATAATAAATTAGGCTTGATTTGTTTTTGTCAGAAAAAATGAAGAGATAGGCTAGCTAAATAAAATAATTTATTGAAATATAAGAGGAAGAAGTAAAAAAGACTAATTGAGAAATTCAACCTTTGATTTATAGTTGATGTTAAAAGCCTTCAAGTACATATGTATTTATAGGTAATAGTAGTACTACTACCATTAGTACTACTACCAATAATATTATTATTACTTCTACTCTGCTACTACTGTTGTTATTACTACTACTGGTTTAACTACTACTACTGCTAATATTGCTCATACTCCTACTGCTACTATAGCTACTACTACTACTACTGTTGCTGCTACTGTTACTGCTAATATTGCTACTGCTGCTATTAGTGTTGTTGTTACTAATACTGCTACTACTACTGCTGCTTATTGCTACTGCTACTACTACTTATTCTTCTTGTTCTTTTCTTTTGCTGCATTCTAGAGTGCAACCAGGCGAGCACTACTCTTACAGCTACATTCCTGGTCCATTTCTTTTTTTTGTCTTCTTCAATTTTCTGTATTTTATTTTTTTCCTGTACAACTTAATTTTTTTGCTTCTTGTTGCTGATTTTTAATAATAAGTTGTTAAGTATTATTTTATTTTTTAATAATAAAAAATTAATTAATCTTTGTTAATAATTAGTTAATTCATCAAAATATTAGATCATTCAATTTAATAATACTGCTAGTGTTAGTTAATTCGTCAAAGTAAGAGAAATTAATTGAGAAACTTAATTTTTGATTTGCAGTTAATGTTAAAAGCATTCAAGTACATGAATATTAATAGGTACTAGTACTAATACTACTATTACTACTACTAATGCTACTATTGGTACTAATATTACTGTTACTGCTAGTACTACTGTTACTTCTACTGCTTCTACTACTATTACCATTGTTACTACTACTGCTACAGCTGCTACTGCTACTACTGTTATTATTACTACTACTTCTATTACTACTACTACTACTACTAATACTGCTACCATTACTACTGTTATTGTTGCTACTACTATTAAGACTACTTCCACTACTTCTGCATTATATATAACACAATAAAAAATCTTATTTTAATAGTATTGTTAACTATTTAGCATTTTCTTTTTCAGATTTTCTTACTTGAATTAATTAATTAATACATTTAACGAAAAAAATGTTTCGTTATCATATAAATTCAATTGAAGAAGAATTTAAATGTATAAATCAACCTCCAAATGACAAAATTATCAATTAATTTTTTTTCTAAAAAAATGAAAAGATAGGTAAGCTAAATATAATAATTTGTTGAAATATGAGAGGAAGAAGTAAGATAGACTAATTGAGAAACTCAAGTTTTGATTTATGGTTGATGCTAAAAGCCTTCAAGTACATAGTATATATAAGTAGTAATAGTAGTAGTACTACTACTAATTCTACTACTACTACTACTAATATACTACTAGTGCTACTGCTACTGTTACTTCTATTACTGCTACTATTGCTACAACTACTATTTCTATTACTACTATTACTACTGCTGCTAATACTATTACTACTACTCCCACTACTACTGCATTATATATAACACCACAAAAAATCTTATTTAATAGTATTATTAACTATCTAGCATTTTTTTCATATTTCCTTACTTAAATTAATTAATTAATTTAAATAAGAAAAAAAAGTTTTGTTGTCATATTAATTCAATTAAAGAAGAATTTGAATGTACAAATAAACCAACAAATAGAAAAATGATCAATTAGGCTTGATTTATTTTTATTAGAAAAAATGAATAGATAGGTTAGCTAAATATAATAATTTGTTGAAATATGAGAAGAAGAAGTAAGAGATACTAATTGAGAAACTCAAGTTTTCATTTGTGGTTGATGCTAAAAGTCTTCAAGTACATAGGTATTTATAAGTACTAGTACTCCTTCTACTACTACTACTACTAATACTATTGCTACCACTAATACTGTTACTTCTATTATTGCTACTACTACTTCAACAGGTATTACTGATGCAGCCGCTACTACTGCTATTGCTACTATTGTTACTATTTTTGCTACTGCTACTACTGCTACTACCACTGCTACTATTACTACTGCTAATACTACTGCTACTACTACTGCCACTACTACTGTATTATATGTAACGCCATAAAAAGTTTAGTTCATTTTAATAATATTATTAACTATCCAATATTTTTTTTTTAACTTTCTTTACTTGAAATTAATTAATTAATTTAAATGAAAAAAAAAGTTTCATCATCACATTATCAATTGAAGAAGATTTTGAATGTATAAATTAACCTACAAATAGAAAAATGATCAATTTGGGTTCATTTGTTTTTGTTACAAAAAATAAAGAGATATGCTAGCTAAATATAATAATTTGATGAAATATTAGAGGAACTAATAAGAGAGACTAATTGAAAAACTCAAGTTTTTCTTTGTGGTTGATACTAAAAGCCTTCAAGTATATGATTATTTATAGGTACTAGTACTACTACTAATATTGTTATGCTACTACTACTTCAAATACTACTGCTACTTCTATTACTACAATTACTTTTATTGTTGTTATTACTGCAACTACTACTACAGTAGGTACTACTGTTACTGCTTTATTTCTACTACTACTACTACTTCTACTACCACTACTACTATTGCTGCTGCTAATACTACTACTGCTACTGCTGCTACTACTATTGCTACTATTACTACTTCTACTGTTACTACGACTACTTTTAATATTGTTATTGCTACTGTTGTTGTTACTGCTACTACTGCTGTTGTTGTTACTGCTACTACTGCTGTTGTTATTGCTACTACTACTGCTATTGCTACGACTATTACTATTTTTACTACTACTACTACCACTGTTATTACTACGATTGTTAATACTGCTACTACTACTGTTGTTACTGCTTTTACTACTACTACTACTACTATTGCTACTACTACTACATTATATGTAACACTGCGAAGCTCAAGTTTTGATTTGTGGTTGATGCTAAAAGTTTTCAAGTACAAGGATATTTATAAGTACTAGTATTACTACTACTACTACTACTAATAATTCTACTATTACTGCTAATACTACTGATACTAGTACTACTATTACTTCTATTGTTACTACTACTGCTACAACAAGTACTACTGATGTAGCCGCTATTGCTGTTATTGCTACTATTGTTACTATTTCTACTACTGCTACTACCATTACTACTACTGCTGCTGTTAATACTACTGGTACTGCTACTACTGTATTATATGTAACAACATAAAAAATCTAGTTTATTTTAATAGTATTATTAACTATCCAGTATTTTTTTTTAGATTTCTTTACTTTAAATTAATTAATTAATTTAATTGAAAAAAATTTTCATTGTCACATTAATTCAATTGAAGAAGATTTTGAATGTATAAATTAACCTACAAATAGAAAAATGATCAATTAGGCTTCATTTATTTTTATTAGAAAAAAATGAAGAGATATGCTAGCTAAATATAATAATTTGATGAAATATGAGAGGAAGTAGTAAGAGAGACTAATTGAAAAACTCAAGTTTTGCTTTGTGGTTGATATTAAAAACCTTCAAGTGCATGATTATTTATAGGTACTAGTACTACTCCTAATATTACTAATGTTACTACTACTACAAATACCACTGCTACTTCTATTACTACTATTACCTTTACTGCTGTTATTACTGCAACTACTACTACAGTAGGTACTACTGTTACTGCTTTTATTTCTATTACTACTACTACTACTCTCACTACTACTACTGCTAATACTACTGCTACTGCTACTCCTATTATTACTACTTCTACTATTACTACGACTAATTCTAATACTATTATTGCTACTGTTGCTACTTCTGCTGTTACTGCTACTACTACTGCTATTACTATTACTTTTACTATTTTTACTACTGCTACTACCACTGTTACTACTACGATTGCTAATACTGCTATTGCTACTGTTATTATTGCTTTAACTACTACTACTACTATTGCTACTACTACTGCATTATATGAAACATCGTAAAGAATCTAGTTTATTATAATAGTATTATTAATTATCTAATATTTTTTTCAGATTTTTTTACTTGAATTAATTAATTAATTTAAATAAAAATAATTTCGTTGCCATATTAATTCAATTGAAGAAAAATTTGGATTTATAAATCAACTTACAAATGGCAAAATCATCAATTAGGCTTGATTTATTTTTGTTCGAAAAAATGAAGAAATAGACTAGTTGAATATAATAATTTGTTTAAATATGAGAGGAAGAAATAAGAGAGACTAATTGTGAAACTCAAGTTTTGATTTGTGATTGATGCTAAAAGCTTTAAAGTACATGGGTATTTATAGGTACTAGTACTACTAGTACTAATTCTACTATTACTACTAATACTAGTACTACTGCTGTTACTTCTATTATCGCTACTACTGTTACTACTGCTACAACAGATACTACAACTACAACTGCCATTGCTGCTATTGCTACTACTATTACTATTTTTACTACTGCTACTACTACTACTTGCACTATTACTACTACTACTAATAGTGCTATTGTTATTGCTGCTACTATTACTATTACTACTGCTACTACTACTACATTATATGTAATATCATAAAAAATCTAGTTTATTTTAATAGTGTTATTAACTATCCAATATTTTTTCAGATTTTCTTACTTGAATTAATCAATTAATTTAAATGAGGAAAAAAATATTTTTTTCATATTAATTTAATTAAGAAGAATTTTAATGTGCAAATCAACCTACAAATGGCAAAAGGATTAATTAGCGTTGATTTTTTTTGTTAGAAAAAAATGAAGAGATAGGTTCGCGGAATAAAATAAAATGAGAGAAAAAGTAAGAGATACTAATTGAGAAACACAAGTTTTCATTTGTAGTTGATGCTAAAAGCCTTCAAATACATGAGTATTTATAGGTTCTACTACTCCTTCTACTGCTACTTTTAATACTACTACTACTACTAATACTACTACTACTACTAATACTACTACTACTACTAATACTATTGCTATTACTACTACTGTTACTTCTATTGTTGCTACTACTGCTACTACTGTTATAGTAGGTACTACTAATACAGTTGTTATTGCTACTATTGCTGCTATTTTTATTATTTTTATTATTGCTACTATTGTTACTACCACTGTTACTACTACTGCTGCTAATACTGCTACTGCTATTTCCACTACTACTATATTATATGTAACACTAGAAAAAGTCTAGTTTATTTTAACAGTATTATTAACTATTCAACATTTTTTTTCAGATTTCTTTATTTAAAATTAATTAATTAATTTCAATGAGAAAAAAAAAGTTTTATTGCCATATTAATTCAATTTAAGAAGAATTTGAATGTACAAATTAACTTACAAATTACAAAATGATCAATTAGTCTTGATTTATTTTTGTTAGAAACAATGAAGAGATAAGCTAGCTGAATATAATAATTTTTTGAAATACGAGAGGAAGAACTAAGAGAGATGAATTGAGAAACTCAAGTTTTGATTTGTGGTTGATGCTAAAAGCTTTCTAGTACATGAGCATTTATAAGTGCTACTATTACTACGACTCCTACTAATACTTCTGTTATTGCTACTGTTACTGTAATTTCTATTGCTGCTACTACTACTGCTAAAGCCATTATTACTGCTACTGCTACAATTTTTACTACGGTTATTACTATTATTACCACTGCTACTATTACTACTATTAAAACTGTTACTGGTATTGCTACTACTGCTATTGCTATAACTACTTCATTATATGTAATAACACAAAAAATTAAATTTATTTTAATAGCATTATTAACTATTCAATATTTTTTTTCAGATTTTCATACTTGAATTAATTACTTAGTTTATATGAGGTAGAAAAATTTTCCTAGTCATATTAATTCAATTTAAGAAGATTTTGGATGTACAAATTAACCTACAAATGGCAAAATGATCAATTAGCCTTGATTTGTTTTTGTTAGAAAAAATGAAGAGATAGACTAGCTGAATATAATAATTTGTTGAAATATGAGAGGAAGAAATAAGAGAGACTAATTGAGAAACTCAAGTTTTGATTTGTGGTTGATACTAAAAGCTTTCAAGTACATGAGTATTTATAGGTAGTAGTACTAGTATTACTATTACTAATACTACTACTACTGTTACTTTTATTATAACTACTACTGCTACAGCTGCCACTGTTGCTATTGCTACTGCTGTTACTATTTCTACTACTGCTCCTATTGCTACTATCACTGTTACTACTACTGCTGCTAATACTGCTACTGCTACTACTGCTACTGTTGCTGCTACTACTGCTGCTACTACTATCGTTTCTACGACTACATTATATGTAATACCAAAAAAATTTAGTTTATTTTAATAGTATTATTAACTATCCAACATTTTTTTTTTAGATTTCTTTACTTTAATTAATTAATTAATTTAAATAAAAAAAAGTTTTGTTGTCATATTAATTCAGTTAAAGAAGAATTTGAATGTAAAAATCAACCTAGAAATGGTAAAATGATAAATTAGACTTGATTTGTTTTTGTTGGAAAAAATGAAGAGATAAGCTAACTGAATATAATAATTTGTTGAAATATAAGAAGAATAAGTAAGAAAGACTACATCTAGCCTCTAGTTTGGATCATTTAACCCTCCTAATTTTATCTCATTTCTAGCCAACATATTCTAGATTCAACACTAAACTCCCTTCAAGGCATACATTCAGCTGTTCTAGTCTAGTATCATTCCCAATAATAAATCTTTAAATTAATTAGGTGAGTCGTCTGAGAGTTTTCTTCAACCTAACTTTATTTGGTTCACTATTCTCCATCATCCTAAACAC